>NC_081827.1:38840000-39465000 GCF_030867095.1 Alligator mississippiensis
AAACCCATGCTGGTTTCCCCTCAGCATAATTTGTCCTGCCGGGCTCTCACAAATGTGAGCCTTGATAATTTTTTCAAATACTTTACCAAGGATGGAGGTGAGACTGACCGGCCTATAGTTGCCCGGGTCCTCCTTCCTCCCCTTTTTGAAAATGGGGACCACGTTAGCCCTTTTCCAGTCCTCCGGGACTTGGCCCGTGCGCCACGAGCATTCGAATATTCCCGCCAGTGGCTCTGCAATGACGTCGGCCAGTGCCTTCAGCACCCTCGGATGGAGCCCATCCGGGCCTGCCGACTTAAAGGCATCCAGTTCTTCCAAGTGACTCTGCACCACCTCAGGATCTACGCATGGAAGTGTGGCGCCTTGCTGCTGCCTCTCTACAACCCCAGTGAGAGACTTGTCGTGCCCCTCGCTTAGGAACACTGAGGCAAAGAACTCATTGAGGAGTTCAGCCTTGTCCCCTCTATCTGTCACCAATTGCTTCTGCCCATTTAGCAGGGGTCCTATTCCTCCCTGGGCCTTCCTTTTACTCCCTATGTATCTAAAAAACAATTTCTCAGACGGTCTTGTGTTTTAATAGACTGGAATTTGTGTTGGGGGTGGGGTTCTGCTTCCCAGATTGGCTGGGAGGTGAGAGTAGTGAGGGAAGGTGCTTTTGGAGGAGCTACTGCCCCTGCCCCAGAAACGAAGCCCCAGCCCCTGGGGACCTGATTTGGCCCCCTACCTTGTTCTCCACCCACCTCTGTAGAGCCTACTCCTGGATCAGTTTGTGCCCTGCAACCTGGCTAGCTGGCATGTGCTCTGCAGGGTGTTTGCACGAGGTTGCACCCTGGGCTCTGCAGAGGTCATACCTTAGGGGGTGGGAAGGGGAGTTGGCTTGGTGCCAGAGCCATCCTGGGGCAACAGAATTCAGGGACTAGAATGTACATCCACACAGAACAGGAGGGTGGGGGAGAAGACACTGCATCCTGGGATGCTGGAGGACTACAATTTGGACAGCTTATCTGTGGGGAGTGGCCACACTTTAATGGAGCACGAGCTGGATAACATGGATCAGACATAAACCTGCCCTGGAGAAGCATAACTCTAAGCCACCTAAAGTGTGCTTAAAACTAGTTTCAGGTGTTAATGTGTGCAGAATCCAGCAGTTAAGAGCTCCAGGAGCTGCCAAAAATGAATGTGTAACAAGGCCCTCAAACCCCAGAACGAGTGTGGGTGACTTGGACGAGGGAGTCAAATGTACTCTGTCCAAGTTTGCAGATGACACAAAGCTATGGGGAGAAGTGGACATGCCGGAGGGCAGGGAACAGCTGCAGGCAGACCTGGATAGGTTGGACAAGTGGGCAGAAAACAACAGGATGCAGTTCAACAAGGAGAAACGCAAAGTGCTGCACCTAGGGAAGAAAAATGTCCAGCACACCTACAGCCTAGGGAATGACCTGCTGGGTGGCACAGAGGTGGAAAGGGATCTTGGAGTCCTAGTGGACTCCAAGATGAACATGAACTAGCAGTGTGACGAAGCCATCAGAAAAGCCATTGGCACTTTATCGTGCATCAGCAGATGCATGACAAATAGGTCCAAGGAGGTGATACTTCCCCTCTATCGGGCGCTGGTCAGACCGCAGTTGGAGTACTGCGTGCAATTCTGGGCGCCACACTTCAAGAAGGATGAGGATAACCTGGAGAGGGTCCAGAGAAGGGCAGCTCGTATGGTCAAGGGCCTGCAGACCAAGCCCTACGAGGAGAGACTAGAGAAACTGGACCTTTTCAGCCTCCGCAAGAGAAGGTTGAGAGGCGACCTTGTGGCTGCCTATAAGTTCATCACGGGGGCACAGAAGGGAATTGGTGAGGATTTATTCACCAAGGCGCCCCCGGGGGTTACAAGAAACAATGGCCACAAGCTAGCAGAGAGCAGATTTAGATTGGACATTAGGAAGAACTTCTTCACAGTTCGAGTGGCCAAGGTCTGGAACGGGCTCCCAAGGGAGGTGGTGCTCTCCCCTACCCTGGGGGTTTTCAAGAGGAGGTTAGATGAGTATCTAGCCAGGGTCATTTAGACCCAGCACTCTTTCCTGCTTATGCAGGGGGTCAGACTCGATGATCTATTGAGGTCCCTTCCGACCCTAACATCTATGAATCTATGAGTGTGTTAACAGGATGAGAAACATGGACCCCAAGGGCAGCTACCAGTTGCAGCTTCAAGAAGAGCTCTTAGAACTAGCAAAAATGCTAACCAGACTTTAGGACATTTTGAGGACCCAGAGATCTCACTGTTAAGATCTAGATAACAACTTTACAATCTGCCCTGAATGCAGGGAGGCAAGTAAGAATGAAAGAGGAGGAGGAACTTAGAAGGAATTTTCTGTCTCTGCTAAATTATTTAACCATTTTGTGCATAGTTTACTATCTTCTTACACTCTCACAGATATCAGTGAAGCCCTGCTTAAATGTAATTATTAATTATTTAATTTAATCATTAAATATATTAAATTTACTCTGTTGCCTCCCTGGGTACAAGGAGTTGAAGGATCAGAATCTAAATACTCAATTACATTAAAAACCAAATGTATTTATTTTATCTGGAATTATGAGACAGTCTCTGATAATTAGAAAACTAATTATTTGAATATGGATTCTACATCATTCTTGTAAATCCATACAGCCAATTTTATTGCTTAGCTCAATATTCAAACAAATACTTATAATTACTACGTCTATCCAGTTTTCATATATAAATCCATCAAGAAATCTCACTAGGAATAGCTCCTGGTTATAGAAATCATAAAAAAGCCAACAAAAAATACATAACACAAAGATATCTAATTCCTTTAAAGCACTTTTCATTAGTAGATCTTAGTGCTGTAGAAAGGGTAATAGTATCCCCATTTTCTAAAACAGAAACAGAGAAGTGAGTCACAGAGAAGGGAAGTCACCAAACTCTTCAAGTGGCCCAAGATAACTCAGCAGACTAACCTGAGCCAGGAATTAATTTAGGTGTCCTGAGTCACAGTCCAGTGCTGAAAGTATGTTAAACAATATACAAATTGTCACAAACCCATCTGCAGGGATACCCCTAAAGCCCTGAGTTTCTCCCTTGTCCTGAGGAACAGACTAAAGTTTGCCTTGGAATAACTCATCATTCCCACAAGCCTCAGTTCTGCTGCCCTTACACCGGACCTCAAAGCTGTAGCAGAGCAAACCTCTGCCAGCTCTAGGCAGCTTTTCTGGCAGATGTAAAAGAAATTTCAGGCCCCCCTTTCTGTAGAATGGGCTAATCCAGAATATCACTTGCCTAGAGGTCATGCTTTCCTACAGGCAATCAGTGTCGTGGTCCATTGGGCTGGCCAGCCTAGTGGGTAGAGCTGGGAGTGGGACTAGGAATGGCAGAGGTAGGGGGGTCAGAAGCCACAAATCAGGAACAAAATACCAACACAAGATCAGGATCCAGGAATCAGAAGCCTAGTTATCAAATTCAAGGGACAATCCATGAGGCAAGAACAAAGCCAAACCTAGGTCAGGAGTCAGGAAACAGATGCATAGGGAAATGCAAAACCAAGATCCAGGAACAAGCCAAAAGCAGGGTCTGGAACAGGAAAACCAGTGGCATAGCCCAGACAAGAGTAGCTCAGGAACTAGAGACCGCAGGTTGGGCAGCAATGCTTAGATGCTGGCTGCTTAAAAGCAGCCACAGAACCAATCAGAGGAAAGGGCTACGGGTCAGTTGTCCTTGATTAATTTAAGTGTGGCTGACCCAGTTACAATTCCTACAGGGCAGGAGCCTTACAGTTAGTAAGGAGACAAACAAAGGATGTATTATATAGGAGAAAAAAACCCATACAAGATAGACCAACCATAAGTTGAAGATGGAACAAAAAGACAAGTTTTTATCCTCTCGTCTGGAAACCACCCAGCCCCTTGAGAGTCCTGTCAGTGTGTTTACAGATCTGCCTTCCAGCTGATTCTACCAGCCCTGACTACTGGGGACCTAGACTCCTCCATAGCCTGAGAAAATCTGAAGATCAGATCAGGCACAGCAGAGAGAGCCTCCTAAATAGGTCGAAGCCAGCCCCCAATCATCACTGTCCCAATTTTGCTTGAGTCTCAGAGTCCTACAGAAATTTCTCTCTTTGGGACATCTGGCATTCCTCTGGCTGATGGGCCATTTCTCTCAGAAGTCTTTGCTACTGTGCAGTTGTTTTTACCACTACAAGCAGACAATAACTTGGGTTCCTATCCTAGCTGTGGCCCCTTTTGTCTGTGATTGGGAGTGACAAGTGTCCTGGTCCCAGTACACTATGTCAAGAGCTATTTAGCAGTTATACCTCATCTCTTTTCCTTGATTATGCATCCCTCATTTCCCTAGACTAAACCATGGCCCAAATCATAAAGATACAGACAGACAGCATAACATAACATATACAATCATAAAAGTAGCGTAAGTGGATACAGCATAACAGTAGCTTTTCAACGAGACCACATTTGTAAAAAAATGCAAGAAAATCTGTATGACACCTCGCAACTCCGCAAAACATAATGGGTTTGTGACGCACAGAACCACAGGTCTCCCTTTCTGGTGGTCGCTATGTTATCTTCTAATCTTCCAAACAGGTCATAGATGGTAGGTTTCTTACCAAGTGCCTAAACACCAACCTTTTCTTTTAAGCACCCATACAATTTATGGCCAAGACTGATCTGTAACACCTTACTGAAAGGTTACAGAATTTAAGATGGGATGTATGTAGGACTCCACAACCCACCATTGAAATGACTTTCTCTCAACTGTGTATACTTCAGGGTATCTCCATGTTTAATATGATACAAAAGTCCCTTTCCATTGCTATGATGCCAGGTAAGGAGTACCATTTAAATCCTATTGTACCAAGCAAAAGTAAGTATCTGTAGACTGAATGCAAGATTTGAAATATTCAGCTCTTCCTCTTCCATTCCTCACTTTTATTCTCCAATAAGGATTTAATTCCAGCCATGGGCTGAGATTGTATGACTGCAAGATCTCAGGAAAAGATCTATATGTCTTGAAACTCATTTAAAAAATAACTCAGACTGGCAATCTGCCGTTATTAAGCAGATGAATGCTATATATAGCCCACAAAGAACTTCCTGGATTCAGACACATATAACAACATGTCTGACAGTCCTTTGGAGCTTTCATGAAACTTTAGCTGGCACTTACTTTCCCTTGGTACCACCTTCTGTCCTCAATTCTCACCATCTTCCAGCTTCAGCTTTTAGTCTTAACCTCTTTGTACACCCCAATTAGGGAAGGCAGACAAAAAAAACCCCAGGGATAAAAAACCTCTTTGGGCCATCTAATATATAGCAATAGCCCCTTAAACAGGTACAGGACATTCCAACAAAAAAGAGCCATCAACTATTTCAGTGGGGCCAAACCTTTTGGCAGGTGTGCCACCAAACAGTCCCACACTTCCTAAGTGCCAGTCTGATACCTTTTCCCCTGCCCCTCTGCTTTCCACTCCCTACCCAATCTGATGCTCTGCATTCTTCTCTATGTCCTAAGTGCTGCCTGTCCCCTGTCCAATCTGCCATGTGCCACACACAGAGGCTGCCCATGCTACAGGATGGTCATCCCTGAACTATTTTATTATGAATATAGTGGCAGAGACACTCAGTGCAGTAGATACAAGTATAACTGACAGTCCTTTCCTTGAGGAGTTTACCAGCCAAGTTACACAAACCATGGATGACTGAACAAAGGATGAGAGACAGTGGGAATGTTGTAGAATTACAAGGAAAATTAGGTTGCTGAAAATGAAGTTTATTTAACTGTTGTAAATTCTCCAACTATTTAATCATTAAATATATTAAATTTGCATTTGATGTTAGAAATTTAACATTTAATAAAGCTTCCCAGTCCTGTTTCCTATCTCTTCCTAATTTTTTGTTGATCATTAAGCTCACTGTGGGCTCTTTATCTTTTAAATTACAGGAATAATGCTCTTCCTATCAAGAAGCACAAGCAATGCAATGTGACACAGGTGACCAATCACAACTAGCCAGCAGCTTGAATTAAACAGTACAAGCAACAAACAGTTCAGTCCACAATGTATTTTTTTAAACTTAAGTGTAATTCTGTACAAATAAATGAATACAAATCACAATGTGATGCTGGGAGACAAAAAAAAAAAAAAAATGTTAGAAGTCTGTTGATTAATTTTTTTTTTTTCACTTGCTGCTACTCTTCTGGAAACTCTCATATTCATATAACTCTTGGGAGTGGAGGTAGGTGAATGAATGATAATATTAAATAAATACTGTACATTAACAGAACATACTTCACACATAAGGGCAGCCTTTTATTTTCCAAGGAACGAAGTAGAAGTACCTTCCATGAAAAGCCAATTTTCATTTCATAGTGCTTCCAGCTTCAAGCATTTCTACCCCCACCCTTCTTAAATGCATACCACTTGTGACAAAAATGAAGTTCAATTCTAGGCCTGAGGGAAGAGGTAAACTTGTCCCACCCTCCTTTGCTTGCCTTGCCAATTAATTTTTTTCCCTTCTTGCCTCTGGCCACTATCACATTCTCTTACTTCCAGGGGTAATTTATATAGATTTATTCCAAGCATCCATAAATACTCTTTATTATTCTCATCCAGAATAGACAGCCACTGGCTATTATACATCTTAGTGAAATACATACAATTCAGATGAATTTATAACCATGCTAAAGGGTCTATATGTAAAAATAAAAGCATCTTTATACTGCTAAACATTAAACAAATTCACACATGCAGTCACCTATTAGATACCATTTAATTTCAAATTTCAGTGCCAGGAGAAAGACAACTATGTGGTTTCTTGTTTTATAAATACTTTGAACAGATACAGTATGCAGTGCTAAAGTGGGTTATTTTCAGCCAGACATGGAGTCCTGTTTTACTCACAGTGAAGCCTGTAGTAAAATTACCATCAACTTTCTGGGAGGCTGGCCTCAAACTTGCTTTGAGGTTCTTTTATACCACCACAACAACAAAAAGCAGCTTTCTGGGGCCTGTCACCAATACTGGGGGGCAGTTGTGTGTGACAGCAGCTATATGAGAAGACATGGCAAAGTAGCACTTTATATACTAACTGGTTTAGAGATGCAACATTTTTGCAAGTGACAGCCTACTTTGTCAGATGTCATCTGTGTAATCTTATATCTCTCTGAATCAGTTATTCTCTAAGGGCCTGTACAGAAGTTATGCTTATCACCCAGTAAGCACATAGAAAATGATCTAAAGCTGTATCCTGGATGGTACAGACTAAAGCGCTTTAGGGTAGAGTGCTTTATTGAACATCTGTACCACATTCCAACCCAAGTCAAGGCAGGTTGCATTCCACTGGTATCCCAAGGCTCCTTGCTGGGCAGTCTACTAGTCTCAGCTGGTGCTCATCTACTCCTCATGAAAATTGCCCTAGCACCACCCCCAGGCTTTCACAGAGAGGAGAGAGAAAAGGCTGTCTCTTTGCTGTGCAGCCAGGTGGGAGGGTGGGGAAAAGCAACCTTCCTGTCATGTGGATCCCCCATCCCACAGTTTGCTTGCTCGTGTCTTGGTGGGAGGCCAGGCCAGGTCCATGCAGCAGAGAGGCTCTGTTCCCCAAGCTGCAGCTCGAGGCTGCACCGCTTATCACAGTGCCAGGAACTTTGACCATGGGGGGAGAGAAACAGGGCCTCTCTGCTGCACAGATCTGGACCAGCCCCTATGAAGACTGGAGCCTGCAAGCATGGTGGGGGAGAGGTTTCCATAGAGGGGATCCTTTCATCCCCACTCCCCGCGACAGCTGGTTCAGGGTGAGAGTGGGGCTGGGGAGAGGGACCTACCAACCAATTATGGGTGGCCAGATGCTTGGCTGGGCAGCTGGGCTTGGCATTGTCTCACACCTTCCTGGAAAGCATGCAGGAGTACTCCCAGCCTGCTGGCCTCAACCACTGCAGGCAGCACTGAGCCCCGTCACCAAACATTGCACATGTGTTCTGTTCCAACCCAACCTAATATAGAGAGCTTTGAGTAAGCACCATACGTAGAGCACTTCCACCTTGGACTTTTTGAACATCTGTACTTAGCCTAAGATGCCACCCGGCCATGCCTTCTGCCTAACATGACTTTCTCTCTCTGCTGCAGCCATAACAGAGGCTGAACTGGGGACCATTAGTGCTAAAAATAAATATCAGTCTCCTCAGCTTATGCCAAAGAACTGGGGAATATAACAGGCACAGCTTACATGGGCTGGACAAACAAGGCAAAAAACATACTTCACCTTCAGCGGTCCATTATGGATGGTATACTGACGAGAAAAGCTATTCTTTAACTGAGTGCAGGAGGCTCTCTTGTCCTTACTCATCTAGCCAGGAAGCCAATGCTGTACCCTCAGAAGCAGAACTAAGAATTCTGGTTGGAATTTTTTTTGACACTCTCCCTTCCAGTATAGTCACATAACTTCATACACAGAGGGATTATCTGAGGCCTGTATGGAGGATCAAAGAAAAGCTTCTTCAAAAACCCCCAAATTAACTGAATCATTTAAAGTCAAATGGCATGTCAAACTAGTTTCAATGTGACTTGCATTGCAGGAAGGAAAATTTGTTCCTGATGTGGCATTTGGGCTTTTAGATGAAACTATGTATAATTTTGCAAGGATGAATTCTCCAAGTATGTTTGGGATCTGAAAGCTACTCTCCCTTCAGGTTTAGAAAATACTTTGAACTGAATACTGACTGTTAGCACATAAGAAGCATTTTTCAAACATTTACTGTCAACCACACCCCCTCCCATGAGGTAGGTAACTATTGTTATCCACAGAACTCTTGTTACAGAGGATAATGCATGAGAAGAAACTATCACAGGTTGGTTAACAGGCTGATGATTGGAAAAATCTCTATGCTGATTACACTTGATATGTAAATTACTAGCAAATTGCCTGTCATGAATGATGGGGGGGCAGGCGGGGACGAAGCGCTGCCACCCAGCATTCTACTGTGCCCGGCCCTGTGGGCTCCCCTCGGCCTCCACTGCTCTCAATGCAATTCTGTGAGCCCCCAAATCCACCCTCTGCTGCTCCACCCTGCACCACCACCAGCTCCTAGGAACAGAGGGGGACGGAAGCTTGCATGTGGCAGTGGCTGCCAACACCTGGCAGCGAACAACATGCCTCCCACCTCCCCTCCCTCCCTTCTTCCCCGCTGCCTCCCCCTTCCTGCCAGCTGTTGTTGGGAGGGCAGGGAGCAGTGCGGCAGCTCCCTCACTCCCTCTGTCCATAACACTCTGGGCCCTCGCAGCCAATCAGTGCACTCCCTCACAGCGACACATGTACAGTTGGCCTGAAGCCTTATGGATGGACAGACGGACAGACAGACAGACAAATTAAGGCTTTTATTATATTAGAATAGGGACACAGTAAAAAGGGAGCCCTATACGGCTCATCCCAGAGTAGATTTACACTTTAATAGTCTAACTTTAATGCAATAAATAACTTTTTATGGACTAAATTACTACTGTGTTTTTCTTCCATTATATTTTAGAGAAAAAATATGGGACAGAAAAGTAACCTTTGCAGTCTACATTGATGTTGGATGTCTTAAGTTTTATCTTATAATCACAGTACTTTGGATTTAGAGGCCTAAAAATTATTTCATAAGGGAGCTGGATTATGTGTGTATGTTTTGTTTCCAAAAATAATGCAGCCAACATGTTGGTACTCTGGATTGGGAATATGAAGATGCTATATAAAGACCACCTGTAAGACCAAAATTTAGGATAGATAAGTGTGGGTCATGACCATACCCTAATAAGTAATGGTACATTTTTCAGACTCTTTTTAATTAGGATAAACCATTTTTAAAGAGACTTTTCTTAGTATTTATATTGCAAAGCACTACCAAAGCCTATCTATTCATATTCTTCTAAATAGCTTACATATCAGGGCTTTGATTTTATATCAAGAAGAGGTTTGACCAGTAAAACAGAAGGTGGAAACAAAGTCATAGTATGGCAGTTATGTGTTGGGGTCAAATTGCTACAGGAAGGATAGAGGCTTCCATTCAGGATTGTGCCACTTCCAATTAATCCACTCTCCAATCCAAGAACAGTGAAATTTTTTGCTATATTTAGCATGCTGCCTCCAGCATATCAGTAAGCGACTGAAGACTGCTAAGCCAGCCACACATACAGACAGTGATTTGCATTTAATGTCTTGTAACTTCTATTACACGATGGAGCTATTGTACCTGTTAATATGAGTCAAAGTACCATCATTTGTTGTTGATTGGCGCATTCATTTGTTTTCCATATCTATTATTAACAGATCATAGGTACATTTAATTGTAATGTCTGTAGTTCACTTGGAGCATACCCAAGATCAAGAGAGACAGATACAATGGATCATCATGTCTGACCCCCTGTCTCTGGCAGGAAAGAGGACTGAGGTCAGATGACCCCAGCCAGGTGACTATCTGGCCTCTTCTTGAAGACCTCCAAGCTAGGTGATAGCACCACCTCTCTTGGAAGCCCATTCCAGATCCTGGCCACCTTTACCATGAAAAATTTCTTCAAATATCTAACCTAAATCCACTCTGAACTAGTTTATATCCATTATTCCTAGTCACTCCCTGGGGCGCCTAGTAAACAGCGCATCCTCTATTCCCTGTTGACCTCCCCTAATAAATTTATAGGCAGCCACAAGATCTCCCCTCAGCCATCTCTTGTGAAGGCTGTAGAGATTCAGCTCTGTCAACCTCCCCCTGTAGGGTCTATCACGAAGGCCACTAATCATGCAAGTGGCCCTCCTCTGGACCCTCTCCAGATTCTCCACATCCCTCTTGAAGCGTGGCACCCAAAACTGGACACAGTACTCTGGCCTGACCAGTGCCGCATAGAGGGGGAGCATCACCTCCTTTGATCTATTAGTCATGCACCTGCTAATGCATGACAAGTTGCAATTGGCCTTGTTGATGGCCTCGTTACACTGCCGGCTCATGTTCATCTTGGAGTCAATTATGACTTCAAGATCCCTCTCTGCCTCCAAGCTGCTGAGAAGAACACTCCCCAGCCTATAGGTGTGCTGGGGGTTCCTCCTTCCCAGGTGGAGTACCTTACATTTATCTTTATTAAATTGCATCCTATTTCTCTCTGCCAATTGATCCAACCTGTCCCAGTCGGCCTGAATCTGCTCCCTGCCCTCCGGTGTACTAACTTTGCCCCATAACTTGGTATAATCAGCAAACTTGGAGAGGGTGCTCTCCACGCCCTCGTCCAAATCGCTGATGAAGATATTGAATAATATCAGTCCGAGGACCGAACCCTGCAGGACCCCACCGCCCACTTCCCTCCAGGACTGGGAAGGAACCATCCACCACCACTCTCTGGGTGAGATCCCTAAGCCAGTTGGCCACCCACCTGACCGTGTAGGCATCTACTCCACAGCCTGCTAGCTTCCCAATGAGGATAGGGTGCAAAACTGTGTCGAAGGCCTTCCTAAAGTCCAGGAAGATTACATCAGCCTTGGCTCCCACATCCAAGCAGTGTGTGACCTGGTCATAGAAAGCTACAATGTTTGTCAGGCAGGATCTACCTGTGACAAACCTGTGCTGGTTTCCCCTCAGCATTGTTTCCCCTGCTGGGCCTGTACAAATGTGTTTTTTGATTATTTTCTCTAGCATTTTCCCAGGAATAGAGGTAAGACTGACTGGTCTAAAGTTACCCAGCTCATCCCTTCTCCCTTTCTTGAAAATGGGCACCACATTGGCCCTTCTCCAGTCCTCAGGGACCTGGCCGCGAGTGCTCAAACAGCTGTGCCAGTGGCTCAGGTATGACGCTAGACAATTCTTTCAGCAGCTGTGGATGGAGGTCATCCGGGCCTGCTGACTTGTACCCCTCCAGCTCCTTCAGGAGTTCCTTAACTATTTCAAAATTAACCATAAGCAGACTGGTGCCATGTTGACATCCATCAATGATCGAGGTGGGGGAATTGCCTTGGTCGGTACATAGAAATACTGAAGCGAAGAACTCATTGAAGAACTCTGCTTTTTTCCCCAGTGTCAACCACCAACCGTTCTGATCTGTCCTGCAGAGGCCCTATGTTGTTCTGAGCTTTCCTTTTGCCCACTATATACCTGAAGAAGGACTTTTTATTGTCCTTGATTGTTGAAGCCAGCCTGAACTCAAGCCCCACCTTGGCCTGTCTAACCGATTCCCTGCAATAGCGCGCCAGGGAGATATATTCCTCTTTGGTGGCTGCTCCCTGCTTCCATTGCCTATACATCTCTTTCTTTGCCCCCAGAGTCTCCTGGAGTTCCCTGTTCAGCCAAGGGGGCTTTTTTGCCCCCTTACCTCCTTTCCTACATAATGAGATAGACTCCTTTGGAGCCCCAAGGATCACTCCCTTGAGATACCTCCAACCCACTTGGATGCCCATTTGCTCTATGTTCTTGAGTTGCATCTTATCCCTTCTTTCCTTCCTTGGCCTTGCAGTACTCCTTAAGGTATCCAATATCCTCACAGAGGTCTCATAGTATGGAGTGGAATGAACCATTAGCCTTTGTGTTTTTAAGTCAAAGAGAAAAATGTATAGATTGCTCAAATCTATGCTGGAACTGGAGATTCAGCCTGATGGAGATCTATTGTCTCTCTCAGCCAATCGCTTACTTCAAGAGCCATGACTTTATTCTATCGTTCTTTCTCTGAAAGACACATGATACTGTTCAATGTTTCTCCCCAAGATGTTCATTTCTTAGCAAAGATCATCTTCCCATGAAAACACTACTCGTGAATATTCCCTCCCTAGGACTTTAGTCCTAAATAGTGGAAATAGGCTTAAGCAGTTGTTTAAAGAGATATGTTTATGATTAGGCCTACCTATCTGTACAGAAAAGCCAGAAGATGCAGCATTTGGTTCCTGGACATCTTTATTGTGTTTAAAATTTTTTTTCTATTACTGTGCACCAGGTTAAATTTCATGTCCAGTAGCCTTCCTGACAAATTTAGTGGGATATTTCATGAATATTAATTGATAATAATTAATCTGTATGGACTGAATAAACATGTGCAGAAGTGATGGGACCCAAAAATAAACATTTAGAAGTGGTTTGTTTGAAACATATTCTATTGAAATGGATTAGTATGTCTACATCAGACTATATATTATATTTCCTACCAAGAGGCCCTAAGTGGTACCTGCTAAAGGCAGGGGGTTCACTGAATAAAAATAGTGAGGTTTCATTTTAGATATGCAAAAAAACTAAAAGAGTAATACTGTTTAGTTGTTAGAGACTGCAAACAAGAAGGATCTTGCAGCTATATTTTGCTCAAAGCTGAAAAGATTAATAGTAGCAATGATTTACATTTTCATAGTGCCTAGAAGCAAGTCATGGACTAGGAACCCACTGTTGTTAGGCCTTTTAAAAACACAGAGCAAAAAACAAACAAAAAAATTGTCCCCGTCTCAAAAAGCTTATAATTTAAGCATGCAGGAGGAGAAAATAGATGGATGCAGAAAGACAGTGGAGCACAATGAAACAATATTGGTCAGAGTGATGGTCAGTGGTAGCATCACACTAGCAGCTTGCTAGAATGCCACAGAAAAAGCAAATGAGTCTTAAGGAGGAATTCAAAAGAGAAATAAGAAGCAGTTTGGCAGATGTCTACTGGATGGGAGAGGGAGCCATAAAGGTAATGCTTGTCTCAAAGATGCTTGTCTGAAATTCTAATAGACATCCAATGCAGACCAGCATCAAGGGCCAGAGGTAGAATCAACTTCTCCATATTAAATGAGAGGTGGTAGCTAGGTAGAACAGGGAAAGGCAGGGAAGACTTTAAAAAAAGTGACATGTAGCTGACATTTGATATGACAGAAAGCAGAATGCAAACAAAAGGGAAGTACAGGACCTGAACACCATCCTAACTCCCTCAGACCTCACTGAAGCCTCCCAGTAAGAATTCTTGAGGTCAGAGCTCAGAGGTCTAGGACCTGGGGGGCTTTGTTTGACAAAGGTGGAAGAGCCTCAAGGCTGGTTTTGTGTTTAATTTTGTCTTTGTGACTTTGTTGTAGAAAGATATACTCTATCCCATCACTGCTTTCAACATCAAGCTTGCCATTTTTCTTTCTGTGAGGCAATAGGGTACAGCAAATAAGCGTTTGTCTCTCTTCACAATCTCATGAGATATCATTTAACTATCCTGTTGTTCCCAGGTCATTCCAGAACTGCAGTCTTTGCTTTCTTTGTCACCATCCAGCCATTTGGAGAATGGACTCAACTTCTTTAGCTCAGTGCATTAACTTATGTGACTGACATTTATCCTTGCGACTCTTCAGTCATGCCGGTCAAAAGGCAGCGGCAGATTCCCCCCACCCCTCCACTTTGGTTGTAGTGGTGAGGAATACTGCAGAAATATCTCGCAGACTCATCTTCAGACAGGCTGTCATACATTGCCTGAGATAGGCTTACAGCACTGACCCTCCTCCTCTTTAGCAGACTGACAGGAAATGAAAAGAAAGCCATTTCTTCCATATGGCAGCCCCTTAGTAGACAATTAAGATCACTAGAGTCCTGCCAGCTGCACCTGATGCAAGACAGAATTAGTCAGAGCCCAGCATTCCCCGGGGGTGGGGGGAATCGTCCCTTTCCAATCCCCTGAAACTCAGGCACTAACAAGAGGCAAACAGAGGAATCAAAGGGGATAGAAATACAAGCGAAATAAAGCCCCTGCTGATGGAGGTAAGCAGAGCCAGATCTCCTTTGAGTCCAGCAGGAAAGCATTCTGTATCAGTGGTTCACTACATAGCAAAATATACCCCCAGAATATTTCATGACCAAAAAATAAATAAATAAATAAATAAAAGAGCCAGTACATCAGTTAGCCAACTAAAAGACTTCATTCCAACCTTCAGTCAGCCCAGTTTTAAACTTTAATCCCTTGTGGATTCTGTCTGGTTGCTGTGGAGTTGCTTTAAAAGCAACCAGACAGAATCCATCTGTTTTGGTAAAGTTGCAGTGACAGCAGCTTAGGACAAACTACCCGAACCCAGGTACAACGGGAGTAACTTTCTTTTAAAAGTTAATATGGGCCAGAACAGATGTTATACATTCCCCTCCCCTCTTTTTTCACCTGTCTTTACAAATAAAAAGACCAGACACTTCAAGAACAACAAATAATAGGTAACAGAACAGGGGCTATTATAATCGTGTTCTCACCTTGCCCACTTGCCTCATTTCACAAGAATATGCAAAGCACTGAAAACAAACAAAAAATCCTTCTAAAAACCATGTAATCATAAAGTTATACATTAGTGAAGCAGCAAAAGTAACAGTTGGGTGTGTATAATAGATGTTAACCCCAGCACTGTGAGGTTTAGAGCGCTTGATATTTTTATGAGCAAACACAGGCTGATTAAAAGTCTTGTTTCAATTCCAGAGTCCTTCAAGGCTTTGATGTGTGCAAGGTCAGTTCAAAGATGGTACACTTTAGCCAGATCCTGATTCATAATTGATTTATATTTCATATGTGCTCCTTACGCTGGTGACCAGTGCCTCCTGGCTGACAATTATCTGCTATATGAATGCCCTTTTTAAAAAACAGTGAGTGTCCTTCACTTCAGATAATTATGGCCTTCTATATTATACTACTTGAAAAAGAGAGAAAAACCCTCTTAGCTGTCAAGCCTTTAAAATAACATGGAGAATTGGCCTACATATTTGCCTTTGGGAATTAGGAAATCTATGCCAGTGTATGTAGAATGACAAAAGAGATTAAAGAATAAAATATTTATTCATCTAACTGCTTGAAAAAGGTAACTATCTTGAAATAAAATTCACCCAGATACTGAGCTACTCTCCAAAAGAAACTGTTGGGTAATCTTGCTATAAAATATTCAGGATTACCCTTCTCTAGTAAGTTCAGTTAAGGACAGAGGACGATATCTATTTTTAAAAAAGCAAACTGCAAAATATCTTCAGTTTTTAGACAAACTATGTCCTCTCAGAAAGTAAGCCCACATGCACTTCTGCTGCAGATGCACAATGAACAGACACAGTAAGTAAAGGTCACTTTGATAATCTCAGATACCCAGATAATATTTATGGATAGTAACTTCCTGCTCCATTGGCCTTTGAGCCAAGAGTGCCACAGGGATTAGCAAACCGTTCAAATTACCCTCTCCATTTTACTGACAGATCATATCTAATATATTCTAACCATTGTCAAGCACATTATAGTTTCATATGGGGGGTGGGGGTGGCTATGCTGCTTTATCTTTAAAAAACAACAACACAAACACACCTCCTCCAATCAATATAAGAATTTCCAGAGCAGGTATCTCTTTATTATTATTACTAGGATTTCTATCCCACCCTATCCAGAAAGGCTCAGAGCAGCCTCCAATAATATAGTCCCATACTGGCCGAGGACTAATACTTGTTGCTTTGGTTAAAGATGCATAAAATAATCTTCTACATGCAATTATGGGATAGCCTGCCCCACAGGAATTTTCATCTTCACTGTGTAAAGGGAGCGTGTGGCTTACAGGTGAGCCATGAAACACATCCACAATATACATTTTTTTCCCTACAAAATGCAACTCTGGACATGCTTATTTTTTATTTAAACAGGGGGGTTTCCAGGTAAACTTTGACCTGAATGCATACAAGAAGTTCTGACTAGCAGCCTGTTTCTTAAATAAATAAGAGGCTCTATCACACAAGCAACTTCTCCCTAAGCATTGAACACCCCTTCCTCCCAAGTGAATAGAAAATCCTTTGATCAAGTTTACAGGATGATGCCAATACATATGATAAGCATCCATACTAAAGCAACATCAACATGATGTTATTATGAAAGACTTGATTAAAAATATTAATATTTGTTTACAATTACTTCAGTGTTAAAAGGACAAACAAAACAATTGTTTTGCACCAGACATTTTAAACCTGTCTAAACGTTTAAATTCAGCCATTCTCAATACAAAGCATATTTTTTTAAATCAGTATTGAAAGGAACTAAGAACATGTATAAACTCTTTGCAGCTTATTACCTAGAAAAAAAAAGAATGCAGAATGGTGCTCAGTTTCCTTTTTACTGCAACAGTGGAAGACTCAGAAAGTTGACCGATGTATTTGCCATATGACTTGACATTGAAATGTGGTCCTTTAAACATACTTCTATCATCCCATTTGTCAGAACAGGTTCTTTTGAAAATATTATAAGTACAGTTTTTGGTCTCTCTCTAAAGTACATACTATATAACCGAGGCTTTAATTTCATTAGGTAATTTTTTTATGAGTTAATGAAAAACGCTATCTGCAAAGCTTTCACCTGATGAAGCAAGGTTGCCAATAAGATGGTATGCACTGAAATTTTTAAAATCAGATGACATATCAACAGGGAAATTTAAATAGGGATACCTCACTGAATGCAAAATATGCTAATTTGAACTTAATTAAATATAAACTGTAAGTCTGGTTTGATCTCGGTTTCAGCTTCGCTGACCTCAGTGGACTTTCTCTGGACTTCCAGGTAGCAGAGGCTGAAATCTAACCCTATGTTTAATATGCTTGTAAGCTGAATATTATCACTAAGCTTCTTGCTCTTAACTATCAAGGTCTCAGAAACCGCTTAATACACATACATTTACCATACTTACTGGTTAATATTTAAAAATACTGGAGCTGTTTTACAGTGAGGAAATGAGACATAAATCTATTCTGTTACCTCCTTGATCTAACAAGCTCAATGTATTCTATCTGTGGTAAGAATAGCTGCCACATGTCCTGAGTCACATCAGAGCACCTTCATAGCCCTTTTTCTTCATTTAGTTGTAAACATAAGCACACTGAAAAAGTCTAAACCCACTAGGAAAAATATCACCAAAACCATAATTATTTCTACCTCACCTTTTTCCTGAAGTAGGATCAGAAAATAATTTAGCAATTGTAGCCTCAGTCTTACATTCCCAGATCACCGCTCCCCCCAGCCCCCAGATCGCTGCCCTACCACTCCAATCAACCCCAAAGCAGCAATGACAGTGGGAGGGTGGGGGAAGAGGTGAGGAAGGGTGTTACCCCTCCCTGCCTGCTCCCAGTTCCTCCGCCCTGCACACCTGGATGGATCCAGTCCCCAGTGAGCCCCACAGCTGCTTGGAACCAGCTTGCCCCCTACCCTGCTCCCTGAATCCCCTTCAGTTGCAGGGCCTAGTGGGGGCTGAATCTGGGTGCACAGGGGCAGCATGAGCTTCAGAGACCCCAGGAGCAGAAAAGGAGGAGGAACCCCCCCACCAGCACCTCTGCCACCCTTGGGTTTATTAGGGCAGCAGGGCAAAGATCTGGGAGTGAAGTGGGCAACGGAGGGAAGAAAGGGCAATTGGGGTGGCAGGGGAACCATCTAGGGGTCAAGGGGTTGATCTTGGAGTCAGGCAGCAATTTGGGAGGCAGAGGAAGCAGCAGCCTGGCAGCTTTCTTCCCTCTTCCTCCTCCATCTTCCCCCACACCCATGCCCCCTACCCTCTTCACCCCTTTTCCGTCCTTTCCCACCCACCTATTTCCAAGCTGCTCCTAGCTGTCCATCCAAAGCTATAGGGTCCTGGACTATAGCTAGTCCACCAGGAAGCAGTGCCTCCTGGGATACTAGAGAACTGCAAATTGGTGGTTTTATCTCAGGTGAATACCCAGAAGTTAACTTAACTCAAGCTACATAGCACAGCTCAAAAATAATTGTTGCCCAAATTGGCATAACTTTAAGATGCCTAAAGGGCACTTAGCACTTGTTAATGAGCCTTAATGTGTGATGATTCAAGTTTTAAGTGCTCTTAACATGATCTAATTGTAATGTGTAACCTTACTTTAAGAGTAAGTCATAGTCAATGGGACTACTTATGTGTGTAGAAGTGTTTTGCAGGATTGGGACATAGTATATAGCAGCACTAAAAGGCATCCAGCTTTAGTATGCAGAACAAGATATGAAGTCTAACAGATATTCATTTTCAAGGATGAAATTAAATCATGATATGACTGGAAAGAAAAATAGCATTCTCTTTGGAATGTACCCAGCATCCTGCTGCCAAAGTTATTTAGATGCTTCAGAGACAGGTGCAAACAGAAAAACCCATGCCCCAAATGTAGTAAGTAATTATGAATGAACCCTCCTCCTTTTTGTTGCCCCCTCTTTTAACTTTGTTCCTCTCAGTCTCTTTTGGGCCTAACTAGTCAGAACACCTTTCATATGCAACTTTTGTCTCTGCTACTCATGCACTCTTCCAGGCAATTAAACAAACCAACCCTTGTATAGAACCATGTTGCACCTCACTATTAAGACTTCAGCAATGGTGCTCTTAAGGTGACTTCTTTCTGATCTAGGATAGTATATTGTCTCTCTCACCATGGCTATTTAGCTTCTTCTAGTAATATTGTCAAAAGCCTTTTGAAAGTCTGAATCCATTAGATCAGAAATCACTATTTTATTAATAAAAATAAATGCTTATTACAATAAATGCATGATGCAGGAGGCATGATGCTCAGACTGTCTAGACATGTTATAATTCTTGTTTTAGTTACCAGTTTAACAGATTTAACAAATGAAGATGTAATTCTGGTATCAAATTCCATTTCTTGGCCATAACACCTTTTTTAAAATACAAGGGGAACATCTGTTATTCTACAGTCCTGAGTTTAACAGGAAATGATAGTGCTTTGAGTTTCCTGAAGGCTCAATTGGTAATACAACTCTAAGCAGCCTGAAAAGAAAAATTAGTGGTCATACAGCATGTTAACCTTCCTTTGCAAATACCTACTACAAACTAATAAAAAAGTTAGAACAAAGTTTGAATTTTTTTTTTAAATAATTACATTTTTCAATGTTTTACTTTCAAACTGAAAAAAAGCAATTTCCATCTGGAGGGAAGATATGATATTCACTTTTACTTTTTCCACTCTGCCATAATTCTTCACAATAAAGAATTTTATTCAATTTTTTTTAAATCATTTTTGTTCAAAAGACATTATGCTTTAAAATGCTGATTCATAATGTATTTTTTTGCTTTGACAGCCTTAAAGTTTATGTTGTTTGAGTGGGTCATTTAAAAAAATAATCTGGATTATTGTGTATGACTGCCTTGTCCCCTGTGTTATTTACTACTTTACCAAACTTTGTCAGCCAAAAATTTCACCAGAACTCATTTCATATTTACTTAGTTTGTCCTGTACTTTTTTTTTCTCTTCAGAATAAACTGAACTTTACCTTCACTTTAATATTTGACTCCTCCCCTTCTATTCAAATGAATGATAATAGTTAGGGTCCTACTGAATTCACAGCAGAAGTGGGCTGTGTGGCAGCTCCTTTAAACCTTCAGGTTCCCCCATGTGGCCAACCCCCATTGCTGATTGGTTGAGGGCTCCTGGTGCCCCTACAGCTTGTTGCTGACCAGCTGGGAGGCAAAAATGGTGCCATATTTAAAACCATGTTTTTTGCCTCCCTGCTGATCAAGAACTAGAGGTGTGGGGGAGGGGAGAGTGGTGCACAGGTGAACCTGCAAGATTAAAGGAGCTGCTGCACAGCCCACTTCCACTGTGAATTCACTAGGACCCTAAAAACATGCTGGCTTCTGAAATGAAATTTGTATAGAACTTTTAATTTGGTGTCACCAGATGTTTTAAGGAAATTTCACTTTATTTTTTAAATTATTATTATTTAATTAAATTTAATATTTGTAGGGAGGCAGTTAGACGGGCCAAAGCTACCATGGAGCTGAGGATGGCATCCCAAGTAAAGGACAACAAGAGATTGTTTTTTAGATATATAGGGAGTAAAAGGAAGGCCCAGGGAGAAATAGGACCCCTGGTAAATGGGCAGAAGCAATTAGGGACAGACGGGGGGACAAGGCTGAACTCCTCAATGAGTTCTTTGCCTCAGTGTTCCTAAGTGAGGGGCACAACAAGTCTCTCACTCAGGTTGTAGAGAGGCAGCAGCAAGGCGCCAGACTTCCATGTGTAGACCTTGAGATGGTGCAGAGTCACTTGGAAGAACTGGATGCCTTTAAGTCAGCAGGCCCAGATGAGCTCCATCTGAGGGTGCTGAAGGCATTGGCCAACATCATTGCACAGCCACTGGCAGGAATATTTGAACGCTTGTGGCGCACGGGCCAAGTCCCGGAGGACTGGAAAAGGGCCAATGTGGTCCCCATTTTCAAAAAGGGGAGGAAAGAGGGCCCGGGCAACTATAGGCCAGTCAGTCTCACCTCCATCCTTGGCAAAATCTTTGAAAAAATTATCAAGGCTCACATTTGTGAGAGCCCGGCAGGACAAATTATGGTGAGGGGAAACCAGCACGGGTTCATAGCAGGCAGATCGTGCCTGACAAATCTAGTCTCTTTTTATGACCAGGTTTCAAAACGCCTGGACACAGGAGGAGGGGTGGATGTCGTAAACTTAGACTTCAGGAAGGCCTTCAATACGGTATCCCACCCCATACTGGTGAACAAGTTGAGAGGCTGTGACTTGGATGACTACCCAGTCCAGTGGGTGGCGAATTGGCTAGAGGGTCGCACCCAGAGAGTCGTGGTAGATGGGTTGGATTCGACCTGGAAGGGTGTGGGCAGTGGGGTCCCGCAGGGCTCGGTCCTGGGACCGATACTCTTTAATGTCTTCATCAGCAACTTGGATGAGGGAGTGAAGTGTACTCTGTCCAAGTTTGCAGATGACACAAAGCTATGGGGAGAAGTGGACATGCCGGAGGGAAGGGAACAGCTGCAAGCAGACCTGGACAGGTTGGACAAGTGGGCAGAAAACAACAGAATGCAGTTCAACAAGGAGAAATGCAAAGTGCTGCACCTAGGGAGGAAAAATGTCCAGCACACCTACAGCCTAGGGAATGACCTGCTGGGTGGCACGGAAGTGGAAAGGGACCTTGGAGTCCTAGTGGACTCCAAGATGAACATGAGCTGGCAGTGTGACGAAGCCATCAGAAAAGCCAATGGCACTTTATTGTGCATCAGCAGATGCATGACGAATAGGTCCAAGGAGGTGATACTTCCCCTCTATCGGGCGCTGGTCAGACCGCAGTTGGAGTACTGCGTGCAATTCTGGGTGCCACACTTCAAGAGGGATGCGGATAACCTGGAGAGAGTCCAGAGAAGGGCCATTCGTATGGTTAAGGGCTTGCAGGCCAAGCCCTACGAGGAGAGACTACAGAACCTGGATGAACTTATAGGCAGCCACAAGGTCGCCTCTCAACCTTCTCTTGCGGAGGCTGAAAAGGTCCAGTTTCTCTAGTCTCTCCTCATAGGGCTTGGTCTGCAGGCCCTTGACCATACAAGTTGCCCTTCGCTGTACCCTCTCCAGGTTATCCGCATCCTTCTTGAAGTGTGGCGCCCAGAACTGCACGCAGTACTCCAACTGCGGTCTGACCAACGCCCTATAGAGGGGAAGTATCACCTCCCTGGACCTATTTGTCATGCATCTGCTGATGCACGATAAAGTGCCATTGGCTTTTCTGATGGCTTCGTCACACTGCCAGCTCATGTTCAACTTGGAGTCCACTAGGACTCCAAGATCCCTTTCCACCTCCGTGCCACCCAGCAGGTCATTCCCTAGGCTGTAGGTGTGCTGGACATTTTTCCTCCCTAGGTGCAGCACTTTGCATTTCTCCTTGTTGAACTGCATCCTGTTGTTTTCTGCCCACTTGTCCAGCCTATCCAGGTCTGCCTGAAGCTGTTCCCTGCCCTCCGGCGTGTCCACTTCTCCCCATAGCTTTGTGTCATCTGCAAACTTGGACAGAGTACATTTCACTCCCACGTCCAAGTCGCTGATGAAGACATTAAAGAGTATCGGTCCAAGGACCGAACCCTGCGGGACCCCACTGCCCACACCCTTCCAGGTCGAGACCGACCCATCTACCACGACTCTTTGGGTGTGACCCTCTAGCCAATTCGCCACCCACCGGACTGTGCAGTCATCCACATCACAGCCTCTTAATTTGTTCACCAGTATGGGGTGGGATACCGTATCGAAGGCCTTCCTGAAGTCCAAGTATACGACATCCACCCCTCCTCCTGTGTCCAGGCGTTTCGTAACCTGGTCATAGAAAGAGACTAGGTTGGTCAGGCATGATCTGCCCGCCACAAACCCATGCTGGTTTCCCCTCAGCATAATTTGTCCTGCCGGGCTCTCACAAATGTGAGCCTTGATAATTTTTTCAAAGACTTTGCCAAGGATGGAGGTGAGACTGACTGGCCTATAGTTGCCCGGGTCCTCCTTCCTCCCCTTTTTGAAAATGGGGACCACGTTAGACCTTTTCCAGTCCTCCGGGACTTGGCCTGTGCGCCATGAGCATTCGAATATTCCCGCCAGTGGCTCTGCAATGACGTCGGCCAGTGCCTTCAGCACCCTCGGATGGAGCCCATCCGGGCCTGCTGACTTAAAGGCATCCAGTTCTTCCAAGTGACTCTGCACCACCTCAGGATCTACGCATGGAAGTCTGGCGCCTTGCTGCTGCCTCTCTACCCCCCATGCAGGGGGTTGGACTCAATGATCTATTGAGGTCCCTTCCGACCCTAGCATCTGTGAATCTATGAATTAAAAAACCTCAGGGATAAGTTCATTTTCTAATAGGACCATCATTAAAATATTGTTTCAAGGTCACCAATTTTCCCCTCAAACACTTGGATTCTGACACCAGTACTAAGGACTGATGGCATCATGATCAAAAAGGACATTACAAAACTCCTCTAGACTGCCATGATGATACACTGACCGTAATAAAATTTATTCTGAGTTTGTATTACAGTTAATAATGAATTGATATTTTTACTATGAATTAAGAAGATTGAATGATCTTTTTAATTCATAGTAAATATATCCATTAATATTATTAATCCAAGTTATCAAAGGCTAGGGACAGGTATAAAAGCCTTTATAACTCTATAAATAAAGTTGAGACAACAGACAAATGGAAGAAGCATTACAAAAATCTTCCTGGATGAATCAGGGAATTCTCTGTCGCACATTTTGTAGCACCAGCCCAGTGGCTACGGGGGGGGGGGGCTCCAGCCCCAGCATTCTACAGTGCTCTACTCTTCCTCTCCCCCTTCCAAGTGGACTGCTGACTGCTTTGGTAGAGGTATCCCACATGGCTCAGTACTTGGGGCAGTACTCTTCAACATCTTCATTAATGATCTGGATTCAGGCATCAGATGCAGACTGGCAAAGTTTGCAGACAATGCTGAACTACGGAGCAAGGCGATCACACTGGTGATACAGACCAACCTGGACAGGCTCACAAGGTGGGTGGACCAAAACCTGATGGCATTCAATGTAGAGAAGTGCAGGGTGACCCACCTTGGGAGGAAAAACCAGCACCATACTTATAGATTTGGCAGTGCTACGCTTGCTAGCACCATGATTGAAAGAGACTCGAGGGTCTTGATTGACCACAAGATGAACATTAGCCACCAATATGATGCCATAGACATCAAAGCAAATCAAACTGTGGCAAGCATCCACCGATGCATCTCAAGCAAAACCAGGGATGTCATCAACCCGCTTTACTCAGTCTTAGTGAGGCCACAACTCCACTACTCTCCTGGACAAGGGACAGACACTGCACATAAACTGGTTTAAGTGATCAGAAACTGATTTAAACCTGTAACAGAACAGACATTCAGTGCACAGAAACCAGTTTCAAAATGGCTGAAACCGGTTTGAGATAAACCTGGTTGAATGTAGTATCAGACTTAACTGATTTGACTCAAGCCAGTTTATGCTATGTCTGTCCCAGGCCCCTTGCTGGTTTAAGATAAACCAGACACCCCCAACATCCCAGCATGCTATCTGGGCTGGGCAGGGCTCTCTGCTCCAGCCCAGCTGGGCTGGCTCTGCCCATCTGCTCCCCAGCCTGAGCATGAACAGCCAGGGGCAGGGGTCCGAACAGAAAGGGATTTAATTCCCCCCTCCCTGTGCCACCAGGAGGGACCTGAGTGTGGTCTGCCAGTCACCTCCTGCAGCACTGGGCAGCATGGGCCCTGAGGCAGAGGGGGACAGGGAGGAGAGTTAGTTCCCCCTATAGCCCCACTGGCAGCCATATCTGTCTGCTGTCACCGCAGCACTTGCTCCCTGCCTGGAATAGGCCCCCAGTTGCCTCCTCACTGGAGGCCAGAGGGAAAAGGAATAACCCCCATCCCTGCCCCCGCCCCCAGGGACCCTGCCTGCCCATGCCCCCACAGTGTTGCTGTGCTCCACAGCAGGTCTGCTGGCCCCACAGCACACCCCTCCCCCCCACCCCCCCCAGCTGGGAAGGGGCTTGCATGCCGGAAAGCTGTGATGGGCTGCTGCCCGAGACCTCACTCACTGTTCACTGCTCCCACTGCTGGGTGGGGGCAGGGGCAGGGCCCTGCCCCAACCCCTCGTTCTGTGCTGGGGCAAGTCCTGGAGGGGTTAACTTGCAACCCCCGATTATTCCCCCCAAATTCCCCTGCGGCCGGGCTGGGCAGACCCCACTGCAGTGTCAGGGGCTAGCGGCTGAATAAGCCTCTTCCTGCTGGGAGGTGGCTTGCCCCTAGCAGAGAGTCACCACTTGCACCACAGCAGAGTCTGTCCGGCCCGGCCACTATCACTGTCTGCTCAGGGGCAAGCTCCCTCCTAGCAGGAAGAGGCTTATTCAGCCGCTGGCCACTGCCACCTCTCTGTTCTGGGGCAAACACCCTCCCAGCAGGAAGGGGCTTATTCAGCTGCCAGCCGAGTAGTGGCTGCAGGCCAAGTAGTGGCTGCAGCCAGGTGGGCAGACCCCTCTGCAGTGCAAGAGGCCTCTCTGTGCTTGAGGCAAGCCCCCTGGCATATTCAGCTGCTGACACCACAGCAGGGTCTGCCCAAGGAGACCTTGCTGTGGTCCCTGCTGGTGGCACAGGGAGGGGGGAATTAAACCTCTCTCTGGCCAGTTCATTCCAGGTTGGCCACACACCCCCAGCACAGCTTCTCTGCAGCTCAGGATGTGCTCTAGGGCCTCCCAGCACCTGGCCTGCACAACTTCAGGCATATACCCACATTGCTTCAGTCCAGAGCGAATGCTTGTCCAGTTACAAACCGGTTCAGCCTAGGCGGGTTAGATGAACCTGAAAAGGTTAAATCAATTCAGGCTGTGGCTTTTTGAATGTCTGTCCCTAGCCCTAGTGTTCTTTATATGGGATACATTTTTTGCACACCCCTATAAGCAGCAATACTGAATCACACAAATAATGTAAGCAAACTATCAGGTGATTACTGCAACAACAACTGTCAATAAATTCTCTGTGGGTTAGAAGCAGTGGACATTTAATTATGGTCTATTTTATTTTACAGCAAACTAGTATCCTAACAGAATGTGTTCAACAGTCTTTAAGTATTAAATAATTGGATGCATTCGCTGTAGCTTTTTTTTATCGCTACTTCCTTAGAAGTTAAATTTATAATGGATATTGTCTCAGAAAACAAAGATAGTCAAGTATGAAATCACACTTCAGCCACAAGACTTAAATCCAGTACGGCAAGACAGTGATAATTCTGATTATAAACTTAATAATCCTCTAAAATATTTTTAAATGGCAAGCAAATCAAAAGAATGTAATTTTAGCTTATCAGCAACCAACAGCATCACTATGGCTAAATTTAGTCATATAAATGCTAGTCTTGCTGAAAGTTTAATAGTATTTAAAGTTAATCACAGGACCTTGCAGTTGTCAAATGTTGGAAAATTATTTTTCAGAAGGACATCTACAAAAAAATAATTTCCAAACAATGCAACGAACTTTGCTGGATTCAATAGGTTTTCCCCATATAGTGCTATTTTTGACCTGTGTATTAAGAGTTCATATCTTTTTCTTGATTTTAAAAGATAAAGGGTGTTCATTTTTCAGAATCATGAGGTTCTCCCAGAGACTGAATCTGATTTCAAGCGAATCAGTTCAACTGATTCCAAGTTAACTTTGATGGGTAATTAACTTAAAGCCTGTTCAGGCATTTAAACACAGCTCATTGTTGTGGTATCTGAATCCCTAATTATGGTCCTGATTCAAAGGTCTTTGGAGTCAACAGCGGCTTTTACCATTGGCTTCAGCACATTTTGGATCAGGTCACTCAAACTGTTAAGTGAAATGAGGTGTGAAACAGACCTCAAGTCATGCATCTCTAAGAAGATTGACTTTTATATTTCCCTTGATCTGGCTGAAAGGAGAGGGGAAAAAAGGCTGTTAAATATAATTTGATGGGGCCTTTTTTCAGTTGGGTTCATTCAACAAAAAAAAAAAAAAAGTTAAAGTAATGCTTTGTAACCACATAAAATTCATGATCCTCATTGATTTTTCTAGATGTTGGAGAGAGGGAGCATATTTGTTCACAGCTGCAACATTTAAAAAAGGTTTTCAAGGAACAACTCACCAATTAAGCTGGAGGGGTTTGAACCAGAGAAGAGTTACGTATATGATAGATAATTTAAGCACTCCTACAGCAAACATTTTGCAAACACCTAATAAGTAATCTTTATAACACCACAACAACAGTGCTATTACCACAAAATGGTTACAGATGAGGAATAAAGGGCATTTATACACATATGTTTTTGTCCCATGACATGCCAGAGATCCCTCATTTTGAAGCAGACTAGATTAGTTGTAAACAAATGCTTGTCGGCATGCAGAAAATGGTGGTGGTGCTCTTTTGAACTAAAGCACCTCAAAGTGCGCTGCCACCATTTTCTCAGTGCTGCTGTGCATTTCACTGCTTATATAACTGTACGTAGTGCAGCGCCAAATGCTTTTCAAAACACCTGCCACTGCAGCGCATGTATGTGTACAAATGCCCAAAGATTAAAAAATTAAGCTATTTGACTAAGGTAACAAAGAGAGTCATTGTCAGAGTAGAGTTAGAAAGGGTTTATGTTTAGTCCTCTAGACCAGGGATGACCAATTTGCAGCACATGTGCAGCCTGGGCAGCCCTTGTTTGGCATGTGGTAGTCTGAGGAAGAAGCAGGAAGAACAGCAGAAGATAGGGCAGTGAGCAGAGAGAAAAACAACAGATCAGGCAGGGAACATAAGGCAGGGAGTAGAAAGAAAGGCAATAGATTGGGCAGAGGAAGGAAATGAGTTATGCTTAGGGAAGGTACAGGGCTTACCTTATGGCACATGCCTGCCAAAAAACTTGGCCCCCACTGCTCTAGATCAACTGGCTCCCAAACTATTGGGCCATTTAAAAGAAGAGTCCGTTTGCAGTTGCTTTAGCTTGGTTGGCAACCCATGTAGAATCAGCCTACACAATTTTTCCAGAATCGAGTGACCCAGGCCAACTTTTTTGGGTGGTACAGAGACCTTTGCACTGCTATAATGGGAATGGGGGTGAAACCAAACCATGAATAATTACCAATTTTTAGGAATTTGTCACTGTAAAATTTCAACATCAACTTTGCTGAGCCGGTCACATCACCTGTATGTCTGACTCCCGAGCCCCAAAGAAAATGTTGTTCTTCCAGCTTAGTCAAGGCATACACTCAAGAGGAGGGTAGAGAAAACACTTCAAGGACATCCTCTAGGACAACCTCACGAAAAGTGCAACATCAATATTGTAATCTTCTGTGCATGTCCGTCGATGACCATCGTGACCCCTGGCATGGAGAGTTCTCCAATGTGTAGTCAGCTTGCTGGCTGGGCATCTGCATAGGTACTAACAGTTCTCTCCTGCCACAACTTTGATGCTGCATGAAAAATAGAGAGGCTGATCTTCTTTATCCTAACACAGACACTGCAGGTCCTATGTTTCGGGGCTCTGCCTCACCCACACCCCACCTAGCACCTCCCAGATGACAACACAGGAAAATAATGTTCAATTGGAATTTGTAATAGTCTCTTCCTGGCACTGTCGTGCCGGTACGTCTCCCCCTCCCACTCAGGAGCTTAAAAGTACTTCTCACACCGCTGTTCACATACTGAGGCTAGGGGAATTCAGCTTTCTTTCTTCAGTATTCAGCCCCAGTACTCACGGCTACACTGTGTTGCCTGTAGGTCATCCGGGCCTGTCTCCAGTAGTCATCATTGCAGAGGCCCAGTCTCAGCTCTCCAGCAATTGATCCAGCTCCTCTGAGCCACCTCTGGTGAGAGCCACTTGCTGCTGTGGTTCCCACCATTGGCCCTTGCTGGGGCCTGCCTTCCAGTGTGCAGCTGCTGCAGAGCCACCACATCCACTTCTGGTCCCCCTCTCCACTGTGTCAGGGCAGGTTTTGAACTCCGCCACTATGTTCTGCTCCTCCCACCGGGCCCAGCAGGTTTCTCTTAGCTGGGCTCATCCTGGGGCCAGTGTCTTTGGATGTACATGGTGTGTTTCCAGGTTGCCATAGGGTCTGTTAATCCCAGATAGGACTCATCAACCATCTTCAGACCCACAAATAAGACAATCATGGAAGACAATCATCCTCAGCTTTGAGGGATTGCCAGTGATAATGACTGTGAAATTTCCAAGTTCACATCTAGCACTCGCTTTACTTTGGCTTGCATTGTTAAACCTCTCACCAATGAAAAAGGCTTGAGTGGTCATTCTGGCTGCTTATAAGCATTAAAAAAACTGAAAAAGGGCACTTTATTTTAAACTCAGTACACTCCTATGCTGAGCTCAGCACATGCCCAGAAAAGGCATCATGTTAGTTGGACCCTGATCGCTAAATGCCCCTATAGATCAGGCACTTTATTGGGGCTTTTTTGAAGCTTTTATCTGCTACTTGATTGAATCAACTAGTAAATTCCCCATTGAAGCACCCAATCTATACAGACACTGCAGAGCTGGGTCAAACTAATGCACTGTTTCTTCAAGTAAAGTTGTTTGTTTTTTTCACATTTGTCAGTAGCATCTGAGTAGCACCTCACTCAATAATTGAACACTTAATTTGCAAATTCATCAATGTCTGTTAATAACCAGAATACAAGGATCTATGCACTGTGTATTACTTCAGATGTTAACTTGAGGATGCCCATTGTAAGTAAGAGTGGAACTCAGTATTACATATAATAGTCCTATGGTTGGATCATATTCATTCAAGTAACAACAATTATGGAGAAAACAGATCACTCTGAAATTATTTAATTCTTAAACATATTCTTCCTCTTTATCTGCTCACAATTGATATCTCTGCTCCATGGAGCTTCTGCCCGCAGAATTACCCAACATGATGATTCAAACAGTGAAAAGATATTTCCATTAATATTTATTAAGGATCAAACAAATGAATAAAAGAGGAGCTCTGATACATGTGCAGAAAAATGTATTCAAGGCCCTGAATACATTCCCAGAATGGAGCAGATACATCATTAGATGCATCTGTATAAAAGAAGCTACACCAGCAAGTTTCAGCAGATACCCTTGAATCCTTGGGTTATGCCTTATACCCTCTGGACATCCTTTCCTCTTGCTGACTACTTGCCCTGTCCCACTTCTTGGTTGTCCCTTCAGCTTTACTCTAAGCTCCATCATTCCCTCTCTCTCCTGCCCTAATCCTCTCTGGTCCTTAATCTCCCATCCCTGTACCTTCCCTCCCCCTTCTTTTATTTTGATTATATAAAAACAGATGAAAACAAACAAACATTGACAAAAACATGAAACTAACATGACATTAGCAAACCACCACTCTTCATTCTGCTTTTATTATCACCCCCTACTTCATCTCTGCCTTCACATTTAGATTACAAACTTCTTGATGCAGGGATCATTTTCTATCCTGCTTGGAAAGTGCCTAGTACAGTAAGGGTGCATCCAGACAAGGACCGTGCCCTAAGACAACCAGAGGCTGGATCCTCCATAGAGACGCTCTGGCTGCCAGAACATCTCTGTGGTTAGCCCTCACCCTGGTGCTGAAACACGCAGCCGGCCAGACTGCGTATTTCAGCACCAGGGCTCTGGTGCCGGTGAGTAAGGGGGGGGGGGCTGGAGGAGGGGGGAAGGGAATGTGGGGGGGGACCCCCGACAGCCCCACACACTCCCCCAGCCCCTCCTTCCCCCACCAGCCCCCCTGAGGCCCCAACCCCTGCTGGGACTGGCCCCTCCCTCCGCCAGGCCCCCCAAGGCCCCTGAGCTCTGCTGGGGCTGGCCCCTCCCCCCACCAGCCCCCCCAAACCCTCCAACACCTTCCCTGCCCAGCCCCATCCCCCAAGCCCCACATCCCTGCCCCCCACCTCACACTTAAAAAAACCAACCCAGGCACTTACCTGCAGTTGAAGCTGCCTGTGGCTGCCTGGGGCCCCACCCGCATGGTGTGGAGAAGGCTGGCAGCCCCAGCGGCCCCAGCCCGGGCCCTGCTGCCCCCCCCCACTGTCCTGTGCTGCCTGGGGGGCTCTGCCAGGAGGCCCTGAAGCCCCCCCACCCCAGCTTCTCAGGTAAGCAGAGGCTTTTTTTCCTCATTTTTTCTGTTCTTTTTCTGGGGGGGGGGTTAAGTGATGGTGCCTGGGGTTATGGGGGTAGCCTTGGGGGCCTGGGAGGGAAGCCATTGGGGGGTCTGGGGGAATGGATGGGTGGGGTTGGGGGGGCAGACATTGGTGGGGCTGCAGCAGCTGATGGGGGATGGGGCCAGGTAAGGCAGCAATCAGGGGGCTGGGGTGGGACATGTGGGCCTTGCAGGGGGGGTAGTAGCCCCGTTGGGGGGCCGTACCCCTTGTGTGGGGAATGAACCACCTGTTGGGGGACTGTACACCTTGTGAGAGTGCCAGTCCCCCTGTTGGGGGTCTGAACCCCTTTTGGAGGGCTGAACCCCTTTTTGGGGGGCCGAACCCTTTGTGTGGGGAACAAACCCCCTGTTGGGGACTGAACCCCTTGTGTGGGGACTGAACCCTCTGTTGGGGGGCTATAGCCCTTGTGTGGGGGACCAACCCCTTGTGTAGGGGCCATCGCCCTGTGGGAGGGCAGCAAAATATGTATTCATGAATTCATGAAACCTGTATTTAGAGTTCACTTTATTATTATGATAAGAGACTTGCTTTAACACTGTAGATATATCAATAAAACATTTTCCAACTGATTGCTGTCTCTGTCTCACTCTGTCTCTCTCTCTTTACTTGTCTTTTGTTTTACTTGTGGAGGAACATGGATTTGGGAGCATTTTAAAGAGTGATTTTGGGATTTTTTTTATCAGGGACTTTTCAGTTTTCCAATAGGGAATACCAGAATTCCTGCTAGGGAGGCCAGTGGCAGGACCTGCCTGCTCAGAGCTGGTACCTTGGACCCATCTGGCTCTGACCAAAATGGGGCCAAGAAGACATGCTTTGACAATTCAAAGCAGGATATCACACCCAGAACATCTTCCGGGCAATAGCTGCCCAGATGACCGGGTAGGGGGCACAAATGGCAGCAGTGCCACACAAAGGCCAACCCTGCAACCGCAGTCCACTGGCAGCTGGCCCAGAGGAACATATGCCTTTACTGATTGTGCAGTCCCCATCCGAGTCTGGCAGGTGCGCAGCAGGTCACAGCCAGGCAGCAGCCCCCACTGCCAGACTGCTGCAGTAGATAGAGAGTGCAGGGAACTCTCAGAGCTGCTTCAGTAATCCAGCTGGCACAACGGGTAATGTCCCCAGGTACCACTTGGCCAGGCTCCAGAAGCTTCTGAGAGCTAGTAGCCCTGAGCTACTTGCCAGGGTGGCTTTTTATACTGCTAAGGCCAGGACAGGGCAGCTTTTTATACTGCTGGGGACAGCACAGGTGCTGGCCCCAGGCTCTAGCTCCCCCTGGCTGAAGATCCGGGAGGAGGCAGGCAGGGATATTTTGCCCCAAGTGACACCATTTGCTCCACAACAAAGTGCATGTCCAAGCATGTACGCTGAGGCAAAAAGCCCTGGCTCAAATTTGCACCACTTCTATTTGAGCTGCTGCAAGCGCATGTGCTCGCATGTGTGGACGCGCCATAAGGGTGCAAATAGCCATCAAAACCTAAAATGAGAGTGGCATGTATAGGCATTCGCTACTGCTGGGAATGATACCAGCAGCCTGAGATAATTCACACAGAGAGAGTGGGGAAGAGGGGACTGGTGGGTCTGAGCAGGAGGGATTGGGCTAGGGTGGGTGTCTGGGCTTTCCCAACTCCAGGGCTGTCCTGTGAATGTATGCAGGCATTCACTATATTGAGTTAACCCAGATCAATCTAAAGTTAGTTCTTTTATTAGGATGAGTTATGCCCTGTGAATACCTAAGCACCCAGACATTTAGATTAACCTAACCTTGGTTAGGTCAATCTTAATTTAATGTTTGTACATACCCTCAGAGTCCGTTAGCACTCTCCATCATTCGAACCTGACAAAACCTTTCTGTTTCAACATGCTGTTCTAGATACCTTCAACCATACTTTAATATAGCCCCTTACTATTTCTAAGGAATTAATAGATTACATTATGTTTTACTTAGTTATAACTGTTGTCATATATCTATAAATTTAGATTGTATTTTGTCATCAAGATTAGCAAATACCATATTTCTTACCTGTCTTTGTTATATTATCTTATTGACTGCATTCTATACCATTCTGGTCTTCTATTTTTGACTGAAATGGTTAATTTTATTAGAGCTTCACAGAAAATGTACAGTACAGCTATAGTCAACATTTTTCTAGGTTATGATTATCAAGAGGAAACCAAATTTACATGTTCAATATGCGATGAACAGTTTATTTTATTACTTCTACACATTATAAATTGTTATTGCTGTTTATTCAATTATATTTTTCATATCTTTCCAGTAGGAGAAAAGTTTCATATGCTGTATACTTGTTTTGTAATCCTTTTAATTGGTTACTAACATTTTATTATTTTAAAACATACTGCCTTCATCATCAAAACGTTTAATAAATTGTAATATAATATCTAGTCTACATATTGCTTTTTCATAACTCTTAGGAGTTTTCTTATCGTATGCAAAATATAGCTCTTTAGTTGCTCTGAATTTATTCAATACACTTTAAAAGGAATGTTAAATAAAATACTCCCAGTAGGAAAATTGCATACAACAGATAAATGTTTAGGTATATAGTTTCTGTACCAACTCTGTAGCTACTTTCCTGATTTGCATAATTTTAAGAACTAATTATCAAAGATGCTAAACAAGTGCAAACAATTACATGTGCATTAATTTTTCAGAACTATATCAATGACTAAAAAGATTAATGTGAATGTTGAAAGTTTGGGGTAACTGTAATATACTCTTACCCCAACAATTAAGTACTTATTGGGAAAAACAGTAACATAAAGCAGCTAAGTGTATAAATCCCTTCAATCATCTTTCTAGAATTCAATTTATTAAGCTTTATTGGGATGTACTTGTCTTAAGGAGACAGAAAGGAGAAGGCAGCTCAGTGGAATAGCTATCCTCTTAGATTAACAGTTGTTTTCCCTGGATTCAAATTCCTTCCACCTTCCTCCGCCCATTTCTGTGTATAAATTAACAGCACAATATAAAAGACTTTAAAGCCTCAGCTCTACCATCTTAAGGTAAAGTTATTTATATTGGGTGCCTGGTGCCAGGAAGACAAGGTTCCTTGGGTGAATTTGATATCTTTTATTAGACCAACTCAAATGGTTGGAGAATAGTTATTAAGCAAGCTTTCGGGTTCAAAAACCCTTCGTCAGGCTAAGGAAGGGTTTTTGAACCCGAAAGCTTGCTTAATAACTATTCTCCAACCATTTGGGTTGGTCTAATAAAAGATATCAAATTCACCCAAGGAACCTTGTCTGCCTATATCCTTAGACCAACACGGCTACAGCCTAAACCCTTGGTGCCAGGAAGAACATTTTAACCTCCAAGCATGTTTTAGACTGGAAGAAATGGTGAACACTTGACAGCTCTGAGGGAGAAATTCCCATGTCTCAAGTATGGTTACCGAGGACTTAAAAACAGCTTAGCATAGCAGCAGAGCTGGAATGACATGAAACATCATAATTGCCAGCCACTGATAGGTGTAAACATCGCTGTCATTGGGCTAAGGCCATTATCACCTTCCAGTAAGTCCCAGGGATATACCAGCCCTGAGCTGGGCCTTCTTTTGCTTGAATTCAAATGATTTTCCAACAAAACCAAATGAGGAGAGAAGGCTTGATGACACCTTGATGCACGTTTCCAAAACAACTTCTCAAGTGCAACCCTTACATCTGAGTGTGTTAGCTCCCACCAAATTGTTCCTTCTACACTTATTTTCTTTTGCCTTTCAATAATCTACCTAGCCCAGCCAAGACAAATCGAACCTTTCATATCTTTATGATTCAGTATTTCAAATCTTTACTGCCTTCCTTTCCAACTAAGAAAACAAATCATATGCTAAATAATAATAATGAGATATAGAACATGGGTTATCTTTCTTTAGGCTTTTGTTTTAATTTTCTGCATCTGTGTCTTGTTTTGTCTTAAAAAAATAATGCAATGGAATTTAACAAAATCTGCAAGCCACTAAGTAAAATTTTATTGAAGTTGGGAGAGAGACACAGGAAAGGACATTTATGCCACTTATCGAGCATCCAAGGAGTTATCTGCATTACTCTGAAGGCTCATCATGTTCACCTCAGTCTACCTGTTTGCTACTTTGCTACCAAATCAGTGGAAGTGGTTGGTTAAGGTGGAGCAAATGCAAAGTAAATTAATGATACATATATAACAGCAAGAATCCCAACAATCCTTGAGAAAAACATGGGAAACTATTATTTTGAGAATACCCTGCCAGACTCCCCTGTGGTACAAACATTTATATGCTCCAAATCAAAAGTTAGGAATAAAAGAGATAATAAAACCTTAGAGATCTGCCTAACTGAGGAAGGGCGTGGGTGCTTTGCTACAACTAAAGATCTGACAAGCAAATATGGAGTAGGCTACAGTAAATTACCTGACACTCCCAGTCCAGGAGTAGGGAAATCTGGACTCAGAATTTACCCAACACTGGCAAAGAAAGAATTAACCTGAGAAAGAGCTGAACAAAAAAACCTGTATTGTTTTAATCCTTATTCCTGGTTGTTAAGGGCACAATTGTTGGCCAGGATGCTGTGCTTTCCTTCCTCCTCTGCCATTTCTCAGTTTCCTGAGCAAGACGGTTCTCTTCAAAGAGGGCTGTAGCTTGATGTATGGTGCAGCATCATTGAGACTTGTTACCAGCCAGCACTTCCTAATTTGTAGGGTTGATGCTACCCTTAAGGTATGCTTGTCACCACCTGTCATATCTATGGAAAAACTTGTAGAGCATGGATTTAACTCGTCAGCCACCTTAACCTCCCACCCCCCCAACCCCAGTAGTCATCATCTTCATATCAAGCAATAGCCCATACATACATACATACATTCATGGTTGTTATTTATTTTTTATGTGAATGAATAATGCTCTGTTTTGAAAAAGCCTCTTTTGAGTCATTTTAACCAACTGCTAATCACAAGCACCCTGTAGGAACCGGACTCACAGTTGACAAACACAGATGTGCCCATCATGTGAACACAGTTGGAAAATGAAAGCTATCACAAACAGGTCCAGTTCCAAAGTGGCTGAACACCATGGTTCAACTCTGGAAAGAAGTGGAAAAAGGCAGGCCTGCCACCTGAGAACGTGCCCTTGAGAAGGCCTACTAGAAATATAGTTCACCCCATGAGTGTAACACAGGGTTTTTTTTTCCTTTGTAATACTTCACACAAATAAGAGATGGAGAGGAAAGGCTATGAAAAGGAAAGTTTGAATTAACTTGACTGGCCAGCACCAAACAAACATTTGTTAAACATACTCCGGACAGGTATGAAAAGCGATGATATTTAGAATGCAAATAATCAGCATCTTAAACCCAGAGTACTATGTAGTGTTTCAGCATTAGGAAAAATTAAATAGGTTAAACTAAAACAAATATGCAAAAATCCAAACTTTAGTTCATGTTTATTTACAGTTTTCTGAATAAAAAACCTTAAACTGTGTTGGGCTGCCCTCAGGCGAGCACTATTTTATATGCACAGATAAATGACCACTCAAGCTGCAATGGTAGTGAAAAATTATCCCCAGCATCTAGATTACTATTTAATGAAACACTGCTATCCATAGCCACACTATCAAAGGCACTTTACCTAATTATACATAAAAGCAACAGTAGAAACATTTAAAAACAAGATGCCATGACTATTTCCTTTATTTCCATTAAAAATTACCAGTTATTCAGCAAATCTGGGAAATGTCATTAATTTATACCGATTTACTAGATGTCAGACCCAACAGAAAACTATTTCTGTACCAGCTATACTAAAGAAATGCAAACCCCTTTTGAAAAATGCATCTATTCATATGATGCTACATCATTAAAGACACTGCTGGGAAAGGTCTGTCAAGTTTTTTTAAGCTGACACATCACATTATAGATATACATCATTAGTCATGTCATGGTTGCATATTAGATTCTACCGCACAGGCAGATACAAAATATCTAGTTTTTATGGGTAATTGCCAATTCTACCTGCTTAAAAAAATTATTGCACTTTTAAAAATGTAGCCATTTCACACAGATCATATATTTGGCTATATGATGTCAAGAAGTGTGCTTATAGTTAGCACATTTTAGGTTGAGGCATTCATCAGTTTACATACAGAGGCAGTAACTTCTGTGAAGTATTTTTTAAACCTTTTCTGACTGGCACCAAGATATATTGTTCAGTTCACCTCCAAAAAGAACATCTCTCATTACTGTTTTAAAACATTCCAGAAATGCTGAGCAAGCTTTGTTTCTGACTGGTACCAGTTCAGTATCTCTAATTAGATCTGTGAAGTTCATTGCAGTATCTAATGATCAGCAAACCAGCACACAAATAGCATGAGTCTGTAATATCAAGCAACATTGCATTGCTGATTCTGGTGGAACAAAGGTCCTGAACAGTCCTTAGTGCGTCGCAAGTGATAGGTCATCTCTTTTATATGAACACATTTCCATACCAACTGTAAGGATAGGGCGAACCTTCTCCGGGGTTACCCACCCCAAATGTCTTTCCCCTGTGGGACCCAAGGGCCCAATGACTCACACTTCCTCAGGTGGTGGTGGTCAGGGTGCAGCTTGATGGGGTCTCCTCTACTGGAGCACCTCTCCCGTGCTGCTGGGATCCTCTTTACCCTGTGCCTTGCTCTGGTCACCAAGGGCTCAGCTCCTCTCAGCTGCTGTACCACTGCTGCTGGCTTCTGGGTGCTGGGCCTCACACTGCAGCACTACTATTTCCCCCTGCCCTGGCTTTGGCACCAAGGACTCTTTTAGCACAGGCTGGGCCCTTCAGGCTCCAGCTGGCTGTCCTCACACCGGGTGGCTAACCCACACAGCCTCTGCCGCTCCCTGGCTCCCAAGGCTTGGGCCCATGAGCTGCCCTGTGCACCGTAGGACCTGGCTGCTTGCAGAGAGATGGGACCTGAGCTGTCACTGCAGCCCCCAAGGCCCTTGCCCCGTGCGCTGCTCCACATACCGTGTGGCCTACTGGCCCTGCCAGGGTTGCAGGCTTGAGCCGCCGCTTGCGGGTCCCAAAGCCTAGGCTCTGTGCACCGAACCATGCACCATGATGGGCCTGAGTGGTCTCACACTGCTCCCAGGACTAGGTCTCCGTCAACAGCCCAAGCAGTCTCGCACCGCTCCCAAAGCTGCTCCTCCAGTAGTGGCTTCAGGTGCCTTGGGCCTATTACCCACGGGGGTAGAGCTCCCCAGATTTTCTTGTCCCCACTCTTCTTGAGTCCCTTGTGCATCTGCCTAGTGTGCTGAGCATGCTCCCCTTTTATACTCTTCAGGGGCTCTACCCCTGAAGTTCCCCGGACCTGGCTGGTGTAGTTCCGATTCAGGTCCAGCTGCTCCTTGCCCCCTCCCTTTGGAAAAGGGTGGGGCATTGCTTCCCTTGTGCTGCCTCTGGACTGGTGAGTGTGCTTCACCAATCAAATACCAGACCCTTGACCCTAGGACTCAGCCCAAGCTCTGAAAAGATAAGCCTGCTACACCTGGAAAGTCACCAAAGTTGCGCTGTTTGGGACTAAGCAGAGGAGTAAATTCCAGTCTCTGAGCCAACTACCCACTTTTGTATAATAGGGAAGATCCTAGTCATGTAGACCTGCTGACTGCAGCAGAGGTCATGTGGCACAGGATATAAATCAGTTCCCTCAGTTCAGCCAGTCCTAGTATTTAGGCCCTTTAATTCTGTTATATGACACAGACAGTCATATGAGTTTTTTCTGTACAAACTACAGTAACTCTGAAAGCAAAATAGTTATTGTACTTGAACACAAGGACAGATTTCATATTTTAATGTGCAATACACAGAAAAAAAATAAAGCATTACAGAATCATAGATATCCTCACAAGGTCATCTAGTTCAACTGCTGCTCACCCCTGTCTAAATCAAACCAGGCAAATGTTTGTCTAATCTGCCCTCGTAAACTTCCAGTGAAAGAAATTCCACAATTTCTCCATGTAAACTGTTCCATTGCTTAACCACCCTCAAAGTTACAAAGTTCTTCCTAACATATAACCTAAATTGCCTTGCTGTAATTTAAGCCCATTGCTGTCACCAGGAGACACAATAGTTGGCTCCCATTGTTTTTGTAACAACCTTTTTTTTCTATTTGAAGATTTCTCAAATGTTTCTTCAGTCCTCTCTCCTTCTGGTTTGTCCAAACTTGGCCATTCTGGTATGTCCAAACTTTCCTCATATGCCAAATTTTCTAGAGCAGGGCTGCCCAACTTTTTAGCAGCCAAAGGCTACACCAGCAGGGTCTCTTCCACTTCTGTGCCATAAGCACAGATGCCTCTTTACACTGCTGCACTGCAGACAGGCCCTCCTCCTCTCGTCTCCTCAGCTACAGCAGCTGACAGGTCCTTTCCCATCTCATTTCCTTGGCTATGGACTCCCCTGGCATTAAAGGCTGTGCTGAGATGAGCTGCACTGTGTTGCCCTGCCCTGCCCCCTGGGCTGAGGGCAGAAAGTGAAAGCCAGAGAACAGAGGGGGAACCTGGGAACCTGTTCTATACTGCTAAGTATTTTTTCCTCCCCATTTTGATAGACTCTTTCCAATGTATCCATCCACTACAACTCCATGGCCACATAATCTAATACAGTTGTACCCCTCTTTGCTTGATAGTAAGGTCATACAAATGTGAGAACTCAGAAAAATATTGAGCAAGAAAAGAAAAACATGCTTCATTTCTAGGTGTCTGAATTAATACAGCGTGGATTGTTTCCTAAGCAATAAGTAATAAGCTAGATATGTCCAAAAGTTATTTAAGCATGGCATATAGCCATTATTACACGCTGTTCTACAGAGAGTTTAGTATTTGCATTCCTGAGCTCTTACATTACATAAAACTAAATCCTTCCTAAAAGCTGAGCTTTAATTTCAGTTACACTCATCTTTTCTTTTTTAATATCAATCAAGTCATTAACTAACTTCTAATTTCACCAAATATATATTGGTTAGAAGTAGGCAAGCATTTAAGTGATAGAAAAGTCACATCTTTGCTGTGCATTTTGTTCAAGCTACAGCCAATGTGGTTTCTGGGCTCCTGACATACTGTAGCACATGTCAATATCTGATACAACAAGGACTTTAATTAAGCATGCATTTTGTTGTGAAGATCTTTATTAACCAAGTAACACATGCTAAGACCCTACAGTTTAGGAGATAGCAATCATTACCCTGGCTTGCACTTCTGAACTTCTGGAAGCACCAAACTAGGTTCCCCCTGAAACCTGACCCTCTTTGACCAGTTCCTCATACCATGAGGCAAATGTCAGTTCTTACAACTGACAAGTATATTTTGTATATCTAGATTCGAGATGGCTCTAGAAAGGGGGTCACCTTCTATGGTGATACCAAGATGTGCACAAAATTATATGAAGTCATTCAACATCAGCGATCAACATATGGATCTGTGAAACTTGTAACAAGCCGTGTCCATAGGCGACTGGTAGGGGGGGAATGGGAGGATACGTGCCCCCCTGACAAAGCCGTCCCCACCACCAGTGGCTTCTGTTACTGTTCGCCAGCCCCATCCCCACCACCAGTGCCAGCTTCTGTGGGTGCTTCCCCCCCACCCCCTCAGACTCAAGAGACACTAGTCACCCATGGCTGTGTCACTTTTGAATTGGGCTTGTCAGTCACAAACAGATTAATCAGAAATCTGACTAGACCTCTTACATGTACACCATGATCCAGAGGATTGACAGTTGCCTACTGTAACAGACACCCCAAAATTGGGAGGTTCACTTATGATAAGCAATCAAATAATGTTGTGGTAACTCAAAGCTTCTAGTTGCACTAGAAAAGAAACCTTTCTATTGGTGTCAGGGTCTCTGGGCACCCCCTTCCTCCTCCAGCTTCCCCTTCTTATTGTCCCCACACCTGGGGCCAACCTGACCCATGAAACCAAGGAAGTCTGCAGCCAGAGGATCAGGGTCATGGGAAGGGAATAGGTACCCCACGCAGTAAGAGGACACTGGCACAATGCAGAGGTAAGTGCCCACTATATGGCATGGAGTGAGGCCCATGTTGTGGAGTACATCATGGTACAGGGAAACTGGTACAAAGTAAGAAACTCCTACACACTGCAATGTACAGCAGCATGTGACCAGAGACCCAGCAGCCCCCAGCCACTCAGGAGTTGGACAGCCCTGCTGTATTGAATAAGCGCAGACTTTTGGACTCCACCGTGGCTGCAAACTTTCTTTATATTACCTAAGTTGCACGAATAATGAAACACACATGCTCCCTCAAGAAGTCAAACACTTTTATATACATAAATATAATTCCAAAACTTAGATTCAGTTTTGGAATATATGGTACTTTGGGGAGAAACATCCTAATTCCTAAGAGATCCAGGGAAATGAATTGCTGCTTATTTTTCCCTTTCCTTGGAGGTCATGAATCTTCACTCTCTGGGAATAGTAGCATCCTGGCAAGTTCTTTCTTCATAATCGGGAAGGATAGGCAAAGCTGAATTTTACATGTCAGCAAGACCTTTAACAGAAAAGGAAGGCAGCAGTAGGATCACATCTCTAGAGTGATCAGTTTTCTCAACATAGGATCAATCATGTAAAAGAATAGTTTGTAGATGTCCAATCACGTAGGAAAAAAAAAATACTTTTGAAGCGTAACTTAATAAAATACTATTCATATATTCATAAATAAATAAGCATTAATGATTAGTGAGTATAGAATTATAGGGTTGGAAGGGACCTCCAGCATTATATAATCCAGCCCTTTGTTCAGAAGCAGGATTTCCTGTTCAAAAACCAGGTAGATGCCTGTCCATCCTGTTCTTGTAAACTTCCTATAAACAGATTCCACAACTTTTCTAGTTCTGTTGTCCTGTTATTCTTTCATGTTGCCCTATCATTCTTCCCATTAGGAAGTTTATCCTGAGATCTGATATATATCTGCTTTGCCAGAGTTTAAATCCATTGCCTCTTGCCCTATCCTCTGTAGCAAGGAAGAACACTGTTCTTTCATTTTCTTTAGGCAGCCTTTCAAATATTTGAAAAGGATCACATTGTCTCTTAATCCCCTTTTCTCCAACTTATATATATCAAGTTCCTTTAACCCCAGTACCATTTTCAATGTTCATCTGTGGACAATTTCCATGTTCTTTACAATGGTGCGTGGGATTGTTCCATCCTAAGTACGGGACTTTGGACTTGTACTTGTTGAACGCATAAGATTACTTTTGGCCCAATCCTCCAATTTGTCTAGGTCACTCTGAATCCTAACTCTACCCTCCAACATATCTACTACTCCCTCCAGCTTGGTGTCATCTGAAAACTTGCTAAGGGTGCACTCTGTACCATCTTCCAGGTCGTTGATGAAGACATTGAACAAAACCAGTCCCAGGACCGACCTCTGGGGCACTCCACTTGATACCAGGTGCTAACTAGACATCAAGCCATTGATTACTACTCTCCGAGCCTGAGGTTCCAGCCAGTTTTCTATCCACCCTACAGTCCATTCATCCAGACTGTACTTCCTTAGCTTGTCTGCACAAATGTTTTGGGAGACCATATCAAAAGCCTTGCTGAAATCAAGGTAGAACACATCCACTTGCCTCCCCGCATCCATAGAGCCATTCACCTCATCATAGTAGGCAATCAAGTTGGTCAGGTATGTCTTGCCCCTGGTGAATCCATGCTGACTGTTCCTAATTGCCTTCTTCTCCTCCAAGTGCTTAGAAATGGATTCCATGAGGATCTGTTCCATGATTTTTCCATGGGACCAAGTGACTGACTGGTCTGTAGTTCCCTGGATCCTCCTTTTTCCCTTTTCTTAAATATGGACACGATGTTTGCCCTTTTCCTTGACCTTTCCTGATTGCCATGAGTTTTCAAAGATGATGATCAGTGGCTCTTTAATCTCATCAGCCAACTCCCTCAGCATGCATGAGTGCATCCTATCCAGCCTCATGGACTTGGTTATGTCCAGCTTTTCTAAATAGTCCCTAACCTGTTTCCCACAAACTGTTAACCACTTTATAAAAATTGCTCATAAAACCAAATTGTGTATCCTGTAGTCAAACTCATGGATAACTACCAAGGAGCCACATTATCCATCTTGAATGGGCTGATAGTAATTTCTAGCATTATGCCAGTAAGAGTAGTCTCACTGGTCTGGAACGCCCACTGGCAGTACAGAATCATAAACATGTGGACCACTTCTAAGTTGAAGTTTCTCTGTAGAAAGCACAGACTTTTAATGGTGTTTCAATGCAAAAATCCAGTTCTCCATCAGAAAACTTCAAGAGATAAATTTTTGATCAGCCAGAAAAGGAATACTACTACGTGCAAATTTCTTGTAATAAAACTTCCTCTGAATTAACTTCACTTTAAAGATTATATGACTGGTACCATATTGTTTAGCATCAATAACTTCTCCACATTTGTCTCTCAAGTTAATGTTAAAGTAGGAAATCATTTACAGGTGTTAAATTTATAGTCTTCTATAATTATGTTAGGCTGTAAAGTAGAGTCCAGATCAGAAAATCCCCATTATTTTTTTTCTATTCAATATAAAAGTAGTTTATATGAACTGCTTGACATAATGTAACAAAATAAAAACAGAACATCACATTGATTTATCATTTTTCCATGTTGTTTTCATATACAATATATGAAGGAAAGTCCACCAGTGCCAATTTCTACATAAAGAACTTTGTGTTTAACAAGCTTTTTCATATTGTAACACGCAGATACAAGAAATCAATCAAACAGCCAAATTCTCTGAATTTAAAAAGGCTTCAAAGGCATGTATCCACCCTACTGGGTGTGAGGGTTCCAATTTCTGAGAAGCCAGAGTTGGGGGCATTAGTTTCTCTCTTTCTGGGGCATTGTAAATCAATGCTCCTCAATAGATCACTGTATCACTAGAGCAGATGGACTGGTAATGGGCAGTGTATGCACTAACCAGAACCCTCATCAAAAAAATTTCTGCAGTCAAAATACATTTTCACATGTATTTGAGAAACAGCTCTGGCAGACCAGCCAGGAGCCATCACCTGTAACTCGCTCCATCCAGATAAGAAGAGCCTGCAGACAATCTCAGTTGTGTTTCACATTACCATGCCACATTTTAATATAAACAGTTACACATACCTATTAGCCAATTCCTTACTTACACTGAACAAGTGACTCTGGGTTTAAGAAGCAGACTCCTCTCTAATATAGTCATAAAATTTCAGGCCAGGGAAAGAACAGAACAGAAGACATGCCTACACAATAAACTCACTGTGACACTGCTCTATGTGGGCTGTCCCCAAAATCAGAAACAATATAGCCTTATTCACATTGGAAAGGAAGCTAATTAGCACCACTCATAGTGCCAAAGCCCTGCTAATTAGTGCATCCACAATAAATAAAACTACACTGCTTCAGGTTTACAAGCAATCCAGAGCAGCACAGAGTTTTGAGGACACTGCCCTGGAACATGGCAGGTCTGAGGACACAGCCAGTCTGTCAAAGCAAAATTCCCTTCCTTCTCCTATCATCCTGGTAGAAGGGAAGGTGGACAGGATCCAAGAAAAGCACTGGAGATCTGAGTTCCTCCGATAGGTAGAAATGAATGAGGAAGGAAGATCTGTACTGTACACATAGTTGTCAAATAATTCCTGGATGCATTAAGTTAAAGTTATGACCTAATTCAATGGTGTTCAACTTTTGTCCCATGGATTGCAATCTGGCCAGTGAAGCCTTTGTGAAGGCTGCTGTGTAAAAGTGCCTCTGCCACTTGTCCACTCTTTTCCCCTGCCACTGAATTCACATCATAGAATCATAGAATCATAGAAGTAGGGTCGGAAGGGACCTTGTAGATCTTCAAGTCCTACCCCCTGCCTGGGCAGGAGGGAAACTGGGCTCAATTGACCCCAGCCAGGTAGGCATCAAGCCTCTTCTTAAAGACCCCCAGGGTAGGAGCCAGCACCATTTCCCTTGGAAGTTGGTTCCAGATCCTAGCCGCCCTGACCGTGAAGTAGTTCTTACGGATGTCTAATCTAAACCTCTCTCCAACAACTTGTGGCCATTATTCCTTGTTATCCCTGGGGGCGCTAGGGGAAACAAGGTCTCCCCCAAACCCTTCTAGTCCCCCCTAGTGAGTTTATAGATGGTCACCAGGTCCCCCCTCAGCCTTCTCTTGTGAAGGCTGAACAGGTTCAGGTCCCATAGCCTTTCATTATAGGGTCTGCCCTGCTGTCCCCGGATCATGCGGGTGGCCCTCCTCTGGACCCTCTCAATGTTGTCCACATCCCTCTTGAAGTGGGGTGCCCAGAACTGGACACAGTACTCCAGCTGTGTCTTGACCAGTGACGCGTAGAGGGGGAGGATCACCTCCTTGGCCCTACTTGAGATGCACCTGTGGATGCACTTTAAGGTCCGGTTAGCCCTGCCGACCGTGGGCATTGTCAGCCCATGTTCATCTTGGACTCAATGACTCCAAGATCCCTTTCTGCCTCCGTGCTCTCAAGAAGGGAGTTTCCCATCTTATAAGTGTGCTGCTGGTTACTACTGCCCAAGTGCAGCACCCTGCACTTGTCAGTGTTGAAACGCATCCTGTTTTTGTTAGCCCACCCCTGCAACCTATCCAGGTCTTGCTGCAGTCTTTCCCTCCCTACTAGCAAGACCACCAAATCCCAAATTTTGGTATCATCAGCAAATTTAAACAGGTTGCCCGGGTCCTCCCTCCTCCCTTTTTTAAAGATGGGGACCACATTGTCTATCTTCCAATCATTTGGCACCTGGCCCGAGCACCATGAGCACTCATAAAGCTGTGCCAAGGGTCCTGAAATAACCCCTGCTAGCTCCCTCAACACCGTGGGGTGGAGAGCATCTGGACCTGCTGATTTGAACACGTCCAGCCCCTGCAGAAGCACTCTAACCCGGTCCTCCTCAACCTTAGGTCTGGAGGCGTTCCCCTCGAGTCCGTCTTGAATCACGGTGGGGGAGTCCCGGTCCCTGCACAAGAAAACGGAGGTGAAGAATTTGTTAAAGAAGTCTGCTTTCTCCTCTGGCGCAACCACCAGATTGCCCAGCGTATCTTGCAGGAGCCCCACGTTTCCCGGTGCCTTCTTCATCCTCCCTATATATTTGAAAAAGGACTTTTTATTGCCTTTGATCTTGGACGCTAGTCCTAGCTCTATGACCGCCTTAACTTTCCTAACAGCCCCCCAGAGGCCTGAGCAGTGGAGGTATACTCCTCTGTGGAGATTGCCCCCCGCCCCCTTCCACCAGGTGTTTGCCGCCTTTTTGTCAACCAGGCATTCCCAGACGTCCTTGGTGAGCCAGGGAGGCTTTTGGACACTCTTGCCCCCTTTGCTTCTTGTTGGGATCGTCACCTCTTGGGCCCTGAGTATTGTCTCCTTAAGGAACGACCACTCATCTTGGGCACTGAGTTCCCCTTGCCCTCGAGAACCCCAGCACCTCTCCCACCAATCTCAACTCGTTGAAGTTGACCCTAGAATTCATTGGAGGGAAGAGGTGGCAAATACCCTGGGCTCTGGAGCATGTGAAAGCACGGCTCCAGCGGGTGAGCTCAGGCATGTGCTTCATATGCAAAAGGAGTATGGCCTTACCCACCTCACCCTCCTTCTGACCCTCAACCTACTTCAGATTTTAAGGTTTGGCTTGCAAAAAAAATATTAAGCACCACTGGCCAAAATAAAATACCTCTCTAAATATCTAGAATGTGCCTGTATGTATTCAGGCTGCCAAGAGAATATAGCATTCTATTCAAATAGAGCCATCATGGAAATATTTATATGCAGGACCAAAAGATACACTTCCATAACCATCTTGGATTTATTCTCTGTGAGCAACAAGATCCTACAGCCAATTTCACATCTTTGAAAAGCCTTGTTTTATGTTAGCACCTGATACTTAAAAGGTTTAGGCTACCTCCTTTCCAACTAAGGAATTTTCATTTTTCATTGTGTATTTGATGTATAACACCATGTCATTCATCTTTAAGTGGCTCCCTTTGGAGTACTTCTGAATGCCTGAAACTGGTTCCATAGTCAGGAAGCTAAGCATATTCCATTGAAAGTAAAAGCCAGCAAGCTGGGAAGCCAGCCTACAGACACTGTTCATTAAAATAAATCCTATGTTTATGTGGACTCTGCAGTCCTGTCTAGCATTTCACTTGGAATATTATTTATTTGTCTATGTCTAATTTCTCTTATGAAAGCTGTATAAAAAGTCACATTAAGTAATGCAGGCTTAGTGGGATTGTGTTCTCACTGCTTGAACTCCCATAATTGCTATGAACTTTACTCAAGTACTAGCATCATTTTGTACAGTGTACACAAAAGAAATCAAGGTACATAAAAAGAAATAAATTCAGAAATGCAATTCAGATCGTGCTCTCATATCAAGTCCAGCTGTTCTGAAAGAGTACTTCAAAAGTAGGCTATTGTTTCTAATATTACAATGAACTCTATAGCTAGCTTGGAATCAACAATGACAATATTAATTTTGTATTAATAGGGTGTGTCTACACACACATCCACTTTAATGCACAGTAGCCTATTTTACTATGCACTCAAGTTAGACATAAAAAAACGTGCTATTATGGTAATGCACAGTAAAATAGGCTACTGCGTATTGTCACTTAAAAATCATGCACATTCATTACTGTGCATTAAGACAGCCTAATGCGTATTTGTTTAGTATCTCACATTGGAGGTACTAAATTTAATCTGCATGAGGAAAAAGTGCCTTAATGCACATGTAGATGTACCCACAACTGGTTAATATTAACATTTTATTAACAAATATTAACAATGATTAACAATGTTTAGCTTGTGAGACACAACGTATACCCAAGGAGAAGTGGAATTACCAAATTCAAATATTCCAGGAGATTTCAGTGTTCAAACACTAGTTTAATTTGGAAGTATCACCACAATGACATGTTTGGATGTGTGAGCATATTGCTTCTGGTTTTCATCTTGTCATTGCACAAAATTCAAATACAGGACAAAATAGAAGCTGTTGATGTAGCATTAGATTCATACTGAGTGTATCTACATGTACATTTATGCCATTTTACATTTACTGTGCAATAAATGACTGGGCATTAAGTGGGAATAGGCTGGCATCTACATGTACAGGCATTAAAGCACATTACTGCTGTGTGTGGACTGACTTGGTATTAAAGTTACTCCTGAGTCAGTCCACACACACAGTGTTACCATGCAGTAAGGCGTCTACATGTGAGTTACTGTGCAGTAACTAATCAGGCAAAAATTTGATACCTGTATCAGATTTATGCTCAAGTTGGCATAAGTCACCATATTTACTGCCTAGTATGGGTATGCACATGTAGACGCATGCCCATACTCTGCAGTAATTTCAGTCACTGTGCAGTAAATGTGCATGTGTAGATACACCCACTGTGTATTTAACATACCTCTGGCCTTTCTGCTAAGAATGGTCTTATCCAAAGAGATATTTCCAAATCCAATTTTAACTCATTCTTGGATTAGGTATATGAAGACTGTTACTGAATCTCTGCTCAGTCTTCACTTCTGTAGACAAAATAATCATATTTTTTTTCAGCCTTTCCTCATAAGTCTTCTTTCACAGGCCTTTAGTCCTTTTTATTGCTCTTTTGTAGATCCTTTCCAAACTGTCCACATCATTCTTTACTGAATACAACACTTCAGGTGAAGCCTCACCAGTAATGAATAGATAGATTTGCAAGAGACTCTTCTGTTAATACAACCCAAAATTCTGTTGTCTTTTTTCTCTTTTTTTTTCTTTTTCTGCCCCCAACCAGAGCACCCCCAGTTTCTTCTCTGCAGTATCACAATGTAAGCATTAATTCATCCTTAATCTGTGTCTCTGCTTAAGATTAATCTGTCCCAAGTGAGGACTTTGTTGAAGTTCCTTGCTTGATTTTTGGACCATTTCTCCAGTTTATCCAGCAGAAACTTCCTTTGCCCCACCATGGGCAGGCCATCTTTAAAGCATATGAGTTTTCTAATGGAAAATAAAAACACACTTTCAAAAATTAAAATGAAACTACAGAATAAACTTTGCATTTGTATTACAGTAAATTAGAAGCTATGGGACCTGGCTATGTTTGCGAACCCCAAAGATAGGCTGAGAATTTCACAAAGTCTCAGACACCGTGTAGTTCACTGTTTAATCGTATCATAACATTTCAGAGCCTTCATATTTATGTCCTTCGGAATGGCCCTTTCATTGTTTAACATATCAAACTTCTGGGTTAGAATGTCAGACAGTCAAATTTAATCACAGTTCAGTTTCCCTCCTCTTCCCTTCCAAAAACTAATAATTTGAATAATACGTTGAATGATTAGAGCAATGCTGAAACCCCTCTTATTTGGCAAATAAAATATCTGAGTGGAATTATTTGTCTTTTGTGAACTTCTACACCTCTCTGATCTATATTTAGAAGAAACAAAGGAGCTTTCAAATGATTCCTCCTACTTTCCTTTATGTACAGGAAATTAAAGCTGTATTGAATGCATGATCATTGATCAATAATGCCATGTTTTGCACATATGTTCTGAAGATATGTAGATCCTTCCTAAGCAAACATTCTGTGACTTAATGTGGTTCTTCATATGGGGTATGTCTACATAATTAATACTACATATTTTCATATTCTATTTGAAAGAAACATATTTTACTATCACAAATTAAATCTCTCACAGGCTCAAAATCATGCAACTGTCCTGCCTTAGTTTGTTCAGTAAGATGTAAAATCAAAGTGAAAGGAGTAAGTGCTTGTATTAGGAATACCTTGCTATTTTGTCAAGGATCCAGCAAGGTAACAAGGAAGTAACCAATAGTTACGTATGTAAATACAATGCAGATGGTTCCCTGTTGATGTACAACATGTTTTAGAGAATAATAAGTTTATCTGGTGCCAATTAATGTTCGGCACATGCAGTTCCCTTTTGTTCAGTTCACCCCAGAGGGAACTGAACAAAAGTTATCTTAGGGCGGTGATTATAGTATAGTACAAATTCTGCACAAAAATACTATCCACATGGACTGTTTTCTCTGTGTCCAAGTTTGATTCTGGCTCTTGTCAGCTTTGCATATTAAACCAAAAGCAATGGCAAGCAGTCATGTGGAGATAGTTTATGCTTATGGTTTATATTTCTGTTTTACTAGGATTAGATTTTCATATTTAATTTGCTATAGCTTTACAAAGATATACAGGGCCTTGGATTCATATTGAAATGGCAAATAAAGCCACCTAATGTATATCTGTCAGCTAAAGAAGGAAACATGCACCTGGTTTTAATTGTATATGGGCTACATCTAACAATAAAAAATGTTCACCTGCTCAACTACTGTGCTCTTAACAGTAATTAATGCTGCTGTGGTTATCACAGCAAAGAATCTTTAATATGGACAAAAAAATTATGTCCAATAAACCAAAGCAAAGCTGTTTCTGAGATATTCTAGTATAAGGAAAAAAATTAAATCTTTCATATGACCTTGATTATAAATGTTTCTTCTTTCTTATGTCTGGGGTTTTGAGCATGCTAAACTGAACTCAGAATTTCCCATCTAATTTGTTGGCTTTTTTTATTGTCAGATATGATTCTATGCACTATTTTCTGATGATATCATTCTGATTTAAAATACAAAAAAGACAAAATACAAAAAAAGAAAAAAAGAAAGAAAAAGCACATATTCAAATTATTAAAAAATGTCTTATAAGATCAGTTACCCAAAATATAGTTAAAGGCAGAAGCATCTTCCAAAGGACATTTGTATCTACTGCAGCCTCATAAGGATCAGTTTTTGGTTCAATGATGTACATGATATCCACACAGTTTTTTTAAGTCATGAATGATCAAGTTGGCTGATAATACAACTATACTGGAGTAGTCAATAATGATGTTAAACTGATTACATAAAATGATGCATATCATTTTACTAGCTGGGCTCATTTGAACAGTGTGTTTTAATGTAGACAAATACAAGGTTGCTCAAAGAACAACCTGGGTTACATCCTGCAAAGCAGCAACTCTGAAAAGAACTTAGGATTCATTGTAAATAATTAAAAGAACATGAGCGGTTATATGATGCTGTTGCTAAAAGAATGAATGCCATGCCTCAGTGCATCAGCAAGGGAGCACTACCTTAGTATGGATTAGTACATATACAGCTATCATTTCCAGCATCCACATTTCAAACAGGATGTGGACAAAATGGGAGCATTTCTGAAAAGAGAATTAGAAGAACTATGTGCAATCTGGAAAATCCTGTTTTACAGTGGGATACTTAAGAAGCTCAAACTATTAAACCGATCCCAAAGTAAATTAGAAGATGTTTTGATCATGTCTATAAGTACTTAGTGAAATAAAGATTTTGATTGGAAAGTGTTTTTTAACATAAATGAACCCATGGCTGGAAGATGAAGCTAGATAAAATAAAGCTAGAAATAAAGCAGCCTTTTTTTATCAGTGAGGATAATTGGATAATTAATATGCAATACAACTAACCAAAGGATATGGTGGTTTCTCAGCCAGGATTATATGTGGGGTTTTTTAAATGATATTCTGTACCTCAACTAGAAGATATGAAGTAGAAGAAAAAGTTTGGGAGTGAAATTAGTATGCAGCAGGTCAGACTGGGTCATCATAATGGTTACTTCTGGTGTTGAATCTATAAATGCACTAACTTTCTTCTGTCTCCATTCCCAAGCAAGGATCTGGCTCTACTACAAGGCGAATTTTCTAAATAAAGGGTCTATATCTTTTTTTTTTAATATTTCATTTTAGATAATTGCATATCTGATTAATTTCTCCTAACCCATTGACAAGCCTCTCCAAAATGGCCTCATCACTGTATGGAAAACAGCAAAAGACGTTGTGCCATATCCTTTAAAAAGTTAGGTTTCTATCCAACAGTCATCCTGTCTAAGATTATGAGAACCAAGGAATCAATTTGATGTCTAAAGTAATAACCCTTAAAATTAATTTAATCAATTAAATTTTAATTCTATGCACTCAGTTTCTACTACATGAGTCTGGTAAATATATTTATTATACTGTTTCTTTCCATACTTCCCTATATAGTGTCAAAAACAATTACATGCTTTAGGATCCTACAAATGTAAGTGGCAAGAGGGGAAAAGAACATGTTGCTGTCTTACTAAAGTTTTCACTACACTAACACTTTTCACATTCTGCATCAAGACAAGCCCATAATTTTTAAAGTGAGAGGGAGAAAAAAAAACAGAGTTCATCTAGCTGTACCACTCCTGTGTATACAACTGACCATGGAAACTAGCTTTCCTCAACCATGCTAGCCCTCTGGACTGCTCAGCTAAGAATGATTTAGTGCCTCACTTGCATCAAAAGTGCCAAAAACCCTGGTGTATTCAAGTGGGGAAAACCAGGTTGCTGAACTTCGGTTTCTTAGATGCCAGGTAAGTGTTTAGCCACTCCTTCAACCCACAAATTCCTTCCTCATTAAAATTAGTAGGCATACCCCAAGAACATTTTTGGCTTTTCAATTAAAAACAACAACAACAATCAAAATCCCCAGCCATCTGTACCCTGGTTAATGTCTGTGATGGAGGGGAAGGACAGACTTTGACCAGAGGCTTCAAGTACCACTTTTGAGGATGGAAGACATGAAATAGGGATTGTGACAAACTCCTCAACTATGGAGTGGTTATTATTTTTCCATATCGATTTTTGCCGTATATTTTCTAAGGGCCCTGGTAGATGTTGCATTTATTGTGTTATTAACATGTTAATCATGTAATATTGTGATACTGTGATGTTAATTATGTGATATTGTGATACACTCAGCCAATTTATGGCATCATAAAATGTCAAACCAGCCACAAAGATGTTCCACATTTAACTGTGTCTGTTTTGTATATTGCCTTAAAATGAGTGTATTACATGTATCCCAAGCCCAAGCTGCTCTGCTCCTATTTTTTAGGATAAGCTGATAGTTGAAATTGGGCAAGAGCAGCTCAAGGGACTGGGACACTACCACCCCCTGCCTAATCCTCAGGATCAGGCTGGGGGTAGCCCCAGGACTATGTAATTAGGATTTGAATAATTTTATGTGCCAGCCCAAAAACTATGTATCCTGCCATGCACATCTGGTAGGTATCATGGTGGGCCATGGGTGGCCAGGTCTTGTGGGAGAGGGAGGAGGGTTACCTCAGGGTCAAAAGAAGCATCCAAGGACCTTGCTGAATTGAAGTGTAAGGAAGCCAGAAGCCAAGAGATCCATCTAGGGCACTGAGTCAGAGATCCAGAGTATCAGGAGGGTAGCCAGATCAGTTATCGAGGACATCAAACCAGATTTGTGTCAGGTATCCGAAGGATCAGGCAAAACTCTGGGTAGGTGGGCAAGCTGGGTTAGACATACAGACAGTCTGTCAGGAAGTCAATAGCAGCACAAGCCAAAGGTGTAGCAACCAAGGTACAGGATTGATTCTTGTTTCCTGGACACTTCCTCTTACAGATCAGGGATTTGTACTGGAAGGAGTGAAGGATCAGCTGACCAAGTCTGCCCACTTTTGTGTCAGGGAGTAGGTGTGTGTCAGCACCCAGTGTTCTGTTGGGGAGCACGGTTACCAAGTGTATCGGTCACACAGTGCAGATGACGTTGTGCATCTTCAGAATAGTTCAGGGTTCTTCTGGTACCTGTGTGGAGTTCGCCTTTCTGGAGAGGATGCCCGTTTTTCCATTTCTGGACCTGGTTAGTGTCACAACCCAAGGTTGTGATTTTGTGTGTGTGCGCTTCGGCACTGCTAAATTATTTCCCGCCACAAGGAGCTTTCTTTGCAGGGTGCATTTCTCAGTTGCAAAGAGAAAACCCCGGTGCAAAGGAGTTCCCGCCACCCGCATTCAAATTTGTGTCCCACTATTGGCCAGTTCTAAATTATTCCCACGTGGCGGCTAGTGATTGGCTTGCTAGCCGTATAAGAGGCTTGAGCGGTTTCCACCCAAGTTGGAGGACTCCACAACCATCTCATGGAGGAGGTGGACTTCACGTCTCGTGAAGTACTCTAAGCGCTGCGGAGCCTAATGGACCCAGCGTGTGCCTTAAGAAGGCTATAGGGGTCTGATCAACCTCTGGCCTCTCCCCATCGCCGAGCGCGATCCCTCGACGAACCCCTTCCCTGCGCGTTTGTTCCACGGAGCCTAGCAAACTTCATGTGTGTGTGTATCCAGAGCTCTGTCCGAGTTATTTCAAGAGGCTCGAGTTTTCTGCGGGTCTTGTTTGAGTTCGTGTTGTGGAGCCTAGCAAACTCCATGTGTCTGTCTGTAACTGCAATGCAAGCAAGTTTTTCCTGCCTGCACCACGACCATCTACTGTGTAAGTAAAATAATTTTTAATCAACCGCTATGCGTCCGTGCCAAATTCTAGTCCGCCGGCCTACATTCCCCGACCCGCGTGCCAGGGCTGCTGGCCACAGCCCACAACGTGCCTCAGACCGCTCCCGGCCTGCACAGTTAGTATGTTATTTGGAAGTTGAAATGGGAGAAAACACAGCTGTCCTTGATTGAGAGCTTTCGTCTAACAGAAACACTGCAAGTTTTTGTGTGCTGTGAGGACCTGTATCTTGTCCTGTACTCCTCCTAGGTAATGCCACCATTCCTCAAAGGCCACACAGATGGCCAGGAGTTCATTATCCAGGATCTCATAATTCTGTTCTGCTGGGATAAGCTTTCAGGAAAAGAAACTGCAGGGGCATAAGTTCTGTTCTGGGTCCTACCATTCATTGGGAGAGCATGGCACCTATAGTGGTGCAATATGATTCCATTTCTACCACAAATGGCAAGGCAGGGTCGAGATGAATGAACATAAACCTTCACCTCTGCTCCTATGTTTCAGGTGTTAGAACACTTGCTGGGCCTCCCTAGACCAGTAGAACCGGATGTTCTTCCAGGTAGCATAGTAAGATTTACTACCTGGGCAAAGTTGCAGATGAATCTGCTGTGAAAGTTCACAAGCCTTAGGAATTTTTGTAGTTCTTTGACATTTTGGGGAGCTTTCCACTCAGATAGTCTGAACCTTCTGGTGGTCCATCTTCAGGCCTTCAGGGGATAACATGAATCCAAGAAACTCAATCATCATTTCATCAAATGCACACTTCTCTAGTTTTGTGAAAAGTCTGTTGGTATAGTCTTCCCTTCACTGTTTGGAAATATGTTGCATTTTGGTTAGGGTCCTCTGGGAAAATCAGTATACTGTCAAGGTAGGCAATTATCAACTAGTCCAGTAGGTCTAATAGCATGTCAATAATGAAGTGTTGGAAAGTAGCTAGGGCATTAGTGAACCTAAGGGACATAACTAGTATTCAAAGTGCCTGTACTGGGTTCCAAAAGCAATCTTCCACTCATCTTGCACAGATGCAAACCATTTCATAGGCTCTCTGAAAAATCAAGTTTTTTGAAGATGAGAGCTGTTTTGAGCTGTTTTGAGCCAGTCAAGTGGGGAAGAGGGACAGAGGGTACTGAATACAAATGGTAATCTGATTCAATTCCCAATAATTGATGCATGAGCAGAGACTCCTAGCCTTTTTTTTTTTTTTTTTAATAGGATGGAGGCTCTCATGTGTGAAGTGGACCAGCATATAAAGCCTTGAGTCAGGTAGTTTTCTAAATACTTATGGCAGGTGGAGAATTCAGGGTACAACATAGTGTAAATATATCCCACTAGAATTGTCACTCCTGGCTGCAGATCTATGGGACAATCATACTCTTGATACGAAGGAAGAATTGTGCATCTTTCTCTTCAAGACATCCTCAAATTTCTGATATTTTCTAGGTAACTTGATTTCAGATTCTGGAGATGGTGCCTCCTGGAGGGGTCACAGCAGGTGGGCCTCTGGCTTGGATTGTGGGGTGGTCTGTTCCCAGGGATTTCCAACAGTATTGCTGGAAGTAGTTTCAGTTCAGATAGACCTCTGGAGCTCTCCAGAATCCAGAACAAAGCGGTAGTGCAGAGAGTGAATGGCCCCAAAGTGTATGGTCTCCCAGTCCCTAAGGAGATTCATCTCTAGTGTGATGGTCTCCCACTGCATAGGCCCTGCAGCCAGGGGTAAGCCATCTATGGTCTCTATTGTTTTGACCTTTCAGTGCTGTTTTAGTGAGATTTGTAAACCTTATGCCACAGTCTCATCTATGAAATTTGCTGCAGTGCCAAAGTCCGGCATAGTGGTCACAGTGGGGAATGAGTGGTTCTGCCTGGGACTTGGAGATCAGCAGATAACAATAGTTGGGTGTTCCATGGGCTGGGTTTAATGCAGACTTCATTAGCTGTGGATGTTTTCGAGACTCTGGATGACTCCCAGCTGGTTCCCTTAACCAGGCTTGAGATCACTTATTTATCTTGACCCCCTCCCTGGGGGCACATTGTGCACTCTTGTTCTGAAACCCTACCATAGTGGCACAGCTCTGGCTGTTGGTGATGTTCCTGTTCTTCTGGTATAGGGTACCAGAGCCCTCCATCCACTGGCATCAGATTGAATGGGACCATAGCAGGGTGAAGTCCTGGAGGGGGCAAGGCATCTTTTCTTTTCCTCTCTGAATTCCTGAAAGCAGAGGACAACCCAAGTGGCCATATCCACAAACGCATTGAATTTTGAGGGTGATTCTACTCAAGCCAGTTCATCCTTAATTTCCTCCCACAGATCCTAGCAATAATAATATTGTTGGGCTACTTCATTCTACTGGGTGTCTGCTGCATATCAGTGAAAAGGGGAAGCACTGCAAGCAAGCTAAGGAAGTATTAGTTGGGTGAATGGACTGGACTGTAAGGTGGATAGAAAGCTGGCTGGATTGTCAGGCTCAATGGGTAGTGATCAATGCCTCTGTCTAGTTGGCAGCCGGTATCAAATGGAGTGCCCCAGGAGTCAGTTCTGGGGCTGGTTTTGTTCAATATCTTCATTAACGATCTGGAAGCTAGGATGGAGTGCTCCCTCAGCAAGTTTGCAGATGACACCAAGCTGGGGGAAGCAGTAGATGCACTGGAGGGTAGGGCTAGGATTCAGAGAGACCTAGACAAATTGGAGGATTAGGCCAAATAAATCTTATGAGGCTCAACAAGAACAAGTGCAAAGTTCTGCACTTAGGAGGAAACAATCTCATGTACCACTACAGGCTTGGAACCACCTGGCTAAGCAGCAGCCATGCAAAAGAGGACCTGGGAGTTACAGTGGACAATAAGCTGGATATGGGTCAACAGTGTGCCCTTGTTGTGAAGAAGGCTAATGCCATACTGGGCTGCTTTAGTAGGAATATTGCCAGCAGATCTAGGGAAGTTATAATTCCCCTCTATTCTGCACTCACGAGGTCACATCTGGAGTACTAGTTCCAGTTTTGGGACCCCCACCATAGGCAGCAGAAGTGGGCAGGGGGCTAACCAGGCTCAGCCCCCCACAGACATTAGGAAGAACTTCTTCACAGTTAGAGTGGCCAAGGTCTGGAACAGGCTCCCAAGGGAGGTGGTGCTCTCCCCTACCCTGGGGGTCTTCAAGAGAAGGTTGGATATGCATCTAGCTGGGGTCATCTAGGCCCAGCACTCTTTCCTGCCTATGCAGGGGGTCGGACTCAATGATCTATTGAGGTCCCTTCCGACCCTAACATCTATGAATCTATGAATAAGATGCAGGCAGCAGGTAGGGCCCCAGGGCAACCCAGCTGCAGGCTACTGCAGAAGGGAGGGGAATGAACACACACATACCCTGTGTAGCCAGGATCAGCCAGCTGAGCAGGCAGGTTAGTTTATTTCTGTTTTAACTGAGCTTTGGGGGTTGCAGATCAAGTCCCCCACAGTGCAGGAGGCAGTGAGGTAGGGGCAGGGGCAAATCATTCACCCCTGCCCCACTCCCTGGTGCACTGTTGGGATTGCCGCATGACCCGGGCCAGCTGGGGCTCCATTCACAGGGCCGGACCAGGTCATGGGGCAATAGGAGCCTGGCAGCTGGTCCAGGGGCATGGGTGGGCAGCTTCCACTTCTGCATGCACCGTGAGGGAGGTGGGGCACAAAGCCCTTGGCTCCCCGGCACCACACCCCTGGAGGAGCCAGCGGGCTCTGACTGTCCCAAGACCCAGCCCAGCCGGGGCTCCATTCATGGTGAATGGGGCCCTGGCCAGGCTGGGACATTGGACAATTGGAGCCCGGCAGCTCCTCCAGGGGCACGGTGCTGGGCAGCCAAGGGGGGCACATGGCCCCCTGATATTTGCACCAGGCATAGAGTTACATCTGTGAGCTGTGCTCTGCCTGCTCCATGCCTCTCTGCTGCCTTTGAAAGTGGCACAGCGCAGTGCCATGTGAGTCCCACTGCTGGGCGAACTGGGCAGCAAGGCACATGGCACCATGCTGGCTTTCAAAGGCAGCAGTGACACATGGAGCAGGCAGAGCGCAATGAACAGATGTAGCCCACCCGTGCCCAGTGCAAAGATCAGGGGGCCATGTGCCCCCTGCCTTGGCTGCCTGGTGCCAAGCCTCTAGAGGAGGCACCAGGCTCTTCCCGGGGATGATAGAGGGAGGGTTCAGGGGTCCCATAGACTCTGTCCCCTCCAGCCCGGTGGTGCAGCTGAGGCTGGCCCCATTCTGGCTCCCTCCTGGGTGTTGTGGGGTCAGGGCTGGGGCTGGGGCTGGGGCTGGTGCAGGGCGGTGAATTTACAAGGGCTGCCAGCACCGGGCAATGACTCTGAGCACGGGGGAAGGGACAGGTGCAACGGGCCCTGGCCCTGGCCCTGATCCTGGACCTGACTCTGCTCCGATCCCTATCTGGTCCTAGCCCCATTTCCTCCCACCCCACATGACCCTTTCCCCTCCCCCCACAGCCTTTTCTGTGGGGAGGGGTGTGCACACATACTCAGCCCCCCACGCATTTTTTTTCTCCCTCTGCCTATGCTCCCTACTATAGAAAGGATGTGGACAAGTTGGAGAGAGTCTAGCAGAGGGCAGCAAAAATGGTTCAGGGGCTGGGGCACATGACCTTGGAGGAGAGGCTGAGGGAAATGGGCTTATTTAGTTTACAGAAGAAAAGATTGAGAGGGGCTTTGATATCGGTTTTCAACTACCTGAAGGGTGGTTCAAAAGAGGACAGAGCTAAACTATTTTCAGTGGTGACAGATGACAGAAGAAGGAGCAATGGTCTTAAGCTGCAGCAAGGGAGGTTTAGGTTGGATATTAGGAAAAACTCTCTCACTGGGAGGGTGGAGAAGCACTGAAACAGGTTACCTAGAGAGGTGGTGGAATCCTTGGAAGTTTTTAAGGCCTGGCTTGACAAAGCCTTGGCTGGAATGATGTAGTTGGGGATGGTCCTGCTTTGAGCAAAGGGCTGCACTAGATGACCTCCTCAGATACCTTCCAACCCTAATTTGCTATGATTCTATAAGCTGCAAAAGAACTTTCCCCTTAATTAAGGGACTACAGTGCAACCTCTGCGATCTAGGCTCAGTGAGCATCTCCAAACATGGTCATTTATTCCTTGAGGAAATCTCCCCAATCTTGGAGGACTGGATTATCATGCTCCACCAGACCCAATTCACAGTATCTCCCATTAAGAAGCTAACCCCTAGGCACTCCCTTTCTAAGTCTCAGAAATAGAGCTTGGGTTGGGATATAAACAATATGCGGCATTGGATCCAGAACCCTTGCACATGCAGTTGGTCATCATTGTAGCTCTCTAGTAATGGGATGGGTAAGTGGGGTTCCAAGCAGGGAGGCATGGAAACCTCGCTATGGAGCTGGTAGACCTAGGAGTGAAGAAACTAGTTCTCTGCCAACAGCTGCCAGACCTGATCTTTTAGAAGTTTCTGGATAGAAGCTATCTGCACCATCTGGTCCAGGGCCCCAGTAGAGAATTTGTCTTTTGCCAAACCCCCTTTGCTGCATGTAGGGGTGCAGCTAACTTGTCATGTGGGGCTGTAGGTGTCTAGGTCTGGGGGGTCACCTCAGGGTCAGGAGAAGCAATTGAGGTCTGAGGAGAGTGTGCAGAGTCAGACTGTAGGGAAGCCAGGACATCCTTCCAGGGAACCAAGTCAGAGATCAATCACTCTGATGGCAGGGAGTGATTGTGCCTGGGCCCAGCTATAGGGTTCTGCACGTCTGTCTGATGCACTATTCTGTCGGGGAGGTGGCAGACTGATATAAGCATCCATACCATGCAGGCTACAGCCCTAGGTTTAAGACCCTAGCATGGCAAGCTGCATAATTTTTGGGATGAGGCATAAAAGTACTCAGATTCCAGACATTATGTTATATTAACATCTACCTTGGGCTCAGATGTTCTTATTGGCAAGTTGCAAATTCAGCTGGGCACTTTCTGGGCAAATATATTAGATTGGCAAGGTATTTTGCCAGAAAGAATCCAATAATCAGTTTCGGAAGGGAAAAAATATAGGCTATAAATGGCGGTGACACTGTTTGTCACTATTCTTTTTAATGCACAATCTTGACTGCCCTTTATCTAGTACTAGCATTTGTTTAGTGATACAAAAAGGTAAGTACATCCCAACTATTACTATTTTGGTACTGTAAAATAATACTGTTTTGGAAGGAAGATCCAGGGAACTACAGATCAATCAGTAGACCTCAATCCTTGGAAAGATCTTGGAAAAAATCACCAGTGAAAACAGTAACAACAGGCTAACAGAAGGTAACATGCTAACAGATAGCCAACATGGCTTCATTGTGGGTAGGTGTTGCCTGACCAATCTCATTTCCTTCTATGACCAGGTAATGCATCACCTGGACAAAGGAGAAGAGGTGGATATCATATTTTTGGACTTCAAGAAAGCCTTTGACCCACTGTCCCATGATGTCCCCATGGAAAAACTGGGGAACTGTGGCCTCGACAATCTTGCAGTCCAATGACCAGAGAACTGGATCCATGGATGGACCCAGAGAGCAATAGTCGATGGAACTGAATCAACATGGCTCATGGTGACCAGTGGCATCCCCAGGGCTCCATTCTTGGACCTGCACTCTTCAATGTATTTATAAATGCTCTAGTCTCCAGTGTCAGAAGCGGACTGGCTAAGTTCACTAATGACACCAAACTATGGGGAAGTGTGGTCACCCTAGAGGATAGGCTGGCAATCCAGGCCTCAACAGTCTTACAAGGTGGGTAGATCAAAACTTGATGGCATTCAACACTGAGAAATGCAGGGTGCTCCACCTTGGGAGAAAAAACCCACACCATGGTTATAGGCTTAGCAGTGCTACACTCACCAGCACCACTACCAAAAGAGACTTGGGGGTCATGATTGACCACAAGATGAACATGAGGCACCAATGCAATGCCAGAGCAAACAAGAAAACAAAGCAAACAAAACTCTAGCTTGCATCTGTTGATGCATCTCAAGCAAAACCCAGGAAGTCACCCTCCCACTTTACTTGGCCTTGGTGAGGCTGCAGCTGGAATACTGTATCCAGTTCTGGGCTCCATGATTCAGAAAGGATGTGGAGAAGCTTGAAAGAGTCCAGAGGAGAGCTACACAAATTATTAGAGGACAAGACAGCAGGCCTTACGAAGCGAGGCTGAGAGCCATGGGACTCTTCAGCCTGGAAAAGCGTAGGCTCATGGGTGACTTGGTGGCAGCCTATAAGTACGTAAGGGCCATCAGGAACTGGGAGAATGTCTGTTCACCAAGGGAAGACAAGGTCCAACGATTACAAACTCCTGGAAGACTGTTTTAAGCTGGACATAAGGAAAAACTTATTTTTTGTCCGAGTCCCCAGGGCCTGGAATAGACTCATCCCAGACGTGGTGCGAGCACCCACTCTGGATACTTTCAAAGAACACTTGGATGCCTATCTTGCTGGGATTATTTGACACCAGCTGATTTCCTGCCCTTTGGGCAGCGGGTTGGACCCGATGATCTTGTGAGGTCTCTTCCAGCCCAAATATCTATGAAATCTATTAAATGTGCTACCTATCAACAAAATGACATATTTTTCTTCATATACTTTCGTTGTTATGCTTATTGTCCCTATAATTGCTTCAGCATGCTTTAGAGCCCTGTTTTCAGCCAACTTACAACTAATGCCATCTTAAACACAACATTTTCTGTTACTACCATGAAGAAAACTCTTGTGTGAATATTACTTTTCCAGTAATAAGACTGCATAACTGCAGAAAAACATAATGAAGATCTTTTCTATCCTTGATCCCCTCCCTCTCTTATTTTTGTTATCCTTGAACTAACAGTTCCTCTGGTCTCTTCCAATCTGCTCTGATTTTCAGTCTGTACTAGAAGATACCTTTTCCAGGTTCCTGCAAGTCAAAAGGCCTATTTTGATTGATATTCTTCTTTATATTGATGTTTTCTACACAAGCGGTGTAGGGGCAGAGTGCTCAATGGCAACGCATCTAACTGTGAATCCAGAGGCATGAATTTGAACCCTGACTCATGCTGGAGGCTGGCTCCAACCAACCCAACTGTAAATAGGCACCTCATCATCTGGGCTGTGGAGAAAGAGGTGGCTGGATCTGATATTAGTCAATCACTCCCTTGTGTCCCATCGAGTATACTTGATGTCCTTGTGGCCACCTGGATTTCAGGAGTCTTTTTTTATGTGGGCACCTGGGTTTTATGTCTATATGGCCCTTTTTTGGCTAGTTGTCTCTAGTGTCCTTATAATAATAATATTCAAAAGGGGAAGTTAAACAGAGACTAAGCTTTCTTTGGTCTGTTTTGTGTTTTATAAAAGAGGGCCTAGACAATATCCTTGCATTTCAGTGGCTACAGTTAAAAATTTCTTATGACAAAACCCCATAATGTTCCAATTCTCTAGTTTTACTTTTTTATAAGCAGTAAAACAAAAGAAAGAGAGAGTCTATGCTCTGGCTTATTGTATTGTTTCTCACTGCTTCCTACCCCCCACCACAAAACACATACACACACCATATTAATACTGTATTGTTTTGTTGTACTGTGGTCCAACTTTGCAGATCAGCTCTAGGCAATAAGGTCAAAATTTAAATGAAATAAGCTGGTAAGTTCCATCTTCCTTGTTGCCTCCATGTTAAATGTCTTTGTGAAACAATGGTAGTATTGGAGTGATGTTGTATCTGTAATGGTCCAGGAATTATGAGACAAGCTTTTTGGTGGATGATATCTACTGCATGGCTGGGATAAAGTTAGACAAGCTTTCAAAGAATCCATTTTTGCTAGGAAAAGTTTTTCTCTTCATTGATTTGGATTGTTTTTCTAGACAAAAAAGGTATCTCTTTGCTTTACCATGAGTGGCAAGAGTTGCAAATGAACAGTCTGGTGACTGACAAAACTCAAAGCTCAGTGAACTTAATGGAAAGGCTCTCATTTGCTTTGGAAGTAGTGTGTGTAAAGATTGTCTTTCACTATAAACAGTACAATTCCCTTTCATTTTGAAAAGGCTCCAGTTAATTTGCAAAAGAATTTTCCTAGACCAAAACAGCATAATAAACAGCATAATAAACAGCATTCCAATTGTTACAAATGTTGACAGCCTTAGTAACAGGGAACCACTAGAATGCTCTGAAACTGTAGGTCAGATAATGGTAAGGCACTAACATACTAATCCACATATGTGGAGTTCTTATTTTCCCCAATGGTATAATGTTTTAAATCAAGCTTGAATTCTTTAGCCAGAACTGACTGAGAAACAAACAGCACCTCTGTTGAATACATCATCAATATAATGAAACTGCCCTGGGGTCTCCTCTATATGTTGCATGTATCATGCAATTAATTGGTTAATTGCACAATGAATTTTGACCTGCTACACCAGGGGAAGGCAATTATTTCAGCTGTAGGGCTGTTTAATGAGGTTTGGTGAGCTTTTGAGGGCCATATGTGTTGCCCTACCCCTTGACAGTTGCCCTGCCCTCTGGTTACCATCTTGAGACCAGAAGTCCTGCCCCTAACCCCTGACCTTTGCCACAGGAATTCCCTCTCCTTGCTCCCTAGAAATACTCGGGGGAGGAAGGGGGGAGGGTTTGCCACCTTAGAATCAGAAAAAAAACAAATAATACACAAAGTCAAACACCTATTATACCATATTGTAATGACAAATATTTTTGTCATGATTTGTGTTTGCATAGTGTATATAGAGGTGATTGCATCATAACTCAAAAATAAAGTCTTAGTATTGTATATTGTGTGGGGAGGTATATGGTGGGGTTGTATAGTGGGGGGTGTGGCTGTGTGTGAGGGCAATAGGGTAAATGGGGGGTGTATATGTGAGGGGGTTGTGGAGGCAGGGTGTGGGTGTATGGCATTTGTGGGATGTGAGGGAGGGTGGGGGACTGTGGGGACCCTCTAAACTCCCTCCATGGTGCACAGTCCTGCAGTTCAGCAGCAGGAGCAAGTGGGGGCGTTCGGGGTGCTTATGCCCAGCACAGGCGCTGGCACCTGGAGGTACATGGCTCTGACTGGCACTGCACTGGTGAGTTCCCTGCCATGCATAGGCAGCCCCCACACTCATGCACCACTGGAAGGAAACTCTATGCACTGGAACCAGCTGCATTCGCTGTTCTCTACTGAGCAGGTCTCAGAACTCTGCTGGAAGGAGCCGCAGACCCTGACTCCCCGTGGAGTCCCAGAATATGTGTGGCAGGAAGTGGCGAAGGCTGCCAGCTCCAGTATGCGGAGCTTCCCTCCAGTGGTGTACGAGTGCGGGCACTGTGCATGCATGGCAGTGAACCTCCATGATAGAGGAGGCCCAGAGGGGCTGCACTCCTCACTTTGATGTGCAGTGCTAGCCGGAGCCACATACTGCCAGGCATCAGGGCCTGCACTGAGTACAAGTGCCCTGAGCAACACTGCCTGCTACTGCTGCTGCCACTGCCTGCAGGGCTGCATGCCATAGGGAGACTGTGTGAGGGGGGTCCCCACACTCCCTCACCCTCCCTCATACTAACGCCCTGCCCACCTGAGCTCAATGCTGCCACCCCCCTCAGGAGTGGGCTCCGTGCTGCCACCAGCCCCAGCCCCACACTCCCTGCCCCTGACCAGCTGCAGTCCCCACCCCCATCCCTTCCCCTGCCCCCACCTTTTCCCTACCTATTGCCTAGAGTGAGCAGGATGCCAGGAAAGCTGAGCAGGTCCCTTGGCAGCTGCAGCAGTGGCAGGAGCACCCCATCTGAAAACTGCATGCTGGCTAGGCCAGACCCTTCTGCCCATAAGGGTGGGAGTGAGGCGCAATAGTGTATGTTGGGGGGGCATGTATACATGGGTTCCTCACTCTCATCCTCATGGGTGAGAGGGCTGGGCAGGGTACAATTCATTAGTGGGTGTTGCGGGCTGAATGAAAGTGCCTGGCAGGCTGGATCTGCCCCATGGGCCATATTTTGCCCACCCCTGCACTACAGGTACAAAGTAACTAGCCAAAGAAAGGTCTAACCAGCTATACAGTTAGAGTTTGAAAACATGCAAAAACTTTAGAGCTAGTTTCAATCCAATTTTAATCTGCATGTGTAGCAGGTGGCTGGAAGCCCCGTCACATGAGGGGGTTCCCATAACTGACTGGACTCTTGCTCCAAGCAGTGCCCCACAGCCACCAGGACCAAGAGCCCTGCAGTTGCTGCCTTGCTGTCCTGGCTGTGCCCCACAGCCACCACAACCAAGAGTCTTGCAGCTGCAGAGTCTCAATCCTGGCAGCTGTGGGGGCACTGCACAGTTACAAGTCTGGTCAGCTACAGGACTTGTAAATGCAGGAATTTTTTTACTTGCTGGTGCAGGAGGAACCCGGTATGGCAATCCCAGGTTTGCACTATCCTGGCAATAAGGCATGATAGGATTTCATGTTGGATCCCACAATCATACCACCTGCCATGAGCGTGAGGCATGGCAGGAGGCACAATTGTGTAGATCGTGCATCAGATTTTGTCATGCCTTTACTTGAACATCTAGAGAGGCCTTGGAAGACACGGGTTTAGAAGCAACTGTCTATTAGGCATATCTCAATAGCCTGACACCAATATTTTTCAGTATATCTGATATATTTGTTGTGATTTATGCAAAACATTTACATCATCTTGATGATAAAATTGAAACACATGCTGTTATAATCTTACATATGCTGTACAAACAACTGGTTTCTCTGTATCTTTCAGATCTGTTAACACTTCTGATCTCTCACACTTATCTTGAACAATTTTAAAAATTGTTTAAAGTGGACTTTGCTAATTGGATCTAGTAGAAAATAAAATGGTGAGAACCTCTCATTTTAATGAAAAAGGTTAACCATAATTTTTATAATTTTTCCTCATGGTTTTTGGGTTGTGTAAGAAGGAATTTGAGTCTGTCTGAAATCAATGTTAGGCCACTTCCATACAAGTCCAAGAGTATTCATTTTGAGAATAGTCTTTAGTGCTTTGTCCCTCACTTTCTAGGAAATCTTTAGACAACAGAATAGGGTTTGCAGTTAGAGGTTTGCTCAGTTTTAGTCTTCATATGCAAACATACCTGTACATCTGAAAACAGAAGTTGGTGTAAAGTTACTTACTCTTTCTTGTTTGGCATTCCTGCAGTTATTCCTGTGCACCAGTTCTATTATGGGTTAGGATTGCTTTTACAAACATGGCAAATATATTATTAATTTTAATTGACATAATCAACTGGCAAGTTTTTATAAGTCCACAAGTCTAATCTTTATTGATTATTAACTAAGGTGTCAGTTATAAAGAGCATGATAGGAGTTTCTCTCAGTTTAGTATTAGCACCTAATACTGTACGTCACAGTACTATATTCTTATTCAAGAATATTGAAGCTTATTCAGAGCTTATTCAAGACTATGGCTGAAAACATTTTGGTTTTTTTTTAATAAAAAATGAAGATTTTGATCATAATGTACTGAAATGTAGCAAACTCATACTGGTAAATTAAAGTTTTGCAGTTCCAGAATAAATTTGTTCAAGAAGGTGACATAGACTAAAATATTTAATCACGTGTCATGGAAACATAAAAAGCCAGAGGTTAATTCAAGCATATTATACCAAAATTATTTTAATAGGTATTAAATACATTTCATCTACCTCATGTAACCTATGTTCAGTTTGTGATTTTCTTTTTAAATGAAATACTACTACTATTATTGCTATATATAACAAAATTAACTAGGTTGTGGCATTAGAGAGTCTCCAGAGACCCAACTTCTTCAGATAAAGTGTTCTTTATATTACATATGCATACTAAGAAGTATATGTAGCAGGGTGAGGGTGGAGGGAAAGAAGGGGAGTAATCCAGTTTATTCCCTTTTTCTTCCCTTTTCTTGAACTGCCACAGCCTCCAGCAGCTGCGTGCATCACCAGACTGCCACCCTGGGCTCCAGCTCTGCTGCTGCACTCATGTGGATGGTATGAGGGAGCAGCTGAGTGTCTCTCCTGGCTGGGCAAGAGATCTGTCCTTGTGCTAGGAGATCCTTGGAGATCTCAGAACAACAGCAGAGTCTCCCTATGCCTGAAGAAGGGTACTTGTGCCCAAAAACTTGCAAAGAACTTTGTTCCAACTACTCAGTTGACCTAATAAAAGATATCACATCTGCCCAAAGAACCTTGCCTGCCAATGGTGCATTATTAATTTTAAACTAGACACAAGTGAACAAACCACATATGGTAACAAAAATGGCACTTGCTATGAGAGAAGTAAGCTAGAAAGAAACAGGTAGAAATGAAGGCTGACAGTACTTAGCTGTTCTAAGGAAAGCTATGACTAAACATATTAGTGAATACATTGGAAAAGATACAATCTATGACAAAAATGCCAGGATGGGAAAAGTACCCATTAATTGATTAAAAAAACTTCAAGCCCTCAAACTGAGACAGTGCAATGAAGCAAAATAATTGAAGAAAAACTTGAAGTCTTTCAGGGGATGCAGAAGTTCTCAGAGTACAGAATAGTTCTGATAGAACCCAGACATCTCAAAATTCATGCCCTAGAAGGTTTTCCTTGCTTTATGGCAGAGGCTAAGAATAGGGCTGGAGAGATTCATTGGTGTATGAATCCAACGAGCAGCAAGAATAAATATGTTCACTGGCTACTGGAGGGAAAAATACACAATACTTCCCTTGTGCAGAGATTTGAAACATTTAATGGACACATCAACATGTGTACTAATGTGCTTTTTCTAATGCGCATTAAATTTAGTACCTCCAGTGTGAGGTTCATAGATTCATAGATTGTAAGGCTGGAAGAGACCTCAGAAAATCATTGGGTCCAGCCCCCTGCACCAAGCAGGAAAGATAACTGGGGGTCAGGTGATCCCAGCAAGGTGACTGTCTAGTCTCCTCTTGAAGATTTCCAGGGTAGGTGATTGCACCACCTCTGGAGGGAGCTTATTCCACAGTCTGGACACCCTGATTGTGAAGAAGTTTTTCCTAATGTTGAGCGTGAATTGATCTTCCAGGAGTTTGTGGCCATTACTCCTGGTTTTCCCCTTGGGTGCCCTGGTGAACAGATGCTCACCAAGCCCTTGATGTACTCCCCTAATGTAGCAGTAAGCTGCTACCAGGTCTCCTCTCAGCCTTCTTTTCCTCAGGCTGAAGAGTCCCAGATCCCATAGCCTTTCCTCGTATGGCTTGCCTTTTAAGACTGATCATATGGGTGGCTCTTCTCTGGACTTTCTCAAGCTTGTCCACGTCCTTGTTAAAGTGAGGTGCCCAAAACTGAATGCAGTACTCCAGCTGTGGTCTCACCAGTGTTGAGTAGAGAGGAAGAATCACCTCCTTGGATTTGCTGGATGCCAGAGTATTGTTTACCTTGCTGGCTACAGCATTGAACTGCTGGCTTATATTCATACTGTGGTCTATTACTACCCCCAGGTCCCTTTCATTCATGGTACTAGTCAGTTCGGTGCTGCCACACCTGTAGGTGTGTTGGGGGTTGCTTGTCCCTGGGTGGAGTACTTAACATTTCTTGATGTTGAACTTCATCAGATACTGATCCATCCAACTTGCTAGTCTAAGTCTGCCTGTAACTGTAGCCTATCTTCAAGCATGACCATGCTCCCCCATAACTTGATGTCATCTGCAAACTTGGCCAGTGAGATCTTCATCCCCACATCCAAATCATTAATAAAGATATTGAAAAGTCCTGGACTGAGTACCGACCCCTGCGGGATAGCACTGCCCACTTGTCACCAGGATGACACAGATCTGTTCACTACGACTCTCTGAGTCCTATCCTGCAGCCAGTTTCTCACCCACCTGGCTATCTTGGAGTTAAGCTCACAATCCTCCAATTTTTTCACAAGGACGTTGTGGGATACTAAATCAAAGGCCTTTTGGAAGTCAAGGTACACAATGTCAATCTGCTCTCTCTTGTCCAGGTGGCGTTACCTGGTTATAGAAGGAGATGAGGTTAGTAAGGCAAGACCTGCCCGTGATGAAGGCATGCTGGCGGTCAGTCAGAATCCTACCTTCTACAAGCTTATCCCAAATAGACTCCTTGATTAACTTTTCTAAGATTTTCCCTAGGATGGAGTCGGATAGTCACTGGATAAGGACACGTGCCCTTGCATCTGGCTGACATATATACTGGCCCTCTCAGGCGTGTTGGCAACCTTCAATCAGTCTCAGAGGGCTCTTACGCTCTCTTTCTTCCCGCCTGCCATGACTTCAATGTTGAAAAGAGTTCCTTTTCTTTGTTTTTTGGAGATGTTAATAAAAAGGAGGTGGTGACTACCCCGCCTCCACCTTGACTGACTGCCGGTTCCCACCCCAGTTCCTGAGGCCACAAACGGAGGACCTGGATAAATGATTAGTCAGAAGGGATTATTTTATTTCTCTTTTCTTTCCTTTACTGTAAAGAGAACTATTGGATTTAATTCTCCGAGGATCAGGTCCCAGGCTTCCCTCGGACTTATTTCAAGCTCATGATCCCGGCAGAGGCTTCCCCCATGTTTCCCAGCGAGCTGGGGAGTTCCCTTTTCTCCTCTGGGCTGATTGCAGCCATGCTTGGCTTGGTTGGCAGCGTATAGGTGTTTAATGAACTAAATTACTTAAACGAATTAGAAACAGTGGGATGTAGGAAGACGCTGCCTTCTCCGCTCCCTTTCTTCAGCCAGTCCTGGCTTTCTTTTCCCTTGGGCCCTGAGCCGCAGTGCCCTTGGAGAAGCAGGATTTCGTTCCCTTCTTTTCTTAAGAGGCTCTCTCTCGCTGTCAATTTTCTTTGCACTGCAGCCACGCCTCCCTTAACTGGTGGCCAGTGGCAATTAATCAGCGTCCCCAAACAAGCAAGGAGCCAGAGTCAGTGGCTCCAGGGCATCTCCCTCTTTTAACTCTCCCATGGTTCGGTCTCCCCCCTCCTTTCTTTTTCTCCTCTTTCCCTTCTTTTTTGCACCTTTGGCAGGGTTTCTTGGTGCATCTGAAGCTCGATCGGGCACTTTCTCGGCTCCCAGGACATCAGCCTAGGGTTGGGGGCTCCCGGCCTCCATCCTGCCTGTGTTCTACCATCTTTGCTTTCTCTCTCTCCTCAGCTCTGCCCCCGGCCCCCTGATATTGCCCTGGCCACGGTTTTGTCCCAATCCGCTTACCTGCCAAGGTGATAAAATGGGTCTGGGGCACACCGGGAGCTCCTGCCACAGCATGGAGGTCCTGTTATGGTGGGTTATGTGCTCCTGCCTGGGGAAGTGTCCCAAGTTAGTGTTCTTCAGCTTCTCACAGATGGAAATTGGGCTGATTGGCCGATAGTTACCTGGGTCCTCCCTTCTGCCCTTCTTATGGATGGGCACAGCATTGGCCTTCTTCCAGTCCTCAGGGACTCCTTCAGAATGCTGCAAGTTGTGGAAGAGTTTCACCAGGGATTCTGCAATGACTTCAGTCAGCTCCTTCAGCACTCTCAAATGAAGATCATCCGGTCCTGCTGACTTGTATACATCTAATTTTTTTTATTGGTCTTACACCAATTCTACGGCAATAGTAGGAAGGCAATTATTCCTACCGTGCTCATCATCTACTCAACCTGGTGTGGTTTTCCCCTCGGTTTGGTGAAAGACAGAGGTGAAGTAGTCATTCAGGAGTTCAGCTTTCTCCTGGGTACCAGTAACCAGCTCTCCTGAATTGCTGAGTGGCCCCTTACTCCCAGTTGTTTTCCTCCTGTTCCCTATGTGCCTAAAGAAGGACTTCCTGTTTTCCTTGATTCCCATTGCTAATCTAAGTTTGGTTGCCATTTAGCCCGTCTTATCTATTCCCTGCAAATGGGGGCCATCATGGAATTGTGCTCTTTGGGGCCCACCCTGAGCTTCCATTGTTTATAAGCCTTTTTCTTCTTTCTTAAGAGGACTGTGATTTCCCTGTTTAGCCAAGAGGGATTCCCAGCCCTTCTGTTACCTTTTCTTAACATGGGAATGGACTTCTTTTCTATTTCAACAATCATGTTCTTGAGGAACAACCACTCTTCGTGCACACCTACTAGTGACCTAAGTTTGTTGAAATTTGCATTTTTGACATCCAAAACTTCAATCCTACTATCCGATTTGTCTGCCTTGCATTGGACAGTAAAAATGATGGTTTCATGGTTCTTGTTGCCCAGACTTCTCTCTATATTTAAGTTGGTCACCAGGTCGTCTCCTTTGGCCAGGACCAAGTCTAGCAGAGTGTCACCTCTGGTTGGCCCATGCATCTCCTGAGTCAGGAAAACCTCCTTGACACAGGTCAGGAAGGATCGTGACTGATCCAGCTTGGCCAAGTGTTCTTTGCAGGAGATGTCTGGATAATTAAAATTGCCCATGATGACCATGTCATATGCACATACGGCCTCAGTCAGTTCTCAGGTGAACTCCAGATCGAGTTCCTCCCCCTGTTTAGTCATCTGTAGTGTTACCAGATTTGCCCATCACCTTGGGGTGTATTTTTTTTTAGGGGTACATTTCATAATTTAATAGTTTCATAGTAGCTAGGGTCAGGAGAGACCTAAACAGATCATCTAGCCTGACCCCCTGCCACAGGCAGGAATGAATGCTGGGTTCACAAGACCCCAGACAGGTGATTGTCCAACCTCCTCTTGAATTTGCCCAAGGTAGGGATGAGGACCACTTCCCTGGGAAGTTGGTTCCAGCTTTTGGCCACCCTAACTGTAAAACATTGCCTTCTGATCTCTAACCTAAACCTATTCTCCATCAGCTTATTACCATTGTTCCTCATCACCCCAGGTGGTGGTGGGGAGGAAAGGACTCTACCTATTTGCTGTTGATCTCCCCTGATTAGTTTGTAGGCAGCCACCAGGTCCCCCTGTTGCTGAGGTTGACCAGGTTCAGGTCCCTCAGTCTCTGGGGTCTCTGTAATTCTGGGGTCTCTGTAATTCTATCAATGTGCTGCTGGTGTTACTTGTGTCTCTATATATGGAGCTGTATCTCTGCCTTCTGCAAGTCATCACCCCCAATGGAGCTATATTGCAGGACTCAGTTTCAATGGGGCTGAGTTCCTCCAACCACCAAATCAGTCATACATATGTACACATACACACAGATTAACAGGACACGCCTGAGCCAGGCTGGGTTATTTAGCATTGACAGGCTAACACTTTCATATGCCTTGAACGCAGTTCATCAGGGCAACAATAAAATGCAGTCAGGCACAAGCACATGGGTTCACAGGGCACATCTGAGTCAGGCCAGACTATTCAGCATTAACAGGCTTCCATCCCCATGTGCCTTGAACTCAGTTCATCCCTTATTTCAGCAGGACAATAATAATACCCACATACACACACACTAGCAGAGTACGTCTGAGCAGGCTGGGTCTGATCAGCACTTTCAACTGATACCCTCATGTGCCTCAAAACTCAGCATGTCCCCAATCTCTTGTCGTAATGGTCCTAGTATTAACTCCCTAGTTGAGCAGACCCCGCCATAGTTTTGGGCATTACAGGGATCTTTGGCTTAGGTAAAAGAAGGTAAACGAAGCATTGCTGCAGAGCAAATGGGGAGGTCAAGGGGAAGGAAAAGTAAGTGAGGTTCAGAGAGAGAGTATAGCAACCAGCTTAACCATAAAAGTTATTTATTGCCAGGTATATGAACTTATGATGATACCAGTATTAATCACCATACAAGAGAGACAAATACAACAGTTACAATATTACATAGTTTCAATGAGGTATTTGGGGAAGTCTAGCTCAAGTTTGATTAGAAAAAGTCAGGTTTAAAGAGCTGTGCCTAGAGCAAAAGAGTAATAGTCAGGGTCCTGGAGTCAGAGAGAGAGAGAGAGAGCTGGGGTCTCACCACTCAGCAAAGCTTGAATCAGTCGAGGTTCCCAGGTGCTTGGTGGAGCTTGCAGACAGGCAGAGTTCTGAGCATGATCAATGGAGGAATCCAGGTAGAAAAGGAGTAGAACTGGTGCAGCTTTTGGATTCAAGCCCCAGGACAAAAACTTGAGCTTGGGTAGGGGTTTTTGTAGATAACTAACAATGGCTCAAGACAGAACACCAGGTTTGTTTATGGGTAAACAATGGCTCATATGCTGGATAATAGGAGCTGATCACTCCTGGCTATGGGTGACATTACTCTGAGGAAGCTGACAATACAGACAGGAAAATTCAGTGTTTTAGGTACCACTAAAGGAGTCATTACTAGAATTGGTCTGATAAATGCTGAGCTTGGTGTGTGTAGATGTGGGTTGATTAGCATTTGGAGCAGGCATCCCCATTATGCAGTGCTCCCCTGCTTCTCTCTTCCCAGAGTTCAGTGTAGTCCTTGCCTTGGAATCTCTGTTCTCCATCTTGGATGCCAATGAAGGTGCTTTCCTACCCCATCTCCCATTTAAATGAGTTGTCATCTGGTTCCATCTTGGATGCAAATGAGACCAGGGGACTTGCTTCACTCTTATCACCCTTGTCTGGAGGGCTTTAGATGCAACTCCCACTGCATCTTCATTGTCTTTTGTAAGTCCTTCCTCTAATCAGTTCTTGTTCAGGCAGAGGTGTGGGAGGGGGTGAGTCCAACAGGTTGCGTACTGTGCCAGGGTTTCCCAAGAACACAAAGCTAAGAAGTAACAAGTTATACACCGACAGTTAGGTCTCTCTCGCCACTTGCTGAACTAATGCACAGTAGTGCATTTGCATGCTTTTTTATAGATCCATAGATGAAATCTATCAAATGCACAGTAGTGCATTGGCATGCTTTTTTAGTAATGCTTAATGCGCAGTAGACTATTTTAGTGCACATTACCATAATGTCAGTTTTTTACATGACTCTTTAATGCACAGTAAAATAGTCTACAGGCAACATGGGTCTAACTGCAGCTCCCGCCCCTGCTCTCCCCAAGACAAAACGTAGGGTGTTTGTTGTGGGAGACTCCCTCCTGAGGGGGACGGAGGAGCCAATCTGCCACCCCGACCCCTTAGCCCGGCAAGTCTGCTGCTTCCCAGGGGCCTGCATCCGGGACATTGCGGAGAGGATCCCCAAGCTCCTCAAACCCACAGACCACTATCCCATGCTCCTTATTCATGTGGGCACCAATGACATGGCTCGGAGCACTCCCAGCCAGGTCATGAGGTGCTACAGGGATTTGGGAGCGGGGCTTAAGGGTCTGGGGGCACAGGTGGTGTTCTCGTCAATCCTCCCAGTCTCAGGCTATGGGCTGAGAAGGGACAGGAGGATCTATGTGGTCAACCAAAGACTGCGGCGCTGGTGTCGTCAGGAAGGCTTTGGCTTTCATGACCACAGCCCGCTCTTTGGCGAAAGAGGCAGCGAGCTGCTGGGAAGAGATGGTCTCCACCTCTCTCCCCTAGGGAGGAGGCTCTTCTCAGCCAGACTGGCTGACCTGCTCCACCGGGCTTTAAACTAAGCCCGTTGGGGGACGGGGGGACTACCGCCACTGCTGGCCTGCTGAGCAATCCTTGCAAAGCCAGCGGATCACGGCACTCAAGGGAGCCCACCCCAGCCCCAGTCCTGGTAAAATCTGTGGGCAAGGAAGGAGCCCCCCAGGGGGCACTTGCCTGCCTGTACACTAATGCCTGGAGCTTGGGGAATAAGCAGGAGGAACTCATTCTCCTGCTCAGTGCAAACAATTACGATGTCATAGGGATAACGGAGACCTGGTGGGACTCCACCCATGACTGGACCACGGGGATAGATGGCTATACCCTGTACAGGAGGGATCGTGTAGAGAAAAGGGGCGGGGGTGTAGCTCTCTATGTTAAGGAAAGCTACGTGTCCCTGCAAGCCTATACTGGCGGCCAGGGTGGACGGCTGGAGACCCTCTGGGTTAAAATCCGTGGGGAACACGGCACAGGGGACACAATGGTGGGAATCTATTACAGACCTCCCACCCAAAGTCCTGAGCTTGACCAGGAGTTTGCCCAGGAACTGGCTGAGGCAGCTTGCTCCAGGACCATGGTTGTCATGGGTGACTTCAATTACCCGGACATCTCGTGGGAGGATCACTCAGCAAAATCTGAGCGGTTGCAGAGCTTCCTCTCGTGCGTGGATGACCTCTACCTGACTCAAGAAGTCTATGGGCCAATGAGAGGCAAAGCGCTGCTCAACCTGGTACTGGCTACTGGGGATGACCTAGTCGGTAACCTAGTGATCGATGGGAAGCTGGGTGACAGCGACCACGAGCTGATCACCTTCACCATCCACTGAAAAGCTGGCAAGTCAGTCAGCAACACGGAAGTCCTTGACTTCAAGAAAGCCAACTTTGACAAGCTCAGGAGGCTTGTCAGTGAGGCCCTAAGGGACCATGACCACAGGGAGAGGGGAGTTCAAGAAGAGTGGTCGCTCCTCAAGGGAGCGATCCTCAATGCACAAACTAAGTCTATTCCATCTCGGAGGAAAGGCAGCAAGAGGGCACAGCAGCCCCCCTGGCTCTCCAGGGACCTAGCAGACCTCCTGAGGCTAAAAAGAAAGGCCTACAAAGGATGGAGGATGGGAGTCACCTCCAAGGAGGATTATTCTGCACTGGTCCGGTCCTGTAGGGAGCTGACCAGGAAAGCCAAGGCTGCAACTGAACTCCAGCTAGCTTTGAGCATCAAGGACAATAAAAAGTCCTTTTTCAGATACGTGGGGAGCCGGAGGAAAAGCAGGGGCAACGTTGGACCCCTGCTGAACCAGATGGGGCAACTCACAACTGACGCCCAGGAAAAAGCCAACCTATTAAATAGGTACTTTGCGTCAGTCTTTCATCAGCCCCATGGGACGCCCATGCCCGCTACAGGGCCGGGAAGTCCGGGTGAGGGTGATCCCCTGCCCTCCATTAATGCTGACTTCATGAAGGAGCATCTTGAGAAGCTGGATAACTTCAAGTCAGCCAGCCCTGACAATCTTCACCCCAGGGTACTCAAGGAGATGGCGAGCATCATAGCCCAGCCTGTAGCGTGGATATTTGAAAACTCTTGGCGCTCTGGTGTAGTGCCTGAAGACTGGAAGAAGGCCAATGTGGTGCCTATCTTCAAGAAAGGGAGGAAAGTGGATCCGGCTAACTAGAGTCCCATCAGCCTGACTTCTATCCTGGGGAAGATCTTAGAAAAGTTTATTAAAGAGGCCATCCTTAATGGACTGGCCGACGCCAACATCTTAAGGGATAGCCAGCACGGGTTTGTTGCGGGTAGGTCTTGCTTGACCAATCTCATTTCCTTCTACGACCAGGTGACCTATCACCTGGACAAGGGAGATGAGATTGATGTCATATATCTTGACTTCAAAAAAGCCTTCGATCTGGTGTCCCATGATCGTCTCTTGGAGAAACTGGCCAATTGTCGCCTTGGGTCCTCCATGATCCACTGGCTGGAAAATTGGCTCCGGGGTCAGACCCAGAGGGTAGTAATTGATGGAAGTCACTCATCGTGGTGTCCTGTGATCAGTGGGGTCCCCCAGGGCTCTGTCCTTGGACCCATACTGTTCAACATCTTCATTAACGATGTGGACACTGGAGTCAGAAGCGGACTGGCCAAGTTCGCAGATGACACCAAACTTTGGGGCAAAGCATCCACACCAGAAGACAGGCGGATGATCCAGGCTGACCTGGACAGGCTCAGCAAGTGGGCGGACGAGAATCTGATGGTGTTCAACGCCGATAAATGCAAGGTTCTCCACCTTGGGGAAAAAAACGTGCAGCATCCTTATAGGCTTGGCAGTTGTATGTTGGCTAGCACTATGGAAGAAAGAGACTTGGGGGTCATCATTGACCACAAGATGAACATGAGCCTGCAATGCGATGCTGCGACTAGTAAAGCGACCAAAACGCTGGCTTGCATCCATAGATGCTTCTCAAGCAAATCCCGGGACGTCATTCTCCCCCTGTACTCTGCCTTAGTGAGGCCACAGCTGGAGTACTGCGTCCAGTTTTGGGATCCACAATTCAAAAAGGATGTGGAGAAGCTTGAGAGAGTCCAGAGAAGAGCCACGCACATGATCAGAGGTCAGGGAAGCAGACCCTATGATGACAGGCTGAGAGCCCTGGGGCTCTTTAGCCTGGAAAAGCACAGGCTCAGGGGTGATCTGATGGCCACCTACAAGTTTATCAGGGGTGACCACCAGTATCTAGGGGAACGTTTGTTCACCAGAGCGCCCCAAGGGATGATGAGGTTGAATGGTCACAAACTACTACAAGATCGTTTCAGGCTGGACATAAGGAAGAATTTCTTTACTGTCCGAGCCCGCAAGGTCTGGAACAGCCTGCGAAGGTCATTCAAGCGCCTTCACTGAACACCTTCAAGATGAAACTGGATGCTTATCTTGCTGGGATCCTATGACCCCAGCTGACTTCCTGCCCTTTGGGCAGGGGGCTGGACTCAATGATCTTCCGAGGTCCCTTCCAGCCCTAATGTCTATGAAATCTATGAAATCTACTACACATTAAAGCACATGTGTAGATGTTTCGAGAGATATCTATCAAACAAGAATATATATCACTACCTAAAAGGGGAGAAATGGCCTTAAAAATAATAAATTTACATACACTTCACATCCTTTTTGGGATGCACCATTTCCTCAGGTTGACATTTTGACTGAGTTTAGCACTCAAAGTATTGCACCAATAAAAAGAAACAGAATATAGGGCAGGGTGCCACCCTGGAGATTAACAATGTTATAGAGGCTTCCTTAGGTAGGCAACAACTTACAGTTTTGGTAGGTATCAATGCTACTAAGATTTAACTGCATGACATTTTGATTTAGGGTTGGAAAAAAAGGGGATTTGGACAACTTTGGAAAGAAGCAGAGGTGCTCACTCACAGCCAAAACAAAAATATCCTTTAAATGTAACCAGAAATATCATACCTAGGAGAAAAGAAAACAAAGCAAGGTGGACACAATTTACAGTGAAGCTGAAGCCTATCCCAACCATGCCTATCCCAATGAAAAGACAAGGAGTACAACATTTCCTTAGAACAGTGAAGTACGTAAGGAATTTACAAGCATGTAAGAAAATCCACTGCCCAGCTGAATAGGGATTGCTAAGGGTAACAATGTTTTAAACTGACCTCAAATGAACACTGACATCAATTAAGCCTTAAAGATTTGTTGCACAGGCAATAATAAAATACAGAGTCAGATTCTCATCTGGATTTAATAGCATTTAATTATAGAATAGTAACAGGTTGTCAATTCCTGTTCAACAGAAAACTGTCAGTTTCTAACAGAGTACACACATTCATGTTTTCAGAGTCACTAGGCCAGTGATTTTAGCCAGAATGCTCTAGCACTTGGGGATGACATGTGATCTCTTTCAAGGTGCCATGGGGTGCAAACACCTCCACACATTTCACAAGATAAACCTGGAAATTTCAAACAGGAATCCACAGTTTCAAATACATTTTGCCTTGTTATGGTCTTTCTGGGTTCTTTGCAACAGAAAAATTGCTTCACTATTTTTTTGTTAGTCAAAAAATAAGTGAAAGCTAAAAGTTGGCATTTTTCTGAAAAGTGCCTTGAGTCTAATGAAGGGGTGCCTTGAATTGAAAAATGTTCAGAACAACTGTATTAGGCATTTGGACAGCTAAAGTGAAAATTTAAGGAAACAACTATATATATATATAGATAGATAGATAACCTAGATAAGTATATAGCATCATTTTCCTGAAAGACGCCATCTCTTACTGGATCAGTTCATATATATATATATATACCTAATGATTAAAAACAGTGGTAACACAAAGCACAGTCCCCTGGTCATATGAGGTTGTTACCTGAAACACATGCTATAAAATACTATCAGTTCATATGGGTGGATCCAGGATCATGGCAATGGGGGTGTGGCCACATCCCCTGTGGCTGTGCAATGCATGTATAGCGGAAGGGTGGGGCTGCAAACCCTTGCTAGGATCCTGGAAGCCAGTGACCTCTCAAAGCTCACTGGCAGGTCAGTGAAGCTCCTGCTGGGATCTCTGTGTGTACTGTGAGCATAAAGGCTAGGGACAGAAGTTACACATAAACTGATTTAACTGATCAGAAACTGGTTTAAACTTGTGACAGAATAGAAGTTCAGTGCACATAAACCAGTTTCAGATTGGTTGAAACCGGTTTAAAGATAAACCTGGCTGAATGTAGTAACAGACTTAACTGGTTTGGGTCAAACCAGTTTATGAAACTTCTGTCCCAGACCCCTCCCTGGTTCAAGTTAAAAGACAGTCCTTCAGCATCCCAGCATGCTTTCCAGCCCTAAGCTGGGCTGTTCTGTCTGCTTCAGAGAGCAGGGCTGGCCCCACCCCTCTGCTCCCTAGCTGGAGCAGTGAGGGCTGGCTGACAAGAGGGTGGAGGGGCAATCCTGGCTGGGGATACAGCTCAGTGTAGGGGGATAACTGCTCCCCACAGGCAAAAGCTGACTGGAATCTGAGGCCAGGGAGGGAGGTTTCATACCCCTTCCCCCACTCAAACTTACTGCTGGCTGCAACTGTGGACTACAAATCCCAGAGCCACCTGGAATCATGAAGAGGAAGTGATGAGCAACCATGGAGAGTCCTACTGCTGTAATTCTGGACTGAAAATCCCAGAGACCTCAGGGGCAGCAGGAAGAGGAAGTGAGCACACAGCCAGAGAGCCATGCTCTAGTGCCCCATGGCTTCTTGCCAGAGCCACTACAAGCATATGACTGCATTTCCTGAATCAAAAGTAAACGTCTGTTAACTTCTGTTTCAGTGTAAGCTGTGCAGCTTAGACTAACCTGCAAAGACTGAACCAATTCAGCCATGGGCTTGTTGACTGTCTCTACCCAGCCAACAAGCTCACCACCTGCTCAGCACAGGCTGCCCAGAGCTTTGCTGTTGTTCACGTTCCCTCTGTCTCCTCCCCACCACCTGAATTCAGGAGCAGGGGAAAGGAGAGGGGTAGTGGCTGGCAATAACGCTCAGCCCCTGCTTTCCAGAGCCCAAGGACTGCTCTCACTATTGCCCCTTCTCCTCCTTTCCCGTGTTGCTGAATCTGGGGGAATAGAGGGAAGCAGGAAGAAGGAAGAACAAACAGCAGCAGGCTCTGGAGCTGCTTGAAAGCAAGGACTTTGGGCAGCCCTATGCCAAGCAGCCTTTGAGCTCACTGAGCTCCCAGAACATGCAGAGGTCCCAGCAGGAGCTGCAACATCATACCAGTAAGGTCTGAGAACTCACCAAACATGACTGAACAGCCAAAGGTGGGGGGACGGGATTCAACTGCACCTTTGCAGCCTCTCTGAATCTGCCCCTTCTAGTTCAGTTCATACCTTTTCCTAATCCTAAAAGCAAGACAGGATCATAGGAAAGAAAAGCAGAAATTCATTCTATGCAAAGCTGATCAGTTAGAATTCACACACTGAATGATGCAGACCTCTGTTAGATTCCCTGGCTCCAAGTAGTTTCTGAATACTACAAATGGATAGCCATTACTATATAACTCTATACTGAACAAACAGTTGTTTTTGAGACCTGGTTATGTCTCTCCATACTATTCAGTGAGGAGAACTGCCTTCTGCAATAGTTGAGCAAATCAGTGCTGTTCACCTATCACTCAAAGTTGTCCTTACAAATTATGGTAACTACTTAGTCATTTCTGTGGAAGTCCCACAGTCTGGTATTCTAACTGTAACTGTTTAGAGCACTTACACAAGTTGCATGCATTTCTTTACTGTTGCTGCAGGTCAGATACAGACCCTGTTTATTATATAACACCTTAAAGATATGGCTGTGATCTTAAGCCAGGCCAAGTGACTCTTCAACTCTTCACCAACCCTGTGGCTACCTATAAACATGCACAGAGGTATGGGGGTATGTTTTAATTAGAGTGGTTCCTGGGCAACCATTCTAATTAAAACAGCGCACCGTCACTTGTAATAAGTCTCCACACATTTCAAAATGGTTGCAGGATGCTTTATCTAAAGCTTATTCAATGAGGTTTAGTTAAAGTGGCCTTGCAGCCATTTTGAAATACATGGGGGCTTAGTACACATGACAATGAGCCAACGCTTGAGCATTCTAATTAAAACACAAAGGAAACTCGATTAATCGAGTCTGCTCTGACATATTCTAATTTCAAGATGAACAAGCATGTCTATTAGGCACTCTATGTGGCTCAGAACCTTGTGGATCTGGTCCCCTTACACAGAGAAAACATTTAAACGGTGTACTATTTTATTCATCTTTCTCAAATTTTGGTAGCATAAATGATCAGGGCTTGTATGTAAATCTAGTGATTTCCAACTACCAAATGGGCCCCATAGACAACTAGAGTAATTAGGGCAATTTTACAGCTGCTTCATATGGGAAGAGTGGCTAAATGCAGAACACACACAGAACCAGGGGGATGCAAAGGCTGCCTTTGTCATCTGCATGGAAAAATGTTCAACCACAGCTGGGAATCTAGCCTTGGGACTGATATGAATATAGATCTCTCTCTACTGACAACTCAGTGTGGTAATTGAAAATGAAAAAAATAAATGAGTAAACAAGAAGTTAAGAACCACAGTTATCTTCAAGCTTCCTATTTATTCTGAAAGGTGTTAATGTTAAAAGAACACTCTCATCACAGTGCTAATTATAGTCTCTACCAGATCGCAAAACTGTCTTATGCACAATTTTCAGCATGAAACCAATGCATGCTCAAAAACAGTATTTTCCTCATAGAAGAGAAACACTTAGTATTATCCATTATTTTTATCTGTCTTTATAGGAATATTCATCATTACTTCTTGCAAAGCTCAGATCTAAATGCATTTGTTAAAAACAAGGGGGGGGGGGCAATGGAGAGATAAAGGCACTGACATATGCAGAAAAAATTGCTAATAACCTACATAAACAGCTACCTGTTTTCAGGGCTCCATTTGGGTGTAATAAGCCATAGTCTTCAGTTTAGCTGAAAATGAGTAAAGGTACCACACCTAACAACTTCTTGAATGTGTGCTAAACTTTATTACTGTAACTAGTGCCATGAACTCACGATGATGAATTTAAGCATATGCAGAAAAAAAGTTGCCAGTTCAAGGCAATAAAATCAAATCACCTGCTTGGGTGTTATCTAAGTAAGTTATAGCTGCTAAGGGCCTTTTTACGCATTAATTTCAGGTATCTTTTGGAGCTCTTAACACTTGGATTGTTCACACATTAACATCCAAAACTAGTTTTAAGCACATTTTAGGTGGTTTAAAATTATGTTACTTCAAGGCCACAGCAGATTTATCTCCGGTCTGTGTTACCAGCTCATGTTCCCACAGATGAGCCACCCAAGTTGCAGTCCTCCAGCATCCCAGGATGCAGTGTTCCCTTTCACACCCTCCTGTTCTGTGTGGACACATTTTCCAGTCCCTAAACTCTACAAGCCAACTGTCCCTGGGGATGCGACCATTCCATCCCCCAGGGAAACAACCCCATACAAACAGCCTACAAAGCACATGCCAACTAGCCAGGTCACAGGAACCCCTGCGGGGTCTGGGAGTGGGATGCTGTGGAACAAGGTAGGGGTCTAAATCAGGTCCCCGTGATCTGGGGTTTCCTTCTTTGGGCAGGGGCAGTACCTCTCCCAAAAGCACTTTCCTCACTATTCCCACCTCCCAGCCACCTCAGGAAGCACAATCAGCACTGCCCCACACACACAGACACCCCCCAATCCCAGTGTATTAAAATAGAAGAACTTCTTTAATGTACTTTCTCTTTATTTCTTTTAAAATTCTTTTTGATTTCCTTCATTTGACCACTCATCTGCATTTCCTTTCTACCTCCCATTTCTTTACCTACCTCTCATTATTAACTCCCTACCTCACAGACTCATGTTCCTGCTCCCCACAACCCATCTCCCACCCGACAGAGCAGGAATAGCTCCTGGCTCACCAGCCCTGTAGTGGCAGTTCATACCTGTACCAGGGCTCCTAGTCAGGCCTCTGCTTGCCAGCCCTCTGGTGGCAAGTCACAGCTGTGCAGGTGGGAGGGTGGTCAGAGGTTTTTTTCACCTTAAGGTAGGTCCAAACTTGAGCTAGCACTAACATCAAACAACATTTGGGCAGCTCAAAGTGCACCATAAAACAAGGTCATAATTGGCCCCACATTGAAAGGCTTCAGTAAGACAGAATATTAGGTCTGCACTCCAGAGATCACATAGATGGCCATTACCTCAAAAAAGTTCCCTTTGTATCTGGGGTGACAGCCAAAACAATTCTTAAACTTTTCCTCATAACTATGTCAAAATTCATGGGGAAACATGATTACAGGGGTGTAGGTGGTAGCCGTGTTGGTCTAAGGACATAGACAGACAAGGTTCCTTGGGTGAATCTGATATCTTTTATTAGACCAACCCAAATAGTTGGAAAATAATTATTAAGCAAGCTTTCGGGTTCAAACACCCTTCGTCAGGCTAAGGAAGTTTCAGCAGTTCCATCCAGGAAGAGCACACACCAACTGCTGAAACTTCCTTAGCCTGACGGAGGGTTTTTGAACCAGAAAGCTTGCTTAATAATTATTTTCCAACTATTTGGGTTGGTCTAATAAAAGATATCAGATTCACCCAAGGAACCTTGTCTGGGGAAGCATGAGGATTTTGAGAGAGTTAGATTTTTTTAAGTATTTTGAGGATATATTGGGCACATTTTAGAATATTGTGAATCAATTTGTTTCCTCTCCCATCTGATACCTCCTTCTGCTGAGGTATGTATGTAATTGCCAATGTATTGAAAAACAACAACAACATCATCTTAAATGAGACCATTACCCAAAATTCCAAAGGTTCATTAGTTTTCCTTCTCTTGGATATCTTTTTTTTGGATACCGTGACAAGTTTCAGCAAATTGATAACCAGTTAATATTTTCAGTAATGCCACCCCTTTGAAATAGGCATGGAACATCCCAGTTCACAGGTTTAATTGAAGGCTGTGAGGTGCTTAATTTTAGGCTCTGATTCTTGAAAGTTCTGACACTCATGATTTTGCAAGGCTCCAGAATCATCACACAAAGTCACTGTTCATTAATCTCCCCTCCCCCAAACATGGAATGAATCCAAAAGTATCTTCTCTCTAATTTAATCACATCTTGTCACTGAAAATTAAAACACTAAAGTGCTCCTTCCCCTGTAGTTAAGGACTGTCTGACCAAGTGCTTTCTGTATCATGCAGACAATTTACTCCATGAGTAATCTTGTTTCCTGCTGTAATTGCTACTAATTATGATATATCAGAAATAGTGTCTTTTTTTGCTTTTTTCATTTAAAAAATCAAGAATAGCTAGTTCCTTTCTCCACTACCTTCCCCTCTCTTTCAATTGCACCTTTTGACAAAAAGGACAATTATCTCACAGTCAGCACCAACAGCTTAGTGAGTAATTAGCCAAATTGTTCTTCTGACTCTGGAGACCAAGCAATTTAAGGACCACCAACTTCAATGGATTAGAAACAAACTTTGCAAGAGACTTTGAGTAAAATTCTGGCACCACTGAAGTTAATCCTGTTTTACTGGGGCAGGACTTCACTGATTGGTATAAGGGGGTCACGTGCCCCCCCTGACTCAAGAGGCACCAGACACCCATGCCTGAGACTTGGGCAGACCTAGGGAAGGGGGTTGCAGCTGTCCAGGCAAGGAAAGTTATGAAGGAGAAGTTCAGAAGGAGGTAGTGTCACATTAATACAAAGTTCCAGAAGTAGGCCCAGATAGCACAGGAGGAAATCTAAAGATGGTGAGGCAAAGGAGAAGTGTAAGCCAAAGACGAGGTGACGGTGCTGGTATTGTATCTTGTGGCTCCACAGTGGTGAGGTGATCAGACTAGCAGAGAGAGCACCATATAGTTCACATGGTTAGTAACTTTATTGTTCTGAGCAGAAACCAAAATTGAAAGTCAAGCATGGTGCCTAGGGAGGCACACAGTCTAACCACATTTAAGGGAATAGGAGTATAAATAATGACTTCTGCTTGAGACATCACAGCCGGAGAATTTCCATTTTTACTTTGAGTTTGTAGATCTGCTTCACATCTCTTAGAACTTTTAATAAAGGTTGTACAACACTGAATAAGTGATTCACTCTGGGCCCATCAATTGCTGTGCCAAACAAGAGATCCTCCTGTACTGCCTAAGGCAGTATCCCATCATGCCTTGCCTTTTTGACTCTCTCAAAAGCCTTTCACAATAAGTTCACATAGCGGCTGAGAAATGAGTCATAATTGTAACTGTTGCACTAGAATGTGAATTGTGGTGTGAACAGAAGCTTACTATTGCAATAGCTGCATGGCATGCTGCTGGTATGCATGTAGGTTGAATTAGGTAAAAAACATTATTTTTATTTCCCATAATTTTTATTTGAACATTAACATTACAGGCCAAATCCTGCAGCAAAATAAGTATATTAATGCTGCTGCATCATACCAGAGAAGAATTAATCAATACTAAAAGAATTAAGTATTTTCAAAAGTTTCCAAAGGGGAATTGTACAGTGAAAGCAAAATCTGCATTTATCTTATTCCAGAAGGTATTGTTGGTGACACCTGGAGATGATGCTGATAGGTCACCTATGTTTCACATCTGTAGAGAAGAGTGGGGATGATAACTACATTGTCTTTGGACTTTATTCAGGAGTTTGTGTGGGGAGGACGTATCAGCAACAGCATGGAGCAATGGGGATGTAGCACGTCAAACAGCAACCTCAGGAGAAGTAAGAACACTGCAAGTGCCACATAGGGTTCCTAAGTGCCACAGGTGTAGAGCTCTGCTATAAGCAGAACATTAGGCAAGGTGCCACATTCTCTCTTTCTGCAGTTTTAGCATCACCAGACATACAAAGCCCATCTCTTAAAAAGAGTTAGGAATCCCAGGTAGAACTCACCTCCCCTAAAAATATCTTCCTGTTCCCCAAAAAGAAATTTTTCAGCTTTTGCTACTCTCCTTAATGTAACAGAAGGGATTTTGCTGCCTTAGGCCTGGGGCAGGTATAGAAAGTCGTTTTAGATGTTCTTCTAGAATGTATAGAAGAAAATACCAGGTATCTTTAGGTTTTTTATATGACCCATAAAGGTATGCAGGAAGGGGGGAAATAGTATGCAGATGAGAACCTAAAGAAGGCAGGGGGAAATGTGAGCATTTTTCTTCATTTCTGACAACACAGTCAGACTTATGGCATGGCACAGCTGGGGAGAAATATAAATGATGCAACCATTTTCTTTACTACTGTTTTCATTTAGAAAAAAGACTCTGCCACAGTATACTCCTAGTTAAAAAAGAAGCCACCCAGCTTTCCTAAAGACCATCTAAACTAGTAATTCTCAAACAGGGTACCATAGTGCCCTGGGGTGCCTTGAGATCCTTTAAGGGATTCTGTGGGACGCTATGTAGTGTTAGTATTATTAAGCGTGCACACGATTCACAAGATGAACTCAATGATTTCAAATAAGAATCCATAGTTTTAGAAACATTCTGATCTCTTGCAGTCTTTTTGAGTTCTTAGCAACAGCAGAATAGCTCTATTGTTTTTCTATAGTTAAAAAATTAGTGAACTCTAAAAGCTGGCATTTTTTGAGGGGTACTTTGAGTCTAAATAGTACTTGGAACCCAATAAAAGGTACCTTGAGTCTAAAAAGATTGAGAACCATTGATCTAACCCATGAGGAATTCAGACTCCACTTCTGTATCTTCATTCAGGGATAGGTAACAGTGGAAATCTTATTGAACCCCGCAGTAAACGGACTGTTGTGGGCTGAGGATGGCATACTACATGCAGTCACAGGGCACATTTACATGTTGCAGTGCTTTAGTACTTCCTTTACTAAAGCACGGTGCAGTATGGGCAATTACTGTGCCATGTGTACAGAGCACCCTTAGATTTCCCTGCTACATCGCCATAGCAGCCTACTATATTTGGGGAGTGTACCACTCTGGTGACATAGCTGGCAATTACACGTAGACCTGTGTGATCACTACATCACCATAGCACGCCATAAGGCGATGTGGCACATCACTATATCACTGTAGGGCAATGTGTAGATGTACCTACAGGGTAATAAAAAGGGTCTTGTTCCTCTCTAAGCACCACACAAGTATGAGTGATACAAATTGCCTCCAGGAACTTCTACAGTGGCCACATGGCTCTACAGTGTCCCATGGTTCTCTGAACAGAGTGAGAAGAGAGAGAGAAAAAAGTACCAAATTTGATTCTGGAATTTGCTTCAACAGGTTTATTCAAAAATTAGGTTGAACTTTCCTTGTACCATTTCTCTATTCAGTACCTGCAAATTCAAACATATTAATTCTTGAAGCTTTCATGAATATTGTACTTGCAAACATACACACTTGATAATAAATTTAATATCTGTTGCATAATCTGGGCCAACTGGTTTTTAATGTGCCTGTCTGGGGCTTCATTTGACTCATCTCCAGCTCATGCACCCCATATGAGATGAAGAGGCTACCCAAGGAAATAATGGAGCTATTTTCTTCTTCAAAGATTCATAAGGGTGACCAAGGATTCATAGCAGGCAGATCCTGCCTGACAAACCTGGTCTCTTTTTATGACCAGGTCAGGAAGTGCTTAGATGCAGGGGTGGAAATAGAAGTTATCTTCTTGGACTTTAAAAAGGCTTTTGACACAGTGTCGCACCCAGTTCTTACAAGCAAACTGAGTAGCTGTGATGTAGATTTTTCCCACGATCAGGTGGGTGAAAAACTGGCTTATGGGACACACCCACAGAGTTGTGGCAGATAAGGCGGTTTCTCCCTGGAGAGATGTGGACAGTGGTGTTCCCCAGGGCTCTGTCCTTGGACCAGTGCAGTTCAATATCTTTATCAGTGATTTGGAATAGGGAGTTGAAAGCACTGTGTCCAAACTCACAGGTGACACCAGACTATAAGGTATAGTAAACACACCAGAGGGCAGGGAGCAAATCCAGGTGGATTTGGATAGACTGGGGAACTGTGTGGATCAGAATAGGATACAATTTAACAAGGAAGGTGCTGCACCTGGGGAGAAGCATTCTCCAATACACCTATAGACTGGGAAGTACCGTTCTGAGTACCACAGCAGTGGAAAGGGATCTCGAAGTCTTGGTCAATGCAAAAATAAGCATGAGTTGCCAATGTGACAAGGTAATAAGTAAGGCTAACTGCACTCTTTCTTGCATTAGTAGGTGTATCATGAGCTGGTCTAAGGAGATGATACTTCCCCTCTGTGCGGCATCGGTCAAGCCGCAGCTGGAGTACTGCGTCCAGTATTGGGTGCCACACTTCAAGAGGGATGTGGATAACCTTGAGAGGGTTCAGAGAAGGGCTACTCATATGGCTGAGGGCCTACGGGTAAGATCCTGTGAAGACAGACTGAGACACCTGAATCTCTTCAGCCACCGAAAGAAAAGTCTGAGAGATGATCGTGTGGCTGTCTAAAAATTCACCATGGACAGCCAGCAGGGAAGAGGGTATAATCTGTTTACTAGGAAGCCCCTCGGAGTTACTAGAAATAACGGCCACAAACTAAAGAAGAGTAGGTTTAGATTGGATATCAGGAAGAAATTCTTTATGGTGAGGGTTGCCAAGATATGGAATGGACTTCCAAAGGAGGTGGTGCTTTCCCCTACCTTGGAGGTGTTCAAGAAGAGATTAGATAGGCAGCTAGCTGGGCTTATTTAACCTCAGTGCTCTTTCCTACCTAGAGCAGGGGGTTGGACTCAGTGATCTACAAGGTCCCTTCCGACCCTAGAAATCTATGAAATCTATGAAGGATTTTACATTCTTGTGCATTGTAATAACTGAAAACTGATCTGCATTACACAGACTGTTGATCTCACCCTGACATTCCTGTTTCTAACCCAATCGCTGCAGCAGCCAGCATTGTTTAAAGCATTGCCTAGATTTAAGGATGGAGTGATGGAGAATTCACCAGAGCCCTTAATAATACTTTCCAATGACTTCTTATGCTCACTTTTTAAAATATGGATCTGATTTCTAGGTTGAACTCTGCTGACTTAAAATTTTGGTTACTGCATTTGGTGATAGTTTGTTTGTTTTTTCCTGCTAGATTAATAAGGACTTTACATTTAGTGAACTGGGAAATGTATTGAGAGAAACTTCCTCGTTATCTGCAAAATTTGCTACAGGATGATTTCCAATCACTTAAAACAATTTATGGGAATATACTATGCATATATAAAAATGAGAATAAATAGAATTCTAGTAATTTTGGAGGCTGAGTGAATTCTAATGTTGATTTAACAATGTCAAGTAAGTCAGCCATTGCTGTCATACAGTATGTCACCACCTAATTTAATTAGGGCAGGAACATATTTTGAGGGTTATGTTTAATGACCAAGAGCTGTAGAAATAATGAATACAAGCAGCAGATAAAACAAAAAAAAAAAAAAAACACTACAAAGACAATACAGTTATTCAGAAGCTTAGCAGATTGCTTTCTTCATAATAAAATATATCAACACTATGTTCTGTAAAGACCCTCTGAGTATGACACTATATGATTAGGGACCTATCTAAATCATGGCAGATGTTCAAAGCACAGTAGAGCCTTTAATCTCTCCCTTTCTCTGTGCCCCCCTCCCTACTACCCCTTCACTGCATGGCTGAGGCAAGAACCACAGCATTAATTGCCTCTTATCCACTCAGCAACAGGGGGTACATGGTGAAAAGAGCAAAATTAAGGCACTGCTGTGCAGTGAACTTCTGCAATGATTTAAGTAGGTCCCTATATATGATTATTCAGAAGTCAGTTAGTACTACAGTGTTGTTTCAAAGACAGAGGTGAAGAATGTAAACCTTCATACAAGTGAACAAAATGTTAGTGAGTGAAAATTGATATAATAATCTATATGTCAATTCTTGGACTAAAGTAAGATAAAAGTTCCCCCACACTTAGGCATACTCTACAATATATTTTGTACTAGAGGGAATTGCTTCATGGTGGCCCTCTATATAAGGACAGAGGAAGAATTGGGAACAGGAAAGTCAAGTGATAGGTATGTAGTCACTGACTAGAGCCTAAAAGTATATACTATCGATTAAGGAGAATTTACTGTGCACTTTTAAAGATTTTCCTGGACAGAGCAGGCACTGATTTAAATCAATGAGAACTATGGATTCTCAGCAACCTACGGACATAAAAAAAATCAAGCTTTACCTGTATTCTCTTTTATATCTTCCTTTCAAGACATATTTGTTTCTCAGGCATCAGGAAACAGAATATTTCTGCAGAGCTGAGAGTGGATATTCAAGAGGGGGGGGACCCAACTAAAGTTGAAAAAGTAAAAAGCTCAGTGTTTAACATTACTCCTTGCAACCAGGTGGTAAATCACTAGTCTGTTAGGTGGATAATTTATCACTTTACAGAGATGGAAGAAGAAGAAGAAGAAGAAAGGATGTACTGCTTAAAACTATATGTGATAACTTGAATTATGTAGACTCAACTTTCTGCTTGGTAATGCAGAATACCAACAACTTAGAAGTCCATCAGCAAAGCCCAGGTCAAGAAATATAGATGTCTACACAAAGACTGTCTAGGAGCCCACCTCCCATGTTCTGGGAAAGTCCCGAGCAAGAACTGGCAGGGAGAAAGCTGCTGGACCCCGAGAAGAAAATGGCTGGCCTGGGAAGGACCACAAGAGCTGCTCACCATCAGAGAGATGCCTCAGGGGCATCAGAAGAGTGGCGGATGAGTCCTGCAGTGCTTTCTGGCACATTTTAAAAGCATGTACTGACTGCATGGGGGGCGCAGTCAGCTACTTCCGGTTTGGCCAGAAGTGAAAAGCCATCTTTAAAAGAAAGCGGGAACGCAGTTGGAGAAGCTGGGGAAGACTGGTGGCAGAGGGTTGCCAGGGGAGACTGGTAAGACTAGGCTGGGGAAGATCGGCAGTGGAGCAGGCAAGCCAGGGAAGACCAGCACGAGCCCAAAGACCAAGAAGAAGAAAGTAGCTGGCAGAGGGACTGAGATTGGCCTGGTAGTCTATCTTAGAGAGGGGACAGACACCAAGCAGTCTAAGCCCAGTCACTTGGAGAAGGGACTGGCACAATGGGACACTCGAGCAGGATGCAGATCACAGAGTTAGCCAAGGAGACATATAATCAGAAATAAATACAAATGCAAGAAAACATCAAATCATGAGTTCTTCTTTAATACAGTTTTGTTTATAAATTATAATAGGACTTTACTAAGTTAATTGAATGATTCTGAAATTCATCTAAAAAGGCTTAGAGAGAATATGACATAATATCTGGTTGTTAAAGGCCAGGGTGAAAGGGGAGGTAGAAGCTCTGAGGAAACAGCCATTAGTCTCACCTAAAATTGTTATTCTTAACCTGTGGGAACCTCCTGGTCTAATAAAAGCAAAGTCGTGGTAGGTGAGAACAAAAGTCTAGCAAACAAGCATAGACAGTAAGACCAACACTGGTTGTTAAACAAGCCTGGTGGCTACAAATGACCAACTCCCAGGATTCTTAAAATTCTGGTTTATTAGACAGAATGTGCAAAATTGATAGATTCAAAAACCATAAATCAAACCTTCAAATTATGAGGGGTAGTGTCTCTCAACCCCCCCTCCCCCCCCCCCCACACACACACACATGCACACATGTAACAGCTGCAATAGACAGCTGTCAGGTATACCTATCCTAAGCATTGAAGTCTGTCATCGATGGCCAAGGTTTCCTCCAAGCAGTGTTGTTTCCAGCAGGGGGCCACCGGCAGGTCCTCCTAGCTGGATGGATAGAGTGCTGGTCAGGTCAAGAGGGTGCCCCCAAGGGTCACTCTTCACTGCCTCTTATCCTTCCCTGCAGACTTACGTGTTCCCCCCAGTTTTCGGATTTGCCCAATCCAGGGGTCCCTGACCCTCATGAGGCATCCCTTGGGTGGCTGCCAGAGGATGGCTGTCAGACCCTGTGGTCACATCTGTTGGTACATGCAGTTCTGGGTGTCCATTGGTGATTTTGATTAGTTTTTAGCATTGTCTGGGCACTGAAAGCGGCCAATTGGAAAGTATTCAAGTCCCAATAGCTGGTTGCCAGTGATGATTAACTCAAACTGGGGCTTCTGTTCCTTTAACACTGAAGTTCAAAGGAACTCCGTGCTCTGTATTGATCCTTTCCTCCTTTTAGTCTATGGTTTGTAGGTGTTAATCCTTGCTCGTTACCTCATAATTGTAGCTAGCTACTGTCCTTACACAATCACTCACTCACTCTCATTCATACAGAAATCAGGCCGATACATAGAGACAGTAGTTCCATTCCCACTCTTGCTACTATTGTTACAGGGTACAACTTCTAAAAATAAAATACATTTGTTACAAGGTTGAAAGCATAAAATATAAAATATAACAGGTGAAATGCCATGGCATATACAATAAATAGAATACTAAATACAATGAGGGAAAAAATATCAATGCACAAAACCATACTATATCTATATAAACCCTTTTCAAATGGGATTTCATAAAGCATCAATTTTACAGAATACAGTAAAAGGTCCATTAACTGGCACCTTACAAGCCGGCATGCTCTATTAACCAGCATGCCAGCTTGTAAGGTAAAGTGAAACCAAAGTGCCCACTGTGGCACTTCCGGTTTCTCTGAGTCCCCATGGCCTGGAGCAAAGCAGCCTGCACTGCTGAGCCCCCACAACCCAGGAACATAACAGGTTGCACAGGAGGCTCAGTGACGCCGCGGGAGAGGCAGTGATGCCATGGGAGGGGTGGCAATGCCCTGGACATGGCAGGAGAAGCGGTGGCCCGAACAGGCAAGGACGCCTGTTCAGGCCACTCAATTAACTGGCATATCTTGTTGTTTGGCATCCCCCATTCCAAGGGGATGCTGGATAACAGAGTTTTTACTGTACCTGAATAATTCTATATTCTTATCCTTATAATGAAAAGAAAGAAGAGAAGGGAGGAAGGAATTAAATTCAGAAGAAAGAAATGACCCAAGGAGGGGCTGGCAGTGCAGGCAAGAAGCCTTGCTATGGGGCGGTGGGGGAGGCTTTATGGTATTGGGGTAGGCAAAAAAGGGGCTTCTTGTTACAAGCCCAGTGGGCGAAGATTAAAATACTACTGGACCAGGGATGCACACTGCCAAGAGGGCACCAGTTACACTGTAGCAGATTTTAACAAATATTTTACTTATGAAGGATTACTACTGCAGGACAAAGGGTCTATTATATTCCTTGTTAATTTCCCGACATCTTAGCAGGTCACATATTTCATTAAAATTAAGGAGTCATCTGTGTAACACAGACACAACCCAAAGCTGGGGGTAGCAAAGAGGCACCACGCCTTGGGGAAATCTTGGGCAAAATGCTGCATCATTGATCAGAACTGACTCTGATGCCAGGATTCATTCCTAAGACAATGTCAAATGAGAAACGTGAATGAGCTTCCTCCAAAGCCCATTGTCATCATAGTAAAAACCCTGGAACAGCTCCAGACAATTAGTGACTATGTTTTCCACAAAGGTTTTGCACAATTCCTTTTGTTTTACTGAAGTTTTACCTATTCCTTTAACATTGTTTTAAAGTACCCAACATTTTACTTTCCATGCAGATCATCCTGCAAAATTCACCGCAAGCTCAAAGCTGTGTGATTCTGATTTTTTAGAAAGTGTGGCTAGTCATCTTGTCAAGTGCAGAAGAGATTGGGTGCAATAAACTGGAAGATATTAATTGATACAATAATTTGGGAGATCAGAGACAATTACATTTTCAGTACTCATCCACAAATACAAAATGGCTGCTGTTTGTGCAGAAGTTCAGATCTTACAAGTTGGGTCTGAAAACCCAAATCTGACCTACAGCTTTTAAGGTCTATGTTACCTCAAAAAAGTCTTTTGAAGAAAAGATCATTAGGCAAGAATTAGTCTATAATTTCACCACAGGGTGTGACAATTTATCTCCAATATAAAGCAAGTGAATCCTTGACATTGCTTTGCTGATTCATATATCTATAATCATTCAACATTTTCCCTATGATTTATAAATCAATAATTTATTTCTGATTTATTTTAAAGAGAGAACAATTGTTCTATCTGCTTTCTAAAAAAAAAAAAGTTGATATTTCAGTTAAGCACATTCTCATATCATATGTTCTATTACAGGACTGGAGTATTAGATCTGTTTTAAAACAGTAATGTGAGTGATCTTGTGCCTTGATGTTCAATTATACACGATTCCAAAATCCATCAATGAATGAGATGTCTTAGCTTCTCCTAATGCCATACTTAATATGTACCCAAATAGCTGATAGCTAAATACAGTGATATATTCAACCTTCAAGCTTAAAACCTTGGTATAAGGAACATCCCATGTAAGAATACACTTTTAGTTTAACTTGTTTCCTAGCAGCCTGATTTGGGCTTGATTAGTCAGCATTTGATGAAAAATGCATGAACAGCTTGAAAACAAGGACCAAAACCCAGTTCTCCCTGTTTTCCATTAATGTGGCCTCCACACTGAGATACAGTCAGGCTTCTGATAGTTTAGTCTTGTATCATTTCACTACTCAGTAACCAAAAGGAAGTTATGGGTTCAGCCTTGTCTAACCCATAGTCTGGTAGTTAGGACACTCCTCTGGGAAGTAAGAGATGTGGACTGAGAATGGCATATGTCTAGAGCCCCAGAGGTGGTAGACTTGGTTCTTAACCACTAAGTTGCTGCTCTTCCTCTTATTTTAGAACGAGTTAGGTAGCAGTATTCCCTTCTGGCAAGTTCAAGCTGGTTCCCAACATGACAAAATTGCATTGGGTTGCTATGTGCTTACCCAGGGACAACAAAAATGCCCTCTGAAATTATAAAGGTTACCAACTGCCAGAATGAGAGGGTTTTGTGTTTCTGCGCTGTGGAATAAGATTGGCCTTGCTCCCCTCATGAGAATGAGAAGGTTACGCATCTCTCTGGATAGATGAAAATTGTACCCCTGATTAAACCCATCCTTTTTGAGCTAATGGTGGCCAAGACTCAGGTTATGAAGGTGGAATTGGTCTTGGCTTATAATTCTTGAAATATCAAGAACTATTCATTTAAATTTTAATTAATTATTTATTATTTTTCCCAGATGTAGAAAGTCATTTTACTGAAAGGTAAGATTCCAAATTGGCAATATTTTCAGTGCCCTCTCTTTTCATTAATATCACATCTGTCTCCATAACTTCCTTCCTTCAGGATTGTTTTCATTGTAGGGAAGAAATCTAGCCCTACAGTATCACAGAGTAAGCCTAAAAGAACAGTAACTAAAGTAGTAAATATAAGGAGAACATAGCCAGAACAGATGTGAAATTGCTGAAGAGACCTAAGGGAGGACAGGAAATAATTCGTGTTAAAGGGATTTTTTTCTTGTTTCCCTAGCCACTTTTTCCACCTGTATAGCTATTTGGATAATAAGATATTGGAGGCAAGAAAATGTACTCTTTTATACTTGTGTATATCACTGACTGTGGCATTGCCTGGGGTGCAAATAACCTAGATTCACACTCTTTGCTAGCTCCGTTCAGTCCCTTTATTAGGTATTAATGGGGATTGCCTAGTTTTAAAACTGACTGATATTCTGCATTTGCACACAGCTGGCATCAGTGCTTCTGCTGCATTTTGAAGTTTTATAGATATTGGTATCCCTCTGCACTATACCAAAATACTAGCTCTTGTCTTCAACCTGAGGAAAATCCAGGGTCAGAATAATAACCTGTCTTCTGTAGGGTTTTATTAATAAAAAATAGATTCTGCTGCCCTCGGTCATGTAAAATAGGGTCTTACCCCTCAGTCTCATTTTCCTCTGTGGGACCAATTTGTAGAGTAAATTCCACTCTGTGGGGGAAAGAGTGACAGAATCTGGCCTCTGACGTGAACTCTTCTCTCTCCTAATCTACATTTGCATTTTCTAGGATTTGATTAAAAACTGGGCACAATTTGTGAAAGACACTTGAAGTCTAAAAGTGTGCTATTGCAGTTTGGTATTTGTAGGGATTACTTGGCTGTATAACCTTTAAAAGTGGAAAACAGCAAATGTTTTCAAGTTGTTTGGAACAGAGATTATATCCTCATATAACAGAAAAGGAGCTTGGTTCATTTTACATAATCAGGCACTAAAAATATTGTATAGAAACCTCTTCAGGCTGATATTGTGCAGGCTTGAAAAATGACCACAGCATGACACAAGTCAGCTAAGTACAGACAGTCAAAAAGCCCAAGGCTAAATCAAATTGATCTTTTCAGGTTAGTCTAAGTTGCGTAGATTGAACCAATAAGCAAAAGACCAGACATTCACTTTTGATTCCAGAAATGCAGCTACATGCCTGCAGGGACCCAGGCCAGAAGCTGGGGGGTGCTAAAGCATGCCACCCTGCTCTGCAGGAGCAGACAGCTTGGGCCAAGGCTAGCCTGCCCACTCTGCAAAGGGTTAGGGGGAGAGAGAATATAGGGGAGGTGCCGGCCCGCACTCCCAGCCCCCCCATTGCTGCCCTGCCCAACCGCAGCTCTCAGCTCTTTAAAAAAACCTCAAAACAAAACAATAAAAATTCTACTCACTGGCTGCTGCCAGGTGGGGGAAGGAGGTGATCCCTGCTACCCGCCACTGTCTCACACTGTGTGGCGAGCTTTGCCACAAGCCCCCATCCTCTGCCCACTCTCCCAGCCCTCCCTGACACCCGCCCCCCGCCCCCCTATGGCTGCCCTGCCCAGCTCCAGTTCTTTAAAGAAAAGAAAAAAGGAAAAAAGCCCCTACTCACTGGCTGCTGTTATAGCTGTCAGGGCTTCTGGGGGCTGATGGCAGAGCCCTCCATGCAGAATGGGGCAGCAGAAATCACCCCTTACCTGGCAAGAGCCAGTGAGTTCAGGGCTTTTTTTTTTTTTTTTTTAAACACCTGGGAGCTGGGGAGCTGGGACAGTAGGTAGGGGATGGGGTCCATCTGATTTGGAGATTCGGCAGCAAAGAATCTCCAAATCAGAATCGGCTGAATTGATTTGGGACAGTGATTCGAATCACCAAATCAAATCACTGCCCCCCAAATCAGCCAAATCCGAAGTGAATACTAGCCACTTTGCACAGGCCTAATTTAAACAACTCCTCAGTCTTACTCAGGCCTGCCAGAGCCTGGCCATGCCACCCACTCCTCATCCGCTCAGCTCAGCTTCCCTGTAGAAGGGAATGGAGGGCTGCTTTAGCGCCCTCTGGCTTCTAGCCTGAGCCATTGCAGGCATGTGGCTGCATTTCTGGAATGAAAAGGAAACGTCTATCCACATGCAAAGCAGTTCAATCTCTGCAGGTTAGATTAACCTGCAAGATTAAATCAATTCAGTCTCATTCTTTTTTAATGTCTGTCCCTAGCCCTGTTGTATTACAGATTTAAACTGGCTTCCAATCACTTATACTGGTTTATGTATAATTTCCATCCTTAGCCATCATGTCAGTCTAGTCACAAATGCCTTTAGGTTCAGCACGGTCTAAGAAAAGCCAAGGAGCTACACCCTCTCCAGCAGGAACCAAAGGAAAGAAACAATGTAAGGAGTAAAATCTCCTTGTTTATTTCCCCTTATTTGTAAGGGTTGGGGGGAGGGAGAAAGGAGGGCAGTTCATTGTGTAGCCATCTAACACAGGGCTACAGTCTGGCCCTAAGGATTTGGAGTAGGGATTCCTACACTCCTTCTCCTACATTCATACAATCCTAAAACTGCAGCCACTCAAATCAGGAGAGGCAGCCCAAGACACCGCTCTCACTTGCTATGGAACCAACGCTGAGATAAGGACAACAGAATCCCTTTGGTTGTCATCTACAGTGAGTAAAATACCTTGGACACATCATTAGTTACCTCCAATCCCTTCTATAAAATGATGAATATCTCAAGGTAGCCACAGGGGATGACAAACCTGTCCTGGCTTAGAGACAGCTCCCACAACCTTAAACAATGTCTCTCTAAGAACAACTACCTATTTCCTATTCTTACCAAGGCATCAGAATTTGCTCTGGACCCAGAAGTCAGTTATGCTCCCTCATCAATACATGCCACATAATCACTGGATCAAACAACATGGAGTATGATATCCAAGGTTCATTCATCTCTTCCTTTACCAACGCCATATACACCATCATCTGCTTACAGTGCCTGTATGCTGTCTACAGTGATGTCTGTATGAGAGGATAAATGAACATCAATCTAACATCAAGTTCAAAAAGACACAATGGATTGGGACAGAACACTTTAACCTCCCTGGACGTTCCATTGCTGACCTCAGAGCAGCTGTTCTTAGCCAACAACATTTTCAAAAACAGTTTGTAGATGGGTTCTTGTTTTGCAATTTCCTATTCAGATTGGACTGTGTTAAGTATAATCTAAACTAAGACTACAGATTATTATCATATTTCCTGGATTTTTTTTTAATCTTTTGTCCTTCTCTGAGTTAACTGCTTTATTTTTTTCTCCCTATCCACTTAATCTCCCATAGTGTCCTTTTCTTTTTCCTACCCTTTGTTTTCTAATCATTGCTTTCTATTTAGAAGCTCTGCTTCCTGCAACCCCTTCATAAGATGTGATAAAGTAAGCTGCTGCTTATGAAAGTTTATGCATCTCTGATTTAGTTAGCCTGTAAGGTGCAAATCTGACCTGCCTTCTGTCTGTATCAGCTCCCTTTCTGACAAGGCTTTCTGATGTCATAAAATTTTCTCACAACTCTAGGGCATAGGCAAATACATATATACACTAGAAAAATGAGTGTTTCTTCAAGGAAGAAATTAATCAAGATCATTCTTCTTAATATTCCCCAGAGTAAATTTTCATTAAAAATAATACAGAGAGAACCTAACTAGGGTTTCATCCTATAGGGCAAGGTAAGAAAAGATTGTTGATATCCAGTCAGAATATTTTAGTCCTAATCCTGCAAAGGACTAGGAACACTCAACGACAAGGCATCCAGTGTTCCATGTGATTGGCCCCATAACTAAAATCCATACCAAATCCATGTTGAAACTAAATATCTGACAAATTACCCTGACATCTTCTCCCTAAAGTTTATTTAAGCAATAATGCCTAATGAGAGGACAGGTAAAGTAACAGAGGCATGAGAAAGGATCATTTATTCAACCCCCAAACTTGTGGAGCATTGGATATAATTTAAAACAAGCTACTTCCAATTTAGCAAACCAGAGCCCAACAAACAAAGAATTACAAGCCACGTTTGTATTTCCTGACCTCTACGGGCACATCCACATGCAGGCACTTGCAGCAGCTCAAGTAGCAGCAGCACAAAAATTTGTGCCTCAGCACAAATGCCTGAACATGCACTTCAGTATGAGGCAAATTATGCCACTTGGGCAAACTGGGCAAACTGGGCAAACTGACCCTGCCCAACTCTTCCCGGATCTACAGCCAATGAGAGCTAGAGGCTGGAGCCAGCACCTGTGCTGGCCCCAGCAATATAAAAAGCTGCCCTGGCGAGCAGCTCAGGGGACACTAACCCCTTGTGTCAGCTGGACTGCTGCAGCAGCCCTAACCTAGAGTAGCCCCTGCACCCTCTACCCACTGTAGCAGTCTGGCAGAGGGACCTGCTGCCTGCCTGTGACCTGATGCCACCTGTGACAGCATCTCACCCCTTGGATCTGTGACCCCATGGCTGTGTGCCTGCCAGACTTGGACGGGGACCACGCGGCCACCTGGGATGTAGTATGGGCACTGCAGCAGAGCCTCCCGCACCTCTGGGCCAGCTACCAGTGGGCATGGCTGAAGAGTTGGCCTTTGTGTGGCACTGCTGTCATGTCTTCCAGTGCCTCTGCTCTGCCATCTGGGCAGCTATCACCCAGATGTGCTCATTGTGGTGGCCAGCTTTGAACTATCAAAGTATATCCTCTTGGACCCAAATGGTCAGCCACCTTGTCTGCCTTCAAGCTAGACGCTGGCCCTGGGCAGGCACTTGCCTCACCAGCAGAGATCCTGGCTTTGTCTGTTTAAAAGTTGCAAGTTCTCCGATTTAAAAAAAAAACAAAACCCCAAATTCTCCGATTAAAATACCCAAAATTAGTGTTTTTTGCAGTTAAAATGAAACACCACTATACATGCAGGTACCAGTTGGGCAATGTTTTATTTATATATTTACAATTTTAAAGCAATATAGAAGCCTGCCTCAATCATTATAATAAAATAAATTCTAAATACCCATATATTTTGGTATTTGCTTTTGCTTTTTTTATCATAGAAAAATCAGAGCTGCCCCTGCCCCCTTCACTCACCAGAATGCAGCTATCCCACTGGAGTGCTGGGAGCCCCACATGGAGGCAAGAACCAGCCCAATCCCACCTGGAGGCACACACCAGCAGGCTGGACCAGCTCCATGTACCATGTGTAGCACCCGGGACTTAGGCAGAGCAGTGCATTCCTGGGGGGCTCTGTGTGCAGCAGACCATGAGCACCCTGAGGGCCCACTGCTGGCTGCTGCTGCCAGTGGAAGGGGCAGTGCATTGTGAGAGGCGTGGGGGGGGGGAGAGGGCTCCCCACACCCACACAGTCCCCTATCACCCACTCCCCACACCTGCACACATGCACACCATTAGGTCAAATGGGCTCCATGGCTGCCCCTGACTCACAGTTCCCTGCCTGTTTGCAAGTACCCCTCATGGGCTACAACTCTGTCAGCTTGCAGAGCTGTTTGTAATAGGGAAACCTGTTTCCCCTTTAAAAGGGAAAATCTGTTTTTCCATGGGAAACAGAAAAGCCACATCCCTGCTTACCAGGATCGCCCATGGTCCCTGCCGCAGCCTCTGGACACTCCTGACTCTGCTGCTGGCCTGCAGCCAAGACCTGGATGCCTCAGCCTCTGGGACATGGGCACAGGTGACCCTCGCACATGGCTGCAAGGCAGTCTGCCTAGTCCTGCTACTGTACCTGGGTGCCAGGCAGGCTCTGGAGCAACCCAGGACAGAGCCTGGGTCCCAGCAAGCTCTGGAGTCACTGCCTTGCCCTGCTTTTTTCCTATCAGCACGCTGGGGCAGCATGGGCATGCAGCAGGCATACAGATGCTGTGGCTGGGTGCTAGAGCATCTCCTTGGAAGACCCAGCCTCCAGTTGCTTCTGGGAATGCTCCCAGAGTGTGCCCTGTGCTGTTTTTTCCCATTGTGTTTTCTTTTGATACCCGGATTCCCCAGTATCAGTCTTAGAGTCTCTGCTGCAAATTTGCAGCCTAGGGAATATTTTTTTAGTTTGTGGGGTGCCTTCTTCAGCATCTCAAACTGATTTGAGATGCTGCAACAGACACATGCAAGCATGTGTGGATGCAGCCTACTGTTTAATCAAGCTGTCCAGGACACTCAGTGGAAATGTTCTTTTTATTCTACTCAACTCAGTGTCATGGAAGGGAATATCTTGTTTTGGTTTTTGTTTAAAAAGATACATACTACATATTTTAACTTAGACTTACACGGTTTCATAATCTTCATTTATGTAATGACTATTTTGTTTACCTAAATTTTAAAATAAACCATGGTACCTACTATTCTTCAACACTTTTGTACCCTGCCACTGCTTGTCTTGGCAATGTCTGGGTCACAAAGGGAACTGCTTTCTACTAGTAATTCTTGGCAGAAATAGATCACTTGTTTGCTAGTTTCCTGACAAACTAGCACCTCCTTTCTGCTTCTCATATCAGTTCCTGAAAGACATGCAACATTAGCACTGGAACCAGGAAGCAAAGTGAAAAAAGAGGCAATCTTATTGATTTCCCTAAAAGGAGACTTTCTGATTTTATTATCCACCTTTCCTAACAGGAGGCCAATGCTTCAAAAGAAAAAATAAAGACGTGACAAGTAATTGTAGAAACAATGAAAAGTGCTGGATTGTACCATTTGGAAAATCAAGTCTCAAAGCTTTTCTGACCTCGTCTCAAAAAATGTCAACAGTTTTCTTCCCTTTGCAGTTGGGAGTAACTTATCTCTAACAGTGGCATCTCATTCTATTTATTGGGAATAAGTGCTCATCTGATTATGATTAAAAAGACTAACACCAGAAGATAAAAGGAACCATATTGGTATAACAGCTACAATTTGTTCAGCCATTCATAGATTGAGATTTGCAGGACAGATGCCCAATTCATTCACCCCTTATGAATATAACCTCAAAATATCTGCTTACAGGAAAATTGATCCACTCATAAGGACACATAAAATGTTTAGCGAAAATAATAGACAGTCACAGTTTCAATCCTGAACCTACAATCTTATCAAAATGTATATATCTATCCAGCCATGAATAAACACACACACACACACACACACACACACACTGCTCTGATGAAGTGCCTGAAGATTGAAAGAAGGCCAATGTAGTACCTATCTTCAAGAAAAGAAGGAAAGTGGATCTGGCAAACTACAGGCCTATCAGCCTGACCTCTATCCTGGGGAAGGTCTTAGAAAAGATTATCAAAGAGGCCTTTCTTAACAGACTGGCTGATGGCAGCATCCTGAGGGATAGCCAGCATGGGTTTGTTGTGGGTAGTTCTTGATGACCAATCTTATTTCTTTTTATGACAAGGTGACCTATCACCTGGACAAGGGAGAGGAGATTAATCGCATGTATCTTGACTTTAAAAAAGCTTTCGATCTGGTATCCCATGATCACCTCTTGGCAAAACTGGCTAACTGTGGCCTCGGGCCCACCACGATCCGCTGGCTGGGGAATTGGCTCTGTGGTCAGACCCAGAGGATGGTGGTTAACGTAAGTCAATCATCATGATACGCTGACCAGTGGGGTCCCTCAAGGCTCTGTACTTGGACCTATATTATTCAACATCTTCATTAATGGCGTGGACATTGGACTCAGAAGCAGACTGGCCAGTTTCACTGATGACACCAAACTCTGGGGTAAAGCATCCACACCTGAGGACAGGAGGGTGATCCAGGCTGACCTTGACAGGCTCAGGAAATAGGCAGACAAGAACCTGATGGTGTTTAACACTGAAAAATGCAAGGTTCTCCACCTTGGGAAGAAAATCCTGCAGCATCCTTATAGGCTCAGCAGTGGCTAGCACTACAGATGAAAAGGAATTGGGGGTCATGATTCACCACAAGATGAACATGAGCCATCAAGCCATCAATGTGATGCTGCAGCTAGTAAAGCAAGCAAAATGCTGTCTTGCATTCATAGATGCTTGTCAAGCAAAGCCCAGGATGTCATCCTCCTGTTGTACTCGGCCTTGGTGAGGCCGCAGCTGGAGTACTGCATCCAGTTTTGTGCTCCACAATTCAAAAAGGACATGGAGAAGCTTGAGAGAGTCCAGAGAAGAGTCACACGCATGATCAGAGGTCAGGAAAACAGACCGTATGATGAGAGGCTGAGAGCTACGGGACTCTTCAGCCTGGAAAAGCGCAGGCTCAGGGGTGATCTGATGGCTGCCTATAAGTTTATAAGGGGTGCTCACCAGGATATGGGGAAACGTTTGTTCACCAGAGCGCCCCAAGGGATGACAAGGTTGAATGGTCATAAACTCCTCCAAAACTGTTTCAGGCTGGACATAAGGAAGAACTTCTTTACTGTCCGAGCTCCCAAGGTTTGGAATAGACTGCCGTGGGAGGTGGTTCAAGCACCTACTTTGAATGCCTTCAAGAGAAATTTGGATGTTTATCTTGGGATCCTATGATCCCTGCTGACTTCCTGCCCCTGGCGCAGGGGACTGGACTTGATGATCTTCCAAGGTCCCTTCCAGCCCTAATCTCTATGAAATCTATATACATACACATATACATACATATACACATAAGATCAGCCTTAGAAAAGTTCATCACAAAGTTATAAGAACTCTATGTCTGTCTATAGGAGGCTGAAATTTGACTGATAGAACGAAGGGATCCCTCAGAATGGTAAATGCAGGGGATAGGTGTTGGATATTTGACAGGATCACATATGGCAGAATTCTTTAACTGGTCACTTCTCTGCTTAAGAATTTAATGGATGGATTTTTCACTTAACCCACCTTAACTGCGAGACAGGTAGCAGGGTTTGTTTTTTAATTATGTGCATATATTTAATCTACCTATGGATGCAATTTTGGTGATTAAATGAAACAACTTACCTTATTAATTATGCAAGACATACTGGAAATATGAATGGGATTTACCCCAGAACAACAACATTTGCTTAAGTATCTTTAATGTCAGATTTCATAATATTTAATTTACCAAAAAAACTGTAGAGACTGCAACATCTGGAATTCCATAAAGAAAGGTTAAATTAATCTAATTACTAAATATCCAGAGACATGGACATGCAACACAATAATGGGAGCTGTGAAATTAAAGCTGTGCGCGCCACACTAACAATTTACACTGAAATGGTCCATTTGCATACAACATACGCCTAGTGCCAGGAAAAGCTTCACTTGTCTTCACTACCCAGTACGGCACCAGACAGCAAATAGTAAGATGCTGTTTTTGATTCAGTTACTGCTCAGCTGTATATCAAACATGTTATAGAAACAGGCCTTGGCTTCAATATGTTTAGTTTGGATCAGTGAATTGAGCACTTGCTGAGCTCTGGAATACAAATGATCAACCTATCTGTCTGAGCAGTTCCCCTGTTGGTGCCATCCTCTCCTTGCCTGTTGCTAATGCAGTAATATGTATGCAGCACACAGCATTCTATGTGACTGCCACTTGACAAAATGTGCCAGCTCATCATCGTCTCCAGACGAGACAGATTTATTATAATTCAATATGTTCCTTGTGAGCACTTCTTTCTGTCTTATATTACAGTCTGCACTGCATTCAGAATAATAACTACATGCTCTTATGACATTGCAGCCCTGAATTCCTGCAACTTAAAAATCCTTTCCCTGGCTTTCAAACACAGATTCAGCTAAACATTGCTGAAAAGAAACATGGGATTCCCCCCAAAATAAGCAGCTCACTTGCTAAAGCAAAGTGTGCATTATATAGAAAATATTCTTTAATACAATCTGTTGTATAATAAAAAAGACATGATGACCACAATACTGGTTGTTTTAGGTCTGAGAAAGTACTGCTGCTAAAAACCTATTACACAGATCAGTGGAATTATAAAGATTCTTGATGCTGTTTGATTCTCAAAGTCAAATAAAGCATAGTAAAAAGAAAAAAAACAGCACAAACTGGGTAAAAAGAGCTGCAGCTCATGCCAAATTAAAGCTACAGTATATGTTTAGATAGTCATTTGGTGATGGAATCAGCAATGTTTACAAATGTTTCCACACACAATCCTCTGGAAATATGCAGGATGCACACTTTCTAATTAAATTGTGGGCTTTTACAACATATCAATCACTTTAGTGACTTTAGATGCCATGCTGACCTTTTACAAAACAGTAATGGCAGCAACACTGAATATTAAATTTGCCAAACATGAATATCCATGCATTTTGGCTCATGAATATTTACCTCTCAAAGCTGCTGTTGTTGACAGCACATCAGCAATCCTAGCTCTTCATCTATCTGGCAGTCAGCCAGTTGCTTTCACTTCCTCCATTTGTAAATAGGAAAGAACTGCAGCCCCATTGTCTAGAAGAACGTAGAGGAACAACCCAAAAATCTGAAACAGATTCCCAGAGATAAAAATAAACAAACACAATTGAAAAAACAAAACAAAACAACTATTCCTTGGATTCAGTTAGTTACCAAAAAAAGATTGCCTGAGAGGCCATGCTGGGAAGTGTATGAAGATCACCAAGTGTGGGGAAAGGAGGGACCATGGCAGGTCATCTAATACATCGCCTCTGAGGCAGAATCAAGTATATCTTAAACCAGCTGGTCGATATCTATCTAGCCAGTTGTAAAAAATCTCCTCTGATGGGGGTTCATGGTCATTAAAGAGGTCCTGGTTGTGGTCATAGTGGTCTTAGTAAATTTCCATTTTTTCTTCTGCATTGAGGCAGTTGTTCTTTTAAATTGCTTCCTTTTGAAACACCCCATCCTGCTGAAGTCCTTTTCCCCTTGGAATTCCTTCCCTTCTCATTCCCCTGGTTTCTTGAATCCCACTTTTCTTGAAGTGTACTGTCCTGATTCGGTTGCTTTTACTTCATCAATTTTTTTAACACTTTCACTAAAATTTGCTTTCAAACTGTGTCAGGGCCTCTGGCCAATCAGGCCCAGCTAGGCCAAGCTCTTCAGCTTCCACACCTGACCTTCTTCCTGGGCTAATGCAACTGCCTCAGTTTTCTGTAACTGGCTGCTGAGAGTGCTTCTCAGCCCTTTTAAGCACTTTTCCTGACCCTAATCTTGGATCTTCCCTGGAACTTGATACTGGCTCCCTGATTCTCCAGGCTCCTGACTTGGCTTCAGCTTTCCCTCGCTCTGCTCTTAGATCTTCCCTGGAACTTGGCACCCAGCTGTCTGCTTCTTCTGGCTTCTGACCTTGGCTTGCACTCTAGTCTATGTCTCAAATCTCCCTCTCGGCTCTCCTGGAACCTGGTCTCGCATTCCCTGGTCCAGTGATCCACGCCTAACCTGACACCCCAGTAACCTATTCCCTGCATCCAGCTGACCTCCTGATGACCCTTCAGGGCCTACCCCCAGTCCAGGCTGCCTACATCCCAGCCAAATCCTCACCATCAAGTTATCAACCAGTTATTCTATATTAAGAAGAATCAAACATAAAATATACCGTGTAACTTCCTTAATTTTCTGAAACAAGATGTAATCCTAAATATCTTCAAAAAAAATAAAAATCCTGGACACACTGTGTCCTGTTGTATTATCTTTCTAACAAATAACTTGCGTACTAGCACTGCCTAATTACCACCATGTCCTATCCTTTTAGTGTTTGTTTAAAATGGAAACAATGTTTAAAACAATGCCTTGGATACCTGTTTTTGCTAATTTGATACTCTATAGCAAGCCATGACTGCCCACTCTTTTCCATCTTACCTTTACCCAGAGACTTTCAATGGATCTGTTCCATAACTTCAGAATGGTCACATTTACACAAGATGCTACTGAGCAGTGGTTACTGCACGTTTATTTAGTACTTGTTTATACACCTGAGTAAGTACCTGAGTTACTGCACAGTAGTGCTGGCAAATGCATTTTCTGTGGCGCTACTGCACAGTAACCTAATACTACTGTGCAGTACCATCACAACACAGTTTTTGCCACATAACACTACTTTACAGTAGTACTGGGATACTGTGCAATCAGCATCTCATGTAGATGTGGCCAATAAGTATATATATTCTTCATATGCTCTGTCATACAGCCTCCTCTTCTCTGAACAGAATATATTCTTCTATTTCAACATTCCACTTCTCATTTATTTCACCAAGTCTCTGTAATTTGAATTAAGTTGTAGTTTTCTTTCATCAAGGTCAACCACTCTCCTAGCCTTGGCTTTGAAAGGGAAGAACATCATTGGAGGGAACACCCTTGCACTGGTCCCTGTCCTCCCAAGATGTCTTTTCACAATCTCCAAAGGGCCTCACCTTCTCTTGACACTTTCCCCGTGTGGCACTTTCCTTACTAGTTTTGACATAGCCCTCCCTGGCCAAAATATATACCCAAGCCACAGAGAGATTTAGGACCTGACATCAGTGACTTCACCCTTGCTAGAGAGTTATGGGCAGGTTCTGAAAGTTACCTATGAAGTAGAAATTCCTGGATTTGGGGTTTTGTAAATTCCTAGATATTAGCAACTTTTCAGTTTTAGTTCAGGGATTTAATGGATATTTTAACATTATGTCACCCTCTTCCCCATCAACCCCCAAAAGGAGAAATCCACTTGGAAACACTGCCAATTTCTTTCAGCTTCTGAAGATGGAGCACTCAACAAGTGTTTTATCTTGGGAAATAACAGAGATAAAGTTCTTGGTGCCAAGAAAAAAGATAAGTAAGCCATTCCATGACTAAAATCTTGATCCCCAACAAAGCCAATGAGAGTTTTACCACATATTTCAACAGGCCAGGATTTCTCTCAACATGTTTAGATGTAACTTGATATATTGAGTCTCACAGAGGCAAATCTTTTATGCTACAGGAAAATTCAAATTTTAGGGTAATCAATGCAGCATTTCTTTGTAGAAAAAAATATGATTCAGGGGAATTCTTCTTTTTTAGCTTCTAAAACAAAAATATTCAATGCTTGATATCTAAATTATTACTGAATGAACAAACCAGCTCAGATTATTGTTGTTGCCATTTTTGTTTCCAAAACAATGAAGGGAAAGAACAAGGAAAGAGTCTTTCATTTGAAGTTGCATAAATGGCAAAGATTTTTGTTTATCTTTTTCTGTTTTCTTTATTGTGATCTTGGCTTCTTTTCTAATACCGTACATGTTACGATAGCCAGTTAAACTGATATATTGTGCAAGCAGTGATTTTAATATGCTCAAATTGCTTACATTTCTCATTTTGCTTTTGCACTGAGCCATCTACTTGTCAGAGACGTAGGGCTCAAATGTTGCCAATATACACTCAAGACACCCCAGGCAGAGGGCCATGTCCCCCACTACAGAGGAAGGCAAAACCCTCCTCAGTCCATACCAATATACCCATGGGGTAAAATTTCTTCCTGACCACAAATATGATGATCTGTCTGATGCTGAGCAGAGGGACAAAGCCAGGAACCTCCAGCTTTGCTCCTAGTGGGAGACTCAACATACCCCAGTTGAAGTCCCGAGTCTTAGCTGTATCCAACCCCCAATGCCTCTGGGAAGACTTAAAAACACCTTGACACTTATAGCAAAAACAAGGGAAGGGGACGTTGGAGCAACCAGCAAAGGCCAGAAGCATGGGAAATACCAATGGTAGAACACAGGCATAGTTACACCTAGATCATCCCTAACCAGTAACTGTTTACCCTCCTCTTAAACACCTCCAATGATGGAGAATCCACAAGTTCCCTAGGCAGTCTATTGCACTGCCTCACTATTCTCATAGTGAAGGAGTTTTACAAGATAAAATCTAAAAGGCTCTCAATCCTCTTTACAAAAGTTACTCTGAGGACTTAAAAGAAATGCCACAAGAAAATATTAATTTTGATGTGTAATAGCTTAGTAATGTTTTGTTTATAATGCTTTCCCTCCAATGATTTCATAGTGTTATTTAAAAATTAATGAATTAAGCCTCACCTCTAAGGCAAACTTGACTTATATATTATGTATTATAAATATAGATGGTTAAAGGATTGGGGCAGGAGGTCCTATGAAGTTAGGTGACAGGATCAAAAACAGAACCTAGAAAACTTTATTGCCAGCCCCTTACAAATAATTAGAGCATAATTAATTCCCTGCTTATTATTATCTGGTTACACTCGGTCTTTCTCCTTTAGAGATGGATTTCCCCAGAAATTGCCTTGAGAAAGGAGTAAACAAGAAATGTTCCCACACCAACTATATCCTCCGCATAGTGGCCAGAACCAGTTACTGTCCCTGTTTGTGATTTCATTCAACACTTTCTCCAAGATGACAGAGAGAGAAGGAGGCTTTTTCTGCCTTCCCCTGTAACAGGAAACCTTATCCTTTTACTGGGAGATAAAACTGAGGGATAAGCTGGGCCTGCAAGGGCCCTTTCAGAGTTAAATCTTTGTGGCTTGAAGGGAGGAGAAAACAGACAAAAAATCCAGGAAGAGGCGGCAGGGTTTCAGCAGTCCCCAACCGCACCACTGTGGGTGCCCTGAAACAAAGTTAGGCTGAACAAACCAATAAAAGAACTCCAGACTTGCACTGCATGGTAGGCCAGACTGGCCAGATGGGGAGGAACATACCAGTATAACTGGTATACTGGAACATACCAGTATAACTTGCCCTCAGGCCAGCAGATTCACTCTGGCCCTGGCTGGAGAAGGATGTTGACTTCCCAGGCATGCCACTCTTGAGCCTGGAGTGGCAGTGAAGGAAGCCCTGGCATACAGGTGGAGAAGCCTCTTTTTTGTTTTAAGTTTGCCCAAGATGGGGAAGACTTTGAGTTTGACTTATGTTTTGCTTTGTGAGTGCCCAGATGGGTGGTGTCTTTTGTTCTGCAGTGATAAAAAGAAGTAAATACTGGAGGACTGGATTGTGGCTGAAGGGGTGGTTAGGATGCCACACAGGGGTGCCTAAGAAGTTTTCGGGGTTCTGAGCGCTACAAAGGAGCAGTAATAAGAGACGGGCCAAAGCTAAGAGGGCCAGAGGCCTGACAAGTGGAATTGGAGTCCACAAGAGGCTGAGGTCCCTAGGAAGGGGCCAGAGACCCAGGGACAGGCTGAGACTATGAAGGTCCTAGCCTGAATCCTGAGACTGAACAAAGAGAGAGGTAGACTATGACCCAGAGGGCCACTGCCTGAAGCCCTGAGGCTGATGGGTATAGGCTGGGACTGAGAAGCCAGTCTAGATCAAGTAGGCCTAGACTTAGGAATCCACAGCTAGAGCAACCAGCAGGCCAAAGCCTTGATTAGAGCCACTAAAGGTCATGAATAATGACTGCCAAGTTTTGAGTCATGCCTGAAAGGTGAGGGTATTTCTGACTGGGTACAGAAGCTACCCCCAGAAAACAGGCAAGGTTCTATTAGTGGATAGATGAGCCCAGAGACAAGAGACTGAACGACTCTGCTAAATACCAAGGAGATCACTCCAGGACTCAAAGGCAGCCTCCAGGAACATCAAGGCATGACAGGTGAGAAAGAAAAGAGAGGTCGTACAGAGAACCCAGACTGGGGCAGGACTAGGGTGTCCCACAGAGGGCATCATGGCAGCCCTCAGGGCCTGTCTTGCTACACCCGTATCCCACAAAGCCAGGCAGAGTTAGCTACAAGAACATTCATGAGGAAGGTACTGCACAATTTAAAGGTTGGTTGTGTCAGAGAGTGATATGAAGTTTATGCTGCACAAGTTAATATGAAAGATTATTATAAAATATTATAAAGTTGTGAAAAAGATTGTCTTTGAAATCAGGCAATAGGGAGTGCTATTTCACAGTCTTGCAACATTATAGGAACTTACACATGGGAAAAAGGTATCTGAGAACAGGGGGCTTTTCACAGCCCTGCTGACAGGGATATAACAAGATCCAATGGCTGAAAGTTTAAGTTAGATCAATTCAACCTTGAAATAAGATTAAGTTTCCCATTTGTAAGGATAATTTTACATCAGAACAGCTTATCAGGGAGGTGGTAGACTCACCTATGCTTGGAGTTTTACGTTTACGTTAGATACCTTTCAAAAGATACACCTCTATCCAGCTTCTAAGAGAGTTCTTCAAGGCCTCAGGTGAGTAGGCTGGATGTTATTAAAGTCATTTTTTAGCACTGGAGTCAGAGTCCAGGAATGCATGAACCCCTTCTCTGTTTTTTTCTTTCATTTTTCATGGATGCTCTGCATTGACCTCAACATGTTTACAAGACAACTACTATAATCCAACATCGTGCTCCCAGGGTAAATCTAGTCATATGAATGGGTCAGTAAAGATGTTATTCCACCCAAGGAAGAACTGCTCATAGATAGTCTGTTATTTCCCTCCCATGTTTCTGTGAAGGATCAGGAAGTAGCCACAACTAGAAACAGAAGACTTGAGGAAGCAAACCAGAACTTCATTTTGGGGTTAAAGAATCTCCTCTTTCACAAGTCTTCATGTGCTCTTAGTCAAACTAATAACTAGACTGGGGTCAGAAGAGAATTCTCCCCTGAGTCAGATTGTCAGGGACCTTGGAAGTTTCTGCTTTCCTCTAAAGCATTTGTAGCTGCAATCGTGGTATTACCCATCTAATCAATTTCTTAGCATTACAGAAGCCTGAGAAACTATTAACATGTCAATATCACCTGTTCCCTGTTTGTGAGACATAAGTCTGATTTCCAAAGGACAGAACTGCTCATCCCATAGGGGAGTTCATGGAGCACCTGAACTACAATGAGGCACAGAAGACACAAGTAAACATCAAATTGACCCAAAGGATTTTGGCTAAGTGAAATATTTTGATTAGGGCCAACCAAATCCAAAACCAAAACCAAAAATGTATATTTTGCTTTGATTCCCCCTCAGAAAAGCAAAATGGTTAGTTTTTCTATTAAAACATTTAATGAAAAATACCACCTGGTTCTATTGATACATTAATTTGGTTTTAAAAGTCTTTATTTTTCAAGCTTAATTGAACAGGAGGACATCTCCTCAAATGATGTAAATTGTCATGGTTACACTGACTTAAATGGCGCTTAGTTTTTACCCTAAGATTGCAATAAAATTGTTCTATAGTATCTTTAAAAAACAACTCTTCAGGATCCACCAGGAATCTCCTAAGTCAGTCACAACCATCAGCAAGTGTGTTTTCTAGTCAACTATGACTCATTAATTAGAATCTGAGACAGATACCTTAGGCATGAATTCTGAGCTTCCTGGTTCTAAGGGCATTTGCATCATTGAGCCCAACCCATGCAGTATGCATAGCAGATTTTCAGCTGCAAGTGTTCTGGCCATTGCAATTTACTCTGGATACTAATGCACCAGTGCATGCAGGATGAAGGAGGATGATCCTATGGATAATAGAAAGGAGAGAGAAATTAAGCCTTAGTAATGAAGTGTGAAGGCTTACACACTGAAGTCTGGTAACAAATCTCTTAAGGAGATGAATGCTATTTTGTAAAGACAATTTATTGAAGGAACATTTTTTTAAATATATTTTTACAAAAGAACTTTTTGTCCCACTTTAAAAAGCAATCTCACACAGCACCCGTTTCATTTTCCATTAAAATGTAAGCCCCTGTGGAAAGATACGCAGACACAACTCGAGAGCATTTGGCAAGCCACATGCTAATTCATGGCAGGGAGTAAAGAATACTGCAGGTAGCAGAAATATACTGGGGGATATTGCTAAATAAAATGTAATTATATGTGCTGAAATTTGGTCAGTTCATCAGGCCTTGCATCTCACTCTTATAGGATGTTTAGAGAGCACAAGTGGTCAATTTGCCATTTCATTGGAGAGGTGGCAATACCATCTAGTCTCCCAAAGGTGTCCCTAACATCAGAATGATGGAACTGATTCAATAGTGAGTCAAAAGGAACAATACCTCCTACTGAATCGCCAATACCATTTCCCTGAAGCACTCTTTAAAAAAAAAAAAAAATCCTGCCATGTAGCTCTGGACATGTGCTGCTTCACAGAATCTGACATTTAAGATCAAAAGGTGTTAGTACTTCAAAAGTGCTTTCCTCACCTTTAAAAAGGCCAGACCCATCAGAGACCACTCCAGGTCTCTGATGAGGCAAGCTTGACAGCAGCAGCTATTTTACACAGATTACCAGAGAATATTATTTTACTTCCTTCTGTATATCAAGGCTCCCAACAGCTTACCTGGTTGCTATCACAGAACTATGATCCTCAACAGTTCAAGTTCTAAAGTGTTGGGGGCCATAGTTTCTGAGCAGAGCTGACATCCTAAGTAGAAAGTTACATTTAACTCTCTTATCATATAAATCTTGAACATTTTTATTTCACAGGAAACTTTTGAATTTCCAATTTAATTAAATTGCAACAAAAATATTTTTGGATGCGTGAAGTTCCAAGACATGGTGGGAATTCTACTTCCTAATCAGCTCCATTGTAAATGCAAACAGGAAGGTGACCTGATATAGGACACTTTTTGGAGCCCAAAAGCTTGCTACACTTCTCTCCTAGCCTCTTTCTTTTCTAATACCTTCCCTTGATCTAATGAAAGATATTACCAAGTCTTGCTTCTCTATCCATAGGCCAACCCCACTACAAGAACAACCACCTTGTAGTGACATTTTCATTTTTATTGTATATTTTATAATCATATTTTCACTAAATGTGAAAGTCATCTCTCTGCCTATTAGTCTAAATCAGATGCCAGGATCCTCATCCATGCTTAAAAGAGAAGACAATATTTTGGCTAAAGGAACTGTGGAATAGCAGTGGGGAAGAGCTGATCACTATATTTAATTGCATGGCATCATAAATTCAAAATATTCATTGAGTGTATATTAAAATATTAGGAAACATCTCTAATCTTGTATTTTCTCCTCCTTGCATAATTTCTTCATTCTTAGAAGCTCGTGTATCTTTGAGGATATCCTTTCTTTAGTGGGCGTTAGGAAGCTACATTCTATCCCTTTCAGAAATGAAATATGGGCAGTGTTCAGTTCAGCTATTCCACATGAGGAACACTTTGTTAAATTGTCATTTGAGTTATTTCATTCCAATGTGGATAAAGGCTGAGAGATGGGTCTGAAGAGATCCGAAAATCTGTGATGACTCAGGCACTTCAGCAGACAGCAATGCAACACTCAGCTGATTGCTGATGGCCTGCCAGTTGTCTCTGACATGAGATTGGTCTGACAGGATAATCAAGGAGCAGGAAAAAGAGAAGAGAGTCTCTTTGAAAAGGAGAGTGACTAAAATAGTGTCAAATAGAGGAATGATTAGGGTAGCAGACAGTTTCTTAAGGAAGAATTAGTGGATCTAGGGCCTACTTAGCCTTAGTTACCAACTTATGTTTACCTTTTTCCAGTTTTTTGGCATGTGTTTCCTTGCACCCTGCAAATACAAGTTAATACTATGCTATTACACAAAATGTGTATTTCACAGATGCATGCAACTCTGGAGTTAAGAGTCTGTGTAAGCCAGCTGAGCACAAGTGTACTAAATGTTGACAGTATAATGCCTTCTAATAACTACTTCCTGCAGCAAGAGCAAGTCACTTTGGCTTCTCTAGAAGCATTTCTAAAATTATGAGCAAAAAATTTGCTATATTAGTTGACCAGAGTCCATGGAAACATAAAAAAGAAAATAAACAGTTTAGGTTAAATTATTTCAATAATTATTGTATTCCCTTTATTAAAGATCTGTAAATAAGCTATTGCCTCATGAATCACAATGACCTGACCACCAAAGGGAAGAGGAGGAAACCAGAAAGAATATGGAGCCTTTAAGAAAAAAATGTATTATCATTTAAGTTGTCATCACCTACACTGACAACGTCTATGTCCATTACACTACAGTCTCTCTTTCTTCTCTGAGCACATTGCTGTCAACTCAGTAACTTTCCTAAGCAATATGTCTTTCTTCCTGCTCTATTTGGACCGGTTCTCGTCTTTGTACTCTATCATCATTCTAACCATCAGAAACAATGACCACTTTTCCTCCTGCCCCTACAATGAGCTGTTTCTAACTTATATAACTCCCAGATCCTTCCCACTCCATGCAGCCTCTAGGAAGATAAATGGTTAATTGGAAGGCAGGGTAGCCATCCACTGGTATAAACTAAATAAGACATATAGAAAGAGCACAAGCTTTGGTGGGCTGAAGCTCACTTCATCAGATGCTGTGAAATGAACCTCAGGCAACCAAAATTGTGCTCTCTCTATATATAATCTTTTTAGTCAGTCTATAAAGGTGTATATCTACCCTGCCTTCTGACTAACTTCACACGAACAGGGTTAAGTACATCTCTCTGGTTAATTGGAGCCAGCTGCTTAGGTTTTCCCCTTCAGGTGGCAGATTACTTTATCACACCACCAAATATATTAGTACACTGTATTGTTTTGGCACTTACAAATTAAAAGCAACAGCATGTTAGCAGAATAAAGGCTCTAGATTTCCCATTAGTGATATGAAATGTTTGTTATTCATTAAGTTTTCTCATAACAGGCTGTAAATATTACTGTTTGGTGGAGAGGGTTTAGTTTTGTAATCGAGAGGGAGACACAGGACTAAACTGGGGAGTTTTCCTGAGTAAAGATCAAGGAAATAATGCGTTATTGGAACCTCTGGTTAGAATCATAGAACATTAGGGTTGCAGGATGGCATTAACAAGCTCTGTATTACATTCAGCAACACTCTCATTTCACTTGTTATCTAGAAGAAATATTCAATGGTGAGAGCCTGAGATTCTTAAGGCACAATTCTTTGCAGTTCTGAGTGGAAACAAGTATTAATAGCACACATTAGTGTGCATGTATTATGTTACAAAAGTATTACTTCACCTTTCACCTAATATCCTGGAATTCTCTCTAATCACATATTTTATACTGTATGTATGCCATCTAATGGTAAATCAGAATAACTCATGTTTTCCTGCAGAATAGCATGCAATTATTTCTTCTCTGTAAGAGGCATGTTTAATTCAGTGGTCCATACAATGCTATTCGCTTTGCCTCCTAGTTACTGAACTCACTGAATTCTGTATTTAATACATGCAAAATATTGATATTCTCCTAATATTCTCGGAGAAAATGGTAGAAGAATAAACATTGAATTCAAACCCTTTGGTTATGTGTTTTGAGGGTTGTGACGTCTATAGGCCCCACGTCCGGTACCACCCTTCGTCTGGTAGCCCCTCCCCCTAGTCCTGCCTGCCACGACTTGGATGTTAAGTGATTCGAAGGAGGGGTTCAGTGGAGATCTTCTGCCAGAGGGGCTTGCCCGACGTGAAGGGGGGGTACTCACGGTTGGGTCCTCAGATGTTCCATGAGGCTCCGCCACCCCTACAGCCCGTCCACTCGCCAACCAGTCACTTGTTGATGAGATGGTAATCCGCCGCTACTTGCAGCCCTTCTTATTGACAGGCCTCCCCGAGACCAACGGTCGTCTTCAGGCAGCCTGGCTCAGCCTCCGCCTGACCCGGCCGCTAGCTCAGGTCCTTTCCTTTCTTCTCTCCCCTGTTCTCAAAAAATACTGCTCCTCGGGAATGGGGGAACTTCCCGAGTTGTTGCTCTGGTCCCAGCAACCCCTGGGGGTCACTCCTCCTGCCCCCACCGGGGCTTCCGGCTCTCGCCTCAGCTGCTGGGCTGATGCCCAGTTGCCTGCCTGGGGCTCTGGCTTTGAGGAAGCGACAGCGACGTGCTGCACGCCTCCTCTCCCCTCCTCTGGCTTCCCCCCTACCGCGGGGTTTGTCGGGGCTTTTAAACTTCCTGTGGCAGCCGCTGCGGCTGCCACGATTGGCTCAGCTGCTCCCCTTGTCGGGAACAGCTGTTTAAACAGCCGGCATAATGGCGGCCGCGTCTTCTGCTGCGGTCCCAGCTCCGCCGCCGCCGTCCCTCCCGGGGGTGAGTAGCCCGGACCGTGGCTTTCTTGAGGGGGTGTTGTTACCCCCCTATTCTGCCTATTCTCCGCCTGCACACATGACGGTGGCCCGTTGCCGTCACAAGGGTGAAAACTTTTTCTCTCACTGCACTAATGCCATGACCTTGGATGCAGAAATTCTGAGTTATATCAGTTGCTTGTCCTTGCCTAGATGTTTGAAAATATGGTCCATGGAAGATATTATAGTTAAAACATAATTAACCAGTTAATCACATCTTAAGTAGTAACTGAGCCACACATTCATTCAATTAATGGCATGATAGAACAGGGAATAAGCCACAAAATTATTACACAAAAAATATGTAATAATTTTGTGACTGGTTCCCATCATGCTATAAACTGAACATATGGCCAGCACTTAAGTTTTGAAGGCCACTGTTGCCTCCCAAAGTCGCGAGTACCTGTCAGCTGATTGGGGCTCCCAGCTGCAGGAGCCAGGTGACTGGCACTCCCAGCCATGGGAACACCACCTGCCAGTGCAGGGACAGCCCAAGATCATGATCCCAGGCACCCCGATAGAGATCTGATCCCCAACCCCACTACCATACCTTCTGCCAGGCAGGCGTGTCTTGCCAGGAATCACGATTGTTGGGATCATGGACCAGATCCCATCGGGCCTGCAATTGAATGTCTGTCAGTGGCCGATGTTACATAAAGCAGAAATCCTGTAGACATCATATCTACCCTTCAAAATGGGCCTCAAGACCTTGAATTTTCTCTCCACTATAAAAATCAGGCTAGATCCACACTAGAGCAAGATCCACGTAAGTCAAGCCAAAAAAACTCCAAATGACTATCACTGCTGTGCCTCACTCCCTGGTCTATAAAATGAGGAATATAATAATTTACTTCCCCCTCTTTTTGAAAAATTTTGCTGAAGATGTACATATCTGGGAATACAAAATGAAATGGTATCAGCTGGTGAGATTCTTATCATTTCAGTGACAAAGTCATATTATTAGATATAAGAAATAACCTCCCCCCCCCCCTTCAATCCCACAGTATGACAGCTTCCAGCCCTTGAAATAAAAAGTAAGTAATGAGAAATATGGAATTTATTTGCCCTAAGCAGGAGACCTTTGTATAAAAAAATTTAATAGCAAGATCCAGGAATGAAAAACCTTGTTACTGAGCCATCAAATGCTACTGCTGCTCTAATTCTTTTGAGAAGTTAATTTGTATTTTTCCATCATATGTGAAAGGTGCGAAAAGAACTCTGAACCAAAGGGAAAAAAATCATAAAGTACCAAACACATTTTCTGTCATTTCACAATATAAATATCATTACTGTCAATACAACTACATCTACAGTGAGCAATTTGCCAGAGAGCTTCACTTGGCTGAAAAAGCCAGTTCAAATTGTAAGCTTACTGTTTTAGCCTGTTCTGCCAGGGAGACCGCTGCTACTCACATTCATCATTTAGTGTTCTCTCTCTCAGTCCTCAGGTAAAAGAATCAGGACTCCACATAAAAGAACTAATGAAGGATCAAGATAAATTGGATTTTAAGTTAAATATTTCTATGAAACTGTGAAACAGAAGACTGGAATTTTGGTTTTGAGAGAGAAGAGGAGAAAGAAATATCAATTTGGAATTGGAATGTGCAACATGCCATTTTATTTGTAAAATATGTCCCAAAGGAAGGAGAAGATAAATTAAGGTAATGGTTTCAGGGATCAGTTTTTCTTAATTTTAAATGTGCCAACTAATTAAATTGATTCTAAGAACAAGACGTACTCAACTGAATTGCTTTTATGATCCAATATATTTACTGGTGATTATTTTTGTCTCTTATTTTTCCCTGGAATATTTGGGTTCTTTCCTCTCTCTGCCTACCCTCCAAAGCCTTATTGCCCTTTTAAAAGCTGTTTGTGGGCCAAAGTTCACTTTCATTATAAGAAGAAAGAGCCAAATTCTAATCTCAGAGCTATAAATCTGGAGTATTTCCACTAAATTCAATAGACTAACTCCTACAGGGGAAGGTCTTCCAATAATCTCAGACACTTTTATTTAGCAATCTGGGACAGAACAAGATCAATCTAATTGTGGGGTTATGTTTTCATTTTCAGTCCTGGGAGCTGGGAGCCAAGTTCAGAGCTACTTAGCAGTATGCATTTGTTTACTCTTGTTTACTAGTCCATGTGAGCAGGTGAAGACCTTGTCTTGACTCAGAGTCTAGACAACTATAAATAAAGTCAACAAATATTTCCTTCCAATGATTTAATATTATTATTGTTAAATAATGACAAAAAGCCTACAACGTTAATCTATGGTTAATTATTCCTGTTATGTTTCCCTTCTGGATTCCTGGGTCCCTAGGTGGTTTTTTTTGACCTCACAGCAAGAAGGGTATGGTTTGAAGGTTTGGTGGGCTTTTTTTAATGGGACAGTGACTGCATGCTGGAAAATCCTAATGAAATATGAAATTTTTGCTGCAAAGTCAGCTGTACAGGCTTCCCTTGCTTTATGCGGGTTCTGTATGTGTGAATTCACTCTTATGCCATGACCCTTTTTATACCAAAAAATTGTTATATGCAAGGTAGATTCATTCTTATGCAATAGGTTGGGTGGAAGCCCACAGTCAGCTGCTTTGTGTGGTGCATTGTGGGTGTGATGTGCATCAAAACAGTCTCCGTATAGATCTGTGTTCCTTGCTCATTGTCTGAGACACGCCTGTAGTTGCCATCCCCATTATGATAATGCCCTGTGCTTGTGTGTACTGTCCGCTATTGGCGAGTACAAAAATTGTCTTGTAAAAGTGGTAGAAATGACTCTGGTTGGTCAGTATAGTTGAGGTCTTGGAACGTATCCCTATTTGCTACATTGTAAAGTGGGTTCCCTTTATGCGAATTTGAGTTATGAGCTGTTTTACAGGAATGCATGTACAGCATAAAGGGGGGGGGGGAACCTGTACTAAAGCTAACACTAACCATAACTTGTGGCAAAAACCTACAGTGCCACGTCTACACCAGGTTTTTACCGCAAGACAGGTAACACATCAATTAAACATGCCTTATGCTGGCCATCTCTATGGTAGAGTTAATCATACTACATAATGGTACCAAGCAGCACAGGATGATTGGATGACTGCATATAGTGACTGAATTAGTCACACAACGCTGTGCCAACTTGAGTGGTTTCCTGTCCCCTGATGGAACACCCAAGCTGAGCTAGCGGTAGTATCATATACAAGTTAACAGGGTTTGTGTGTGGACAGGACTCAAGTCAGGAACAATACTTTAATTAAAACTTGAACTATTGCCACAAAACAAAAAAAAACGTGTGACTCAAAAACTCTTACAAACTGCTGGATTGGAGTTAATGAGACTCAACTGATATGTCATCAAAGTCAATATGGATAACTGCATTCAGATACAGGGTTCTAGCAACTAAGGAAAATACTAAGGGGCAAAGGTCTGAATGGATATGGAGACTGAACCATCCCTTTCATCTCCATAGGGTTAATACACACTAGTGGGGAAAGCTGGAGTAACTTGCATAGTGAGTGCCCAGGCTGTGCCTTTTTCATGGGTTAATCAACACCACCATCAGAGCTGTTGCTATTGGCATTTGTGTGGAATGGCTCACAAGCTTCCCTAGTGCATCAGTGCAAGAGGAACATATGGTTTTTCTCGAATATTGACATCCTGACTCTACCAAAACTTTCAAGTTAATTTCAGTTTACACCTCTCTGTACCCGTTTATCATTGCCTACTTCATACATGTCTTCAGATGTCCAGGACCCCTTTTTCGATCTCCTCCTGACATTTGGCATTAATCAATCCAGAAGCTAGAAGCTTAACAGTAGACAAAGGTGGGCATATTCCTGATCCTCACACATGCATGCATCAAACAGAAGGCTCTAGGCAGTGTTCACAAGCTCTCTTGACATTGTCCTGTGTTGTCTCCTCAGCATCCCACTCTCTCTTTTTATGAGCTGCCTCATGTTGTACTAGCTTGTTCAGACATGTAGGACTGTCAAGGCAGTTCGAAGAAACTTGGGCCACGTGCTGCAGCCTCTTCAAGTGGTTAAGATTCTCAAAACTATTTGCAGAGTGGTGTGTCCCCCTATCCTACTGGGGCAGGAGAAACAAAACTGCCCTTTCTAGAAACAGAAGGACAAAACAGGCATGGAAACCATACAGATATCATGCTAGAAGATACAAGAGATATCCAGGCAAAGATTGACCTGAAACTCTGAAAGCAGAGAAAGATGGCTAATGCTGTCTAGCTTGGCAGGCGAATTCAGAAGTAAGTCCCATGAGCCAGTGGCAAATCATCTATATTTCTTTCTGCCAGTGAATCTAAGCACAACACACCAGCAATTTGTTTTTGGATTCTCAGCTAGGAAAACCAAGAACAGTATTTTTTATGTTTACATTCCATATTTACTTTATAATTTTATTCATCAGAATCATGTAGTCTGAATCACCGGTAACTGGATTGTTACAAGGATTATTTTAAATTTTCCATGTATTTTATTTGAATTCTCAGGTGTTGGTTTCAGCATATTTATTTTTCTGTCTGCAGTGCACTTATATTGTTAGAATTCAATCTGCCTGTGAGCTGAAAATATGCATTTCAGAATATTTTTGGGTTACTTGCATTTTTTTCCTTTATTACTGCCAGCGCTGATTGCCAATATAGAAATAAGTTCCTTTTTTCTTTGCCAATGTGCATTCAACTGCTGTTTTGAATAAGGAATGAAGGGGAACCCATGACTAAGCAATCAAGGCAAGCATTAGTACACCCTTCTCAGTGGGTTGTCTCTGAGTTCATGTGGGATGGATTCAGCTGTCTCCAAGAATTTCTGGCTTTCTGTGGCATCTGTATTGTCTGAGTCACGATCCTGAACAGTGAGCTCCTCAATCTTTGTAAAATTCTGGATTTTTTTTTCTTCTCTGATGGGCAGTTCTTACTGTCACTTCAGAGGTCATTGTGGTGTCCCCACTTTCCAGAGCAACCACCGAGCTCAGCAAAGAAGCAGAATTTGCATTTTGGATGTCCCAGGCATCCAGCCCCTGCTCTCTACGTAACAAACATTAACAGCAGCTGTGGATTTGATGGCTACTGGAAGTTTCACAGCTACTGCTTCAAAAGGGACTCCTGACCCACTTGGGTACTATGCAGTTTTCATTGCACTAAAACCACCATTAGCTTTTCAAAGCAATGACATGAGTAGAGAAGCATCTTCAGATTTTATGCTGACCTCTTTTGCTGTTTGGCAGGACTAAAACAGTTCTTTCCATTTGCCAACATTAATACTCTTTCCTGTTATCATAGAATGATATAGAAGTAAGGTTGAAAGGACCTCCAGAGGTCATCTAGTCCAACCCCTTCCCTGAGGCAGAATCATCCCTATCCAAACCATCCCATACATAGGCTCTTATTTTTGCTGGGGAAGGGGGGTGCTAAGATGATGGACATGTGGAAAGCTTTATGCATTTCAGGCAACAGCCCTCTTCCCAAGGGAGGCCAGGGCCCTCAGGCCTGCATATACTTGACACCTCTGATCCTACACGAACCATAATCTAAACTGTACATAAGCCTACTGTCAACACTGACACAACACAGACCTAACACCCTAACCTGCCAAGGTTAAAGCAGGGGAACCATGGAAGCCAATGTCCTGCTTCTATAAAATGTTCTCAATATAAACTCAAGAGATCCCATGCCTCACTGCTACAGAGAAAGGCAAATATATCCACAATCCATACCAATCTGGGAAACCAACGAATGTAGGAGATTAGGGATGGTCATACTTTAAGGGGACAATCCTCCAGGAGTGTGACAATCCCTGAGAGAAAGAAGCGGGGTAAGAGTGCTCTGAAACCCCCATGGCTCAGCAAAGGCATTCGAGAATGCCTGAGGGCCAAAAGGGAGGCGTTCACCCAGTGGAAGAGAGGGGCTATCACCAAGGAGGAATACTCCTCCTTGGCCCATGAGTGTAGGATGGCCATTAGGAAGGCCAACCAGGATTAAGGACAACAAAAAGTCCTTCTTCAAATACATTGGGAGTAAGAAGCAGGCACCAGGGTAAGATAGGGCCCCTGTTAGACTCAAATGGCAATCTTGTGGCTGTGCCAGATGAGAAAGCCGAAATCTTTAACAAGTTCTTTGCCTCTGTTTTTTTGGACAGGCAACAGGACAGCTCTCCCACCACAGGTAGGGGCAATCTTGAGGATAGCACTGCCAGGCCTCAGGTCTGCGCAGAAGTAGTTAGGGATCTTCTGGAAGGGCTGGATATTTTCAAATCTGCAGGCCCTGATGCCCTGCACCCACGGGTATTGAGGGAGCTGGCGGGGGTCATTGCTGTGCCCCTGGCCTGGCTGTACAAGCGATCATGGTCCACGGGCCAGGTGCCCGGAGATTGGAAACTAGCTAATGTGGTCCCCATCTATAAGAAAGGGAGGAAGGAGGACCCGGGAAACTATAGGCCCATAAGCCTCACATCAGTCTTGGGGAAAATCCTTGAAAAAATCATTAAGGATCACATCTGTGAAGGGCCAGCAGGGGAGATCATGCCCAGGGGAAATCAACATGGGTTCATCAAAGGCAGGTCCCACCAGACCAACCTGATGGCCTTTTATGACCAGGTAATTAAATCCCTGGATGATGGTGTCGCCATGGATGTAATCTTTCTGGACTTTAAGAAGGCCTTTGACACGGTCTCTAACCCCATTCTCATTAACAAACTGAGCAACTGTGGCATTGATGCCTACACAGTTGGATGGGTCAAAAATTGGCTGATGGGGTGCACCCAGAGAGTGGTGGTGGACGGGATGTACTCGACCTGGCGGAATGTGAACAGTGGGGTCCCCCAGGGCTTAGTCCTGGGGCCTACACTGTTCAACATCTTCATCAGCGACTTGGACGAGGGAGTGGAAAACACGTTGTCCAAGTTTGCCGATGACACCAAGATGTGGGGAGAGGTAGGCACACTTGAAGGGAGAGAGTGGCTGCAATTAAACTTAGACAGACTACAGAGGTGGGTGGATGGTAATAGGATGGGGTTCAATGTAGATAAATGCAGGGTGCTGCACCTGGGGAGAAGGAATCCACAGCATACATACAAGCTGGGGAGCTCCACCCTTGTAAGCACAAAGGCAGAAAGGGATCTTGTAGTCATTACTGACTCCAAGATGAACATGAGCTGCCAATGCCAGACCGCAGCCAGCAAAGCCACCCATACCTTGTCATGCATCCAAAGATGCATCTCAAGCCGGTCCAGAAAGGTGATACTCCCCCTGTACAGGACATTGGTCCAGCCTCAGTTGGAGTACTGCATCCAGTTCTGGGCACCACACTTTAAGAAGGATGTGGCCTGCCTTGAGAGGGTTCAGAGGAGGGCCACCCACTTGGTTGGAGGGCAACAGGGCAGGACCTATGAGGAAAGGCTGAGGGACCTGAACCTGTTCAGCCCCAGCAAACAGAGGCTGAGGGGAGATTTGGTGGCTGCCTACAAACTCGTTAGGGGAGATCAGCAGCAAATAGGAAGAGCCCTATTCTCCCCAGCAGCACCTGGGGTGACGAGGAACAATGGCCAGCCAGCAGCTGCTAGAGAATAGGTTCAGGTTAGAGATTAGGAGGCACTATTTCACTGTCAGGATAGCTAGGATCTGGAACCAACTTCCTAGGGAAGTGTTGCTCACTCCTACCTTGGGTAAATTCAAAGAGGCTGGATGAACACCTGTCTGTGGTCATGTGATCCCAGCGTGTGCTCTAACCATTGGTGGGGGGGTTAGACTATCTATTCAGGTCCCTTCTGATCCCCAACTACTATGAAACTATGAAACCTGTGACATAAATTGCAGAAGTGGCATGGGCATCCTCTGTGGATGGCATGGAAGGGGAAGGGACAGGATCATGGCTAATGGAAAAGGCAGGCAGCACAGCGGCAGATCATCATCATCATCAACAATCCCTCAGTTGGAGGATGATCTCTACCAAAGCGTATTGGTGACTTCAGTCCAATCCTTGAGCTACAGATCCATCTACAAAAGTTGCAGGTTTTTCCACAGGGTAGGTTTGTCACAAGGTACCCAAAAACATTTTTGAGATACCATGCTCTATATTCAGTCTGCCCAGGTCTCACCCACCACACCTTAAAGTTAGTTGTTATTCAGAGTGTGGAAGGCTGCCCTGGTCCTATTATGGACCAATTGCATGGCTCCATACCTCCTGTACACCATGCCTCATGCCTTGCAGATGGCAACCTTACAAATGTTCCACCAATCGCTAATGCATCCCATCTCTGTGCTTTCTGATGCTTTGGCCTCTCTCAGCCCAAATTCTACAAATAAGCTGAGAGTAGAGCACTTGTTTTGGGAATTGAGAATCAGGCATCTACATACAACGTCCAGACCTGTAAAGATGGTGCTTGAGGATCACTAACTCAATGCTGGTAACAGTGGCTTCAGCCAGGATGCTGGTGTTTGTGCATTTGATGAAAATGATTTTCCGGAGGCATCACTGGCATCACCTCTCCAGGCTCTTGACAGACTATGGTAGGTTATCCACCTTTTACATCCATAGAGTAGAGTAGGGATGATGACTTGTGTTGTAGACCCAGATCTTGGTATCTTGTTAAGATTGTAAGCAATAAAAGCATGTCCAAGCTATTTCCTGAAGGAAGTGCTTGCATACCACATCCTGTGCTGGATCTTCTCATCAATGTTTGCTCTCTGAGAGAGGTGGCTACCTCTCTCCCTGGCAGATGGAGCAGGGAGCAGAAAGCAGAGCAACAGATCGGGGGGTGGGGAATGGCATTTGGGACGGGCATGCATTTAATTTATGGCATGCCTACCAAAAAGGTGAGCCTACACTGGTCTAAACAGACATCTTTATTCCTTCATTTAAGTTTTTACTGTCCCTTTTCCCCACAGGGAATGAAATTCAGAACTTCTTTCCTGTACCAGACGGCAGCAAAAGGTTTAGTATAACTTGAAATTAAGTTTACCTGTATGTTCAGTGAACTTGCATTAAGAAAGGTATTTTCAAAACACAATGTGAATGTCAAAGGGTATGAGAGCTTCCAGGTACTGTGACTCCTGGAAGCACAGTGCAAAAACGTAACTAAAACAATGATAATCATAGGATCTAGTGAATTGTGCATGTCTTTTTATACTGCTACAGGTAATGTAGCAACCACATGGGCATTGTATGGGTGAAACATTGCTAAAACAGGAATTATGTCATTTATAAGCATTGTTTAACTTAACTAGGATTAACTCAGGGTTTTACCTGCCTCCAAAAGGAATGTAGATGTGTTGAAATAGAGAATTTTTTACCAGAAAACTTTTAGGCGAAGATTATATCCCATACATTAGACATCTAAAAATAGTAGTTGCTTGCCCCAGAAATGTATGCCTAGGCTAGGATCCTATTCCACCCAGGAAGGCATGCAACTCTCAAAGAGCCACTTACTGTGCCACCAAGGGCCAAGTCAATTCCACCCTGCAGAAACACATGTGCTCTCCCACTGAGGCCCATTCATTCTCTCATTGGAAACCTTATATGCATAAGGACTAAGGGAAATAACATATAGTTAGCCAATAGGAAATGTGAACTCTCATCACTGAAGTCTACACATTATGCACCCTCAGTATCTTGAGATGCTGCATTTTATCCAATGACTATTTAAGGAAAATATTTAAGCAGCACTGACAGAGCAAAGGTTTTTTCCCCATCCACCAAAGTGCCCATTCAGTGGACTACAGCCAGGCCCTTACTTGCTCTCCTTCTGAGCCCAGGCTCCTCCTTTCCTTTCCACAGCTCAGGAGAGTAGCAAGTGTAGCAAAGCTGCTATAATTTTAACCCTGTTTCATTCATGATCAAAATTATGGAACTGTAACTAGCTTGAATCACTAGAATATCACGCATGTGTAAGTCACAGTGTAACATCCATATCACACTCTGAAGCAATAACTCCCCCTCCCTTTTCAAAACAGGTAAAAAGGCACATTTGTCCATAACCAGGACTGGTGGCAGTGAATGCACAGGTCCTTAAGTGCTGGTATATGCTGCCACCACAGCATAGATAAGCCTTTACAGGCAGAAAATGAGGACCTTAGTGTATATCCAGCCTAAGAAAACTATGACATCTATTCATTTGAAAGTTTTTGGTAAAAGTAAAACCTAGCTTCTTCTGAGGCATATTTGATAATTTGCTTTTAGACTTCTGAGCAAATGTAAACTTTGCCTGGTGGATGGGCATTAACATGGGACTCTATTTGTTGGTTATTACACAGTATTTCTCCTTTAGACCAGCTTTCTAGACTAGCTATTTCCATTGTTAACTGAAGGCTGCAAATAATGTCAGAACTTCAGATTTACTTGGATTGATTTGAAGTTAATGAAGCTATGACAGCTGAGGTTCCTCCCCATCATTTTTTATTTGTGGTTTTCAGCTAATCTTTTGCTTGAAAACCTGGAGAAGTACAAAAGGCAAAATTGGATTATGAGAAGCCACTAGAGTTGAAATCACACAAAATATTTTCATTAGCCTCTGCAAAATGGAACTACTCATCTGTGTCTGGACAGATACAGCCAAGTTACAAAAACTATGATTTCACTGCATAAAGGTGTGAAAGCTAAAGCTAGAAAAGCAGCTGTTTGTCAAGTGAAATAAGAAACAATTAAAGCTAACCTTCTTCTCAGCTTCACAAAACTATGCTTGAGAGCTCTGAGCTAAGGAGAATCAACACAGAATGCAATCTTAGGAAAAAAATTAAAAGTTTTGCTTTAATTGGGAGGAAATTTTTGACATATGTTGAATTATCACTTCAGTTCAAAAAGTAAAAGCTAAAAAAAAAAACTTATAAGAACTGAGGCCCAGAATCCCAAAGATATGTAGGAGTCTATCTTCCTCTCTTGGCACCTAAGCCTACTATTTGGACACCAGTAGCATTTTAAACACCACTGCTCGTGATCTTAAACCAGTAGTTTCCCACATTTCTAGCAGCTTGTATGCAAAAGCTAAAGTACTGACAATGCCCCAACACTAATTTGCTGCTCAGAACTCTAGCTCAATCCTGAACCCTAAAGATTCCACTTTGGGACTCTCAAATTAGGTGTCTAATTGGACAAGCCTGTAAGTGTGCTATCAGAGCACCTAAGCCAGATGCAGCCCATAAAAGAATATATAAAGAACTAAGGGAGAAGGGAAGGAAGAGAAAGGAAAAGGGGGAAGACAGAACACGCAGAGGCACAAGCTGTGCACTCAGTGACATTTCAATCCTTTTGAAGTTTGTCCATCCTTACATAATATTGTTGCCTGGGCACCAGAGAAGCCAGTCATCTTTCACTAGTAAAGAGACCAGTGAATACGTGGAGTGAAAGAGAGAGAAGCAGAGCAGCTGTTCTGGGAGGGAAATCATGACCTCTCTAAACCCGTGTTCAGTCACGTTAGCATGACTGACAACCAGATCACTCAAAGAGAGAAACCTGGCACAGCGGAAGTGATGATGTCATTATAAAGGGACACATTTTTCCCTTTACTGGTCTCATGGGGCAAGCAGAAAAAAAAAAAGCTTCATCAGCTGCTTCAGCAGGATATGTTTGAATGTGATCTGGTCTTGCGTATGTATAAAAGCAACAGGAAGAAGCACTTAATTTGATTGCACTCTAAGCCATTTGTTGATAATGTGGTTGAGAGCTATGGTGTCTGCTAATTTATGTTATTGTAGTCTTATTTGCAATACCAAGCACATTTTAAAAGCAATGAGCAGGATTTACAGAAGAAGATAAAAGGTGTGGAAATTATAACTGTAAATGGACTTTATAATTGGTAAGGGAACAGTAAATAAGAAAGACTTGCATGTAAATACTTTATATGCAAAAAAAAAAAAAGTATGAAAACAAAAGCTTTGCTCCACATTTCATGGATATCTGTTAGTTCCAAGTCACTCTCATTTTCAACTAGAACTGAAAAAAAATAAGTGATGTTTAATTGTTTACTTGCAAAATTTACTGAAGAAACCTCCTCAACCTTACTGAAATAATGACATGAGACCAGTTTTGAAAGTGGAACAGAACCATTTTATTCTGCCCCTTCTCTATGGTCCTAGCACCCAGTATATTTGTGGTATAAATTTGAGAAGGATGACTCTCAATCTTATGAATATTTAGGATCCTTATGTTTGTAATGGTTCAGTTCATACCATTTCCAAATCTTAAATACATTTGTTATTTGAATTAGTAAACTCCTGTGATTAAAAAAACCCAAAGTCATAAATTGCATTAGACTGAAGAGGGGATTTGTAATTATGATGCAGATAATTTAAGAAAATTAAAATATGAGGAAAGAAAAAATTGTTTAGACATCCAATAATTTCCCTTGATGAACCCTATAGCAGTTTTAAATATATAAGTGTTCTAACACACAACTTATTCTAGGCAGGCAAGGTTCTTTGCTGTAGATGTGATATATTTTAGTAGACCAATTAAATAGTTGAAAAAAGTTATTAGCAAGCTTTCAGGCACAAATACCCTTAATTCAGGCATTGGGAGACTCTACTACTGTTATGAGTTCATCAAGGTAGAACAGAAGCCTGAAAGATTGCAAAGAACTTTTTTCCAACTATTTAGTTGGTCTATTAAAAGATATCACATCTACCCAAAGAACCTTGCCTGCCTATGTCCTTAGACCAACATGACTACAACCAAGAACCCTGCAACTCATTCTGTTTTCTTTAAACAAATAAAATATTGGGTTTAGAAGTCTGAAATATGAAAAGGACACTTGCAAGATGACATTCATTTTCACTATCTTTAATCATTCATTTTTTTTTGTTTCATTTGTTTTAATTCAAAACACAAAACAAGCTGGATAAGTATGGAAAGGCAAATGGAATGAGACTAGCAAAGCGTGTTTGACAACAGGATAATGAGCAGGGATAGGTACAGACAGTCAAAAAGCCCAAGGCTGAATCAATTCAGTCTTTGCAGGTTAGTCTAAATAGCACAGATTAAAATAAAACAGATATGAACAGACATTTACCTTTGATTCAGGACATGCAGCCTCATGCCTGCAGTAGCTCAGGCCAGAAGCTGGGAGGGCTCTAGAGCACAGCTCTCTGGCTGTGTGTTTACTTCCTCTTCCTGCTGTCCATGAGGTCTCTGGGACTTGCAGTCCAGAATCACAGCAGCAGGACTCGGCAGAATTGCTCATCACTTCATCTTCCTGCTTCCAGGTGCCTCTGAGACTTGTAGTCCATAGTTACAGCCAGCAGTAAATTTGAGTGGGGGAAGCGGTGTTTAACCCCTTTCCCTGGCCCCAGACCTCAACCAGGGTTCACCTTGGAGGAGCAGCCCCCCCCACCATAGACTGGGATGAAGCCCCAGCTGGGCTTGCCCCCCCCCACCCCCTTGTCAGCCAGCCCTCACTACTCCAGCTAGGGAGCAGAGTGGTTGGGACAGCCCTACTCTCTGGAGCAAACAGCACAGCCCAGTTCAGGGCTGGAAAGCATGTCAGGATGCTGGGGGACTGCGATTTAACTTGAACAGGGAAAGGGTCTGGGACAGAAGTTTTATAGACTGGTTTGACCCAAATCAGTTAAGTCTGTTACTACATTCAACCAGGTTTATCTTAAACCAGTTTCAGCCATTTTGAAACTGGCTTATGTGTACTGAACTTCTATTCTGTTAAAGGTTTAAACCAGTTTCTGATCACTTAAACCAGTTTATGTGTAACCTCTGTCCCTGGCCCAGGACTTTCATTTCAACACCTCAGAAACACTGAATTTATTTTTTAAACACACCTCAAGCGCAAAACACAATTTAAATTGCCTGAAATTAAAGTAATTTTGTAAAACGTTAGAAAGTGCTTTTAAAAATACTGTTCCTGAATCATGGTGTCCTATCCCAACCAGGTCTGAAAGCTTGGTGCTGTTTCTTCTGATACCATAAGTCATTTTCTCCTACATACTGCCTATTATTTGTATAATCTTTAGTCTCAACACCAAATACAGGGGGAGGAGGGGAGGGAATACACTGGGTGCAGACTACTCAGACTACTTAGAACCCAAGGCTTCAGTTGATTTTTTGTTGTTGTTGTTACTCATACAACATAAAATCTTTAGAGAACAACCAAAATACAAAAGCAAACATACTCTTTTTTGGGCTCCCAGTTTCAAACGACAGTGGCTTGAGAAGAAGACAGCTCTTCTCAATTATGTGAATATTGTTCACATAATCTAAATCCAAGACTTCAAAGTAGTCCAAAACCTTATCTCCATTTTAGTTTTGATGCATAGTCAGAAGTTTTTAGGAATTAATAAAGACCAAGCATAACAGCATAAAAAGGAGTGGAGTAGATAGAGTTGACCACCTGTGCAGTAAAAATGCTCTGTGTATGGGAAGTAGCTCCAGCTATGCAAGATCAACCCCTAAACTGATGCTGGGTAATTGGAAAAAGTACCAATTTTGTCTTTTATATTATCAGAAGTGGATCAAAGTCAAGATTGAACACATAACTCTATCAGTCTTCCAGATGTTTCCTCCTATCAAAGGTATTAATCTTTGTGTTGTAACAAAGGGGGCTGACCACCTTTCACAGCATTTGGAGGATGAAACCCATTAATTCAGACCTAATTACTTTAACCAAGGTTAAACAAAGTCTTACATAAGCAATTGTTGTGAAAAACTGTTTGTACTTTTAGTGGTAATGATGCAGTTTCACTGCTATTTGTAGCCTTAAAAATATTTCAGTGATAAGGGACACATTGATTTAACAATACCGTAAACCACAGTGATAAGCTGTATATAAATCCTTAAACAAATTATATGAAGAACCTAGTGGAAAAGGGACTATTAATGGGGGGCGAGTGGGGAAGGGAATCAAGGCAAATTAAAAAAAAAAAGGGGGGGGAGAAAATTTCAGTGGTATTTACATTTTTTTTCCTCCTGTTTTTTGTCTAACTACATAATCAGACATTTTTGGATTTTAAATAGAAATTATTATTTTATAATCTATCCCACTTCTTTCAGTGGCAGTTCCACTGATCCTCACATCAATTTTAGGAGAAACATCTAATTTTATCTTATTCCTTTAATCACAATGTGATAAAGTTCACGTATATCCAACTGTGGATATGTTATAATTTTGATAGAACATGTTTTGTCTTTTATTCTGGAGGCAGTGGATTTTTTGACCATTCTAACATAACATGCCTATGCAATATTTCTGAAGAAGCTATTCTGTAGTCCTTCAGGAGTTTAAGGTCTCTTCTACATTAGGCCCACACCCTAACAGCTCTTTGCTAGTATAGCATACTGATGAGTATATACAAATATTCTCAATACAGATGCAGCTCCCACCAGCAAAACGATTTTTGGCTGATAAACCTTTAAAATGTAAACCAGGCCTAACCCTTTGCATTGATTATTCCAAAATCTTTATGGAACGTAGCTGTGGAGGGTGATCACTGTCTCAGGGGGAGGTGTACCTGCAGGCACTGGTGTGAACTAGACTGTTTTTGTTTAGGGAACACTTTTTGTCCTGTTCTTTGAAAAGATAACTGTGAAACTGAAAAATGATTACTGCTTTAAGAGTTCATCCTAAATATCTTCCTATAACTCATGACCTTCAGCAGTGCTCACTAATGCAATTTCTACCCAGGACAAGTCTTTAGCATCCATGAAAATCAGTCACAATATACCTCACTGTCCTCCTGCAAATACCTCCTTGAAACTTCCTCTGCTGTTAAACCTACAGAACATTTGATAGTGATGTGCTTCAATTGCAATTTACCATGCTGACCTCTAGCCCCACAGGCAATATGCTTCCCCTCTCCTCACCCTCATATGTGGACTCTGCCTGTAGCACTCAGCCCCCACACCTCATGTCAGGATCCACTGGCAACACAGCCTCCCACTTGTAGCATGCAGACCTTTTCTCACCCCCACCACATGGGCTATGCGGATGGCACATGGATCCTTGGGCCCTCCCCTGTTGGGAAGCAGTGCAAGAGGTGGTCACCAGGGCCCATGGGCCACATGTTAAGCACTTACAGACAGCAGACAGCCTACAAGCCACATGCTGACCCCTCATGGGCCTCGTGTCAAACAGCCCTGCTTTGAGTTAATGGACAACCAAACAAACGTATTCCTCAGGTAAAGTAAGAGCATCTTCACTGCAGGCTGTTTCCTACATTTAGTGCCTTATAGGCATCTCTTTATTATAGGTTTGTACACTGTGTTCCTGTCCTGGCTGAAGTCTGTAAATGCTACCATAATGGAAATTACTAATAAAGATAACATTTCCTCTGGTTTGCTTATGAAGAGTAACATTCATTTGTGTGAAGAGGAACAGTGCAAAAACCTCAGACAGGAACATAAGTTTACTTAGATTTTTCATAGATATGAAAGTGGAATTTAAGTTGAGCATTGATGTTGTTCGTCTGAAAAGAAAAGCATTTAACTTCTACATTGTATAACATTGCTTTTCCTAGTGTGAAAAAGGGAAAAACTGAAACGCATAGAGATCACAGCAAAACTGCAGATTTTGTAAACTGCAGGGTAGTATAATATACTGTATATTTTAGTGTGCCGAGCACAGATACATGCAAACTGTTTGGCATCCAGGCATTGCCACATTATGTATGTTACATGACTAAATATTTGTAAATGCTTTTCCTTTGCTCTCTTCCTCCCTTCAAGAAGACTAGTGACAGTACTAATGAGAAGACATTTATTGCAATACTAGGCATTCATTTGTAGGCCCATCCCTTCAGGCATAAACATAAATATTTTAACTAGATGATAGCACTACAACCTCCAAGGGCACATCCACACATGCAGGCACAAATCTGAGCTGGGGATTCTTGCCTCAGCGCGTGTGTCTGGACATGCACTTTGGTGTGGAAAGTTGTGCTGCTTGGGGCAAAATAACCATGCCCAGCTCCCAGATCTGCAGCCAAGGGAAGCTAGAGCCTGGGGACAGCACCTGTGCTGGTCCCAGCAGTATAAAAACCTACCTACCTTGTAATAGCCCCAGAAGTATAAGAAGCTGTCTTGACAAGCAGCTCAGGACCACTTGCTCTCAGGAACTTCTGGGGGAAATTGGCCATGCCCCTTCCCACTTCAGGCTGCTGCTGCTGCTAGCTTGCTCTCAGAAACTTCTGGGGGAAGTTGACCATGCCCCTTCCTGCCTCAGGCTGCTGCTGCTGCCATCCCCCCAATTGGTACCTGGGGACAATACCCCTTGTGCCAGCTAGACCGCTGAAGCAGCCCTGAGAGTTCCCTGCACCCTTTACCCATTGCAGCAGTCTGGCAGTGAGGGCTGCTGCCTGGCTGTGATCTGCCAGACCCAGATGAGGTATCTACCCCTCTGAGCCAGCTGCAGTTGGCCTTTGTGTGGCACTACTGCCATGTGTGCCACCACCCTGCCATCTGGGCAGCTATCGCTTGGAAGATGTTCCAGGTGTGGTGGCTTTCTTTGAACTGTCAAAGCATGTCCTCCTGGCCACTTGTGGCCAGGAGGTCAGCCATCTCCAACTGGGTCCCGGGTGCCAGCCCTGAGCAGGCTCCTCTGCCTGGGTCCTGCCACTTGCCTCACTAGCAGGAATTCTGGTGTTCCCAACTTAAAAATTGCAAAATCTCTGATAAAAAAACCCCCAAATTCACTCTTTAAAATACCCCAAAATCCATGTTCTTCCACAATCAAAACAAAAGACTATGATATAGATATAGATATCAGTTGGACAATGTTTTATTGATATATTTACCATTAAAAAGCCATTTGGAAGCCTACCAGTGTCCATCATCATAATAAAAATACATTCTAAATATGTATATGTTTTGATGTTTGCTTGTGGTTTCTTTACATAAAAGAATTAGAGATCCCCTTGACCCCCTTACTAACTAGGATGTGGGGACAGCTCCCCCTGCAGTCACACCTCCTGCCAGCAGGTCTCAATCTGTCTGGCAGCTGGGCATGCTGGGTGTGTGGTGGGGGGATGTCGGTGGGTGTTTGTGGGGGTATGTGGGGGTCTCTGGGGGGCATGGGTACTGTGAGTAGGTGTTGGGGGATTGTGTGAGGAAAGCTGCTTAGGAGGGGTAGGTCAGCCCACCTGTACAGCACATGCCCTGCCCCCCGACAGGGCCCACAACCCCTCTCGCAGGGCCCACATCTCCCCCAACATGGCCCACATGCCCCTCCACATGGCCCACATGCACCCCCCCCCGCACCACCCACATGCGCCTCCCACAGCAGCAGCACCCATCGGGGTGCTCAGAGCCCTCCTAGTAAAGACTCCCCATGGCTTGTCTGCTGTCACCTGGCCCTGCCTAGGCCAAGTTGCACAGGCCAGGCCTGGCTCAGCACAAGGCTGTGAACCTTTGGGCAGCTCTGGGCTGCTTGGGTTATCACCTGGGGCCCGGCACTGCTCACAGGGACCACATATCATGCCAGGCCAGGTCCTGCATGCATGGGCCCCACGCATGGTCAGACCAGGCCGGTTCCATACATGCAGGACATGGCCTAGTCCAAGATGAGGTCCCCACAAGAAGAGCAGGGCCCTGAAGCCTGGAGTTGCCTGAAGGTCCATGGCCCTGTGCTGAACTGGGCCAGGCCCATGCAGTTTTGCACAGGCAGTTTGGCACAGCCAGGTGGCTGCAGTTGAGCCATGCTTCCCTGCACCATGGTGGGAAGGAGGCTTTGCCAGGAAGGCCCCGAGCACCACAACTGCTGCTGAGGGAGGGGAAGCGGGGGGGCTGTGGGATATGCAGGGGGTAGATGGAGGACTCACCCCTCCCAAGTATCCCCACCCCCCACTCCAGGTCTCCCCCACCCACAGTCCCTTACTTACCTCGAATGGAGCCGGGGTCCATGCAGGCTGCACCACTCCAGGCAGCCCTGCACATGGAGGTAGTGTGCTTCAGCACCAGGGCAAGAGGCAGCCATAGAGATGCTCTAGCCAGTTACCAGAGCATCTCTTTGGAGGACCCGAGCCCCCGGTTGCCTCCAGTCCTGCTTTCTTTTGGGACGGGGGGGTGGGGTGTTGATACCTCAATATACAGGTATCACATTTTGAGCCTGTGCTGTAAATATACAGTGTGGGGAACTTTTTTTGTTCCCAGCGTGCCTCTTGCTGCATCTCAAACAGCTTTTAGACACGGCAAGAGGCACGTGCGGGCTCATCTGGATGCACCCCAAGTGTTCAAATATGTTGAGTCTAACCCTCAAAATCATGAAATCGGTTTTGAAGTATGAGACACATTCAAATTAATACATTTACTTGAGGATTTGTATTTATCTTCTGGGTTTTGAACTTTAGGAATCACTCAGTTAATGTTTTCAAGCTTTTCTGTGCATCTATGAGGGCTAGAAATTGCCCTTTTTTTTTTTTTTTAAATGAAAATGGTATAAAATTCCAACAGCTGGGCCCTAAAACATACACAACATTGAAATTCACAGATCTTTTGGTGGTAAGAATATGTTTACCCCTGTCAATTTCTACATCAAACTTCTTTTAACAGCTAAATTGGCCTTTTAATATTATCCCATAGGTTTATTGGAGACCAGTATATTTGAGTAATATTACAGTTCAGACTTAGCTCTACCATGCTAACACATATATTAAAGAACACATTTAGACCACTGATCACATTAATGACAATTCATCAACTTTCATCAGTCTGTTGAATGTGAATGCTTCACCCTAGGTCACCTGAAATACCTGCAGTGAACTATAAGCAATCACTTTCTGCAACCAATTGTATAATAGCATGGGTATTAATCTGTTAGGTGATCTTCCATAATGCTTTTATTGTCCAATGTAAGACATTTTATTGGGCTGAATCTAATAAGTGTTGTGAGCAATATTAAATCAGACTCAAAGAAAATATGGTAAATTAAATTTGATTTCTGGAGTCATCAATATCTGATAGAAGTTATATGATTTTGGGGGGGAAATTTTAGTTTTAAATGAAAAATCATCTGCATTACTAATTTAAAAACATGAAGTTGTACTGCATTTGATCATTTTTAATTTTTTTCTTTTTTTGTAAGTAAAAAATAATCCTAAAACATATTTAATTATATATTCACAATTTAGATTCTTGAAAGCATTTCCATTACCACAATACACAGGACGGTTTATTACCTTAAACTATGCATATGTATATGCATATATTTTGAGGATTCATATGTAAAAAGATTATATACTTAATCATACACATCATATAATCATGTAAGAAGCTGTGTACAGTATATTGCAGGGTATACTTTCTCTGCATAAATATTTCTTTCATGAATACATCTTCTAGGGGAAAAAAAGTATTGCCATAATTATATGCAATGCCTGGTGTCACTTGGATTAATATTGGCAAATATGTTTTATCAAGTAACATTTACTATATTGCATATACATTAAACAGTAATCAGAGTGCCTTTTGAGTGCCAGTTAGGGCCTGTACAGAAGTTACATCTATTGTGCGTTAAGCTCACAGAAAGCACTCTAAAGTCCTAAACAAACAGGTGTTCATGGCACACAATGCTTTAAAAATGGAGAATCCCACTCTAACAGATGTGGGTGCTAACAGAAGTGACATTTTTCACATTATCAGCCCCTTGTAAGTGCTCTACAGCTGGCAGAAGTGCACAGCTGCAGAGTGCTTTAAAAAGTGCCTGCTTATGCAACAAATTGACCCTATTACATGAGGATTCAGGCTCATGCCACCACTGTTGCTGCTGCTGGTTCTCTGTGGGGAGCAGGGCTTGTGTGTGTGTGTGTGTGTGTGTGTGTGTGTGTGTGTGTGTGTGTGTGTGTGTGTGTGTGTGTGAGAGAGAGAGAGAGAGAGAGAGAGGTGTGCATGTATAAGGGAGAGAGAGATCTGTGTGTGTGTGCACATGCATGTGTGTAAGAGAGAGATGTCTGTGTGTGTGCGTGTAATGGAGAGATATGTCTGTGTGTGTGCACGTGTGTAATGGAGAGATCTGTGTGTGTGTGCGCGCATGTGCATATGTAAGGGAGAGAGAGATCTGTGTGTGTGTGTGTGTGTGTGTGTGTGTGTGTGTGTGATGTGCATGTAAAGCAGAGAGTTCTGTGTGTTTGTGTGTGCAAGTGTATGTGTGTGTAAGGGAGAGAGATCTGTCTGTGTGTAAGGGGGAGAGTGTGTGTGTGTGTGTGTGTGTGTGTGTGTGTGTGATGTGCATGTAAAGCAGAGAGTTCTGTGTGTTTGTGTGTGCAAGTGTGTGTGTGTGTGTGTGTAAGGGAGAGAGATCTGTCTGTGTGTAAGGGGGAGAGTGTGTGTGTGTGTGTGTGTGTGTGTGTGTGTGTGTGTGTGTGTGTGTGTTCAGCCTGACCCTGAGTGATCCTGCCCTGAACCCCTCTCCTTCCCACCCCCAATCTGCAGTAGATCCAGGTGGGAAATGCACCCCTAGCTTCTGGGGCCTTGCCCATGCCCATAGCACTCCGCAGATGGGCTCTTCCACCTGGATCCTGGCCCTGGGCATCCTCAGCCTGGCCCAGAGGGCCCCTCAAGCCCTACTTCTTGTGATTCTCGGACTCCTGTCACTGACAGAGCAGTGGGGGGAGGACTACTCCCCCACACCAGTCAGCCAATCAGGGATGGCTTGCAGTCGGGAGTCTCTGGCAACCTAAGGAGACCACAGAGCATGCTGAGAGGTGTGAGAGCACCCTGAAGCTGCTGATCTCAACCACTGCAGGAAGGCTCTGAGCGCCCCAGCACCCCCTCCCATCCCCCACTGAACAGCACACGTGTTCAGTTTGGTCCCAACCTAAATTAGAGCACTTTGAGTAAAGCACAATACATAGAGCACTTCTGCCTCAGGCTTTTTGAATGTCTGTACTTAGCCTCAGTGACCTGCTGACTCCCCACAGTCTTCAACCAAGCAAGTATCCAAAGGTTTTTCAAAGAGAGATGCCAAATGGAGGGAAAAAAACCCTGAAACCTGTTTTTAAGGCAAATAAAAACCTGTTACACCAGCACTTAACATGAGAAGAGTATATTAAAATATAAGTTAAAACAATAAAATAAAAAGGGGGGTGAAGGTCTCTACTATGGTAATCTTGCTGCTAGGTGTCATAACCATTGTTTCCATAGTCATTTCAGAAAACCTGGTCCCAGAGTAAAAAGGCAAATTTTGCCACTGCAGAATCCAGAGTACATTTCATGTTCTTTGCTGATCTACCTACCTTAAAAATGAAGTAGCTTCATTCTTTCCTACCTTTAGGTGGCCTTCACATGAAAGTTGAAGCAGAATCTTGATATGATGAAGGTATAGATAATTATGCCAAGCTCCACATGTAAGCAGATCGCTTCAGTCTTTAATTGATTCTTTAAGGCCATTTTTTTGCAATTCCTGCTATCTGCAAATCTAGTAAAGTAGATTTTATTAAAATCATCTCTAATGTTGGGAAACACCAGGACAAGCAATGGACATATACTACCACCTGAGAGTCTAATTTCAGTCTTACCAATTCTTCAAGGTGATTCCCTTTGCCAGAAAATATCAACTTCACTGTAAGGCAGCTGGCTCTCATCCAGGTCCCTTTCTCTGCCAGACACCTGCAAAAGTCAGCATCTGGGATGGATGGCAAAAAGATGGATAGTTGAATACAGTTGGTACTGATGACCTTGGCAGTCCATATGCCTCTCCTCTATCAGCAACATAAATACAGTAGGGTACAATAAAAGAAAACTCTATATTGAATTTCTAAAAAAAACTGGGGAGTTCAGAGGGCCTCCAGGATCCAGACAAAATATATCTATGTACTATACATTTTAAGTTCTGCTGAGAGTAAATGGTGTTTATGTCCAATATATGATACACATGCTGGATCAGTTCCTCAGAAAGAAAGAAATCAAAATACAGTAAAAGCTGCATTATCCAGCACCTTACAAGCCAGCATGCTCTATTAACTGGCATGCCACCTTGTAAGGTCAAAGTGAAAGCAGAAGTGCCTACCGTGGCACTTTCGGTTTCGCCAAGCCCCCATGGCCCAGGGCATAGCAGCCTGTGCAGGGCCTGCTTCCCTGTCCTGCGGAGCCCGTGGGGCCCACAGAAAAGGTGGTGATGCAACGGGAGGGGCAGTGACACCCCGGATGCAGTGGGAGAGGCGGCAGCCCGAACAGGCCCCTCAGTTAACTGGCATATTTTGTTATCCGGCACCCCCCATTCTCCATGGGTGCCGGATAACAAAGCTTTTGCTGTAGCTCCTTTGACTTCCATGGATATATGTTGATTTATGGTAAATGAAAAGTTGGCTTGCTATAACTTACTAAGTTGACCTAATTTTCATTCCATTTAAAAATACATTAAACTCAGTTACATTTTTAATTAATTGAAATACCTAGAAAATACAAGGTCACATAAGGATAGGTGTTATGTTATAAATATGGGAGAGATTATATTAGTATTATATTAGATTATATTAGCAGGTGGTTCCAGAAGGCTGGCCCAACTCAGACTGAGCCAAATGCTCACAAACTTATTAAAAGTGTTATACCGTCTCACAAAATCCTTTCCATTCTTCAGTGCTTACCACACATCACAATACTACATAAAAAGTGTTAGAATATTTTCAACCTTAGCTAGATATTATCGTGGATGTTTCCTAGGACCTTTGTCAGTGGAGAGCTACTGTTTTGTCCTCCATCAAAAGAAACAAAAAAAAAGGGAGAAACAAAACCCACTTAGCTAAGCCTTCACACTTCAGAGAAACAGATTAAATTACTTCAGCCTTTCAGTGCTCATTAAAGATTACTAAACTTTATAAACCACCTTCCAAAATGTACACATAGCAGTGAATTGACTGATATAAAAACTTAATCTCAAAGTATCATATTGTGGTTGTTAGTTCGTTTCTTTTATTATTTCAAATGAGGACACTTATGCTGATAACATTGGGCTATCATGTTTAAACTAAATACTGCTCTGGGACACATTTATGTGAACAAAAACACATATTTAATAGGTACCACTGCAATCATTAATGTTTGATACTATTTTCCTAAACAGATTGCAGGAAGGCCTATGTTGGAACTACTATTAAGTTATACTTATGTGGAACACTGATATTGTGACCAATGTGATGCAACATATTTTATAAGTAGCTATCAATTGCTGTTTCCTTAAGATGCCTTTACCTTTATAGTGATGACATTTTACATATTTATCTGAACGGTTTCTGGGCTTCCCCTCCACCCCCCGGTATTGAATCATGAGAGATAGGATTATGTATGACACCTATGCCAAAACAAAGAATGGGTATTTTATTAATTTATTTGCCCGGATTATTTCTCCACACTGACATTTGCCCTACTGCCTTGAAAACCTGAAGTAATTTTGTAGATTGCATTCCGCCATTTCTTTAATTAGAATGCTTCATTGAGCAGTCAGTTGTGCATTTGCTAAGAATTGGCTGCTAAAAGATTGTTCTGTCCACTGCCATCAAGCCATAACTTGAGGACTTAATAACAAATGTGCTAGGAGCCAAAAGCTAGTCATGTGAAGAAAATCAAAACCATACAAAAGCACTAAGTAGTCAACAAATGACAAAGAATGCAATGAATGCCACTGGAATTGCAATCATTTCAGATGCAAAGGAAAGATCCATTAAAATGTCTGAATTTGAGCACCTGAAGTGAGGCACATTAATCCATATACAGGCATTTAAGCAAGTAGCTAATTCGGTCTTAATACTCTGAGATGTAAGCATCCTCACTTTACACTGAAGCCAATAAGAGTTGTTGGCATTTAGGTTCCTAATCTCAGGCATCAAAACTGGAAAAATCTTAAATCTTTAAAGCATAACTTGCATGTGAAAAATCCCAGATTTTAAATGTCCTACATGTAAAAGGAAAAGAGATATTTGTTTCAAACACTGCATTTCAATTGCATCTTCCCTCTGAGCATCACAAAGTATATTCTAAACAATAATGAAAAGATTCTCATTAGTCTTATCAATTTGCTTGTATTTTCCCAGTTTTATAGATAAAGAAACTGAGATACTGAGCAGGTAAATCACTTGCCCAACATCATATTGGAAATCTATTTATTGCACCTCTCTGGCTAGGATCTATTTCAAACTCATCACTCCATCTGTGTCTCTGAAAGAGCTGGAAAGAAAATCTGAATGCTCTAACAACTAGATCTAGGCTTCAAGAGTGTCTCTAACTGTGCTTGGAGGCTGCTCCAATGAGCTTTAGTTAAAGCACCCTCACTGCCATTTTGAAAAATGGGGACACTGATACACAAGACACTACAGGTGATTTAATTAGAGAAGCTCTGAGAGTGGCTCCCCCTCAGGCCCCCAAAGCATGTGTAAAGCACCCTAAATGCAAAAATAAAATATTTATTTCAAAACCAAAAACCATGTATATTTCTCTTTGTTAGAAAATACTCACTATTCCACTTATTAAATCAGGTTATCAAGGATATACAGATGATAAAACACCTCTAGGACTTTTGACAAAGCATTCTTAAAAATCTGTCAAATACAATAATTATTATCTGTTAAATATAGTTCTATTTAATTAAATACATGAATGGAGATTTTAGCAGAGGAAAATTTTAAATTTTTTTGTAGCAGAGACAACAGCTTTTCTACCCTAAGGAAGTATCCAGAATGATAAAATACAGACCACGTTATGCAAGAAACCCACAGACCAACATACATATCTGCACAGAACCAGCAATCACCCTAAACACACCAAAAAAGCTGTGATATACAGCCAAGCCCTCAGATACCACCGCATTTGTACTGAAGAGAACACCCGGGATTGCCACCTCACCAATCTTAAAAAGGCTTTCACCCAACAAGGACACTCCTCCAGAGAGACAGATCGCACGTTTGAAAGAGCCACCCGGATACCACGTGAAGAACTGCTGCAGTACAGAAGAAACACCCCCACAAATCGCACACCGCTGGTTATGACATATCACCCCTCCCTTGAACCTGTATGGAAAATCCTCAAACAATTGCAACCCATACTAGAAAGAGACCCTATTCTTAAAAAGATCTTCCCAGATTCACCCATCCTAGCCTTCAAACAAGCACCGAACCTCGCCAAACTCATCACCAGAAGCAAACTTCCTCAAGCCCAGAACACACCAAAAGGATCCAGACCGTGCCAGGACAAGAAATGCAAAACCTGCCAACACATCTCCACCACCCCCACTATTACTACACCCCACAACAGAGCCATCAGCATCCCAGGATCTTACAGCTGCACCTCCAGAAATGTAATACATCTCATCCAATGCACTAAATGCCCTGATGGAAAATATGTAGGAGAGACCAAACAACAACTGCGCACCAGAATGAATGCACACCGGAAATCTATCAAAGATAGAAATACCCAAGTACCTGTGGGGGCACATTTCTCACAAGAAAACCACTCTCTCCAATCTCTCAGTCCTGATCCTCAAAGGAAACTTACAAAACACTTCCCAGAGATGAGCCTATGAACCCCACTTCATCAACCTCCTGGATACTAAAAATCATGGGCTAAATATAGACATTGGATTTATGACACATTATAACCTGCCTGACATCTGACTCCTCAGGTATCTCTCCACTTCCATCCCTCTTCTCTCTCCCTCCCTCCCCCCCCCCCACCCCAGCCTGTCTCTCACCCATTGACTCCTCAATCTACATTTTCACTGACTGCCTGTCTTGTATGCATACCAGCCCAGCCCCTGGCTTCTTTACTTTTCATTCCATCCAGGAAGAGCGCACACCAACTGCAGAAGCTTCCTTAGTCTGACGAAGGGTTTTTGAACCCGAAAGCTTGCTTAATAATTCTTTTCCAACTATTTGGGTTGGTCTAATAAAAGATATCAGATTCACCCAAGGAACCTTGTCTGACTGTAAGGAGACACTCTGCCCTCAGGATTAGTAAGATTTATGCAAGGATTTCTCTTGTCTTCCTGGTTTACATTTTAAATTAGACCAAGTTGTATGTGCCGGGTTTTACTGGGCTGTATCTTAGCTTAGGTGAAGATTTTTGGTAGTTCCCTGTTGTATGCTTTGCAAATTGCTGTGTTTAATACATGCTTGATTCAGAGAAAGGACTTTTTTCCCCATCCCCACTCCTCAGCCTGACAGCAGTCCCCCCCCTCTACTCCCTCCAAGTTGGTGGCTGGCATCCTGTGTGTTGTGCTAGCCCCTGCTGGTGCCTGGCCACACCCCCTCTGCTGCAGCAGGAGGGGTGAGAGCCTTAGAGGGTGTCTCTCTTCCCTCCCCTTTGGCAGTGGCTGGCAGGAATGCTCTAGCACCCCCCAGCTTCTGGCTTGAGTCACTGCAGGCATGCGGCTGCATTTCCTGATTGAACAGAGAATGTCTGCACAGTTAATTAACCAGTTTAAGCTACACAGCTTAAACTAACCTGCAAGGAGTGAATCAATTCAGGTTTGGGCTTTTTGAAGGTCTGTCCCTAACTTAACAGAACAACTTATTTAAATAAATAATCAAGTGAAATTTGAGAAGAAAGAAATTAAATAAAAATGTAACCTCAAGAGCTAGCATTACTCATGTCAGCTTTTGTTTTCCTGTGTTCCCATTCCTTTGGTCCAGGTATCAAACTTTATCTGTTTAGCCAATCCATACTGGGCATTGAATTTTTCCTTCACTAATAATAATGCCCATCACAGTTCCCAAACTACATTTTTTGGTGCAGATAACAATACAGACATCTAGGTCTCCTCCCCCATTTTTCCCCAGGAAAATCAGCTATGAAAAAACTTGAAAAATTTTTTTAGAAAATGTACTTTTGAGATTTAATTCATGGAATAACAGATTGTGTTTTTAGTATTCAGGAACTAGAAGGAATGGTACACTTACTTGAAAACGTAGTTTATCTAAGAACTGACAGATGTATCTTTCCAGCATCAGCTTTTTTCCTCCTTATAACTACAGCATGCTGTTCCTGAGAGAGATTGAGTGTATCAAGTCCCTGATTCAGCCAGGCATATATGCACATACCTAAGAGATCACTAAAATTCATGTTAGGGACATGATTAAATTCCCTGCTGAATCAACACCTGAACTGAGCATGAAAGTGTAAATTCTGTGATATGTAGAACACAGTTGCTTTTTGTCTTTAAAAATTTCTGGTTCCAGCAAAGACTGAAGTCATGGAAAAACAAATATGGATCTTGTAGGTAAACCAAATTGTGTAGGTAAACTAAATTGTGAAAATAACACAATAGTAGCACACTACTATTCTATATTACTTTTAATTAACAAATTATTAATCAGGCAGCAAAACAGATATTTAAGCCACAATTTTGACTTTATTTTACTCATTGTAAGCAATATAATCCTTATCTTTTCAGCAAAATGTCTATAGTTAAATTTTAATCTAAATCCCATGATTTGAGACTAGAACAAACTGAAATATATATATTTAGGAAATTCAAAACTAGATCCAAATGTGGTTCTGAACTTTGGAGCTTACGCTAATATATCTTATTTTCACTGTTTCACTTAATTCCACTAAGGCTATCAGAAAGGGAAACAGACAATTTTGATTACTACTGTAATAAATACTTCTGACCAAATATCTTGATATGTAATATTAAATAAATTGTAAATATAACTGTGCTGCAGAAATTAATTACCTGAAATAAGGTGAAATAAAGTAATGTCTGAATATAAGTTCTATGCCTGGGAACAATGTGCAGATACAAAATACAGATATAAAACAATATTATTGATGATTCATTTGGTAATATTATTAATGACACATTTAATGTCTCCGAGTAAATTACATTTAGTAAGTTGAAATAAGCAGTATAAAACAATGTCTTGCAGCTTTTAAAGTAAAATATTTATATCCTCAATATATAATTCCTAGTCTTCTTGTACAGTGCCTCTACATACAGATAACATTTTTAGCCTCTTCTTGATATCACTATCTTGCTTTTCAATATATTCTTAAAAAAAAAAAAAAAAAAAATCAGATTTATTAAGTCAGCCTATGCTTCACATATTTAGTCAATTCCCAGTAGTATTTCAGGAAAGATTTATCGAACAGTAGATTGTTTCCTCTTGGATACCACTGAGACTTGTTCATAGAATTCTAAGATGTTTACAGTAAATTATAAGCTAATTAGTTGAACTGAAATGCCAGCACCTGCTCCTGCATTATTTAAAGAAGAAAGAAAAACATTTAGGGTTTCACAAATGGAATTAATACTTCAGGGCCTGGATTTCTCCAAAGCTACTTAATCATATCAAAAGGTTGTCAGAATTATTGGGTTATGAAACAGAATCAGTGCATCTTATATATTTTTCCTTCCTGAGCTTCATAGTCATTATTTTATTAAGATTCTGGCAAACAAGGCCAGCAATATTTATGGCTCCTACCATAGCATTAAAAATGCATATCCCATTCAGATTTTATGAATCTTAAATTGCAGCAGGAAATGAGCAGTTTAGATGATAATTGACTTGTAAGGATTAGAAGAGTCCAGGTTTCCCCTAGTGCAAAGAAAAGGTTCATCCGAGGTCTTACAGTTACATGACAACCATTAATTCCCACAAACATCACATCTATCATTATAAACATGTGCAACATATTCTTTTGTTCTTGCAATTTTATACTGTGTCAGGAACAACTATTACTACAACAGATGTATGAACAGCAGGCACAGTTAGCCGAATGGGGGAAGGGAAAACTGGGCTGAGACCTAAGTCAAATGGTAGGTACACAGGATATTTTATACAATACATAAAAGCATAAGCTGCCAATAATTTCAATCAGTATAAATGCACAAACAATTGTGGATGAGAATGTGGGACTGTGGTCAATGGGAAAAAAAGAGGTGGGTTTCAAAAAGGTGAGAGGGGATTTGTTACCGAAGAAAAGTGAAGAGCTGTTCATGCCATACAGGACTGCATCAAGGAAGACAAGGAGGACTGTGAAGTCAAGACAAAAAAAGGGGGACATATTGTGGACCATATGAAGTATGATTAACAAAATGAAAGCAAAACTACAGGCAGAAAAAGAGAGTCATGAACTCAAAAACTTAAATGACATGGGGGGACAGGAAGTCAGTGAAGGGATCTGGGGAGAGCACCGATGGAAAGGAAAATTTGTGTGTGTGAACTTAGCACAAATTCTGATTGAAAACCTTGCTCTATTTTTTAATGTAAGTGCCTATTCTGCTTCCTGGCTTCTGTCCCACCTAAGAAAAACCTATGGCACTAGCTACTCTACTTCCTACCTCTACCCCGCAACAGGCCACAGACCAGACACTCCACCAATACCTACCTGACCTCCACTAGCTGGACATCAATGGGACAAACCCATTGCTACAAACCCAACAACTACTTATTTCCCCAGACTTCCTCTTATGAGCATTGAAGAGAGTAGATGCTGTGTAACCCTCCTTCTTTCCTTATCTATCCCTCTGCAACTTCTTCCTCAATGCTACCACTAAGGCAGGTGGTTGTTTCACAAAATAAAGAGAAGGGAATTTAACTGGTATGACTTAGCCCCAGTAGCACCTTATTACCAGCCACCCCTTCAAGGTCAGTCTAAGGTTTAGTATATACTGCAGGACCATTGCCTTATTAACCACAGTGGCAGCACTACAGCATCCAAGCCCCTGATGCAAACAGAGTTTTCTTGTCAACATAATTACACCAGCTTTCCAAGCAGAACTTTTCATGTAGAAAAGGCTTCTAAATTAAAGTTCTTGGACTTGTGCTTGTTGTCCCAGCTGCCTGCAGAGGGTTTGGGATTGAGAGTATGGTCAGGGGTAGAAAGGTAAGAAAGATTATTAACTTAACAAAAACACAACTACATGTAGTAACAAGACAAACAATGACAGACAAAAGCAATTTGCATCGGCAACTTATCAGCAGTCCCCTCTGATGCCTGATACACAGCAAGCTTCTCTTCCTCAAAGTTCAGCGAAGTCAGGTGTCCCTGAACGACACTGTCCAAAGGGGTACCGGAAAGGACCCTGGAATATAGTTCTTGGGCTCTTCGAGGTCCACAGGCCCACTGATCCAGGCAACAGCTAATTCCTTTACAGAGCTGTCTCTTCCTTCTGAATGGTTTCCAGATATTTCAGCTCATTTATAGCTTCTGAATGGTTTTGATAATGTACAACCACTCAGATTTCTTTTACTTCAACTTTCCTTAGACTGACCAATTAGCAGTACAAGCCTTGCATTCCTTTGATAAGGTAATTTTAACTGCGCCACAGGGCCTTACTACTTCTAGGCTTTGCTAAATTTACTAGGCCTTACTTTATACAAGGCCTCACTACATCTTAAACTTTAATTAGGCTTTTAGCAACAACATATAGCTTAATATCTAAACAAATACAGCAAAACACTTGATATAATCTTCATAGAGCCTTCAGCAAGCACCTTTATCACGCAGACATAATTTCAGCTGTCACACTTGTGCTTCAAAATATCATCTCTTATATAGAAAGATGTTTCTTGTATGTGTTCAAGTCTATGTGGTTATAGTAAATGGGGTCTTTTTGTCCCATTTCACAGTCTATAGAGCAAGCAAATTTATACTAATGCTCAAATACTTGGAACATTTCTTTTTCTTCTTTATACTAACGAGCTTTCCAAGATAAGAGGTGTATCTGTGTTCTGAGGATAGTATAAAGACTAGCACATGGGCATGTTGAAAGTCTCTGGGTAAAGGTCAGAGAAGAGAGCAGAAGTGTGGAATGTCATGCTGGGTATCTGCTACTGACCAGCAAACCAGAAGGAAGTGGATGAGGCCTTCTTTAAACAGGTAACATAAGTTTACAAGTGATAGGACCTGGTACTCATGGGGGAACTTTAATTACCATTACATATCCTGGGTGGGAAACACAGTACTGCCCAAGCAGTCCAGAAAACTCCTGGAGTGCATTGGGGATAACTTTTGGTACAGGTGATGGAGAAGGAAGTTTTTGTGACTTGCTGCTTGCAAAGAAGGAGGAATTGGTTGAGAATGTGAAGATGGAAGGTAACTTGGGAGACAGTAACCAAAAAATGATAGTTAAAGTTCTAAAGGAAAAGGAGGAAGAGCAGCAGAATAAAGACACTGGACTTCAAAAAAGCAGATTTTAACATCTCAGGAAACTGGCGGGCAGGATCTCTTGCAAGGCAAGTCAGAGGGGAAAAGGAGACCAGGAGATCTGGCTTTACTTAAAGGAAGTTGTATTAAGGACGGAGGAGCAAGCTATCCTGATGCAAGGGAAGAAGGGGAAGTACAACAGGAGAGCACCCAAAGCAGCAAACCCTTCAATGAGTTGAAACTCAAAAATTAATCCTACAAAATTTGGAAACTTGTACATATTGGTAGGGAAGAGTGCAAGACTAGCATATGGTCATGCAGGGAGAAAATTCAGGAAGGCCAACAGACACTTTGAGATTCAACAGGCAAGGGACATACAAGGCAATAAATTGGGATTTTACAAATATGTCAGAAGTAAGAGGGACACCAAAGAAGAAGAGGTTCCTTACAGAATGCAGAGGGTAATCTAGTTGTGCATAACAAAGAGAAGGCTAAAATATATAATGCCTTTTTTACTTCAGTCTTCCAGAATAAAGATGACAAGTGCAGTTGGCAGCAAAGATAGGGAAGGAGTAAAACAGCCTAAAGTAATGAAAGAACACACTGGGAACTGCTTACCAGGGACAGATGGGATACACTCTAGGGTACTGAAGGAACTGATTGAAGTAATTTTGGAGCTATTGACTATCCTCATTGAGAACTATTGGAGATCAGGCAAGGTTCCAGGTGTTTGGAAAAGGGCAAATAGAGTGTCCAAATTTAAGAAAGGGAAGAAAGAGGATCCGGGGAATTACAGACCAGTCGGGGGGAGGAGGCGGGATTTACAGACCTTGGTAATTACAAACTTTACCTTGATACCTGAAAAGATCATTGAGCCGATCTCAAGGAACCTATTTCAAAGCACTTGGAGAAGAACCAGGAGATCAGGAACAGCAAACATGGATTTACCAACAGTAAGTGACTAGCATGATTTCCTTCTGTGATAAGGTGACAGGCTCTATAGATAGGGAAAGAGCACTGGATGTGATATACCTTAACTGTCTCCCACAACATTCTCATCAACAAACTAAGGAAATCACATTTACTATAGCTGCATTAATGAGCTTTCTGGTTGGATCATCTTGTTTAATGAGTAGTCATTAATAGCTCAATGTCTTTTTGTGAGGATATATCAAATTATGTTCTCCAGGGGTCTGTCCTGGGTCCAGTACTATTTACACAATCATTCATGATTTGGATGATGGGGCTGAGTGTACACTTAAATTGGTGGTGGATGCCAAGTTGTGTAAAGTTGCAACACTCAAGTGTAGGGCTAACATCTATAATGACTTGGATAAACTGGAAAAATAGTCCTCAGTCAATCAAATGAAATTCAACAAGGCAAGTGCACATGGGATAGAGCAATTGCATCCACAAATACAGAATGGGGAATGATTGGATAAGCTACGGTACTCAAGAAAAGGACTTGCAGATTGCAGTTCACCCTAAACTAAAATAGGATCGCGCTCTTGTTGCAAAAAAGGCCAAAAGCAATAGGCTGTATTAACAGCAGTATGAAAATCAAGGGAATTGTTTCTTCTACATTACTGAGCACTGGCGGTGCTTCATGTGGAATACCATGTCCAGTCTTGGGCCTCACCCTTAAAGAAGGATGTGGACAGATTGGAAAGAATCCAGTGGAGATTAACAAAAATTATCAGAGACCTGGAAAATAGGTGTGCCCGTCTCTGCTCCAGAAGGCGCTCTCAGGCAACTCTTGCGCGGGCGGCTAACCGGATCTGCCCCGGTCTCGCTGGAAGGTCCCCGGAGGGTGCCCCAGGAGCCGGTGGCAGATCCCCGGAACTCGCCGACCAAGGTCTCGGCTGGGCCCACAGCAGGGGGGTCCCCCTCTCTGTGGCCTCCAGTGCCAAAACGCTCCTGGGCGGGTTCTCACGGGGCTCCAACCTCCCCTACACCCCAGCCAACGCCACCTTTGGTCGCGGAACTTCTACTCCTCGTCCCTGGCCTGAGGACTGCGTGTCCTGGGGCCTCTTGCCCTTGTGGGCTTCTTTCCCGACACCCTCGCCGGTGTCTCTGCCGGCTCTTCCCCGGTTCCCTCACCGGTGGTTCCTGCCAGCTCTTCCCCGGTTCCCTCACCGGTGGTTCCTGCTGGCTTTATCCTGGTTCTCTCACCGGAGTTCCTGCCAGCTCTTCCCCGGTTACCTCACCGGTGCCTCTACCGACTCTCTCGTCAATTTCGCTGCTCTTCCTCGGCGCCACGGCTCTCCCAGCCTCCGCCGCTCCTGGCGTTGCTGCAGCCTATTTGGTCCACAGCAAAGACCCCATGCGGGTGCCCGGTTCTGGTCTCAGGCTTCCCTCCGGGCCTCGCGTCCTCCCGCAGCGCACCCCCTCTGCCTTCGGGGCCGCGTTTTATTTCCGCCAAGCGGCGCCTCTCTCTGACGTCACTCCACTCCAGCTGTATGAAAGCGCGACTAACAAGCCACGCAGGTGGTTTCCCGGCCTGCATGCCGCTACAGCTCTCACCTCCTGCAAAGCGTAAGTGAGCGTTTCCTCTGGCTCTGGGCCGGGGTTTCCCTCTAGCCCCGTTGTCCCTGGGACAATAGGATTTACTAGGAAAGACTAAAACAACTAGGGTTATTTAATCTGAAGAAGAAAAGACTGAAGGGGTTTTGGGAACAGCCTTCAAATACTTGAAAGGTGATTACAAAGAAGGAAAAGGTCTATTGTCTTTGGCTGTTGGGGAAAGAACTAACAACAATGGCCTCAAATGCAGCAAAGGAAATTTTGATTGGGGAATTAGGAGGAATTTTCTGACTATGAGGTACTCAAACACTGGAAAAGGCTACCTAGAGAAGTTGTGTAATCTCCATCCCTGGACATTTTCAAGAGCAGATTTAACAGTCACTTGGCTGGGGTGGTTTATTCAGGGATGATCCTGCTTTAAGCAAGGGGCTGGAGTAGGTAACCCTGTGAGGTCCCTTCTAGTCCTGTTTACCTATAAGACTATGTTCTTATTTTAGGTGGAATTGTCAAAAAATCTTAGAAGTTCATGAGGACCTGGGAGCCTAATTGCTTAAGCTCCACTGAAAATCCCACCCTCAATATTCCCACCAGATCATATCCTTTGGCCAAGACCAAGTCTAAGAGAGCAGTACCTGTGGTTGGCCCTTGCACTTCCTGGGTCAGAAAGAGCTCTTTGATTACAGTTAAGAAGCTACATGACTGATCTGACCTAGCTGAGTGTTCCTCCCAGTCTCTGGTCCAAGTAATTAAAGTAGCCCATGACAACCAAGTCCCTTGCTCACACAGCCTCTGTCAGTTCTTAAGAGAACGCCAGATCAAGCTCCACCCCTTGGCTCAGTGGCCTGTAGTCAACACCCACAGTTAGGTCTGTCTCACCTCGTGTCTTCCCCCTCCCCACCCCAAAGCTCGAGCCAGGGGGTTCCAAGCTGCTTATCTTTGGAACCAATGTCAGCCTCCAAAGAGATGTACTGCTCCCTTACATAGAGAGCTACCCCTCCAACTCTTCTCCCTGCTTGGTCCCTTTTGTGCAGGGTGTAGACCTCTATGACTATGTTCCAATCATTCGAGGAGTCTCACCAGGTCTCCATGATCCCTACCAGGTCATATTGTCCACTAGAGAGCAGGAGGGCTAGCTCCTCCTGCTTGTTCCCCAGGCACCTGGCATTGCTGTACAGGCAGCTGAGGCCACCAACTGACACTCTCAATTTCCTGAGATGCTGTGGGAGAACTGTTCCATTAGCATTTTCAAAAACAGTTATCCTAGTGTCCTCCATGTGGGAGCTTTCCTGTGTGCCAGGCACCAGGCATGCTCCACTTGGAGTTTCCCTGTCCCCCAGCAAAGTCAGCTTAAAGCCCTGTCTAGTAGGTCAGCCATCCTGGCTAAGAACAGAGACTTACCTCTCTGCATGAGGTGGATGGCATGGGAAGTTGGAGAAAAAACAAAGGCAACATTGGATCCCTGTGAGATCAAATGGGGCAGTTGACATCTGGCACCCAAGAAAAGGCCAGTCTCCTAAACAATAACTTTGCATCTGTCTTCCACCCACCTATGGAGGTCACACCATCAGACTGGATGCAAATCACCCAGGGAATGGGAGATGGGCCCACAATTGATGTAGATCAGGTGAGGGAACACCTCAAGAGGCTAGACATCCATAAGGCCCGGACAGAATGCACCCAAGAGCCTTGAAGGAGCTGGCAGACGTCATAGTGGCACCCTATGGCAAAGTTATTTGAAAAATTGTGGTGCTCAGGTGAGGTTCTGGAAGACTGGAAAAGAACCAACATGGTCCCAATCTTCAAGGAAGGAAGGAAGGAAGGAAGGAAGGAAGATCCAGGGAATTACAAGCCAATTAGTCTGATGTCCATCCCTGGAAAGATCTTGGTGAAAATCATAAAGGGGTCCATCAGCAACAGGCTAATGGAAGGCAACCTTCTGAATGCCAGCCAACATGGCTGTGTTACTGGTAAGCCTTGCCTGACCAACCTCATCTCCTCCTATGACCAGGTGACGCCTTGCCTAGACAAGGGAGATGAGGTTGATGTCATATATCTGGATTTCAAGAAATCCTTTGACTTAGTCTCCCATGATGTCCTCATGGCTAAGTTGAGGAGCTACAGCCTTGACCATCACATGGTCTGTTGGCTGGGGAACTGGCTCTGTGGTCAGAACCAAAGAGCACTAGTCGATGGGAGTGAATCAAGGTGATGCAAGGTGACCAGCGGCATCCCTCAGGGCTCAGTACTCAAGCCGCTACTCTTCAACATCTTCATTAATGATCTGGATGCAGGCGTCAGATGCAGACTGGCAAAGTTCACAGGCAACACTAAACTGTGGGGGAAAGCAGTTCTGAAAGACAGGCTGGGGTTACAGACTGACCTGGACACACTCACAAGGTGGGTGGACCAAAACCTGATGTCCTTCAACATAGATAAGCGCAGGGTGCTCTACCTTGGGAGGAAGAACCAGCAGCATCCTTATAGACTCAGCAGTGCTATGCTAGCTAGCACCATGACTGAAAGAGATTTGGGTGTTTTCATTGACCACAAAATGACTATGAGCCACCAGTGCGATGCCATAGTTGGCAAAGCAAACTGAACTCTGGCATGCATCCACTGATGCGTCTCAAGCAAAACCAGGGACATCATCCTCCCGTTTTACTTGGCCTTAGTGAGACTGCAGCTGGAGTACGGCATCCATTTTTGGGCCCCCCACTTCAAGAGGGATGTGGATAAGCTTGAGAGAGTCCAAAGGAGACCTACCAATATGATCAAAGGCCAAGAGGGCAAGCCTTAGAGGAGAGGCTGAGGGACTTGAGACTCTTCAGCTTGAAGAAGAGAAAGCCCAGGGGGAACTTGGTGGCAGCCTACAAGTATATAAGGGGGTGCATCAGGACCTGGGAGAACAATTGTTCACCAGGGCTCCCTATGGGATAAAAAGGTCTAATGGCCATAAACTCCTGGAAGGCTGATTTAGACAGGACATAAGAAAAAGCTTCTTTACAGTCCATGTGCCCAGGGTCTGGAACAGACTCCCCCCGGAGGTGGTGTAAGCACCTACTCTGGACTCATTCAAAATGTGTCTGGATGTTTTATCATGCTGGAATCATTTGACCCCAGCAGATTTCCTGCGCTTGGCAGGGGGGCTGGACTCAATCTCATGAGGTCCCTTCTAGCCCCTAATGTCTGTGAAATCTATGAAACTGACAAAAGAGCAGATTTAAATTAGACATCAGGAAGACATTCTTTACAGCAAGAGTGAGCCGAATTTGGAGTGGGCTTCCAGGGGAGGTGGTGCTGTCCCCTACCTTGGAGGTCTTTAATAGGAGACTGGACAAGCACCTGGCTGGGGTCATCTGACCCCAGCGCTCTTACCTGCCCAGGCAGGGGTTCAGACTCAATTATCTACCAAGTTTCCTCCCAACCCTAAAAATCGATTAAATCTATGAAACCCATCCCAGTAAGGAAGGTCCAAACCTCTGTCTGTACGCATTGAGCTCAATTACTACTTGGAATTTAAGATTCTCAAGTTGAATGTATGGATATACTTTTTTTCTGCTCAATTATGAGAGCAAGTATCTCTGCTTGAGAAGGGCTCACTGAAGACTGAGTTGGATCAGCTAAACTGAGTCTACATAAGGATTTTAACATTGTCAATATAAAACTGTTGGTACTTTCTGACTCTTTTTTTCCCTGTGCCTGGTGTAGGAGATAGGGTGGGTAGAAATAGGGATAAACAACTAGCATAAAGCTCCCACATTATCATGTCTAACTCCTACTCCAATACAACTAAAGCTACTTTGGGTAGCTCTGAATGCTGTCACTGATACAGGGCATGTCTACACATGAAAATAATGTGGGATCAGTTTAGAGTAAATTACTTGACAGTAAACTGACCTGGGCAGACTGCTACATGTGCAGAGTCTTGGGAGCAGATCTGCTGCTCATGGCAACATTCTGCTCTTGTCCCTGTTGGCCCTGAACTGGCCTCCTGCAGCAGCCAGAAGGAGCTCTAGGCTCCCCCTAGGTGCTAACCCAGGGGCTGGCAGGGAGCACCAGGCCAGGAGACAGCTCTCTCCTGGCAGGGCTGGGACATTGCTCCCTGGCCCCAGGGGGCTGCCTGCTGCCAGGTAGAATGTCCCCCTGCCCCAGCAGCAGAGAGCTCCCAGCCCCCAGTCCATGATCACAGGGCCAGGGCTGGGAGATCCTTATCTCCCTGCCTGAGTCCCATGGTCACAGCCAGAGCCCTGTGCTCATGGGACCCTGGTTGGGAGATCCTTGTCTCCCAGCCTGAGCCCTGCAGTCAAGGGTCTACACATGCGCTACTCCACAGTTAGTAATCATGAGTAAATTTATTATTTGCATTTGAAAATAGCAGATTCACTTACAACTAGAGGCAATTACTGCACACTAAGCATCCGCACATGTAGACACAGATGTGTACTGCACAATTACACAGTAAAGCATCTCCTGCAGCTGCACCCACAGGACATGTCTACACATGCTTTTACATGAGCATAAATTTAAAGTGCATTAGGAAAATTTGCATTAAGACAATTTAGGTGCACATCTACATGTGCACATGCTAAAGTGTATTAACATGGTGTGTGGACCAACTTGAGACTAAAGTTAGTTCCAAGTCGATCAACATACACAGCGTTAATGTGCCATAGCACATCTACATGGGCACTAAGGTGCTTTAGCTATTTGTGCCTAAATTTGATACTGGCTTCTGCAGGTATCAAATTTAGGTGCAAATAGTCTAAAATCAAAAAATTTAAGGCACATTAAGAGTGCACACATGTATACCCAGGGCTTTAATGCATCTTAAGAATGGCCAATGCACCTTAAATTGGTACATGTAGACACACCCACTGAGTTCTAGTCTAAGTACCAGAATGCGGTAGCAGAGTGAAAAAAAGAGAATCAGCTGCTGTAACCCTTTTTCAGAATCTAGTCTTTAGGATTTTCCAATACATGATTTTCATTTATTTCTCATGGAGCTTTCAGGATTTTTTTTACTGGAAATAGATTTTTAAAAATAAATTAAAAATAAATTAATTCCCACAAAATAGAGGTTTCTTCAACATTTTTTTAATCACTTGTCTTTATTACCAGGTAATTGAAAGAAATTATTTGATTTCATATGAGATTAACCTAAATTAATAAAGTTTGCCAAAAATTGAACTTCCCTTTAGGCAGACAAATTTTATGCAACTGAATTTAGGGTACATGCAAGTGATACATTTATAATCACCCTAACAAGGGATAGGGCAATCTAAATGGCTGGGTTTGCAAGAATTTGCAGGGCTTAAGTCACCCTAAAAATGGCATAACCAATCTAAAGTTAGTTCTGGTCAGAAGTGACCTAACTTTAGATTAACAAGGGGTTAATATAGTGAAGGTTAACTTCATCTAGTGAACAGCTACATATAGTCCCAGCACAGTCCCAGATCTGAGAAAGCCCAGCCACTCTCTATAGCTTCAAGCACTCCTGGTTTTACCCCCATCTCTTCTAATCCCCACCTCCCAAACCAAGCAGCCCCCACCAGACCTACCAGCCCCTCTTCCCTACATTCACCCATCAACTCCCTTGCCTCCAGCTACCCATGCTTCCTCTTGGCAAGCAGTGGACACCTGCAGGCTTCAATTTCAATTTAGTTTTATGCAGCTTAAATTAAGCCACCTAATCTTGAGCTGGGTCATAGAATCATAGAAAAGTAGGGTTGGAAGCGACCTCAGGAGGTCATCTAGTTCAAGCCCTGCTCAAGGTAGGCCCACCCCCAACTAGATCATCCGAGACAAAGCTTTGTCTAGCTGGGTCTTAAAAACCTCCAAGGATGGAGATTCCACCACTTCTCTGTTCCAGTGTTTTACTACCCTTCTAGTGAGCAAATTCTTCCTAATATCTAACTTAAACTTCTCTTGCTGCAACTTGAGATCATTTCTCTTTGTTCTGTCATGTGCCACCACTGAGAACAGTCTCGCTCCATCTACTTTCATACCCCACTTCAGGTAGTTGAAGGCTGCTTGTAACAGGGAGCCTGCTCAGGGCTGACTTCCCAGGGGCCCGCCCACCTGTTTCTGGGCTGACTGCCTGCCTTCTCACCTGCCTCATCATGCTGTTAATTAATTAATGGATGTTACTAAGTGGGAGGCTGCCCATTTCCTGCCCCGATACCAGGGGGTGCTAACTGCTGCTCCATTCCTCCCCTACACTGCAGCCAAAGCCTCGCAGATGGCATCTAGATGTATCTCTAATCACTGGCCCCCACACTGGGCCCCAGAATCCCCCTAATTGAACCCAACCTGGATTCCTCTCATCAGGCGGTCTCCTCTGCCTTCATACCAGGCAACATAGCTCCCTGAACCGCTTCCCCTTCGGGTGTGATCCCCCCACCAGGACCTTTGGCTCACTAGCCCTGGTCCACCTCCAGGACAGTCAGAACCCCAGGCCCTCAGCTCTTGGGCGTTCCTTGCGGTGGGCCCCTGGCCCTTCGACCCTTTTGGTCCTGGCCCCAGCATGGACCAGTCAGGGGAAGTTCAGACAGGCGTTGAGAATATGGCCCTTTTTCTCTCTCCAAGGGTCCACCCTCTGGGCCCTCCAAACAAAGGGGAAACCCACCCAGGTGTGGGGGCTAGGGGTTAAGGTACCCTGACCCGCCTTTCACTGGGGTGGTAACTGGCCTGGCATTTCCTGGGGGCTCCTGCACCACTGAGAGCCCCACTAGGCCACTCACTCCTGGCAGGATGCAGTTTTAGTTCATACCCAGGACCAGGAGCCTCCTTACCATCCCGTACAGCTCCTCCCTTACCTCCAGATGATACCAATAGCCCTCCTGCCAGGCAATGTTGTTGCCTGGCCTCCAGCAGCAGAACTGCCCTGTTTATATGGGCAGCCCCAGATCCAAAATGGCTGCCCTAATCAGGCACCTGGCAGCTGTCAGCTCCAGGCCCTTAAAGTGGCAGGCACAACTAGTGCCCTGCCACATTGCTATTTAAATCCCCCTCCCCCCAGTTTTCTCTTCTGTAGACTAAATAAACCCAATTCCATCAGCCTGTCATCATAAGCCATATTCTCCAGCCCCCTCATTATTTTTGTTGCCCTCCTCTGGACTTTCTCCAATTTTTCCACATCCTTTCTGCAGTGGGGGGCCCAAAACTGAACACAGTACTCCAGATGTGGCCTCACCAGTCCTGAATAGAGGGGAATAATCATTTCCCTGATCTACTGGCAATGCACCTACCAGTGCAGCCCAGTACACCGTTAGCCTTCTTGGCAACAGATACACTGCTAGCTCATATTCAACTTATTGTCAACTGTAACCCACAGGTCCTTTTCTGAAGAGCTGCTTCTAATTAGCCCCCAACCTGTACTGGTCCATCAGATTGTTCCATGCTAAGTACAGGACTTTGTACTCATCATTGTTGAACCTCACAAGATTTCTTTTGGCCCAATCCTCCAATTTGTCTAGGTCACTTTGAATCCTAGCCCTACCCTCCAGTGTATCTACTACTCCCTGCAACTTGCTGTCATCTGCAAACTTGCTAAGGGTGCACTCTATGCCATCTTCCAGGCCATTGTTGAATGAAGTGGACTAGTGCTTATGAAAGTTTATGCATCTCTGAACTAGTCTATAAGGTGCAAGCCCACCCTTTCTTCTGCCTGATTTAAGACTAACACAGCATAATTCCATGTAAATGCTGCTTACCTATCTACTGTATTTACTTCAATATAATACAAGATTCCTCCCCCACCCCCCAATCAGCCTGGGGAAAAAGCTCCACATCTTGCACTTGCAAACAAGGAAATCTCATTAAATATGTTGTCTATCAATGGCCTTTTAAGGATGGCTATTTGCAGGAACCTAGAGGAGGAAAGTCTCATAACAAGCAGCCAGCATAGATTTATAAAAAACAAATTGTATCAAAAAACTTTATCTCCTTCTTTGACAAAGTAACTACTTAGTTTGAGGAAGGAATATGGTGTATCCAGACTTCAGCAAAGCTTTTGACAAGGTCCCACATGACCCTCACATAAACAAACTGGAGAAATGTGGGCTAGAAAAACTACTGCATAAGGTAGATACATAACTGGCTCAATAGCCACAAGCAAACCTGAAACCTACCATTCTGACATGGACCTGTTAATAATTATAAACAGGTCCATGTCAGAATGGTAGGTTTTGAGTCCCACAAAGGTCTGTCCTGGGCTTGATGCTGTTCAACATAGAATCATAGAAAATTAAATCATAGAAAATTAGACCTCAGGAGGTCATCTAGTCCAACCTCCAACATGTTTATTAATGATTTGGATGGTGGCATAGAAAGCTTCTTGAGCAATTTTGTAGATGACAAAATTGGGAAGGATTGCAAATACATTGGAGGGTGCAAGTGCAATTCAGAGAATCTCAAAAAGTTGGGCTAGAACTAATAGGATGAAGTTCAAAGAGGACAAATGCATGGTGCTAAACTTTAGGAGGAAAACTCAAAAACACAAATATAAAATTGTTGATTCCTGGATGGATGGCAGCACTATGGAAAAGACTTGGAAGTCTTGGTAGATCAGATTCAATATGAGCCTGCAGTGTGATGTAGCCACACAAAAGTCAAATGCTATTTTGAGATGCATCAATAGAAACATTAGGTGCAAGTCATGGGAGGTGATCATGCCTCTACTCAGCACTGGTTAAGCCTCATCTGGGTTAGTGTGTACAGTTTGGGGCTCCACATTTTAAAAAGGATGTGGAAAAGTCAGAGTGGGCCCAGAGGTGGGCAACAAAGATGATCAAGGACTTGGAAGGCAATCCATATGAGGAGAGGCTGAAGGAGCTAGGCATGTTCAACTTGCAGAAAAGGTACATAAGAGGGGACATGATAGCAGTCATCAAATAGTTGAAGGGCTTCCATAAAGAAGAAGGAAAGCACTTTTTCTCTCCTGCTGCAGAAAGGACATGGACCAATGGCTTGAAGTTGCAGCAAAGTAAGTTTAGATTGGATATCCAGAACAACTAGTTCACTATTATAACAGTGAAGCAATGGAATTGCCTAGGGAAGTTGCCTAGGGAAGTTGTGGACCTTGAACACTGGAGGTGTTCAAGAGGTGGTTGGACAGCTACTGGTCAGGGATGACCTAAGTGTCATTATACCTATGCTCTACCATGAGTATTTCCCATGTTTCTGAGCTTTGATTGTTGCCCCACCACCTCCCCCTTTCTGCTACATGTGTCAGGCTGTTTTTAAGGCTCTCAGAGGTATTGGGTGTTACCCACAGCCAAGACGGAAGACTGACTGGGGTGTGCCAAAGTTCCTGTTGGAACCAGTCAAAGGTTCCTGCCTAGAGGGTCTTGCCCCTCCACTCATGGACAGACTGATCACTATATTTCAGGTCAGGAAGGAATTTTACCCCATGGCCAGATTAGTATGGACTGCAGGGATTTTTACCTTCCTCTGTAGTTAGTGGGGTGTGACCCTGTACCCAGGATCTCTTGAGCATATAATGACAACAGTTCAGAGAAGCAGGAAATTGGTTGCTGAGGTTCCCTTGCTTTATCTGTGGCTGGTTAGGGTGCTACGGCTGTGTTGTGATAGGGCTGTTAGGGTGCTAGGGCTGTGTAGGATTGATAGTAGTGATATGTAGATTGTTGTTTGAATAGGCATGATCCTGCTTCAGGCAGGGAAATGGACTTAGATTACCTCTGCAGGTCCCTTCCAGCCCTACTTCTGTATGATTCTATGAAACTGCTGCCAAAAGCAGAACGTGCTCAGTAATGTAAATGAACTATGAAGTTGATTAGATGCAGCTGAAATTTAGGATTACTATAAAAAACAAAGACCATTTTGGGCAAAAAATACTGATGGGAACCTACCACAAAGATAGGTTATTGTAGCCCACCATCTGAATAAAATATATGGTAGTGCCCATTGCATGTAGTCCCCCTTAGCACCAACTCTTTTTCAAGTCATAGTGGACTACTACCTTGGATACATTTTTACTTCCACTTCAGTCTCAATGAAAAGCTTCACCTTTCATTTCCAATTATTCCCATTTCTTCACCAGTCTTAAACGTCTAGAAAGCATCACCAATTGGTACCCCAAACAGTTCATCCAGAATCCTTCGGTCCTTTGTAGGGAATATATGGGGTGTATGCATATTCTGAGCAGTACTGAGCTGTGGGGTCACCATAGCATGAAATGCTGTTGACTCTGCTGGGGCCTAGCCCAATGACCTATGATAGGGCAGTGCAAAGCTTCAGATCACGATTCAGATTCGGAGATGATTCAGACAATTCAGAGACCAAATCTACAAATCCATATTGAATCACTAGAAGCTTTAGGCTTTCTGACTCAATTCAGAGCTTCCAAATTGATTCAGAAAAGATTTGGAAAAGATTCAGTGATTCAGCCATAGGGTATAATGGGGAATCAATGAAATAGCTATAATGAAAATTGCAGGGATTATAGCACTTGCACAGGTAAAAATGCAGAAGTACCTGGGGAGTCAGATGTCTGAATTTTCCCTGCCTGCAGTCAGATGTGCAGGGCCCCAGAACCCAGACTCCCCCTGCAGTTGTCACCCCCCTGTGCCTTAACACACACAGTGTCACCTATGTCATGCGTTTTGCTTATCAGCAGTTTGAGGTGCAGTTTCCCAGAAACCCCTGCACCTATCTCCTTGAAACTTGGCAGGCTTTGTGGCCTCAGCAGCAGCTACCACCCCTGCAGTTTCCCCCCCCCACTGTGGCTTAATACACACACACGACATGAGTTTTGCTTTCAGGATTTGAGGTGCAGTTTCCCAGAAACCCCTATACCTATCACACTGACACTTGGCAAGCTTCATGCTCTCAGCAGTGGCTACCACTCCTACAAGTTTTGTCTGAATCAGCCAAAAAACAACAAAATTATAGATATTTTATTGATTCCCCATTATACCCTATGGCTGAATCTCCAAATCTCTGAATCTTTTCTGAATCATTCAGCCGAATTGAATCAGAAAAGTGATTCAGATCACTGAATCAAATCAGATGAATCCAAATCGGCCAAATCTGAATCTGAATTGAATAGTTGCCTATTTGCACAGACCTACTATATGATAAAAATCATGAGCCTTTTGACTTTGGACTAATATCATGAATAATTTCTACTATATATAAGTAGGTAAATATGTGTTGCTTAAAATTATATTTATGGTATACTTATGCTAAAACTTTCAGTAGTCAGGGTTGGGACTAGAGTCAAACCCACAGCAATTTCATGCTTGCCCTTGCAGTTTTTGCCCTCTTTTCTGTCCCTTCCCCTCCTCCTCCCCATCCCATCAGTGTCACATGCAGCTCACTTCCACATTATGCTTGGGGAGGGAACAGAGCCTGAGCAGGGTTTGATAGTAAGGGGGGCCAGGAAGACTTACAGGGGGAAGAAGTTGGGGGTGGGGGTAGGAGGTAAAGGCCCTCCCCAGATTTATTTTCCCTGTTATAGCATTGGGAGAGGGACAAATTCAAAGCAAAACTCCAATAATCAGATTCTATACCTGGAAAATTATAACAAGTGTATACATTTTCCATATACAGGATCTAATTATTGGAGGGTCATATTCGAGTAAATAGGGTAATTGTAGCACTGGACTTGGGACTTTGTGTCAACTCTGAACTGCCTAAGGTCTTGTAATACATCAACGGATTGCAGCTCAAAATGCTTCATATCCTCATTTTCTCCTCTTGGCCTGTCTCTTTGGCCAGACTACTTCTCCCATGATACACTGAAGTATTCCCTCTGGCTAAGCCTTATAGTGTATTATGGGACTCATAGTGTGCCAACCCCACAGTCCCAGGAACTGACACAAAAAATGAGGGAGTTCCCATTGTTATATAGAAAATCATGGGGTTTATGATCACAAGCCAATAGGACAAAGGGAGAGAACAGGTAAAAGATAAAGAACTATCAACAACCATGGTTATATATACTCAGTACCTTAATTTCCCCCACACACCTCCACAGGTATCCCCAAACAAGTCTTTAGTCCTAGAGCTCTCAAACAGCAGGCTGCATCTGCTCCCAAGTCTTGAGTCCAGCTTTTTCAGTCCACACATTTGACCAAGCTACTGAGATCCCAGCCCCTCTGTGCACTCCTCCTACATAGGGCTGACCAGGATCCATGTGCAGGCTGCAGACACTGTCTCTTTCTTCTCACTCGAGCTGCAACTTCTTCTCCTGCTCTACTTCCTTTTCATTTTCCCCCTGATGCTTCAATCCCAAATTGTTGTAGTCCAAATAAGCAGCCATTAGTGCTTTTTGGGAGTTATAGCCTGAAATAGCTATCATCACAATTCCGCAGACTGCACCCTGGTTCCATCTGCTGTTTCATATTTTATTCATTATGTTCACACATTCTCATTACTATAACCTGAACAAGGAACTCAGCTCATAAGTAAGGGGATAAGGTACCTGAACTACAACTACCACAAGATACCACAGCACGTTAGCCAGACAAAGTTTTGATTCTATTCAACATACCAAGGTAAACATTTTGGTGTTTTCAAATAAAATTTCAGACTTTTTTCATTTCACAACCTATTTGGAGATTTCAGCTTTTTTATTCCAGTTTGAAATATCAGCATTTTCCATAGGACACGAGTGTACACTATGTGTAATGCCAGGCAAGTCTGGAGTAAAAACATAATATATTTCAGCCATATTATCAGTAATCCATAATTACTATATATTTTGAGGATCTGAGGACATGGAAATACACACACAGTTAGTTGGTTAAATCTCACTGAAAATAGGGTAGGGAAGTACAATCACTGTCCTTTATTTCAAAAAGGTGTAATAAATATGTAACCTGCAGGAAATAAAAGTGGCCTTCTCCCCAAATACAGCCACATGTCAGGATCTAAATGCAGGTTTCCCTCAATTTATGTGGGTTCTATATATGCAAATTTGCTTTTATGCGATGACCCTTTTCATACCCAAAATTAGTTATATGCGAGGTAAATTCACTCTTAAGCAATCCACTCTGGGGCTACACTTGTCCCCACTCACCCCAGTCCCTGGGCTGTGCCATGCCACGGTGCAGGAAGGTGGTGTTGGCTACCCGCAGAGCCACTGCAGCTAGGGTGAGTGGGGAGAGGCCCAGGGTGTAGCGAGGTAAGTCTGTAGGGGAAGGGGTGGGGGGAGGGGCACACCACAGCCCATCAGCCACTCCAGGGGCTGCAGGAGGGAGCAAAGTACAGGAAACTGTGAGTGGGAGGATGGAGGGGGTGCAGCTCTTGCTGCTATGCACACCCTGGGAGGGCTGCAGGCTGGAGCCGGTGGTGGCACTGGGCTCTTCCCGTTGCTCTGGGTGGGCGGCAGCCTGCAGCAGGATGAGAGCAGGCTGGGGCCAGTGGCCACTGCAGGCTGAAGCCAGTGGCAGCACTGGGCTCTTCCCGGTGCTTGGGGTAAACCACAGTGATGGGAGGGGGCTGCTGCCCTTCTAAAATTCACTATAGCCTCCCCTCCCCCCACCTGCCCTCCTAATGCTGCCACTGAGCACTGTGAAGAGCCTGGTGCTGCCATCGGCCCCAGCCTGCTCTCATCCACCTGCAGGCTGCCACCCACCCCAAGTACCAGGAAGAGCCTGGTGCCACCCCCAGCCCCAGCCTGAAGTGGCCACTGGCCCCAGCCTGTACCAGGATGAGAACAGGCTGCCACCAGCCGTAAGTGCTGGGAAGAGCCCAGTGCCACTGCCAGCCCCAGCCTGAAGCGGCCACTGGCCCCAGCCTGCTCTCATCCCACTGCAGGCTTCCACCCGCCCTAAGCACCAGGAAGATCCCAGTGCCGCCGTCCATTCCACCCTGCAGCAGCTGCCAGCCCCAACAGCAGGACAAGAGCAGGCTGCCACCTACCCAATCACCAGGAAGAGCCTGGTGCCACCCCTGCTGCAGCCCTGTGAGTGGCCAGTGCCACTTGCCTGCAGCCACTAGGGTGCACCATGCCCCTCTCCCCACCCCTTCCCTAGCCCCAGCCTCACTTCCTCCCTCCCTCCCTCTCCGCCATGGGAACATATCCCTATTTGTTACATTATAAATTGGGTTCCCTTTATGCAAATTCTATTTATGCACAGTTTTCTGGGAACACATCTACTACATAAATCGAGGGTAACCTGTAAAAGATACACTCAAACCACATTTCAGCAGAGGGTTTTACACTGGCTAATATATTTTTCAAGGTTTGTGAAAGAGACAGCAAAGAACAAGCAGAGAGAGAAGACAGTAAGGAACTACCTTCCTGATTAACAAGGAAAGAATTTTTTGGGAAAAGTACTGGATGGAAGAGGCTTGGGACTTTGAGCAAAGATAGTCTCTTGTTTGATTCCTCTCATGCTCCAAAAAGCAGGATGTGTGGGCCGGGAGCGGTCCGAGGCCCTTTTTTCACGCGGCAGGCTGTGGCCAGCAGCGCGGACACACCGGGTCGGGGAAGGCAGGCAGCAGGCTAGAATTAGGCACAGACGCTTTATGGTTGATTTAAGATTATTTTACTTACACCGAAGATGGTCGCGGTGCAGGCAGGAAAACTTGCTTGAGTTGCAGTTACAGATAGAAAATAAGAGAGGCGGACTAGAGTTCCTTCCCGTGAACCTTTTAGCCCGATCTGGTTGGAGGCTCTAAACCACGAGCCCGTCGCGCCAACCGAAGAAAGTACTCGAAGCAAAGAGCTCTGAATAGACTCACACGAAGTCCGTGGAACTTGCGCACAGGGAAGGGTACGTCGAGGGATCAGGTGGCGACGGGGAGAGGCGAGAAGCTGATCAGACCCCTATAGCCTTCTTGAAATACACGCTGGGTTCGATAGGCTCCACAGCGCTTAGAGATCTTCACGAGATGTGAAGTTCTCCTCCTCCTGATAGTCATGGAGTTCTCCAACTTGGGCGGAAACTGCTCAAGCCTCTTATATGGCTAGCAAGCCAATCGCTAGCCGCCACGTGGGAATAATTTAGAACTGGCCAATAGTGGGACACAAATTTGCATGTGAATGGCGGGAACTCCTTGCACCGTGCATTTCTCTTTTGCAACCTAGAAATGCACCCTGCAAAGAAAGCTACGAGTGGCGGGAAATAATTTAGCAGTGCTGAAGCACACACAAACAAAAATCACACCCTTGGGTTGTGACACAGGACTTTGTACCTTGTTTGTAAATAAACAGCATTTCATAAAATAAATATTTGACTCCTTCCACAACTTCTCATCCTCAGCAGAATACAGGAAACCCTCAGTATTCACGGATTTGCTATTCAGTTTCGAATATTTGCGGTGTGCCATGCCTACCCATGCTCTCACCCCACACAGCATGACACTTTGTTACTGTGCTTCACAAGTAAGGGGTGGTTTAAGAAATTTAAAAAGAGGCACAGCCTACATAATGTGAAGATGACGGGGAAATCGGTGTCAGCAGACCAAGAAAAAGTGCGAGATTATCCCCCACAACTTCTTAAAATCATTGAGGCAAAGGGTTACAAGCCCAAACACGTTTCCAAGGCAGACAACACAGTACAGTATTCACAGATTTCCAGAACGTATCCCCCATGAATGGTGATGGTCTCCTGTAATTCAGAAGACCTCTTTTTTACTATTTGAGTAAAAAAAAAAAAAAAAAAGATTTCATCACCATTAACTAAGCTTTTATGTTTTTAATCTTGGCATTCCTACATATTATATGGCAATATGGATTAAACTATTTTCAGTATTTTAACAAAATATATTGTTAAAATGTCTTTATCACTATTTACAATGCGACTAAATTTGAACTTCCTGCAGGTTAATGAACTAGAAAATCCACACAGCTAGTTTAAAGCAATTAATCAAAATTTGTATTTCTTTTGTGATGGCTTAACTGTTCCTCCTATCCATAGTTTTGGAATTTTAATTTCTTGTTTGGATTATGTGTATCTTTCAGGATGAAATCAATGCATTAACCAGACTATTACCACTATAAACAAATGTAATGTTTCATTCATTGATTAAGCTCATGCAACCTGAAGGAATATTTACCTTGCCAGAAGCTGAACTGGATATTTATGGCTTGTTTTCACATCCTCTTTGCAATTAGGTTTTGAGTTGTTTTGTTTTCTGAGGCACTGGGTTCAAATAGATTTAATTGGTCAACTTTGTAAGATTAAAATATCATTACATTTAAAACACACTTTGCTAAGCTAAGAATATTGCTCTTCGCTGAGACAGTACTATTACCTGAACAGTATGCATGTTCCAACTGGAACCTGAAGTAGGACTGGTTTGAAAGAACTCTTAGCTTTGTCTCTTTCTTCCAAATAATTATGACATACAGGCTTGCTAAATTGTTTAAAATATAGAAATTGATCCAAATTTGGCCCATGTACAACTAACCCAGATTGAAATTCTGTAGTTTAAAATGAGTCTCACTTCTCAGAAAATGGATTGGAATACTAGAATTCTAATGAAATTCCCTTATTATTGCCTATCATCCCAGTAACACATCCTTGTGGCCTGAGATCCTGTTATTCCCCCTCTATACCTTGCTAGTACTGTAAATTGCAGCACATTTTCAGCATGTATATATCATGGGCTCAGCACAGTGTTACGAAAATTTTTCATATAAAACAGTCTTCAATGTAGATACTCTCCCACAAGTTGAGTGCTAGAATTTAAGGGCCCCTCTAGATGTTCAGGCAAAGCATGATAGAATCTGATGTACAAACTGCACAATCACACCTCCTTCCATGCTGCATGTGGCTACTTCAAAGCTACTTCATGGTCAAGATGTCCTTGTTGGGGCCTGCTTTCCAGCTTTGGCCCCCCCTTATTTATCTGGATGCCTCCCAGGCTAGGTCCACTATGTTAAATGTGGGTTCTGTGCCCATCTTGCCCCTCAGGTACTGGCTTTCTGACCCTTTCCTCTGCCTCTCTCAGGCTAAAACAGCTTGTACCCTGCCCCAGAAGACCTAAGCCTCACGCTTCTTGGGTACCCCATGACCTCTGGTCCTCTCAACACCTTGAGCAGAGCTCAAAGCAACCATGCACCCCCTCAAACACCAATGGGACCTCTACATCTCCTTTTTAGTTCTACCTGGTCCACTGGTTTAAACCACAAACTGAAATATAAGCCTTCTGGCTGTAACAAAACTCTACACACACCGGCTATGCCAAACTCTGTTTATCCTACATGTCCTGGCTCCCTACAAGCCTTCTGCTCCTTGTCTGTAGCAGTCTCCCTGGCCTTAGGGGTCCCATGACCTTCTGGCTGCAGAGCTCTTTACCCTTCAGCCTCCCAGGGCAGCCTGCCTTCTTGACTCAGGCTCTGGGCTTATATGACTCCCAATCCCTGCCCCCTTCTAGTCAGGTGACCTATTAACTGGCCTGACCACAGGGCTCTTTATTAACCCCAGTGTTGTTGGGTGCCTTTGTCTAGTTTACAAAAACTCTTCCTTTAAAGGGCCAGTCCCACTTTTCTATAACAAAATAAAAATTCCCTATTACAGGCACAAAGACTTGGAACATATTTCATGCTAAAATACTGCCTGTTACACAGAATAAATGGAGCTCTTTAAACACATGACAGAAGAACTTAGAGCTATATGTTCTCCTCCAGACAACCATAAACCTACTAGTCTAATACTAGATGTTCTATGTAAGAAAAATAAGGAATCCATAAAGAAAGAATCAACAATGACATCAAGGCAAAGTACATGATAGAAAAGGAAAAGTAAACAGACAAGGTCATTTTTTTTTTATTTAAAATATTATTGGAAATTGTACCCAAATTATGCTATATAAGTAACTTCTAACATTCTGTGCAGGCTTGATTGAAACCAGTAATGGATCCACTAAGAAATTAAAATTACTGCAGGAGCAGGAAATTAGGGCCAAAAATTTTAACAGAGCTATTTGTAGAACTAAATGTAAGTAAGGATATTAACTGATCCCGTAGTCAAGTTTACAAATTCAAATACAAAAATACTCTCTCTCTCAACTGGTTACTGTAACAATTTCTTTTCTCTTAGCCACTTTAAATATCTCAGATATTATAGTTTTCTGTCAATCCTTCTAGAAATAGTTGTTCCTCTAGAGGAAAGAAAGCTAATCCTTTGCTTTTATGTCCTACAAGCAAGATAAAGTCTTCTCTTTGATTGGGGAACAAATGACTTCAGAGCATAGATTTTAAAATATAGATTTGACAAGCTATTATATTTATGTGGGCTGTGAAATATAGCATTAATCTCTTACTTTAAGAATCCTATTAATAGGAATGCTTTTGCACTTATTATTAGATTAAACAGGTAGAGTTTTAGAGAACTTATTATTTTGTTACACCTGATTTGTTAGTTTCTCTGCTATTTTTTTATCTGTTACATTTTATTCTTCTGTTATTTTATTGTCCATGTTTATGGTTCATTCACCAAATTTTTATAAAATTCTATAAAAGTCTGATTGTACCATTTTGTTGTTATTTTGTTTTTGAGGATTTGTAAAACAGAAAACATTTTTAAAAGAAATATTTTGAAAGGCAGTCACATTCAGTAATTAGCTTTATAGGAAATTTATAGGGGATATATAATAAATGATTACCAACATAGCACTTTTCAATAAATCACTGTTATTTGCTTGTGCAAGTACACCAAGGCTAGGCATGCAATTAGGTACCTAATTACATTGAAAAATAAAAGTGAAAGCTTAAATAAATAACCACACTAACAAAACTGCCTATATAATAGTTTAAGGGTATCTACTTTTACTGCCACCTGATAAAAAGATTAAGCATGTGCAGGTACAACTGCATTCCCAATTAGATATGTAATTACTGTTTTAATACATGTAACACATGTATACATTTATTTGAAACTGTAACCCTGAGTGTGCAGCCATTAAATTGTTTGCCACTGAGTATCTGACCAAATAAATCTGGTTCATTCTCTTCATGGTATTGATTCTGACCATAACAGCAAGCTCTGCAGTTTTTTGAAGATCTAAACTCCATAAATTCTCAACTACACCACTAAGTTGACAAACCAGAAGCCATACAATACATTTACATTCAAAGCTGGCATGCTTTCTCTGATCTTTTTTTCCACAGACATGAGGCTGTAATATGATTTATTCTACTCTATTATAGCTTTCTATGGCCCAGTCCATGTTTGTGCTTAGGATGCATGATGAATCAACTGCCAGGGGCCAGCACACTGGAAAAGTGAGAATATGAAGACATGATCAGGTGAAAATGCGATTACAGTTCTAAACATGACTCAAAAGACAATCCATACCACCACATCTTGAATGCTACAATACAGAAAACTAACAGGAACCAAGCTCAACATTCAACATGAAATTCTCAAGCTGATTATTAAAATGAAAGAACATTTTTATATTGAAGAAAAGAGCCTGAAAGAAAGGGCAAGTGGCAAGTGGCAAGTTACTCTCTCATAGTTTATTTGATGATAGAGAGAAGCCTGTAATTTACAGAAATGCATTCATTGTCTTTGATAAAATTGCTCCAAAAGTATTTTATTTGATTTCAGTAGACTGGGCATTGAAACAATAGTGAAATAAAGTTTTTAAAAGCAGATGGTGGGCACATGTACACATCTGAATATTAATATGATGGAATAAACTCTGGCACTTATTCCACTGGAGTTTATTGCTCCTGGGTGCTGCACTTACACATGTGCCTGGAATTGCAGCACGTTGATCTGGGTCGGAACAGCCATGGTTGGTAGGGCTCAGGGGTCAGCCTACCAACCCGAGGCTGCTTTGACCCAATTCAACATGCTGCAGAGGGGCTGGCTGTGGTATGAGGGTGCTCCAGTGTGGAACTACCTGGTAGGCAGTTCCTGCACTGAAGCACCCTCATGCCCCAGCCAGCTGGGTATTTACAAGTACTATCCTACTGCGGAGTTTATTAGTTTACTCCAACCTAATAGCCCTGCATGTGTAGACACCGAGACATTTACTGCAGAGTCTACTCCACAGTCTACTCCATAGTCCATAGTCTACTCCACAGTAAACATCTTGTGTAGGTGCGCCCAGTTTTATTTAGCACCTTTAATCCCATTGGACTGCTATGTGCCATACAAAACCACATAAAAAGATAGCTTCACCCATCAATGAAAACTAGCCACATTTTAGATGAAACACAGCAGCTGATTAATAGTGATGGCTACAAAATGATATTTGGAGGTTTGCTTTTAGGAACTGGCTTGTAGGTAAAGCAGATATTGCATTAGAACAATGGTCCAGGGGAATGGCCAGGGTTAATTGGTTTCTAAAAGCCTGTTTGTGACAAAGTTTCCTTCAAGGCCCACTGTGTCTGGAACCAGCAGACACCATGTCTGAGGCCAATAGACAAGCGGGCATATCAGGCTGGGAAATTGAAGACATGTACCACACTGTTCCATAGCATGAGATAAGCGACTCAGCTGTGGTGACCAAGTTACAGTGAAGAGCTGCAGAGCCCTTGGGATTTCTGGTTTTGGTGGCCAGACCAAATTAAAACACTGGTAACTGACCAAATTAAAATGTATTCATGTGATGGGTTTGGGAAGCAAAGGAATATGCTGACAGGACATAATGTGGACAATACGATGACAACAGAGAAACCAGTCGATGCCTGGGAATGAAGAGTCAACAGAGGGGAGAAAGAATACAAAAGGAAGGATTTCATTGCAGCAAAGGGTCTACAAGGTGGGAACCCAAGGCCACCATGGACAGAGGGCACACCACCAGCCCATCTCACCCACCCCACTGAAGTGGGCTTGGGCCTCAAATCTCAACCCCCAAGCTGCTGACATCTGAAATTCAAGATAAAAGCACAGAGTGAAGCTTGCATACTGGCCAGACATACCTTCCCTCTATGACAGCCCTAGTACTGGTAGATAAAGAACTGGGAGGACATTATTTTGTTTGCCTTGCCTGCGTTGTTCTTATCTGCTATCACTGTGTATCAACAAAATTTGCCTATCATAGGATAGAGAAGTTATGATCAGTCTGAGGGTTTGGGTCTGCCTGGAACAAGGTATCTGGGTCAAAAATCCAGTGCCAACAAATAGCAAGTATCAAAACCACACAACAGGTCAGCCAGAAAATTATTATAAACAACCAACCTATCAAATTCAAAATTCAGTGCAATATCAGTTAAGAAGCAGTAGTAACCAGTACTTTGCTGGTAATACCATTATTCTCATAAAAAAAAATATCATGGAATCTACCTCACCTCTGAAAAGTAGTATCACAATCAGCTCAGTGTCCCCCAGAATTTACAAAAAGCTCTGGTCTGTAGCGGGAACCGGGTGGAATGGTAATATAGGAGCCAACTATGCCATCGCTGTCCTAGAGATGCCATTCTGATTAGGAAAGCCCTAGCTAAAGTTCTTCAGCAACATTTTAGCCCCTTTGTATTGCCAGAATGACAGATATAAAAGGCTTGATCATAGAAAGGAATTTGGCCGAGTAAGTATTGTACCATACTATACCATACCATATTTGTGGGGGACTGGTTCTCTATTAGCAGGATAATTTCACTGTAGTATCTGGTCACCAGCTACCAACTCAGAACAAACCAGTTCAGACATTTAGGTTATAATCCTTTGTAGACAGGTGGAAGTAAATGATAAAAATCCAAGCAGCCAATAAATGGTACCTTGGTGCCTGCCTTTAAGCATGATGGCTGCTTTCATCTTCTTTATTTCTCCTCGGTGTGTGGATCTTCATCAGCTGGGACTGGCTGGCCATCGCTCTTGCCCTTTCTCTGACCCTCCCCCCCAACCACTGCAGTGACCAAAGTCCCATGGTCTTTCTTCAGACCCTAAGTAACAGGGTTTCTATACCTCCCCCTTAGTTCAGCAAAACTTAAAGTCATGGGGTCATCCAGGCCACTTTCTTTGATGGGTTGATCAAACAGAAAATGAACACTGAGTCCCCAGCCTTCTGTTTGGGAGAGGAAGTCAATGTTCCTGCTCCTCTTCCCTGCCCAGTGCTTTACTGTAAAATAAAAGGGTTGTAAGGCAAGAGACTACCTCATCAATCGAGCATTATCCAGCTGGGCAGTCTGCGGCCAACGCAGTGGTGCATGGTCTGTGATCAACATGAACTCATGACCTATTAAATAATAACAAAATAATTCCACCCCCCACCGAATAGCCAGGCATTCTCATTCTATTGTGGAGTAGCAAGTCTCAGATACCATCAGCTTCTTGCTGGCGAAGTCTATAGGTCTCTCCTCCTCCCCCTCCTTTTGGAAGAGACTTGCACCCAAGTGCTGTGCCTGAAACATCCATCTGTAAGAAAAATGGTTTTTTTTAATTCTGGGGTGTATAGGACAGGATACTGGAACAGGGATATCTTTACTTGCTCAAAGGTTTGAATAGTCCCTGAGTTCCACCAGATCAGATTCTTTCATCCCTTTGTCAGCTCCATCAATGGGGCCGTCCTCTCTGAAAAGTCTTAGGGACAACAACCACCAGATTTCTCCAGGGGCTCCTAGATTCTTCAATGATACCCAACCTCCTCATCTGGTCAATTTCTTGTTTGACTATGGGCCACAGATGTCGGGGTAACCTTCTCCATTGGTTGCATATGATACGTTCTGCAGTGCAATGTCTCAATGCATGTCTCAATGCAATGCTTTACTCCAGGAGCCTCACGTGGCTGCTCATTAAAGACATCCTGGAATTCAATTATTAACCCTTTTAAGTCTTCCTGCTGCTTGGGGTTCAACAGGTTATTGACCTCTGGTTTGGCTGGGTGGGGTTCCATTTCCCTAAGTTCCCTGATCCCTTCCAATTCTTTCAACTCCACCTTTCCCTGCCTGCATCATCCACCCCTCCCACTGGTGCCATTTCTTTAACAAATTTATGTGATAGATTTGTTTCTGCAAGTGGGTTTGGTTTGAAGACCTTCATAATTGACCAGTCCCATGCATCTTAGGACCCATAAGTGTCCTTGCCACTGGGCTAATAGCTTGTGGGAGTTATCTAGGAGGAGTACCAAAACCCAATCTCCAACCCGTAACTCCCTCTCCGAGGTGTGATCATCACAGGGTTGTTTCTGCCTTGCCTGTCTTTTACCCAGGTTCTCCTGTGCTATATCCCAGGCTTTCTTATAGTTTCATAGTTTCTAGGGTCAGAAGGAACCTGAACAGACCATCAAGTCTGACCCCCTGCACTGGGGAGGGAAGAGCGCTGGGATCATAATACCCGAGCCAGAGATCTATACAACCACCTCCCCTGGGAGCCCATTCCAGAGCCTGGCAGCCCTAACCATAAAGTAATGCCTCCTGATATCAAGCCTGAACCTGCTTTCAATCAATTTGTGGCCGTTATTCCTTGTTATCCCAGGTGGTGCCAGGGAGAACAGAGCCTCACCTATTTTCGGCTGAACCCACCCTGGTGAGTTTATAGACGGCCACCAGATCCCCTCTCAGTCTTCCCTTGTGCAGGCTGAATAGATTCAGGCCGATTAGTCTATCTTCATAGGGCCTGGCCTGTTGCCCCCTTACCATGAGAGTGGCCCTCCTCTAGACCCTCTCAATGTTAGCCACATCTCTCTTGAAGTGCAGCACCCAGAACTGGATGCAGTACTCCAACTTCGGCCTGACCAGCACCACATAGAGCGGAAGGATCACCACCCTGGACCTGCTTGCATCTGTAGATGCACAACAGGGTGTGGTTAGACTTACTGACTGCTTCCTAGCATTGGCAGCTCATGTCCATCCTGGAGTTAACAAATACTCCAAGATCCCTTTCAGCCACTGTGTTGTTGAGAAGGGTTTTCCCCAGCCTATAGGTATGTTGCAGTTTTCTTCTCCCTAGATGCAGCACCTTGCACTTGTCTGAGTTGAATTCCATTCTATTCTCATCCACCCACCTCTGTAACCTGTCTAGATCTAGTTAGATTCTGTCCCTCCAGCGTGCCCACTTCTCCCCACATCATTGTGTCATCAGTGAATTTGGACAGCATGCTTTCCATGCCCACCTCCAAGTTGCTGATAAGGATGTTGAATACCACAGGCCCAAGGACCGAGCCCTGGGTCCTTGGGGAACTCCACTGCCCACATCCCTCCCGGATGAAAATAACCCATCCACCATCGCTCTCTGGGTGTGATCATCAAGCCAATTTGCCACCCATCTGGCTGTGTAGGCATCAATGCCACAGTTGCCTAGTATTTTTTTTAATGAGAATGGGGTGAGAAACAGTGTCAAAGGCTTTCTTTAAGTCCAGGTAGATGACATCTACCTCAACGCCCACATCCAAGGACTTGGTGACCTGGTCATAAAAAGAAACAAGGTTAGTCAGGCAGGATCTGCTTGCAATGAACCCATGTTGGTTGTCCCTGATTTCTTTGTGAGGGCAGAACTGGGCCACGTAGCCTTTCTCCCCACACCTTTAATATATTATTTCCTTGCTTTCCCAGCCCTGGAGTTCATGGCTTGGGGTGTGGGTCATCTCTGTCCTCTTTCCTTTGCTGGACCCTTCAGGCTTAGGTCCCAACCCAGTCTCCTCAGGGCACTTTCTTTCATGAGGGTCCCCCTCTCTCTCAGCCACCACATAGTCTTTGGCCAGATGTAGGGCCTCCTCCACCATCTCAGACTGGTGCTGCCTCACTAGACATTGCCTCTGAGGTTGGCTAGGAACTGTTGAAGTACTATGAGGTCTACCACCTCTTCTATGAACCTCTCTTCGGGATGCAGCCATTACTCAACTAAATCGCTGAGGGCCAGAAGGCGGGGAAGAAGTCCCTCTGTCCCTTTGAATGCCCAGAATTTCTGTCAGTAGGTCTTGAGGAAAATTTCAAGATGATAAAGAATGGTTTCTTTTACTTTACGGTAGCCCCTGGCTTCAGTCTGGGAAAGAGCTCAGTATGCCACTTGGGCAGGGCTGATGAGAAGTGGCCCAATTTGCATTGCCCAGCTGCTCAGGTCCTATTTGGATGCCATGACTGTCCTCTTAAATGCCCCCAAGTATGCCTCCATATCATCCTAGGGATACATTCTGGGGAACCTTGAGCCTTCCCCACAGGGATAGCTGCTGAGCCTCATTTTTTTCACTCTTATCTTCCTGATGGATGAACAGTCAGATCCTGGCTTTGGCTGCTTGGGTCCAAACCTGAACCATCCCTTCTAGCTGTGCCTGTTGTCCCTGGAGGATCTGCAGAGTGATGGTGTGGGCATGTTGCCAGTCGGTTAGGACTTGGACGTCCATGGACTCCATGGCTTTCCAGGGTCTCGGTGGGCACATTCCCAGCCAATGCACCAATTTTGTGGGACAGTGGATGGGCCTCCCTGACCTCACTCAGAGCTCACTTGCCATGACTTAAGATGGGAGAAAAGATAAATGTAATTCCCTAAGTGATGTGTGATGTCATTGACCACCCAGTTGACTGTAAACAGTGTATTTTGTTTATTGATTATTTGTTACAAAGTCTTAATGATCAGCATCCACCACTCATTAAGTGGAGTGTGGTTTCCTCACTGCCTCACCAAGTAACTGTTAACCCCCTTGCCCAGTGCCCTCCTAATTCCCTGTTTTTGACTCTCTTCACAGGTTCCCTGGACCAGTCTTTGGCCATCCTTGTTGCCTGTGAGCCCTCAGGTAAGTATCCTACTGCTCACCAGTTGGCCGTTTGATCCATGGATCCCCAGGGCTTACATGTTCTGCCTGCCTTGTCATCTGCTGAGGACTCCTTCCATTCTTCTAGTGCCCTGAGGACAAGGCTCTTCCCCTTGGTGCCTGCCTTTAAGCATGACAGCTGCTTTCATCTTCTTTATTTCCCCACAGTGTGTGGATCTTCATCAGCTGGGTCCAGCCGGCTATCGCCCTTGCCCTTACTGTGACCCTTTCCCCTCCCCACCCTGCAGTGACCAAAATCGCAGGGTCTTCCCTTCAGACCCTAAGTAACAGGGTTTATATCTTAACACCCTGTTACAAAAGGCATAAAAGAAGTTGAAGGAGGGGAGCATCTATATGTCCCTGCTGTCTCCTGAAGTAAACATCTGCGGGGAATCAGGTACCCTATTCTGATCCCCCTGATTACCATGCCCCTTCAGACCCTTTCAGTGTTGGTGCATGTAGATTTTTGTCTACTATTTAGACTGGAAACATGTGTATAGTCCTTAATGGCCATAAAAAGAAACCTGCACTGATGGAACTTCTGGGCTATGCAGCATGAGGATGTGTACATGGTAGTGGTATCTCTAACACTGTTGACAGTGCCAAGTTTTTGCTTGATGTCATAGTACTAACAGCATTAATTTTAAAATAGCCTTTTGCTAACTACTTATCTTTAAAATCAGCTTAATTTCTAGAGCAGTTTAAACATTTTGCATTGCTATGCATTTTAAAATAAATGGTGGTTTTTCAACCATCCAAAAATGTTCAACTCCCCTAAATTACTTTTTGTTGAGGAACTGTGTGACAGAGCACTTTTGGTGCCTGACACTTTAAGGGCTAGGCCTGGGAGAGGGCAGGTGCCTTCCCATGTAATGCCCAGCTCTCTGGGCTGAGGGGAGTTTTGTGACCAGCCAGAAGGGGAGAAACATCTCCCTGCTGAGCTCCTACCCCAGGAACAATGTGGATGTAAAGGGAAGACTATGAGGGAGGAGGAGGCCTCATTGGTTCTGGGTACAACCTAAAACTGTTTAGGAACCTAAACTTCCCTGCTGCGGAAGGATGGCCTGGTGGGGCTCCTGGTGGTGCGGGAGTCCTCAAGAAATGCCAGGCCAGTTGCCTCCCCAGTGAAAAGCAGGGAAGGCTGACTAAACCCTAGCCTCCACCATGGGTGGGTTTTTAATTAGAACTGGTGGGCCAGGCACATCTAGGCAAGCACGTGAGCCTATGGGGACAGTGGGGATAGAGGATCCCAGAGAGTCCTGGCCCAGACAAGGGGGACGGTGTGGATCCCCAATGAGAGGGCAGTGTGGAGCCCCAACCAAAGAGCAGTGTGGAGCCCTGGTGAGAGGGGGTGGTGGAGCCCCGACAAGGGGGCAGTGTGGAGTCCTGAGGAGGGGCAGTGTGGAGCCCCGATGAGGGGGCGGTGTGCAGCCCTGATGAGGGGGCGGTGCACAGCCCTGACAAGGGGACAGCGTGCAGCCCTGATGAGGGAGTGGTGTGGAGCCCTGATGAGGCAGCGGTGTGGAGCCCCAATGAGGGGGCAGTGTGGAGCCCTGATGAGGGGGCGGTGCGTAGCCCCGACGAGGGGGCAGTGTGCAGCCCTGACGAGGGGGCGGTGTGCAGCCCTGATGAGGGGGCGGTGTGCAGCCCTGACGAGGGGTGGTGTGGAGCCCCTACGAGGGGGGCGGTGTGGAGCCCTGATGAGGGGGTGGTGTGCAGCCCCGATGAGGGGGTGGTGTGCAGCCCCGATGAGGGGGCGGTGTGCAGCCCTGATGAGGGGCGGTGTGGAGCCCCAATGAGGGGCGGTGTGGAGCCCCGACGAGGGGGTGGTGTGCAGCTCCGACGAGGGGGTGGTGTGCAGCCCCGACGAGGGGGCGGTGTGCGGCCCTGATGAGGGGCGGTGTGGAGCCCCGATGAGGGGCGGTGTGCAGCCCTGACAAGGGGCAGTGTGCAACCCTAACGAGGGGGAAGGAATGAAGGCCCCAGAGAGAGCGGGCAGAGAATGAGGACCCAGAGTGATAGGGGTGGAGAAGTGGCCCAGAAAAGGGCATGGGTTGAAGTCAGCCTCAGTTCTTCGAATTGCCCAGCATCCATTCAGATGAGGGCATGAGAGACCCAAAAGGCTGCATGCCTGCTGGCTGAGGAGAGCAGGGGATGGCCCTTGATGGCCCTAAGGGAGCAAGGGTGGGGTCAAGTGTGGCCCAAGAGGGGCAATATGAGAAAGAGACCCTGGTGAGAGCAGAGTAAGTGCAAGAGGCCCCTGTGAGAGGAGGGCTGTATGCATGAGGCCCGTAACTGGGTAGAATAAAAGAAGCTTATCTGTGGGTGAATTTAGTCTGGCCTTCAGCTGGAGCCATTAAGAATTTATGATGCCATCTGCGAGACATGGGCCACACTGTAGGGCAGGTAAGGAGGCATGGATAGCTCCCCCTATCATCGCGGCATGTAAAGGGTAGCCTCCTGCTTAATAAATAATGTAAACATTCAAGTCGTGGCAGATGAGTCAGAGCAGACTGCCCCGAGTGTGCCCCATCACAAACTCAAAATCCAAATCCCTAAACAATTGAAAAAATCATTCCAAAAGAAAAGATTTCATAAACATGAAAAAGAAACTGTTTCCCTCACTTCCCACAAAATAATTGTTGGACCTGTTCCGTTCATATTTTAGCATGTCAGAATCTTAATAGAAAGGGTTCCTTTCAATAAATTGTGGATCTCAGTCAGCGAAGTACAATATTCCATTTGGAAATGTATCAAAATGCTTATATAAATGCAGACTGCTTAAATATTTATGCAGCTCTCTACACTATACTGAAGTGTTTGATAGTAATGTGTCAAACAACAGAAGGAGAGAAAATTAAGTGAAGAAGATAGAAAAATAAAAGCAAAAGTGAGACTGAAGGAAGAAAAAAAAAGAGCAATACATCATCATATAGGGAGAAGTCTGTAATGATCTATTGCGAAATTTTGTTGTACTTTAGAAGTGAAGAGTTAAAAGCTGTACCTTCTACAGCATAGTATCTCTCACACTTCGAGACTGAAGATAGAAACTGGAAATTAAGCAAAGAATAAGACATGTAGAGAGGCTTATATATAATGCAAATGTAAGGCTTCCAACTATGGGATGGATAAAACTGTATAAAAATCATCAAGATTCTCAAAAGTATAAGCCTAGTGTTGCTCTATGGAAAACAGTATTGTTTAAATCCTCAAAAATTAGAGAACAATTGCACTCCACACTCATTTATTAAATAATGTACAACCATAGCAAAATCTTGCCTTGGCTTTAAATCACTACCAATAGGCATCAGCATAAAGACTTAGAGATGTAAACCTAAAGTCTCTCTTGTTCAGCTTCAGAGTAAATCCACTAAAGCTTGAATGGCTGCTACATTTTTAATGAAATAATAGGCTACTTGAATTTTTTTAATGTAACATTTATTTTCATCCATTGTGCCTGCAGAAGAATTTCATATATCAAAATGCATGATGCAACGTAAAGCAATTTTCAAATGTCACATACATTTAAAATATTTCTTCTCACAAGATGCATTCCTTAAAGTGTCATGATTAAACAATAACTGGAAGATGCTCTTTATTTAAGTCTTATTTTTAGAGTGAAATACGTTATGATTTATATAAATGATTAGAATAATGTAATAGTATATGCTTTTGTGAAATGAATCGTGGGATATGTGTGTTGGAAGATTCTTTGTGTGTAATTTCTGATATAGCAAAGAACAAATCCTTAAAACTACTGTCTTCAACTTAGAGTCACAAAGTGTTTGTCTATCTTAATAAAAATGGGGAATAATGATTTTAAAAACCTAGTAGGTAACAAAGAATAAGGTAAAGTATGCATTCATGAGTTCTTGGGAGAGGCGGGGTGGGGAAACATTGGTGAAACCTTTCTTCCAGGAACTTTCTGGTCTTGTAGTTAATTTCTGACCTGCCCTTAATTTCAGTTTAATTTTTTTTTTTTAGCTTAAATTCCTGTTTTTATTTGACTTGAGGCTTAATATCTTATTTAGACAGGCAGGGAATATGCTTTTATCCATGGGTTTAAAAGTACAATTCTTCAATTTGGAGGGTTTTTTTAACAACTGTTACAGTAAATTCTAATAGGATATGTTAAAGCCATCTGTGCTTATAATAAATTCTACAAAGCTGCGCGAAGCTTGCCAAACCCACTTGGCTGGCATATCGGTTAATGACCAGGCTTCTGTCTCTGACTTCATGCCAATCATTCATCATGTCAAAATTAACCAGGAAGTGAAATTCTATAGAATCATCCACTCCCCCATCTTATTAAAATACTATAAGGATTATTAAACAACAAATCGACAGAGGAAGTAAAAATAGGAAGATTATAAAGTGAGAAGAATACAGAAGGCCACATCATCTTGGCTGGTCTCTACAGCATCAACACATGAAACAGCTATTAAGCTGACAGACCTGGCCAGTGGAAAATCTTCTGCTTAGGAGAATCTTCAGGTTATACAGTATTACCTCAGTGACTTCTATATCACTACCCTACCCAGCCATAAATTTACAAGGCTCTTATAGTAAAAAGGAACCTGGGCCAGGGAGGTTCCACAAAGATCTCCCATCATTGGAATGCACCTAAGATATGCTGTGGGCCAAATGCAGTGTGGCATAAAAGCATCTTTGCACCAGTACCTTATTATGAGCTATATCAAACACATCACCCATTCCCAATTTTCAAGATTCAAGTTTTTATAACAGCCCACTCCAGTAAATTTGGAAAAAAAAAAAAAAACAACTTTCAAAGCACTAACTACTTTAACAGGGAGATCTCTAGTATATCCTTCCCCTGGACGAAAGTTTTAGCCTACTTTCTCAGAATCTCTGGACACTTAGAGTCCCATAAAACTTCAATCTGGTGCCTTAAATGTAGACACTAGGTTGTTCATGAATACACTGCTATAATACAAATGGAAACTCGGGAATATGAGTTTTCCAGTGACGTAGACCATAGTTTTTAAGTAGACTGTGGCCAGGGTAGGGTAGATCAACAAATTCTCCCCCTCAGGGACTCTTCTGCCACACCTTTGTTATTGAGATAATGGAAAAGATGTTAAGCTCTGAGAGGTCATGCAATCAACCACACTGCTAGTAAGCAAAACAAAAATTGGTTCTATTAAGCTTCTTCATTACAATCATGGTCCACGGCCACTTTCCTCCCAGTCCACAGCTTTGCTTTCACTTTTACCGCTTGGTTGCAAACAAAACCTGAGAGATTAGGTCCTAACTTCTCCTTTTCTTTTCTTCTCTTCGCAGGTCCCTGCTTCCTACCCCAGGAAAGTAGCTTACTGCTCACTGTAACACCCAGGTTCTTTTCTGAAGAGCTGCTGCTTAGCCAGTCAGTCCCTAGCCTGTCCTGGTGCATGGGATTGCTCCTTCCTAAGTGCCGGACTTAGCACTTGTCCTTATTGAACTTCATGAGATTTATTTTGGTCCAATCCTCCAGTTTGTCAAGGTCTCTCTGAATCCTAGACCTACCCTCCAGCATATCTACTATTCCCCCATCTTGGTGACATATGCAAACTTGCTAAGGCTGCACTCCATCCCATCTTCCAGGTCAGTGAGGAAATACTGAACAAAACCAGCCCCAGGACTCAACCCTGGGGCACTTCACTTCATACCAGCTGTCAGCTAGACATCAAGCCATTAACTGATACACTCTAAGCCCAATGATCCATCCAGTTTTCTATCTGCCTTGCAGACCATTCATCCAACCTGTACTTCCTTAGCTTGCTTGCAAGAATGTTGTCAGAGACCAGATCAAAAACCTTCCTAAAGTCAAAGTATATAACATCCACTCGTCTTCCCACATCCACAGAGGCAGTCATCTCATCATAGACGACAATCAGGTTGTCAGGCCTGACTTGCACTTGGTGAATCCATGTTGACTATTCCTAATCACCTTCTACTCCAAGTGCTTAGAAATGAACTCCTTGAGAACCTACTCCATGATTTTTCCAGGGACTGAGGTGAGGCCGACTGGTCTGTAGTTTATCTTCCTTCTTCTCCTCCTTAAAGATGGGCACTATATTTTCCCTTTTCCAATCATCCAGGACCTTCCCCGGTCACCATGAGTTTTCAAGGATGATGACCAGTGATTCTTCCCTTACAACAGCCAACTCCCTCAGCACCCTTCAGTATATCCCATTCAGTCCCATGGACTTGTGCCCATCCAGCTTTTCTAAATAGTCCCTAACCTGTTCTTTTGCCAGTGTTGGCTGATCACCCCCTCCCCAAACTGTGCTACCAGGTGCAGTGGTTTGGGAGCTGACTTTGCATGTGAAGACTTAAGTAAAAGAGGCATTGAGTACTTCAGCCTTTTCTGTATCCTCTGTTACTAGATTGCCTCCTCCATTCAGTACCAAGCCCACACTTTCCCTGCTCTTTATCTTTTTGCTCATATACTTATAGAAACCTTCTTGTTACCCTGGCTACCTGCAACTCCAATTGCACTTTGGCCTTCCTGATTTCATCCCTGCATGCCCAAGCAGTACTCTTATACCCCTACCTAGTTGTTTGTTCAGGTTTCCACTTCTTAAAAGCTTCCTTTTTGTGTTTTAGCTCACTGAAGAGCCCCCTGCTAGGCCAAGTGGGTCTTCTTCCATGCTTCCTAGTCTTTCTGCACATCTGGATGTTTTTTTCCTGCACTCTCAGTAAGGCTTCTTTAAGTACAACCAGCACTCCTAGACTCCTCTCTCCCTCAGACTGGCCTCCCAGGAGATCCTGCCCTTTAGTTCCCAGAGCGAAGCAGTCTGCTTGTCTGAAATCCAGGGTCCATACTCTGTTGCTCTCCTTCCTTTCTTTCCTCAGGATCCTGAACTCAATCCTCTTGTGGTCACTGCTGCCCAAGTTCCCATCCAGTACTACATTCCCCACCAATTCTTCCCTGCTTGTGAGCAGCAGGTCAAGAAAAGCATGGACCATAATTGGTCTCTCCACCACTCATACCAGGAAGTTGTCCCCGATGCTGTCAAAAAGCTTCCTGGATTGCCTGTGTACTGCTGTATTGCTCTTCCAGCAGATATCAGGGTCACTGAAGTCCCCAGGGCCTGTGATCGGGAAACTTCTGCTAGCTGTTTGAAGAAAGCTTCATCCACTTAATTCTCCTGGTCTGGTGGTCTATAGCAGACACCCACAACAACAGCACCCTTGTTGCTCTCCCCTCTGACACTAAGCCAGAGATTTTCAACAGGCTACCTCTAGTTACATATTGGAGCTCTAAGTAATCATACAGCTCTTTTACATAAAGCACAACCCATGCTCCTCTTCTCCCCTGCCTGTCCTTCCAGAACAGTTATACCCAGTTTTCAATTGCACTATGAATGTCAGGCCAGCTCTTCACTAGCCAAAGTCAAACAGGAAAAATAAATGGAAGATTTACATCTCTTTAGCATTGTCTTTATTGCTTTTATGTTACAAACTAAGAAACTGAATTATTCTCTATTTATTCCAAATTATCTTACCCAGCTCATAGGCAAGACCTTTTTTTCTTGAACAAAGGGCAGAGAGCAGCAACATTTTAATACCAAGAGGGACAAGCAGAAAACATTTTCCTGATTTGTAATCAGATCATCTTTTTTGTAACAAGCATTCCGTCATTGATGAACTATAAATGTAACAATATCATTCATCACCCATGAGAAACTACCTTTCATTCCTGACAGTTTAAGCCATACATTGGAAGACAGGGAAGGGTCCCTCTCTTCACTTCAATAAACCATTAAGTAACTGTACTAGGTTTGTGCATGCTATTGCAAAGCCATTAGATTAAATTTGTAATAGCAGGAAAATATTGTTTTGAATATTGCTGTTATCTGCATGAATGTACTACACTGCTCCTTTGAAAATGATAAGGATGTGACATGGTATTATGGTTAAGGTACTGGAGTGGATTTCAGGAAACCTAAGATCAGTCTCTGTCTGGGGAAACAGGCCTATTGTGTAATAGTCAGTTCTTCTATGCCTTTGTTCTCTATTTCTAAAATAGGGTAAACTTACAGGAACATTTTGAGAATACAATCACAGTTTCCATTATTATGGCAATAGACTTCATACAATAAGTCCCCAAGTACTTAGCGGCCTCTCTTGATAAAACATTTTATAGCCCCAATTCAGCAAAGTGACCATGAAATGAGAGTTCATGATCCTAGGGAAAGGAAGCAAGGACAGCAGAAGAATAAAGAAATCGGACTTCAGAAAAGCAGACTTTAATAAAATCAGAGAACTAGTCCAAGGGAGGATTCCTTGTGAAGCAAATCTGAAGAGAAAAGGGGACTAGGAGAGCAGACTATCCTGATAAAAAGGAAGGAGAGAAAGTGCAGCAAGGAATCTTGAACAAAATGTTACTAAACGTGCACACAGCATGCAAGTGTTACATTTCTACCAACTGAATCCAAGGAAGGCCTTAAAGGTAGGCGACGTGGGTGACTGCCCAGGGCGGCACCCTACACCCACACATACACACACACGTGAGCAACTCATGATCCAGAAGCACTCTCCCCGCCCACCCTACCCCAGGCTGGAGGAGCAGGTCCCAGTTGAGCCCAGCCTCAGGAAGAGCTAAACCAGGTATGTGCAGGCAGGTTGGCACCTGCTCCAAACCACCCATCTTGCTCCCACACAGTAGCAGTGGTGCCTGCCTGCCCATGTAACTGGCACAACATGTCACTCCACCTCCCCGCCAGACCGCACTTTCTGCCCCTACCTGCCTGCCTCTCCTCTGCCTGCAGCAGTGCCGCTGGGGTGGGGGAGGGGGAACAGGAGCAGGAATGAAAAGAGTGCCAAAATACAAGTTTGTCCAGGGTGCTATTTTCCCCAAGGCTGGCCGTGATTGAATCGCAGTTCCTCAGATATAAACCCTACTTGTACAAGCTTTTAGACAGTTTCTGCTAGACGAAAGATGCTGGGTCTGGTACAAAAATCTACTGACTCCAATGAGATAGAACTGACCCTGGGACATGAATGCTTGTACATTTACCCTACCAACAAAAGCTGCCACAATGTCCTCCAGTATCCCAGTATCCCTTATTACTCCAACTTATCCTTCTCCTCCAGGGTGTCAATCATAAAGAAGACTGGAAGGGATCTCCAGAGGTCATCTAGTCCAACCCCCTGCCTAAGGCAGGATCATCTCTATCCAAACCATCCCATTCAAACCCATAATCTAAACTCTACACAAGACTGCCATCAACCCTGACACATCATAGGCCTACTACCCTAATCTGCCACAGGTAAAACAGGGGAACCATGGAAGCTAATGTCTTGCTTCTATGAAATGTTGTAAATATATATTCAAGAGGTCTTAGGTACAGGGCCACACCCCCAGCTACAGGGGAAGACAAAAACAAAGACAGCCCATACCAGTCTGATCATGGGGTAAAATTCCTTCCTGACCCCAAATATAGCAATCTCTCTGACCCTGAGCAGAGGGGCAGGACCCTCTAGCCAGGAACCTCTGGCTTTGGTCCCATGACATCTTCATTAATGATGTGGACATTGGTATCAGAAGTGGACTGGCCAAGTTCACCAACAACACCAAACTCTGGGGTAAAGCGTCCACACCTGAGGACAGGAGGGTGATCCAGGCTGACATTGACAGGCTCATGAAATGAGCAGACAAGAACCTGATGGTGTTTAATACTGAAAAATGCAAGGTTCTCCACCTGGGGAAGAAATACCTGCAGCATGCTTATAGGCTCAGCAGTGCTACGCTGGTTAGCACTACAGATGAAAGGGATTTTGGGGTCATGATTGATCACAAGATGAACATGAGCCTTCAATGTGATGCTGCTGCTAGTAAAGCGAGCAAAAAGCTGGCTTGCATCCATAGATGCTTCTCAAGCAAATCCCGGGATGTCATTCTCCTGTTGCACTCAGCCTTGGTGAGGCCGCAGCTGGAGTACCACATCCAGTTTTGTACTCCACAATTCAAAAAGGATGTGGAGAAGCTTGAGAGAGTGCAGAGGAGAGCCACGCACATGAACAGAGGTCAGGAAAACAGAACTTATGAAGAAAGGCTGAGAGCCGTGGGACTCTTCAGCCTGAAAAAGCGCAGGCTCAGGGGTGATCTGGTGGCCACCTAAGGGGTGATCTGGTGGCCACCTATAAGTTTATCAGGGATGCTCGCCAGGATCTGGGGGAACATCTGTTCACCAGAGCACCCCAAGGGATAACAAGGTCGAATGGTCACAAACTCCTCCAGGACTGTTTCAGGCTGGACATAAGGAAGAACTTCTTTACTATCCAAGCCGCCAAGGTTTGGAATAGACTGCTGCCGGAGGTGGTTCAAGTGTAGCAAAACCCCCAGTTTTTCTTTTCTTTTCTTTTTTTTTTAGTGCATTCCCTCCCCTTCCCCAACCATTTCTGACTTTTTCTCTCCCTCTCTATTCCCTATAGATAAGTATAAGTGAGCTCAGACTTAGGATAAGCTTTAAACATTTTTATTCTGGTAACAAGTTTTTCGTTTTGGATATCCACCATTTTATATTGTATAATTATTAGGCTTGTATTGATTTTTACTGTTGTATATTGTATTATTATCATTTTCGTATTGATTTTTGTTTCATATGGATATTGTATGGTTTAGGCCTTTGTAAGTGAACAAAAGTCATGTCAAGTTTCCATTTTATATGTCAAGCCTCCATTTTGTGTCCTCTGCCTGGGCATCCCCTGTGTCGCAACTGTATGATTCACGTATCCCTCCCATATAAATTGGCTCCTGGATGAATGTGTGTGATCGGGAATGATTGAAATACAACTGTAGCAGGCCTCTACTGAATGGCCTGTAATGACTGGGCCATCACCTCGCATTGGTTCATCCAGGAACCATGGACCTCACCCAGGAACAGAGACAAGACCAGCATTTGAAAGACAAAAAACCTTGAGAACCAGCAACTCTCACCATTACAGACACCTGAAACTGCACACCCGTGCATGGAGCACACATGCTTAGTATGCCAGGGGCTGACCCTTGCCTGGGCATGCCTCCTGTCACTAGACTCACACAAAGTCTGCCCCTATAAAAAGGGCCAGTGAAGACAGACCCAGTGGGATGCCTTCTCCATCTGTACCAGCACCATGCCACACCACCTATCCACCCATAGGCCCTGCCGGCGACCCCCCTGTGGACAACATCTACTGGACAAGGACCCCTTTCCAGCCTGGATAGATAGATATTCCCTGCACACCTCCTCCAACAATTTGGACTCTCTTTCTCTCTGTCTCCCTCTCTCCTCCTGGACTTCAGTGGACTTCAGCCCCTGCACCAAGCCTCTCTAACCCCTGTTGCCATTGTGTGTGTGTGTGTGTGTGTGTGTGTGTGTGTGTGTGTGTGTGTGTGTGTGTGAGAGAGAGAGAGAGAGAGAGAGAGAGAGAGAGAGAGTGGGGGGGGTGCGAGGGAATCACTTTAACATTGTGTCATCATCTCCCCTGTTCAATAAAACCACTGTCATTTGCAACCCTGAGTTGGGTCATGTTTTACTGAATCCCAGTCCCTTCCCTATCTTAAATTCCAGCCTCATTCTCTCTCTCTCTCTCTCTCTCAGCTCCAGTTCCCACCCTCTCTGCTAGTTTCCTGATCTCCTCCCAATTCCATCTCCCCTTTTCTGCCACCTCTCAGCCTCTCCTTGCTTTCCTGCTGTCCCTGCTGCCTCTCAGCCTCCCCTGCTCCTACTGCCTTTTCCCTGTGACTTTCTGCTGCCTTTCTCTGCTTTCCTGCTGCCCTGCCACCTGCTGCTTTTCCTGTGATTTTGTGCTGTCCATCTCTCTGTTTTCAGGCTTCCCCCCCACCTTCTGTAATCCCACCCCACCTCCTGCAGCTTCCCAGCTCCTCTTAGCTGTCCTGCAATTTTCTCCAGCAGCTGGATCCTTTCTCCAGCTTCCAGCACCTACTGCCACTCTCTGCAACTTCTCTAACTGCCCCAGAGCCATCCTGTGGCTCCCCACATCCAGAGCCCCTCTTTAACACCCACACTTTCCCTTAGTCCCATTTTCCCCTCTCCTCATCTACCTTTTCAGCTCCCCTATGGCTCTGGTTCCAGTCCCAGCCTCTATGCCGGCATCACTCCCCTGTTCTGCAGGATTTGGGTATTGTCTTTTAATCAATTAAGATCAATTAACCTAAAGTTACCCCGAGCCTCAGTTCTTCAGCCCAGGCCCCTCTAGTCTACCGGTTCTTATCCCAGTCCAGGTGACTTTCATTTCCAGCAACTTTCACTCCCTATGAAGTTAAGTTAAGGTTTCTTACCTTAACCTTTCCCCAGGTATCCCAAGTACACCAAGCACATACATACATCTTACAATACCCAACTTAGGAACTCACTTGTGTGTATGTGTAGGTGGGTGGTATGTGTGTACATTTGTGAATACACATATGTTTACATATATAGATATCATTGTGTGTGTGTGTGTGGTATATGAATTAGTAATCCACATATGTGTATTGGATGTGCAGGTGTTGGTAACTGGTAACTGATTCTGTCTAAATTTGGTGTGTGTAGCGTGTATGGGCTTAAACTGGTGATAGGTGTGCATGAACCTAAACTAGTTATTTTGAACGTGTGTGTATCAGAGTTGCTAGTGTGTGTGTGTGTGTGTGTGTGTGTGTGTGTGTGTGTGTGTGGCATTGTGTACATGATATATGAATTCGTGATCTGTGTCTAACCTTTGCGGTGTATAGTGTGTGTGCTTGAATTGGTAATAGGTATGCATGTGCCTAGGCTGATTTGAACATGCATGTGCCTGAGCTGGTAGTGTGTGTCTGTATGCACCTAACTGATTTGTCTGTTTGTATATGTGCAACTGTGTTACACCCTCCTGTCTAACAGCACAATATTGATATCCTGAGAGGTGGCCTGACCCCACAGGACAACACAAGCACCTACTTTGAACTCCTTCAAGAGACATTTGGATGTTTATCTTGCTGGAATCATATGATCCCTTCTGACTTCCTGCTCCTGGGGCAGGGGGCTGGACTCGATGATCTTCTGAGGTCCCTTCCAGCCCTAATGTCTATGAATCTATGAAAATGCATAATGGTACATCTTAAAACAAGTGATACATTTCTATTGTGTTCTTTTTTACCATGAATGGTAGCCAAGAACCCAATTCTGTGATATTTTAAAGAAGTAAAATTTTACTCAAGCATTTAAGTAAATCCAAGATGAGTCTCCCACTCCTACCCCACCCCACCATTTTACATGGGAAAAAAAAGTCCCTCAGCTTGGAGTTTAGTATGAGGTGGAAGGAGGACAGGGCAGCTACTGTGGTTCCAGCTCCAGCTTCCCCAGCTTCGGCTCCAACTCCAGCATGGGGTTAGGGCCAGGGCCTACCCCACTTGCTGCCTCTATTCCCCCATCTGCCTGCTATCCCCCGCTTCCACAGAGTCTTTCCCACTAACCCCCCACTACCTCTTCCCTCTCACCTGCCCCAATCCATCACATACCCTACAGCTCTAACCCACCCTATCCCAAGGATCAAAGCACACGCTTGCTCTGGCCTCAGCTCAGACCAGTAACAGCAGTTGTGGTGGCAGCAGCTCTGGCCAGGCCCTGGAGGTAGAGGATGCAGGAGGGAAGAGATGCAGGGGGAAGGCAGAAGGGAGTGCAGGATTGGGGGCAGGGGGCAAATGCCAGTGGACAGGCAGGGGGAGCATGTGGAGGGGGGAGGCAAGAAGTGGTCAGGCCACCTGGTCCCCCTGAAGGCCTATCCCCCACACCCTGCCACTGCTTCCCCACTGTAGGGAGGGGAAAATTAAGACAGACCTCCAATAATTAGATTTCTGTACACAGAACATTATGCCCAGGAAAAAGCCAACCTATTAAATAGGTACTTTGCGTCGGTCTTTCATCAGCCCCATGGGACGCCCGTGCCTGCTACAGGGCCGGGAAGTCTGGGTGAGGGTGATCCCCTGCCCTCCATTAATGCTGACTTTGTGAAGGAACATCTTGAGAAGCTGGATACCTTCAAGTCAGCCGGCCCTGACAATCTTCACCCCAGGGTACTCAAGGAGCTGGCGAGCATCATAGCCCAGCCTCTAGCGCGGATCTTTGAAAACTCTTGGTGCTCTGGTGTAGTGCCCGAAGACTGGAAGAAGGCCAACGTGGTGCCTATCTTCAAGAAAGGGAGGAAAGTGGATCCGGCTAACTATAGGCCCATCAGCCTGACTTCTATCCCGGGGAAGATCTTAGAAAAGTTTATTAAGGAGGCCATCCTTAATGGACTGGCCGATGCCAACATCTTAAGGGATAGCCAGCACGGGTTTGTTGCGGGTAGGTCTTGCTTGACCAATCTCATTTCCTTCTACGACCAGGTGACGTATCACCTGGACAAGGGAGATGAGATTGATGTCATATATCTTGACTTCAAAAAAGCCTTCGATCTGGTGTCCCATGATCGTCTCTTGGAGAAACTGGCCAATTGTCGCCTTGGGTCCCCCACGATCCACTGGCTGGAAAATTGGCTCCGGGGTCGGACCCAGAGGGTAGTAATTGATGGAAGTCACTCATCGTGGTGTCCTGTGACCAGTGGGGTCCCCCAGGGCTCTGTCCTTGGACCCATACTGTTCAACATCTTCATTAACGATGTGGACACTGGAGTCAGAAGCGGACTGGCCAAGTTCGCCGATGACACCAAACTTTGGGGCAAAGCATCCATGCCAGAAGACAGGCGGGTGATCCAGGCTGACCTGGACAGGCTCAGCAAGTGGGCGGATGAGAATCTGATGGTGTTCAACGCCGATAAATGCAAGGTTCTCCACCTCGGGAAGAAAAACCCGCAGCATCCTTATAGGCTTGGCAGTGCTAAGTTGGTTAGCACTATGGAAGAAAGAGACTTGGGGGTCATCATTGACCACAAGATGAACATGAGCCTGCAATGCGATGCTGCGGCTAGTAAAGCGACCAAAACGCTGGCTTGCATCCATAGATGCTTCTCAAGCAAATCCCGGGACGTCATTCTCCCCCTGTACTCGGCCTTAGTGAGGCCGCAGCTGGAGTACTGCGTCCAGTTTTGGGCTCCACAATTCAAAAAGGACGTGGAGAAGCTTGAAAGAGTCCAGAGAAGAGCCACGCGCATGATCAGGGGTCAGGGAAGCAGACCCTACGATGACAGGCTGAGAGCCCTGGGGCTCTTTAGCCTGGAAAAGTGCAGGCTCAGGGGTGATCTGATGGCCACCTACAAGTTTATCAGGGGTGACCACCAGTATCTAGGGGAACGTTTGTTCACCAGAGCGCCCCAAGGGATGACAAGGACGAATGGTCACAAACTACTACAAGATCGTTTCAGGCTGGACATAAGGAAGAATTTCTTTACTGTCCAAGCCCCCAAGGTCTGGAACAGCCTGCCGCCGGAGGTTGTTCAAGCGCCTTCATTGAACACCTTCAAGATGAAACTGGATGCTTATCTTGCTGGGATCCTATGACCCCAGCTGACGTCCTGCCCTTTGGGCGGGGGGCTGGACTCGATGATCTTCCGAGGTCCCTTCCAGCCCTAATGTCTATGAAATCTATGAAATCTATGAAATAATAAATTCATATATTATCCATGTATAGAATCTAATGATTGTGGGGTCATCATAGATTCGGAGTTATCTTGGACTCAGTTATATATAGTACTGATCACCTGACATCATGCATGACAAACATATCCAAGGAGGTGATACTTCCCCTCTATCGGGCGCTGGTCAGACCGCAGTTGGAATAATGCTTTCAATTTTGGGCGCCACACTTCAAGAGAGATGTGGATAACCTGGAGAAGGTCCAGAGAAGGGCCACTCATCTGGTTAAGGGCTTGCAGGCCAATCCCTATGAGGAGAGACTAGGGCACCTGGACCTCTTCAGCCTCCGCAAGAGAAGGTTGAGAGGCAACCTTGTGGCTGCCTATAAGTTCATCACAGGGGCACAGAAGGGAATTGGTTAGTTTTTATTCACCAAGGCGCCCCCGGGGGTTACAAGAAACAGTGGCCACAAGCTAGCAGAGAGCAGATTTAGATTGGACATTAGGAAGAACTTCTTCACAGTTCGAGTGGCCAAGGTCTGGAATGGGCTCCCAAGGGAGGTGGTGCTCTCCCCTACCCTGGGGGTCTTCAAGAGGAGGTTAGATAGGCATCTAGCTGGGGTCATCTAGACCCAGCACTCTTTCCTACCTATGCAGGGAGTCAGACTCAATGATCTATTGAGGTCCCTTCCGACCCTAGCATCTATGAATCTATGAATCAGTAGCCCATATGATTCGTGAGGCCAAAAGAAATTACATTTTGAGAAAGACCTCAAAAATGTTCTTAAATAATTACTAGAGCTTTATCAACAATCCCCTCCAATAGTGTGCAGTGTTCCATAATCCTTTTATCAGTTCTCCTTCTGTACCAAGTCTCTTAATTCCACTGTGTAGATATAGTTTCAGGGTTTTACTTGTCATTTTGTAATTGTCTTCCTGTCACACACGAATAAATGGGCAAATGTTATAAATAAACGTCAACTGGAAAGAGTGCTGCAGTGGTCTAGCTGGGATTTTATAAAATTCTTTCCCAATTTCCCCTCAAGGAACCTTTCTAGGAGAGAGTTAAAAAGATCACATGGCTTTTCAGCAGGTTCAGTTATAATCTTGACATTTTTTTCCAGCATTGACATGTAAGAGTCCGAACATTCTAGGGACTTGGACATTTAAACAGGTTACCAAGGGAGAGAAGAAAGCAAGAAATGTAATACCTGTAGTAACTTAAATGCAAGACTTAATTTTTTTACCATTATTTAGTACTTTGAGCAGGGACAAATAGTTATGACAGCTCTTGAATTGATGATAGCTTCTATTATGGCTTTCAGATAGCCAACTAACTGTTGGCACTGAACTTATGACCCAGATACCCTGTTCCAGGCAGACCTACTTCTCACTCAGACCAACCACAACTTCTCCGTTTGATAATAGGCACATTATATTGATACACTGTGATAGCCAGGGGTCCTGGTTTTCTCTGATAAAAAAAAAATCACAAATTCTCTGATTAAAAAAATTGCAAATTCTTTGATAAACCCCCCAAATCCATGATTAAAATTAAAGGCCCCCCTGGCCCTGCTGGTGACTCTCACTCCCCCCTACAGTCTCCCCAGCCCTCCTGATGCTCTCTTTCATGTGTTCATCTGTGTATGTGCATGTGTTCACATGTGTATGTGTGCACCTGTGCATGTATACATGTGTATGCATACCCCTGTGCACACCTATAGGTGTGCATGTGGTGTATGCATCTGTACATGCATGTGTGTGTGTGGATGCTGGACACACTGCCATGGGGAACTGGCTGGGGGCTGGGGGAGTGGGGACGTGTTGGAGGAAGATGTGGAGTAGCCATCCAGTTGGCTGCACATGGACTGTGAGTCAGCTATTGGTTCTTAAGGGAAGCCGCATTTGGAGGAGCCGAACTCCCGGCCGGCTGCTGCAAACCCCACCCCAACCGGCTGCAAAACCTCCCAGCTCCTGCAAACCCCCCAATCCCCAGATGGATGCAAAACCTCCTAACTCCTACAAACCTCCCAGAAAACCCCCTTCTCCCAGCTGGCTGCTGCAAAAAACCCCAGCTTCTGCAAATCCCCCAGCTCCCAGCAAACCTCCACACTCCCTTAGCCCCCAGCCAGCTTCCCCCCCACCCCCCAGCCCTACCTAGCAACCCCTCATCCTCCTGAAAGGACCACTTACCACTTCACAGGCTCCAGAAGGAAAGTAAGTCTGACCCAAGACTTGGGACTGACTAAAAGCCTCAGGCCCCACCCTTCCCCCTCTCCCTCCAGGCAGGGTCGGGGCTTTCCCACCCTTTTTGCAATCAACTCTTGCAGACTGGAACTCTGCCAGCCTGCAGAGCTCTTTGCAAAAGGGGGAAATCCACAGTTTTCCCTGCTAAAAGGGAAAATCTGCATTTTCTTTGATAAAACTGGGAAATCCATGGTTTTCTCCATTTTTCCATGGGAAATGGAAAACCCAGATCCCTGGTGATAGCAGAGAAGAATAATGCGGGCAAGGCAAACAAAATAATGTCCCCTATTCTATATCTACCAGTCTTAGGACTGCCACAGAGGAAAGGCACAACTGGCCAGTATGTGACCTTCATTCACCCTGTGCTTCTTTCTTGGATGTCAGATATCAGTAACCTGGAGGTCAAGGGAAGAGACCCACCCAACCTCAGTAGGGTGGGTGAGATGGGCTGGTGGTGTGCTCTCTAGCCATGGTAGCATTGAGTTCCCACCTCGAAGACCCATTGTTGTCTGAAAGCCATCTTTTTTTTGTATTCTCTCTCTCCTGATGATTCTTCATTCTCAGACTTCATTGACTGGTCTCCTTCTGTTCGCCATACTTTCCATGTTCTGTTCTGCCAGCATATTCCTTTGTTTCCCAAACCCAACACATGCACACATCTTAATTTGATTATTTACTGGTATCTTAATTTGATCTGTCCACCAAATCCAGATATCCCAAGGGCTCTGCAGCTGGTCACTGTGACCTGGCCACATGGCAGAGTCCCTTATCTCGTGTTATGGAACAGTGTGGTACATATCTTCAATTTCCCGGCCTGTATGTCTGTTGGTTTCAGACACAGCGGGTCTTGAAGAAAACTTTGTCACAAACAGGCTTTTAGAAATCAATGAACCCTTGCCACCCCCCTGAAACATTATTCTAATATATATCTCCTTTACCTAAAAGCCAATTCCCAAAAGCAAACCTCTAACTACCATTTTCTAGCCACCTCAGGTAACTTACAGTGAAACCCTAACCCCAGTAAAGTTAATGGGAATTTTCCAGCAATTTCAATGTAGCCAGAATTTCACTCTTAGTCTTTTGTAACAGCTGACTTAAGGTCACCAGACTGACTAATATTTTTCTATGGGGACTAACTCAAATAACTTGTATTTGACTCTCCTTGTCAGTCCCCCATAAGAGAGTTCAGAAGTTACATGGTTTTTTCTGTAGCTACAAATATCATATTAATCCACCCAGAAGAAATGGTGTATCCATTCCTGACAGCCTGGCATGTCCTTATCTGACCTCATCAATTGCTGTTGCAAGGAACTGCCAGAGAAATCTGTCAGTGTGTTGCTGATTGATTAGAATATTGATTCATTCTTTTTTTCTTAAACAAATGATCATGTTTGCCAACTACAAAAACCTTTAAGAAGTTTGCAATAGGAAAGGCTATAACTTTTTAATAAAACTATATAGCACTAGACACCTAAAAACATCACAAGGCTTTGGAGTTTTTGCTCTGTTTTGAATTTGGATAAACTCAGCATATGGCAAGTTCAGGCAAGATGGCAGAGACTTTGCTTCACCATACAGCCAAGTCCACAATGCCAGACAGCACCTCAGGAAGCTGCTGCTGGACATGGTGTGAGGAGCACAAAGAGCTGGGGGTCTTACTGCTCCCAACCCCAAGTACCAACTACAACACCATCACCTCCTGCAACATGCCCTCCTCCCACCTCAGGACTTGCCTGGAGAGGTTCTTGAAGGACAGAATGCAGGCCAAACCTCCCCCTGTCCACCCCACCCCCCCAAACACACACACACACACACACACACACACACACACACACACTTTAGACCTACAAAGACTGTTAATGCCTTTGAACATTCCCCATCACAGCAATTGCACAGTGCATGCTAAAAATATTGTGTAAGAATGTCTTACTGTGTACCAATGTGGTTATATGTGTGGTTTTACCGCTTTTCCTATCAGCATAATATTAGAACTTCATAACTCCTCTACTACCAGCTAACATAGGCTGCATGACTAACTGAGGCAGATAAAACTAAGTTCCTGCTGGCGTCACCCAAACTGTCTCTGGGGTGCCACACTTCCTAGGCACTACACATTACCATGACTTACTCTATGTCACTTATTCTCCATTTAATAAAATTCTTAACTAAACTAATATTGCTAATTCAAACTAACATCTTTGGCCATTTCAGTAGTTTTCTAGCTTTACTATATCAATGTAGGCCATCTTTACCTACATCTTTGTCAGTATTTGAATGTTCAGAATCCTAGTCAGATGCTGGGTCAACCTGTAAAAGGCAAGCACCTCTGGCCATGAACAGAACAGTTTGGATTGGGGATACACTGCTCCATCTAAAGCTGTGTGCAGTTTTGGGCTCCACATTTGTAAATGTTGTGGAGAAGTTAGAGGGTCCAAAGGCAGGCAACCAAAATGATAAAAGGTTTGGAAAGGAAGGCAGACTAGGGAAGGAAATATGTATGTTCAACTTATAGAAAACGTGCTTAAGAGGGGACATGATAGCAGTCTTCAAATATCTGAAGGGGTGCCAATATATACAATGATGTGTATCCACTGAACCCTCTCTAACTTCTCCACCAATGTATACAAACTCTGTACCCATGTAACTACCATCCTATATTGTTTTCCAACTCTAAAAAGCAAGGTGACAACTATAATTTTTAACATTCTCTAATAAAGTTTTAAACCTGTTCTTGTTGTCTAATGTCCGTTCTATTTCACTCTCTCCCCTCTCACTGAAATCTGACAAAATTGTGCTACAATAACATTTTTAAATTGATAATTATACTATGATTCTACAAGACGTTTATATGATCAGATTGAAAACTAGCGTCCCACACTTTCATTTTCTTAAACTAACTTAATAGTTAAAGAGCATCATTGGCAACAAAAGCTCCCAAAGCACTTTACAATTATATACAGGTCCAATTTGAGAAAAATAACTCTCTAATGAAAAATGCATAAAGATGAAGCTATCTCTGTAGACTCTTGGTTATGACATTCTCCTGGGGTTGGGGAAGAAAGAGAAGGGTCTCTGTGGTACCAGTCTCCACTCCTAGAATTATTTAGATACTTTATATTTAACTTTAACAAATTTGAAAAATCAGAAATAAGCCTAACAGCAGGACTCCTCACTCATATTGGAGTGCCAGAACCACTGTAGGCTATAGTATGGACGCAGCCAAACTATAGCTCATGAGATGCATGAAACTCATGGATAGTTCAAATGCAGCTCCTGAAAAAGTGCAGTAGTAGGGAGTCCTGTACATCTCACAAGTTTTGGGTTCTTATGACACAAATGTTAGGAAATCTGGCCACTCCTCCTATACAACCAACAAAGTGAGAGATATGGAATGAAATTCCTCTCCAGCTGAGGCTGACATATATCACAAATGCCCCAGATATGGAACAAGTGCTCCAGCTAGCAAGCTACTGGACAAAATTTGGGTGCCATCGCAGGGAATTTGGGTTACACCCCAGGGAATTACACATTTAGGCACCAGCATAATTTTGCATATAAACATATGACCATGTATAAGTGCATAACATTGCCTAATTTAACCCAGGAGGGCACTGTGCTTCCACCTCTGCAGGGCTCTCAGCACTCAAGCTGGGAGCCCCATGTGGAGGCACTGACCATAGTGGCGGGCAATTGAACAACTGGTGAGTGGAAAGGGGAGCTCCTGCCTGCTGTGGGAGGTGGGTGTGGGATTTGTGGGTGGATGTGGGCCTGCACATCACATGCCCTCCCCCATGGTGCATAGCCCCTGCCACTGGCAGCAGCAGCAGCTACAGGCCTTCAAGGTACTCATGGCCATGGCAGGCAGAGCCCCCTTGCAGCATGCAGCTCTGGCTGAGTCCCAGGGCATGCACATGCTGGCATGGAGCCAGCCCAGTCTGGTCCAAAGATGTGCTCCAGCAGGCCAGGCCAGGCTGGCTCTGTGCCAGCATGTGTGGTCCCTGGGACTAAGCGAATAATTTGAATTTGTCTGCACATAATTCCCTGGGGTGTAACTAGTGGTTTTGGACTGAATCCAAGCTGTGAGTGTACAGTAGATATGTAATGGGGACTTAGGCCCCTTGCCTCAAACTGGATGGAAGTGGAACTTAGGCAAGACTTAGGTACCCATGTGATCAAACTGAATTGCTTCTGAGCATGCCCAGAAGCTCAAGTCCAGGGAACTAGGACACTTTGCAGTCTGAACCAGAGATACCACCTGCCCCCTTGTGCCCCAAAGCCTTGCACCTTTGGAGTAATTTACAAATGTGAAAATGCTATTATCCTGATATATGCACAGTTTGTACAGTGTGTAACTATGAACAATGTGAAACTTTGAACAATTAGATCATTACAATTAAATGATGTCTATGAAAACCCTCTAAACTGTTGCACATGTATACACGTGAGCTAGTACAGGTACATGCTGGCAACATAGCTAGCATGGAGTTCAGTTTCCACAACAGTTATGTTCTAACACCACCATTTTTGTTAAATGCCTCATCATCACATGTTCACTGGGCCAGTTCCACCAGCTATAGTTTCATAGTTTCATAGTTGGTAGGGTCAGAAGGGACCTGAGCAGATCATCAAGTCCGACCCTTTGCCATGGGCAGGAAAGAATGCTGGGGTCAAATGACCCCAGCTAGGTGAATGTCTAGCCTCTTTCTGAAGACCCCCAGGGTAGGAGCTAGCACCACTTCCCTTGGAAGTTGGTTCCAGATCCTAGCTGCCCCGACTGTGAAGTAGTGCCTCCTGATGTCTAGCCTGAATCTACTCTCAGTCAACTTATGGCCATTATTCCTTGTTACTCCCAGTAGTGCTCAGAGGAACAGGGACTCTCCCATTGCCTGCTGGTCCTCCTTGGTCAGTTTATAGGCAGCCACCAGATTCCCTCCTCAGCCTTCTCTTGTGGAGGCCGAACAGTTTCAGGTCCTATAGCCTCTCCTCGTAGGGCCTGCCCTGCTGCCCCCGACCATGTAAGTGGCCCTCCTCTGGACCCTATCCATGTTGTCCACATCCCTCCTGAAGTGCGGTGCCCAGAACTGGACACAGGACTCCAACTGTGGCCTGACCAATTCACATAGAGGGGGAGGATCACCTCCTTGGACCTGCTCATGATGCATCTGTGGATGCATGACAAGGTGCAGTTAGCCTTCCTGACCGTGTCCTCACATTAGTGGCCCATGTTCATCTTGGAATCCATAGTGACTCCAAGAACCTTTTCTGCCTCCGCTCTGATGAGAAGGGAGTTCCCCAGCCTGTAGGTATGCTTCTGGTTCATCCTCCCCAGGTGCAGTACCTTGCACTTGTCAGTATTGAAACCCATCCTATTCTCATCCGCCCACCCCCGTAACTTCTCCAGATCTAGCTGTAGCCTGTCCCTCTCTTCTAGTGCACCCACTTCTCCCCACATCTTGTTGTCATCTGTGAATATGAACAAGGTGCTTTTCACCCCCTCGTCCAAGTTGCTGATGAAGATGTTGAACAGTGCAGGCCCAAGGACCAAGCCCTGGGGAACCCCACTGCCCACATCCCTCCAGGTTGAAAATAACCCATTCACCACCACTCTCTGGGTGTGGCCCTCCAGCCAGTTTGTGACCCATCTGACTGTGTAGGCATCGACACCACAGTCACCTAATTTTTTAATGAGAATGGGGTGAGAGACAGTGTCAAAGGCCTTCCTAAAGTCCAGAAAGATTACGTCCACTGCGACACCTGTGTCCAAAGATTTTGTGACCTGGTTGTAGAAGGCCACCAGGTTGGTCTGACAGGACCTGCCTCGAATGAACCCATGTTGATTGCCTCTAAGCATAATCTCCCCTACTGGTCCCTGGAAAATATGCTCCTGGATAATTTTCTCAAAGAGCTTTCCCAGGACCAAGGTAAGACTAATGGGCCTATAGTTTCCTGCATCCTCCTTCCTCCCTTTTTTGAAAATGGGGACCACATTGGCCCTTTTCCAGTCCTCTGGCACCTCGCCAGAGCACCACGAGTGCTCATAAAGCTGTGCCAGGGGTCCAGCAATGACCTCTGCCAATTCCCTCAGCACTCTGGGGTGGAGATCATCAGGACTTGCTGATTTGAATACATCTAGTCCCACCAGAAGTTCCCTGATTAGGTCCTCACTGCCCCTGGGCCTGGTTGCATCTCCCCTGTAGCAAGAGTAGGAATATCAAAAAGTAGAGCTTAAGTTAAAAGTGAAATATTAACTGGAAGTTTTAAACATTATGATACAATTAATACATCCTTATGGCACCAGATATCCTACAGGCTAAAGAAAAAAAAAATCTCTTAAGCTGAACAGGAAGAGATAAACTTAGTCTCGTCTTCATTCAGAACATCTTTGCTTTTTGTTGAGTGAGAAATGTCCTTGAATTCATTTAAACCATTTGTGGAACATCTTTTAACAACACTATTTACCAAAAAAAGCCCTTTTCTTTTCTTTTCTTTTAAGAGACAAAAAGCAGATATGCTACTGGGGATACTGTTTCCCTTTAAGAAAAAATTGTGTCAATAGACTGGTTAAACTTTTGTATAATGTATTACATTGTTTAATCTATTGATTTCATCATTGTAACCACACAATTCAAGTCAAACCCATATGGGAAGGATGATAATGCACAATCCACTCTGTAGATATATAATGCAAACTATAAATTGCCGCTTTTTTAATTAACCATTGTTAACCTATGTGGAAATTTAAGTCTTTATTCCAAAGAAATCAATGAAAATTTTGCCATTAAAGTCAACAGCATCAGAGTTTGAGTCAGATTGTTCATAACTCAACAATCCCTTCATAACAAGAATACAAAATATGATGAATCCATACCAAAATATAAACTGTGGTAAAAAATACATAAATCCTTTTAGTTAATGAGTGGTTAACCCTGGAAAGTGTGAGGATTAAAAGAACTAAATGTACATCATAGCCTCACAGAATATCTATTTTTTAAAGACTTTAAAATGTTCAAAATACAACATTTGAACCATCAGTATTTTAAGATTGCTTGTAGTCTTATTAAGAAGTGGCACAAACCATTTTAATGTAGTATGCTTAAAAATTGTGTGGGTCATGATTCAGCTCTGAACAGTTCTATATGAGAACTTTATTACTGGAATATGAAAGGTTTAAATATTGCCAAACCAGTAAGTACTGCAATCCTGGTGGTCACCTCCATAATACAAACCAAAGCAAGGAGCAGTTCAAAACAGGACCTTCTGATCATCAGCTTTCATTGATATTAATGATGCATTCTTATTACAGTGGCAGTTGTGTCAAATAAGGCAGATTAGATCCATTGACAAAATGGATGTTTCTCGTTTTCAGCAGGGAATTAATATTGATTTTTCCTTTGAAATCTTAAAAGCTTGTGATAAACTCTCCATGTCATTTAGAAATAAGGGGTGGGGGGAATCATCTTCTGCAAAGTGCTTATTTTTGTTGATAGACATGTGTGCACTTTTTTAAACCACTAGGCTATTAATTTCCCCAGAGGTGTATATCACAACCTTTACAAAGTAGCCAGTAATTCTTCTACATGAAACATTAATAGAAACCAATACATGGATGGAATGAAAACAAACCCCCATTCTAAATTATAGAAGCATACAAAATACAAATGGCATACCTCAGACAAGTCTTATATAAAAAGAAGCAAAAAGCTCGTACACATACATGCACCAGACTGCTTTCTAAGGCACCTTCACCCTTACGCACGGCAGTGGATATTGGTGTTGCTTGCCTTTCTCTGAATTTCCACCAGCAATGCCAATTTTAGCTTTTTTGCCTGGGTCTGAGACATGTTACAACATCCTCTTTTTACTGTAAGTAAATAGGCAACTACTATTATCATCCCACTAGGCACAAGACCGGAGGAAAAACTTAGGCCTGGCTCATATAAATCCAAAATACTTTTTACCTGCTAAATATGCATATGCAAGCAAATATTTAGGTCCCTTTCCAAGTTTCTGAAGCTGAATTGAGCCCATCTGCTTCCTCCATTCATCTTCCAGTAATTATTTTGCATCAGTTTAAATTTTTCAAGGATATTTTTGAAAGAAAGGGCTAGAAATATATATTGGTGTAATTTTATTTTTTTTTTAAGAAATCCTCATTCTCCTTCAAACATGCAGTTCCCTGAACTGTAATTTCTCAACTGAGTTTCTGGAAGATTTTCTCTGGTGGGTGTTATATTGGTTTGGCCCTCACCTTTACCAAGGCAATACACATTACAGGGTACCCTATAAATTTCAAAAGGAGTATGAATAACTGGAGAAGGAAACACCTCAAGAGGGGAGACTGAAGTTGCTATTCATTAGGACGGTGTGAAATTTTGGTGGCCATTTCATTTCTATTCAGATTTGGACGGTTTGGTAGCTGAAGCACCAAATCCGAAATGAAACACAAGGCTCTGAAACAGGTATGAAATTAAACAGATCCATCCAAATGTTTTGGAAATGTTTCAGATGTTTTGGAGGCGGGCTTGCATGGAAAGAGAAACTAAGAAGAGGGAAGGGAAGGAGGAAGGGGGAAGGACTGCTCTGATATTGACATCTGTAGCTGGCCAGTGACAATGATCTGTCCCTGTAGGCGGCCATGAGATCACCTCTCAGCCTCCTCTTGCAGAGGCTGAAGAGGTTCACGTCTCCCAATCGGTCCACATAGAGTTTTTTTCTGTAGTCCTTTAACCATACGAATGGCCCTCCTCTGAACCCTCTCCAGGCCATCCACATCCCTCCCGATGTGCGGCGCCCAAAACTGGACACAGTACTCCAGCTGCAGCCTGACCAGTGCTGCATAGAGGGGAAGTATCACCTCCCCAGACCTGTTTGTGATGCACCTACTTATGTTGTTGTGCCTCTGCCTGCTGAGAAGGGGGATCAGGCAGGATCCGCACCCACACCCCAGAAGCAAGGGGGTAGTGTGGAGTGGGATCATTTTGAGGTGACAGATGATCCTACATATGCTATCTGCCTGCACTGCTGATATAAGACCAGCCAGGGCAAGGAGGTGAAACTTTTCAGCACCATGAGGGTGGCAGGAGGCACCACCCTCTAGACCTTGCTCTTCCTCAGCCTGGAACCAGTGGGAGTGTGCCCAAAAAGAAGTCCCCCTCTCACTTCAAAGTCCCCATCCCCAAGAAGCAGAGGCATGCCACCCTGGAACAATGGGGCAAAGGTGGACAGAAAGGGGGGCATGTTGCAAAGGTGAGCAAGATCACCCAGAGCATCTGGGAGATGCTTGATGTGGATTGCCAGCCCTTATCCCTAGTTTAGCAGCCAGGGTTCAGGTGGCTCATGATGCTCATGACCCAATCCTACCATGTGGCCTCATGCACCACCTTCAGCAGGATGGTGGTGCCCTCCCTGTGAGGCATGCAGGGAGTACTTGAGGGAGGAGCTGTGCAAGATAGGTCCACAGCTGGCCTTGCACTTCACCTCTGACATCTGGAGCAGCCAGGGTGGAGATCATGCCTACCTCTCCCTCACAGGGCACTGGTGCAATCAGTCAGGCCATCAGTGGGCTCTCCTTCAAGCCAAGGTGATGGATGAATCATATGGCAGAGATCATGGTGTCCATGAACCACATGGTGCAGGGGTGGCTCGTTGGGCAAGGTGAGCTCACCTGTGGGTTAATGGTCACTGACAATGGGGTCAATATGGTCAAGGTGGTCCATGATGCCAACTTCGTTGGCATCCGCTGTGTGGCACACAAGTTCCACCGTATAGTCAGGGATGCCTTGGAGGGGGCAGGGCTGCCAGTGATGGTGTTGTCACAACTGGCCTGATCATTCCGAAATGCAAAAAGGTAACAGACTACTTCCACCGGAGCATCAAGGGGGTAAGATGCTGTGGGACAAACAGGCAGAGCTGCGCGTCATAGATTCATAGATGTTAGGGTTGGAAGGGACCTCAATAGATCATCGAGTCCGACCCCCTGCATAAGCAGGAAAGAGTGCTGGATCTAGATGACCCCAGCTAGATGCTCATCTAACCTCCTCTTCAAGACCCCCAGGGTAGAGGAGAGCACCACCTCCCTTGGGAGCCCGTTCCAGACCTTGGCCACTCGAACTGTGAAGAAGTTCTTCCTAATGTCCAATCTAAATCTGCTCTCTGCTAGCTTGTGGCCACTGTTTCTTGTAACCCCCGGGGGCGCCTTGGTGAATAAAAACTAACCAATTCCCTTCTGTGCCCCCGTGATGAACTTAAAGGCAGCCACAAGGTTGCCTCTCAACCTTCTCTTGCGGAGGCTGAAAAGGTCCAGTTTCCCTAGTCTCTCCTCGTAGGGCTTGGTCTGCAGGCCCTTAACCATACCCGTGGCCCTTCTCTGGACCCTCTCCAGGCTATCCGCATCCTTCTTGAAGTGTGGCGCCCAGAATTGCACGCAGTACTCCAACTGCGGTCTGACCAGTGCCTGATAGAGGGGAAATATCACCTCCTTGGACCTATTCGTCATGCATCTGCTGATGCACAATAAAGTGCCATTGGCTTTTTTGATGGCTTCGTCACACTGCCGAATCATGTTCATCTTGGAGTCCACTAGGACTCCAAGATCCCTTTCCACCTCTGTGCCACCCAGCAGGTCATTCCCTAGGCTGTAGGTGTGCTGGACATTTTTCCTCCCTAGGTGCAGCACTTTGCATTTCTCCTTGTTGAACTGCATCCTGTTGTTTTCTGCCCACTTGTCCAACCTGTCCAGGTCTGCCTGCAGCTGTTCCCTGCCCTCCGGTGTGTCCACATCTCCCCATAGCTTAGTGTCATCTGCCAACTTGGACAGAGTACATTTCACTCCCTTGTCCAAGTCACTGATGAAGACATTAAAGAGTATCGGTCCAAGGACTGAGCCCTGCGGGACCCCACTGCCCACACCCTTCCAGGTCGAGACCGACCCATCCACCACGACTCTCTGGGTGCGGCCCTCTAGCCAATTCGCCACCCACTGGACTGTGTAGTCATCTGAGTCACAGCCTCTTAACTTGTTCACCAGTATGGGGTGGGATACCGTATCGAAGGCCTTCCTGAAGTCTAAGTATATGACATCCACCCCTCCTCCTGTGTCCAGGCGTTTCGTAACCTGTTCATAGAAGGAGACTAGATTGGTCAGGCACGATCTGCCCACCACAAACCCGTGCTGGTTTCCTCTTAGCATAATTTGCCCTGCTGGGCTCTCACAAATGTAAGCCTTGATAATTTTTTCAAAGACTTTGCCAAGGATAGAGGTGAGACTGACTGGCCTATAGTTGCCCGGGTCCTCCTTCCTCCCCTTTTTGAAAATGGGGACCACGTTAGCCCTTTTCCAGTCCTCCGGGACTTGGCCCGTGCGCCACGAGCGTTCGAATATTCCCGCCAGTGGCTCTGCAGTGATGTCGGCCAGTGCCTTCAGCACCCTTGGATGGAGCTCATCCGGGCCTGCCGACTTAAAGGCATCCAGTTCTTCCAAGTGACTCTGCACCATCTCAGGAGCTACGCATGGAAGTCAGTTGCTGCTGCCTCTCTACAACCCCAGTGAGAGACTTGTCGTGCCCCTCGCTTAGGAACACTGAGGCAAAGAACTCGTTGAGGAGTTCAGCCTTGTCCCCCCTGTCCGTCACCAATTGTTTCTGCCCATTTAGCAGGGGTCCTATTCCTCCCTGGGCCTTCCTTTTACTCCCTATATATCTAAAAAACAATTTCTTGTTGTCTTTTACTTGGGTTGCCATCCTCAGCTCCATGGTAGCTTTGGCCCATCTAACTGCCTCCCTACAAGCACGAGCAGAGGAGGTATATTCATCTTTAGTGATCTCACCTTGTTTCCACTTTTTATGTGCTCCCCTTTTGGCCCTTAGGCTGCCCTGGATTTCTCTTGTCAGCCATGGAAGCCTCCTGGCCCCTTTCCCTCTTTTGCCTCGCTTGGGGATCATCTTGCTTTGTGCCCGAAAGATTGTTTCCTTAAGGCACAGCCACCCTTCTTGGGCTCCCATCCCTTCAAAACTCCTACTCTGCAGTGCGTCCTTGACTAATCGCCTGAGTTCATTGAGATCAGCTTTCCTAAAGTCTAGTACTTTCACCCTACTAGTTACCTTACCCACTCGACGTCTTATGTTGAATTCTATTATTAGGTGATCACTGTCTCCCAAATGGCTACCGATCTGGAGGTCCCCTACCATGTCATCCCCTGTTGCCAATACCAGATCCAGTATGGCATTCCCCCTAGTGGGATCATGTACCTCCTGTGTCAGGTGGAGGTCCTGTACACAGGTTAGAAACCTGTGTGAGCGGTGGGACTTTGCTGTCTGCGTCTCCCAGCAGATGTCCGGGTAGTTTAGGTCCCCCATGACTACCGCCTCTTTAGCTTTTATGGTCTCCGAGTGTTGCCTCAGGAGCCCTGCATCTATTTCTTCCCCTTGGTGTGGGGGTCTGTAGCAGACCCCTACCACCAAATCCCTTTCTCCTTGCCCCCCATGTAGCCTAACCCACAATCCTTCTACTTCCTCAACCTTGGATTCTGTCTTGATGAGGGTTGATGTATATTGCTCACTGACATAAAGTGCAACCCCCCGCCCCTTTCTTCCCTGACCTGTCCTTTCTGTACAATCTATAGCCCTCAATATGTACCGCCCAATCGTGGGATGAATCCCACCAGGTTTCTGTTAGCCCCACTAAGTCTAAGTGTTTAGTGCAAGCAGGAGCGCTAGTTCATCCTGCTTGTTCCCCATGCTCCTAGCATTAGTATATAGGCACTTGAGCCCTGCGACTGGCGCCTTTGCTGCCTCCCTCCCTCTGAGTCCCAAGGGGCCCATTGTTTCTTACCTTCTTGTTTCTTACCTGTTCTGTAGTGCTGGTCTCCCCATGGCTTTCAGGTTTCCAATGCTCTCTTTCTTCAGGCTGGTCTGTCCTTGTGGGTGCCACATGGTTTGGTGGTCCACAGCTTCCCCCGCCCTCATCTTCCCCTCCCCCCGACAAGCCTAGTTTAAAGCCCGCCGGAGGAGATCCACCAACCTAGAAGAAAACACACGCTTACCTTTGGGGGACAGATGAAGCCCATCCCAGCTGAGCATGTCCCTCGTCGTGATGTGCGGGTCATTGTCCAGGAAGCCGAAGCCTGCCTCGAGACACCACTGCCGAAGCCGCCAATTGGTTTCTCGGATGCAGTTCTCCTGCCGTCTTCCTCGTCCGCTCACTGGTAGGATGGAAGAGAATACCACCTGTGCACCCAACTCCTTCAGCACGCCGCCCAGAGCACTGTAGTCCGCCATCAGGTGATCGGGGGTTCTCCTGGTCGCATCATTAGTATCCACATGGACTAGGACCATGGGGTAATAATCGGTGGGCTTGATCCTGGCCTGGATTACCTCCGTCACATCCCGAATCTTTGCTCCAGGGAGGCAGTATACCTCTCGTGCTGAGGGGTCCTGGTGACAGATGGGCCCTTCCGTACCTCTCAGGATGGAGTCGCCTATGTACTGCGTCCTGCAGTACAAAATCATCCAGGATGCAGAGACTCAGTGGAACTTCACATACCTCATGCTGGAAAGGCTGGTGGAGCAACAGAATGAGATGACCATGCTCAGAGAGACGGAGATCAGTGGCCCACTTAACAAAACAGAGTGAGATACCATCTCCCAAATCTTGGTGTTTCTTAAGCCATTCCTCAAGGCCACCAAGACCATCAGTGCTGGTGATGCCTTCCTTAGAGGTATGGACTGGGGCTATGGGGAAGGAGGAGGCCCCAGGTCCTGGGCATGACCTAAAACTGCACCCTGCCAGGGTTCAGAGATCTAGTGGGACTGTTGGTGGTGCAGCAGCCCCCAAGAAATCCCAGGACCAAGGGCCACCCTGGTGAAAGGTGGGTAGGAGGCACCCTATAACCTGCAGCCACCACACACACACACACACACACACACACACACACAGAGTCCTGGCTAGGGAAAGCCCAGACCTATAAGATCTTTGAGAGGCCTCAGGCTTGCTGGTTGCAGTGGAGTTGTGAGGCTCCAGGTGAGTTTAAGTGCCTGGGCTGCTATCTGAGAAGCATGGGCTTTTGGGTTTAAAACCCTTAATCAGGCTAAGGAAGCATCTGCAGTTGCTGTGTGTGCTCTTCCTGGATGGAAGGAATAGTAAAGAAGCCAGAGATAGGCATGCAATGCAGGCAAGAAAGCCAGTCAGTGAAAATTTAAATGGAGGCATCGGGGGTGAGAGACAGGCTGGGGGTGGGAGGGGGGATGTAGCAGGTAAAAGTGGAGAGGTACCTGCTACCTGGGGAATCAAATGTCAGGCAGGTTGTAGTGTCAGAAATCCAATGTCTATATTGAGTCCATGAGTTTCTATCCTAGATGGAGGTTGATGAAATGAAGTTCATAGGCCCATCTGTGAAAAGTAGTTTGTAAATTCCCTTTGAGGATCAGGACTGAGAGACTGGAGACAGAGTGGTTTTCTTCTGAGAAATGTGCCCCCACAGGTAGTTGGGTATTCTTGTCTATGATAGATTCTGGTGCGCAGTTTGTGGGGGTACTGGAGATATGTTGGCAGGTCTTGCATTTGTTGTCATGGCATGGTCTAGATCCATTATATATGTTTTGGGCTGTAGGAAGTTGGCTTCTGGTGATAAGGCTAGAGAGATTCGGTGCTTGTTTGAATTTACAAACCACTTTTCACACACAGGCCTATGAACTGCACTTCATCAACCTCCTAGATACAGAAACTCATGGACTCAATATAGACATTGGATTTATGACACACTACAATCTGCCTGACATCTGACTCCCCAGGTAGCAGGTACCTCTCCACTTTTACCTGCTACATCCCCCTTCCACCCCCACCCTCACCCCAATCTGTCTCTCACCCCCTGATGCCTCACTGACTGGCTTTCTTGCCTGCATTACACACCAGCCTCTGACTTCTTCACTATTTATTCCATCCAGAAAGAACACACACACACCAACTAGATGCCTCCTCAGCCTGATGAAGGGTTTTTAAACCTGAAAGCTTGCAAAGAAGAATTTCTCCAACTATTCAATTAATCTAATAAAAGATATCAGATTGACCCTAAGAACCTTGTCTGGGCTATGTCCTTAGACCAACACGGCTACAACCTACACCCCTTAACACACACAAGTGACGTAAGTTTTGCTTTCAGCAGTTTGAGGTCCAGTTTCACAGAAACCCCTGCACCACTCTGTCTGAAACCTGGCAGGCCTCCCTCATGCCTGTATGAGGGGCTATGTATGTGGAAGGACAGGTGTTAATGAGGGCAGCCACTTAATGCCCCACTCTCACAGCTGGAGGTGGCAGTTTAGTTTCTCACCAGCCAGCAGAGGAAAAACATCTCCCTGCTGAGTTCCCGTGCCAGGAAAAACTTGGAGGTATAAGGGCTGGGGCTATATGGGGAAGAGGAGGCCCCGCAACATCCTGGGCATGACCTAAAACTGTACCCTACCTGGGTAGGGAGGCCTGGGTGGGACTGCCGGTGGTGCAGGAGCTCCAGGAAATACCAAAACCACAAACCTCCCTGGTGAAAGGCAGGTAGGAGCAGGAGACACTATAACCTCCAGCCACTGCACAGTCCTGGATATGGAAAGCCCAGACCTGTAAGATCTTTGAGAGCCCTGAGGCTTCCTGGTTGCAGTGGAGTTGTGAGGGTGAGAACAAACACTACCATCCCTGCAGTTTTCATCCTGCTGCGCCTTAACACACACACAAAGTCACACGTCACAAGTTTTGCTTGTCAGCACCTTGAGGTGCAGTTTCCCAGAAAGCCCTGCACCTATGTCCTTGAAACCTGGCAGGCTTCAGGGCCTCAGCAGGGGCTACCATCCCTGCAAGTTTCATCCAAATCAGACAAGATATGACAAAGTTATATACAGTTTTGTGATTCCCCATTATAGCCTATGGCCAAAGCACTGAAACAGTATTGAAATTCCAAAACAGTTTCGAAACAGTTTCAGCCAAAATGAACCTGGACAGTGATCCGAAACACCAAAGTGAATCACCGTCCCTCCGAAATGCCGAATCCAAACCAAAATGAAAGACAGTCATTTCACACAGCCCTACGAAACACCGAAATGAAACACTGTCCCTCCGAAACATTGTGTCCAAAACCAAAATGAAACAAGGCTGTTTCACAGAGCCCTACTATTCATTCCCTCAGCCCTAACCTCTCACAATCTACCTATGTTCCATTAACAGGATACATTATTTTGAGAACTGGGCTGCATCTGAGCTTAATATTTGGAGATTATTCAATCATTTTACCAATGAAGTATAATTAAATGAATAATAATTGCCGGCATCACTTTGTTTTTATTTTTAAAAAGTGATACAAAAGCCTACATTAAAATTAAATACACAAAAAACCCTACATTAAAATTCAAGATTTTTTTTTTAAATTGTGAAGTCGAACACTAAAAATTTAAGAATCATCAAATTTATGACTGCCTGTGCGACCTTAATCTTGCTTTGTTATGTATCTGTTTGATAATACAGTTATGAATCACATGATTGCATACTATTTTGTCCGAAGACCAGAGCTGAACTACTTATGGAAGTTTAAAACAAACAAACAAGACCAAGGAAAAACCCACTCAATGAACTAATGAAAAATATGAAACATGAAAAGAATGTTAACCACTACTACTAAATACTAATCATGAATGGCCATTTTCTATACAATACTGTCATTTTACATATTGTAAGATTTAGCAAAACAGTTCTACATTGTCAAGCATATGGGTAGACTTCTATGCCAATGCAAAACTTCACTGACTTATGTGAAACTCAATATAAATTCAGTTTGCGTGAATGGATCCTAAAGTAAGAATGTTGCTTTGCTCAGTTTCCCTGTTTCTTCAAATTAGTGTTGGGTGTTTTTAAGAAAGAAAAATGCTTACATATTTTGACAATGTAAAATGTTTGCACTTAAATAATTACTTTAAATCAGAAACAAGGGATAAAATAATTGTGTTGCTGATATGCAGAACGTTTACAAAGAGTCGTGCACAACTAATAACTAGTATTTTTTCCAGCAGCTAAAAATCTGTACTTTCAGTTAAGTAAATTCATATAACTCTCTCTTGTGCTGCCATCTGGTCACCTCCAAGTAAATTGAAAACCCCTTGGGTGCCTACTTCACAAATATAACAGTAAGGAAACTTGTCTAACAAATCTACAATGGAATAGATGTTGAGAATGAAGATGACAGATTTTTGAGCAGGCTCTTCATGACTGATTTGTCAGGAAAATTGACTGCACAGAGGCCTGGAGAGATTTTGTTACAGATATTTAGATGAAAAAATAAAATACAAACATGATAGATGGGAGATTTAGAGGAATAAATGACTTGTCAGACATTCACTTGCAAGGGCTGCAAATCATTGGAATGTTCTGATGTATTAAAGCTAGTATGTATTAGGGTGGTGTCACCCATTCATTTCCAACAGTTGCAAATCATTGAAATGTAATGACCTATTAAAGATAGTCATGTGTCAGGAAATAACCCTCATTGAAAGGGAACTTTGCACTGCCATGAGGGCACTTAACATGTGATAAACGGCTTGAACACAAGTCTGCTTGTGTTTTACCTGCATTTAGGAAGCATCAAGTTGAACATGTAAAACCACTCTAGAGGGTAGTGCAAATGCTAGTTTTCACACACCTAACTAATAGACCTAAGGGAAAAAAAAATCATGAATGGAGATTGCTAAATTCCCCTTGTCCTATCTCAAAACAGATCCCAGACTTACAACTGGAAATTACATGCTGCAGATTCAAATGTGATAAAACACTTAAATCATGCAAATCTCTTTAAGTGGATTACTATAACAACATCAAAACAATGTTACAGAAAATATTCCTCAACTGCCAGCTGTTCTTTGCACAGACAGACCCCACCATGCTGGCTCACCCCCACCCCACCCCCCGCCATCCCCCAAAAAAGAATACCCTTCTGTACAATAATGTCTACATAGATGTATTGACAAGCAGGAAAAAGTGAATTCACATAATAATATTAGCAGCTGGAAAGAAACATCTACTGTAAAGTACCATAAACTTGACAGCTTTATACCATCTGGCGTTGAAAGCAATTAAATCTGATGCCGTTTCTAAACTGTCATTTTTATTTGTCTTTACAAAAAAAAAAAAGATCTTTTCCCATATAATCTGAAAAAAATGCTCAGATCTAAAAATAAATAAATAAATAAATAAAGTACAGCTCTTTTTTAAAGAAAGCAGTATAATGGTATCCTGCAACACGTGAGTTTTGTTCCTAGCATGCAGTAAATAAGCATCTACTATTGCTGCTGTTTATTTGTAGGTGAGTTGCTCCCAAAGTTCCTATCCAAAATTAGGTCCTTACTACTCCAATGTAGAAAATCAAAGCAGACTGACAATCCTCACCTCAAAGAGTTTAAAACATGTAAGTTAAAGCAAACTGTTTTAGTGAAGTTAATTATTTAATTCCTTTTTCAGGCTATTCAGAAGATAGACTGAGCAGAATTTAAGGAGCCAGAAACAGGCATTTAATTAATAGTTTGGAACTATGAATATCTGCAGACTGCCCACAACAACAGGAGCATAAGGAGCCAAATTCTTGCTCTTGCTTATACTTGGCAGCTCCACTGATGTTAATACTCTCATTTAAGTCACTGTTAAACCAGTTAAAGCATAGGCTCTAGCTCAGAAATTCTGTTCTTAGTTGTAGACAGAATCTTGGCCTGACCTGTATAACTCCGTTGGCTTCTGATCTTAATTACACGTAAGGCTACACGTGCCAAATTTAGCTTCCTAACAGATTTGTTTCCTTTTGCCATTACCCATAAATGTCATTATCTTCCATTACCCTCAAAGTTTTCAAGTCAAGAACAATTAAAGGGTTTTTTTGTCTCTTCAAATATAGCTAGCATATGATCAGTAGGGGCTGAAACTGGAAAAAAAAATCATCTTCTTTTAATGTAGTTAATTTCTCAAAATTTACTTCCTTCCAATGATGAATACGTTGGGAAAGCAGCTGTCTTCTCAAAATTAGAGCCTACTCACTAAGTTTTCCAAAACATTTGTACAGGAGATCTAGTTTTAAAATTTTTTAAATGTTTTTTCTGTGGGCTGAAAATGAATGACTCACATTATTATGGATATATAAAGCTTAGTTTGTGACTGCTACAAAATTGCAACTTACAGGAAGCTGCCATTCTCACATTATTAATTTACAAAAGGAAAGCCCTTGTTAAACTCTCCTCTAAAATTTGTAAACTACAAGGGGAAAAAGAGGGTGGGGGGAGGATCCATGTACACTGTGACGCATGAATGAATTGAATAGATACAGCAGCTGCAGTCTTAAGTTTGTATTAGCAATACAGTAACAACATAGCCCAGTTATTAACATAACTCATTTTCTTCTTGAAATATAACTTCCCTAATTATATTGTTTAACCACTAGTATCACCTTTAGTGACAAAAATTCCAACTAGATATAATAATCTGAGGCCTTCCCATCTGCCTCTAACACAGGCCCTGTGGATGAGTTTAACACATTGAAATTCATTTCAAAACCGGTTTAGTAAAAATGGTTCAGGCTTCCTGGAGACTAATCTGCTCTAAGGACCTTGTTACACATTCATTTTAGGCAGCTCCTACAGCTCTTAGCCCCTGGATTGTACTTACATTAAACCTAAAACTAATTTTAAGCATGCTTTAGGTGGTTTAGTTATGCCATTCCAGGGCAGGTTTATCTCTGGTCCATGTTACCAACTCATGTTCTGTTAATGTATGGCCACTCCCCACAGATGAGCTGCCTAAGTTGCAGTTCTCCAGCATCCCACAATGCAGTGTCCAGTCCTCCACCCTCCTGTTCAGTGTGGACAAACTTTCCACCCCCTGAACTCTACTGCTCAGCTGTTGGTTCTGGCACCAAGCCAACTCTCCCTCCTTCTCCCATCCCCCAAGGATGCAAACTGTGTGAACAGCCTGCAGAGCACATGCCAGTCTCGGGGCACAGATGGGCCCAGGAGCAGGGTCAGGGGGTGAAGGGAGGAACAAGGTAGGGGGCTGGATAGAGTACCATGAGCTGGGGCTTCCTTCCTAGGACAGAGATGGTAACTCCCTCAAAAGCATCTTCCCTCACTGTTCCCACCTCCCAGATACCCCAAGGACCACAATCAGCTTGCCCCACACCCTAATCCCAGTTTATTAAAATAAGACCTTCTTTAATTTATTTCCTTTTTATTTCTTTTTAAATTCTTTCTGACTTCCTTCATTCACCACCCATTCCCCATCCTCATTTCTTTTCCACCTCCCATTTCATTACCTACCCCCATACCAGTTTCATGTTCCTGCTCCCCCAACCTCTCTCACCTAGAGCAGGGAAAGAAGCCTGGCCTGGCTCACCAGTGCCCTAGTGGCAACTTACAGCTGTAACTCCTAGTCTGGCCCCTTCTCCCCAGCCCTCTAGTGGCAAGTCACAGCTGTGCAAATCAGGGACAGTCAAGAGAGGGTTTTTAGCCTTAAGGTATGACTACTCTAAACTCAAGCTAGCACTAACACCAATCAGCATTTCAGCAGCCCAAAGTGCAATATGTAACAAGGCCCAAAATGTGTAATCACACATTACAATCACTAATTAAATGTGTGGCCAAGCTAACCAGACTCCCAGCCATGGCGGAACTTGTTACTTGTCAATGCAGGGGGAACCCCGGATAGTGATCCCAAGCTCCACCTGCACCAGCAATAAGGCATGATGGGATCTGATGTTGGTTCCCACAATTGCACCTCCTACCACATGCATGTAGCATGACAGGAACCATGACTGTGAGGATCCCACGTCAGATCCCACTTTAATGCTCCAGTAGGCACAGATCATGATTCTTGGCCAACCTGCTTGGGACATCATGGCATCGAGAAAATGAATGAAAATGGCCAACGTCTTCTCAAACTCTGCAGCTTAAACCACTTGTATGTCACTAACACCTATCTGGTGGGCAAGAACATCATAAAGTATCATGGAGACACCCACGATCTGGCCACTGGCATCAATTAGACCTATGATCACCGGGAGGAAAGACCTGCCCAGTGTACTGCACACCTGCACTTATCACAGTGCAGATTGTGACAGACCACAACCTTATTGTCAGCAAAGTGAAAGTGATACCAAAGAAGGTGCATAGAGACAAACACAAGAGTCAGCCAGAATTAACATACACAGCACAAAAATCCAAAGCAAGTGTCTTGACTTTCAAAGGACCTTTGAGCTAGCTATGCCTATGAAAGCAACAACTACAAATGCTAAAGGAACTTGGACTGGACCAAGAGCAGTCGTCCAGGAAACACCCACAGAAGTATTTGGGGAAAAGAAAATGTCAAATAAAGACTGGTTTGAGGCATGCTCAGAAGAGATGGTACCACTCGTTGAAGCCAAGAGTGCGGCTTACTTGAAACACAACCAGAATCCAACAGAAAGTTCCAGGGCTAAGCTGAAGCATGCCAGAGGAATAGTACAGCAAACAGCCAGATGCTGTGCAAACCAGTACTGAACTGACCTGTGTCAAAGAGATACAGCTTGCCTCAGACACAGGAAACCTGTGAGTTACGTATGACAGCCTGAAGAAAGCCCTTGGCCCATCACTAAAGTAACCCCTTTGGCCATGTCCAGACAAGCATGGCCATGTGGCATGTGGTGCTGCAGACACATCTGTGATGCCACATACCACATATTCAGCTGTTCTCTGCACTTTGAGGAAGCACCACGGCGGGGGGAGGTTGACCCCTGGATATCCAGGGGGTCAGGAAAACCCATGCAAAAGTAAAACGGAGTGGTGCATGCAGGGGCAGTATGTGCTACTCAAAACTAGAGCCTGGATGAATGGAGCCAGGGTCTGGCTGCTGGCAAGGCTCCGAGTGCCATGATCGCTGCCTGCTGCAGCCTCCGGCAGCCCCAAGTAAGGCTGCTGGGGCCAGCCTAATGCTGGCTCCAGCCTCCCCTAGCCCACCCAGAGTAACCTGCCACACACCAGAGGGAGCATGTGTCACAGGCCAGCTGGGCACTGTGAGTATATCAATTTTAGTTGCAGGCTAACTGAGTACTGCAACTTTATTAGCCACTGCGCTTTTTGGTTCGGGATTGAGGAGGTGATGTTGGGGAGGAAAGTAATGACAAGTTTCATTTATAAAAGGAATGAATTTTACTTATAACAACAAAAGATTTAGTTTGCACATATGACAGTTAGGAAAAAGGTTAAGTTAATAAACAAACACAAGTTAAAATTGGCAGGAATAATAAACAGACAAAGAAATTAACTAAAGGAATCAACCAAGAGTTCCCACTTGGTTAGTAAATTATCGATAGTCCATGTTACGCCTCAGCTCTGTATTCTTGGGCAACCCTGGCACAGGATGCAGTCTGTCTGACTCACAAAGGACAGCCCCCCCTCCCCTCCTCTACCTAAACGAAACTGATTAAGATGCAGTGAGAGACGCACCTAAAACTCTCCAGATAAGGGTGATAAGAGTGAAACAACTGCCCTAGGTCTCATTTACATCTGAGATGGAACCAGATGACCATTCATTTACATGAGAGATGGAAAACAGAAAGCCTGAAGCAGAGACTGCAGTGAATTCTGGGACCAGAGAAGCAGGAGAGCGCTGCATGATGGGGAATCTGTGCTTCCAATGTTAATCAACCCATGTTCACACACACCCAGCTCAGACCAGTTCTAATCTGGATTTGCTAAGGACTTTTCCCCCCCCCAGACACACACACACAGCTCTAAGTTTAATAGGCATCTCGGGCCGTACATTCCACGGTCCCACTATGGGAGACCTATTTAAACTTGATTGACTAAAACTCAGTTGCTGGGTTAGGGAATGCTGAGGCAAGAGACCGAGTCAGAGGGGGTATGGGCAACATTTGAACAATGGTTAAGGGTTCATCACAGCATCCAGCCTGCTGGAGCCCTAATCCCAGGTGTTGTCGTATCTTTCCCGAGATGACTGGTGGAAGTCCTCTCCACAAAAGGTTATGAGCACCCCAATAATTGCTTTAGATCTGGAAAAGTCATGCTAAGCTGAGGCTTGTGCACAACAAGTAAAAATCCAAAATCCTGATGCTGCAAGCTATCTATTGTTCCTGAAGAAACCATGAGATATCCCATCAGTATATCTGCCATCCATAGGAATCTCAAGCTGGCTCCCAAGTATTTGGGTTACTCCCTAATCTTAAGTGTTTCCTGATTATCAATCAGTTTCCTGAGATGGTCCAAACCAGATAACCCCTTGTCAATAGAAAAGACAATGATTTACACTACTGAGGGTGCTTCGAAGCAGCTGAACTGAGGGTATAAAAATCTGTAAGTGTGTGTGCTTAAAAAAAAAGAAAAAGAAAAAGAAGAAGCAGGAGGAAAGAGGGAGAAAAGGAAAGAAGAAGAAAACTCCTGTGCTGACACCATCCCCTGTCATTCTTGGGACTCTGGAAGAACAGATCATCTCCCTTCAAGGACTGTGCTACGGACTGTGCCTGTCAGCTTTGCAGCCTGCGTACCGTGGACTAGGTGATATTCCCAGCATTCTCTCTCGTCTGTCTAGGCATAAACTTCTGAACCTGCACTGTATTAGTTAAGCTTGAGCTAAGTTTCCCCAAATACTTAGTCAAACCAGAATATTATTGTCATTGTTTGTGTTTGTTTTTCTTTTGCATGTCTATTACTACTAGTACTATTATATATTTCATATGCTTAGCAATAAATAACTTTTATAGGCAAACTGGTAGTAATTGGGTATATTTTTCCTTCTCTGCTTCTTTTTCCTCCCGTGCTCTGCAGCAACGCTTCTTTTACCTATGCTAAAGATCCCTGTGAAGTCTAAATTATTGTGGGGTCTGCTCATCAAGAGACCAAAGATTGGGACGTGCTGAGTTTGAAACACATAAGGGGATCAGCTTGTACAGGCTGATTGACCCAGTTTGACTCAGACGTGCCCTTAAGAACTGAATGCTGGCCCATGAGGGTGTCAGCTGGACACCCAGCCGGATTCAGAGGGATTCTGTTTACCTGTGTGCTTGTGTCTGACTGCATTTTATTGTTGCTCTTATGAACTGATTCTTGGCATATGAGGGTGTCAGCCTGTCCATGCTGATCAGCCCGGCCAGGTCAGGCGTGTCACGTTAACTTGTGTGTGTTTGTGTGTATGACTGATTTGGTGACTGGAGGAACCCAGTCCCATTGAGATTGAGTCCTGCAAGATAGCTCCACTGGGGGTGAGGGCTTGCAGAAGGGAGAAATACAGCTCCATATAGTAACACAAGCAGCACATTGACAGAATCACCAAGACCCTAGAAACTATCCCTAATAAATGAGCACACCCCAAAGTAATGGGCAAATTTGGTAACATCCCTCAATCAGATACACATCAAGTTGATTCAGCGAAATCAGGCATCCCCGATCAGGCGTCTCCGATCTATGCTTTGAGAGGGTTGTACTGGGGGTAGGTCTCTCTGTCAGGATCTGGTCCTTGCTCACACAGGGAGTAAGAGAGGTCTGGGGGAATGGGACAGCAATGACCCTTCTGTTCCGTCCTTCCCGAGGGTTACTTAGCATGCATGTTCTTTTATATTCTGTTTATGCTAATTTTTTGGTTATATAGCCATTCATAATGTTATTTTATAGCTGTTATCCTATGGGGTTAAAAGGTGTTAGAAATCATTACAATAAGTTACTGCCCAAGTTTGGGTTTACCCAATAAGCAAATCACACTACAGCACTTTGGGGTCTGAGATTAACATGTCCCCACCCAAGTTCAACCCACTATGTTAATTATACCTTGTGATTAGGTCATTAATTTTTTCCCAACTTAAGCAAAAATTATTAAAATCAGCTCAGTTTGCAGTTTATTTTTCAGTTCTGCTTTTTAAAGCTTTGCGTCTTATGACAGCTATATATATATTCTCTCCAGACAGACAGGAAACTGTTTCATAAGTGCTATTTCAGATATCTTCAAAAAGCAGATTTCTTTTGTTAACTTGCTTGTTAACTCTTTTGGTTCTGGCCATCACAAGCATGGCACAGGTGTTCCCCAGGGAGAGGTAGTGGTGGCACAAGGTGTCCCGCCACTAGTTGTCCCTGGGGACCCAAACATCAATGCATATACAGACCCGGCCTTTCAGTCTCAAGATGGCAAAGTAAAAATCACTAATAAGAACAAGCAGATGTCACACTGGGTTGAACATTACTTAGAGCTTTATTCCCATGAAACAGACATTTCAGAAGAGGCACTGGATCAACTTCCAACTCTAAGTGTACTGGCACAGCTAGACAAAGAATGTCCAGCCAAAAAACTTAGAAAAGCCATAGACTCTCTAGCAAGTGGAAAAGCACCAGAGGAGGATGGCACCCCAGCCCAGGTTCTCAAGTACCCTGCTACCACATCTTCAACAACTCTTAGTATGCTGCTGGAAAGAAGATCAAGTACCCCAGGACATGCATGATGCTAATATCATCATTCTCTACAAAAACAAGGGAGACAAGGGCAACTGCAACAACTATAGAGGCATCTCTCTCCTCAGCATCACAGGCAAGGCTTTTGCCAGTCATCTTGAGATGCTCACAACAACTTGCTGACTACATCTACCTGGATCACAGTGACCTACCTGGAATCACAGTGCAGATTCAGAGCAGGGAGATCAACAGTGGACATGATATTCTCCTTATGCCAACTTCAAGAAAAATGCAGAGAACAAAATAAGCCACTGTACATAGCATTTGTCAACCTGATGAAAGCCTTCAACGCTGTCAGCAGAGCACATTTGTTCAAAGTCTTGGTAAAGATTGGATGCCACACAACATTACTCGGTATGACATGCTCCTTCCATGAAACATGAAGATCACAATTCAGTTTGATGGATCAACTTCTGACAGTTTTGAGATGAAGAGTGGAGTGAAGCAGGGTTGTGTTCTGGCATCCACACACTGAGATCTTCTTTTCTATGCTGCTGCACTATGCTTTTGAAGGCTTGGAGGAAGGCATATATGTTCACAAAAGACCAGATGGAAAACTCGACGATCTATTAGTTCTAAAGGCCAAGACAAAAATGAGGCACATACGTATAAGGGAGCTCCTTTTTGCTGATGATGCTGCACTCACTGCCCATGAAGAAGGCCAACTACAGATACTCTTGAGCCATCTCTCCCATGCTTGCAGGATGTTTTCCTTGGACATCAGCATCAAGAAGAATGTGGTCCTAGGACAGCGTGTTCACCAGGCACCATCTGTCAGCCTTGACAACACACCTCTCAAGGCAGTGAACAAGTTCTACTACCTTGGATCCCCAGTGAGCAACAACCTATCACTGAATGAAGAGCTAAATGTGTGCATTGGAAGGCAGCTTTCAGTAAGGTCTCCAAATGAGTCTGGAGCAATAAAAAACTCACAATCAAAACTAAGCTGCTTGTGTGCTTATGTATAGCAATGAGAAATGGTCAACATATGCATATCAAGAAAAGAAGCTAAACAGCTTCCACCTACACTGTTTATGGTGCATCCTTGACATCAAGTGGCAAGACAGAATCACCAACACAGAGGTCATTTCCAAAGCCAAGCTGCCAACCATAATTGCACCACTCGAACAGTTATGCCTATGTTGGCTTAGCCATCTCTGCAAGATGAAAGATGGGCGCATCCCAAAGGACATCCTGTATGGGCAAATTGCAGGTGGGGAGATGCAACAGAGGGCCTCTCAGGGCCAATTTAACCATGGCCTGCCCACCTGTTTCTAGGCTAACCTCCTGCATTCTCACCCGCCACGCCTTGTTGGAATTAATTATCATAATCATGATATGATCATAATCGTGATGTTATCATAATCACCAGCCCCCACACTGAGCCCCAGAATCCTCCTAGTTGAACCCAGCCTGGATTCCTCTCCTCAGACGGTCTCACCCGCCTTCATACTAGGCAGTATAGCTCCCTGAACTGCTTCCCCTTTGGGTGTGGCCCCCCAGGACCTTTGGCTCACTAGCCCTGGCCCACATTCAGGCCAGTCAGAACCCCAGACCCACAGCTCTTGGGCGTTCCTTGTGGTGGGCCCCTGGCCCTTCAACCCTTCCAGGCCTGGCCCCAGCATGGACCAGTCAGGGGAAGTCCAGACAAGCATGAGTCTATGGCCTTTTCTCTCTCTCCGGGGGTCTACCCTCCAGACCCTCCAACAAGGGATAACCCATCCAGTTGTGGGGCTAGGGGTTAAGATGCCCCGACCCGCCTTTCACCAGGGTGGTAACTGGCCTGGCATTTCCTGGGGGCTCCTGCGCCACTGGGAGACCTACCAGGCCACCCACTCCAGGCAGGGTGCAGTTTTAGGTCATACCCAGGACCAGAAGCCTCCTTACCGTCCCGTACAGCTCCTCCCTTACCTCCAGATGATACCAGCAGCCTTCTGGGCAGTCAATGTTGTTGCCTGGCCTCCAGCAGCAGAACTGCCCTGTTTATATGGGCAGCCCTAGGTTCAAAATGGCTGCTCTCATCAGGCACCTGGCATAGAAGGTCACCTGAAATTGTGCTTCAAAGACATCTGCAATCAGGATATGAAGGCTTTTGGAATTGACCCAAACCTTTGGGAGGCCTTAGCAAGAGACAGGACAAAGTGGTGCTCCCTTCTCAATCATGGAGTCCAACATCATTATGAGAAATGGTCATTCAAATTACAACAGAAACATAACTGAAGGAAACAGCCTGTCAGTACAGTAGCCCCTAATGCCATGTAAGCCTGTGTCCACTGTGGCAGGATCTGCAAGACTAACTTCAGTCTCTACAGCCACAAAAGAAAATGCCAGGTGGTACCAATCAGTAAAAAAGCTGCAATATCCACCATCACTTGGAATGGATGCCATGTCCATGTATATCAGATCACACCTTCATTTGCACATCTGCAAGGGGCCTGGGAAACAAAGGATGATCTCACTCTTAAGACACTGAATGGTGCTTCAAGAGATCAGTTTTCCCTTGCTGTAGTCTTCTTTCCAGTTCCTGCAAAATGTTGATCAAAACAATTAAAGCCAGATTCCATTTCACCTATTATTCATGTAAGTGGACACAGGCACCTAAATGCAATTATATTCCATCCTGCTTGAGTCTCTGAAAAAATCTAATAATGTATCTATTTTTGCAACAACCACCATAGATTCTTATTCATAGATTCATAGATGTTAGGGTCGGAAGGGACCTCAATAGATCATCGAGTCCGACCCCCTGCATAAGCAGGAAAGAGTGCTGGGTCTAGATGACCCCAGCTAGATATTCATCTAACCTCCTCTTGAAGACCCACAGGGTAGGGGAGAGCACCACCTCTCTTGGGAACCCATTCCAGACCTTGGCCACTCTAACTGTGAAGAAGTTCTTCCTAATGTCCAATCTAAATCTGCTCTCTGCTAGCTTGTGGCCATTATTTCTTGTAACCCCCAGGGGCGCCTTGGTGAATAAATACTCACCAATTCCCTTCTGTGCCCCTGTGATGAGCTTATAGGCAGCCACAAGTTCGCCTCTCAACCTTCTCTTGCGGAGCCTGAAAAGGTCCAGTTTCTCTAGTCTCTCCTCATAGGGCTTGGTCTGCAGGCCCTTAACCATACCCGTGGCCCTTCTCTGGACCCCCTCCAGGTTATCCACTCCTTCTTGAAGTGTGGCGCCCAGAATTGCACGCAGTACTCCAACTGCGGTCTGACCAGTGCCCGATAGAGGGGAAGTATCACCTCCTTGGACCTATTCGTCATGTATCTGCTGATGCACGATAAAGTGCCATTGGCTTTTCTGATGGCTCCGTCACACTGCCGACTCATGTTCATCTTGGAGTCCACTAGGACTCCAAGATCCCTTTCTACTTCCATGCCACCCAGCAGGTCATTTCCTAGGCTGTAGGTGTGCTGGACCGTTTTCCTCCCTAGGTGCAGCACTTTGCATTTCTCCTTGTTGAACTGCATTCTGTTGTTTTCTGCCCACTTCTCCAACCTGTCCAGGTCTGCTTGTAGTTGTTCCCTGCCCTCCGGCATGTCCACTTCTCCCCATAGCTTTGTGTCATCTGCCAACTTGGACAGAGTACATTTCACTCCCTTGTCCAAGTCACTGATGAAGACATTAAAGAGTATCGGTCCAAGGACCGAGCCCTGCGGGACCCCACTGCCCACATCCTTCCAGGTCGAAACCGACCCATCTACCTCGACTCTCTGGGTGCGACCCTCCAGCCAATTCGCCACCCACCGGACTGTGTAGTCATCCAAGTCACAGCCTCTTAACTTGTTCACCAGTATGGGGTGGGATACCATATCGAAGACCTTCCTGAAGTCTAAGTATATGACATCCATCCCTCCTCCTGTGTCCAGGCGTTTCGTAACCTGGTCATAAAAAGAGACTAGATTGGTCAGGCACGATCTGCCTGGCACAAACCCGTGCTGGTTCCCCCTCAGCATAATTTGTCCTGCCGGGCTCTCACAAATGTGAGCCTTGATAATTTTTTCAAAGACTTTGCCAAGGATGGAGGTGAGACTGACTGGCCTATAGTTGCCCGGGTCCTCCTTCCTCCCCTTCTTGAAAATGGGGACCACATTGGCCCTTTTCCAGTCCTCCAAGACTTGGCCCATGCACCACGAGCATTCAAATATTCCCGCCAGTGGCTCTGCAATGATGTTGGCCAGTGCCTTCAGCACCCTCAGATGGAGCTCATCTGGGCCTGCCGACTTAAAGGCATCCAGTTCTTCCAAGTGACTCCGCACCATCTCAGGGTCTACGCATGGAAGTCTGGCGCCTTACTGTTGCCTCTCTACAACCCCAGTGAGAGACTTGTCATGCCCCTTGCTTAGGAACACTGAGGCAAAGAACTCGTTGAGGAGTTCAGCCTTGTCCCCTCTGTCCATCACCAATTGTTTCTGCCCATTTAGCAGGGGTCCTATTCCTCCCTGGGCCTTCCTTTTACTCCCTATCCTCCCTGGGCCTTCCTTTTACTCCCTACCATCTTACCATCTTAACCTTATGGCTAGAAAGAGACATTCAAAAAGCCTGAGCCTGAATTGATTCAAACTTTAAGATTAGTCTAACCTGGCTAGGCTGAATCAGTTTTTAACTTCAGAAAGATCCCAGAAATGGAGGTACATGCCTGCAGTGGCTCAGGCTAGAAGCCCAGAGGTGCTAGAGAAGCCCTCCCTTCCCTGGCATTGTGCTGAGCTGAGGGAGGTGTGGCCAGGCCCCGGCAGAATGCTCTGATTAGAGAGATGTACCCCTCCTCACTTCTGACCAGCCCAGCAGGAAATTAATAACACAGTGTTTATCACCTCATTAAGAAAACAACAGAGGGACATTACCAGCTACCTGTTGATTCTGCCCTTGTGCTGTCTGCCACAACACAGACCATAGCCACCATGTGGTCTGCTAGCTAATGCTGAGAGCTGTCTGTGTAAGGCAGAGTGGGCAGGGGATGCCTGCTTAGCGGGGGGGGGGGGGGGCAAGGGGAGCAGGGGGAAACCAGGCAAACACTTTCAGTCTCTGCCAAGCTCCAGCCAGGGAGCAGAGGGGCGAGGCTAGCCGTGCTGTGGAGCAGAGAGCCCTGCCCAGCCCAGAGAAAATGCCAGGATGCTGAGGAAGTCTGGTTTAACTTAAACTGGGAAAGGATCTGGGGCAGATGTTGAATAAACCAGTTTGAGACAAATCAGTTAAGTCTTATACTACATTCGCCAAGTTTATCTCATACTGGTTTTAGCCATTTTCAAACTGGTTTATGTGCACTGAACATCTGTTCTGTTACAGGTTTAAACCAGTTTATGTGTAATATCTGTCCCTAGCCTAAGAGTGAACCACAAACACAGCACGGAGGAGGAGGAGGAGCCATCAAACTTTTGCACTGACAGTGTTTTAGGGACTTGAGCAGGGTGGAACAAGGTTACATTAAGCACCTAAATCTATTTACAAACCTAAGATGTAAAACAGAACCAGGCCTTAATCTTTTCCCAGATTTTCAACATGACTAATCAGCCTGGAATTCTACCTGATCAACACATCAAAGAGCTACTCAACACAGCTCTCACACTCACATGGACCCAGAAGGACTGCCTTTCATCTTCAGCTCTCTCTGCAAAAATGAAGTTTATTTCCTACCTATGGGTACATTTTACTATCTTGTACCATCTACACTTTTCCCAGAGCCTGACAAAGGGACTTTAAACCCAAAAGCTTGCAGAAAAGGACAAATTTCTTGCCATTTTCTAGTTGGTCTAATAGAAGGTATAACTTTGGAACCAAGAGTTCTAGTTTTTTGTATATATTTTTGTCTCAGACCAACACAGCTACCAAATACAACCCTGAATAATTAAAACTTTTATTTTCTAAAATTAGAGTAAGATTTAACCCATATTCAGGGATCCCAAGGTTATATAGATAAACCTTCAAGCTGTTTGATGTTTCCACTGCTAATGTAGAGATGTTTATTTTATTTTTTGTCATCATCAGTACAGTGAATGTGTTCTATTCATGACTGTATAGGAACTCTGTGGTAACATTTTTCTTTCCTTTTGGATAAAAATATCATAAAATTGAAGGATAAGTTGTTTAGGTAGAACAATAGGGCATTTGATATTTAATCTGCAAGCAATTCATAAGAAATATTCCAAGTAATGGCACAGCATTATTATCATATCACTTAGAAAAATGGCAGCAAATTATTGCATTATTCACATCTCATTGGGTCCATGCTGAATTATCACAGAGATGCCTTTAAAGATGACATTTAACATACTCTTTTTACATAGTAAAGTGGTTAAAAGCACATTCAAATTTTAAAATGTTTCTGATCTCTTGACAGCTCACCAGTGCATTCTATGGGCCCCCTGCCTCTCAAGTTGTTAACTACAGCTCTAAAATTTCTTATAATTATGAATATTGCAGTCACACTAAATTAGACTGACAGATGAAATACTGATTACTAAGGACTTATTAAGGACTACTTTGCAACCAATTATGCTGACATTTGACTTGATTTGACAGTTGAATTGAGTGGAAGATTCCTCCAAACAGTAGAGAAGAATTTAATTTATATCTTCATCATTTTAAGATAATTGTTCAGGACAGATTCATTAATATACCACTACAACATTTATTTTTATCCCAGCAAGGAGCACCCATGATTCAAATGATAGGAAGAGCATGGGGTCTTACCTATACTTGCATTCTCATACATTGTAAGTTTCAAGGACCACTAGGCTACATTTTTGGGATCTTTGGCACAAGAGAAAACAGCTTACAGCCACCTCCCAGGAATCTTCATGAATGATCAAAGTGGGGAAAAAAAAATTTCAGGTTATGAGATTTTTCCCACCAGAGGATGAAAACCATTTTGTGAGCCACACCCCATTTTGTGAGCCACACCAAAACGCTGGCTTGCATCCATAGATGCTTCTCAAGCAAATCCCGGGACGTCATTCTCCCCCTGTACTTGGCCTTAGTGAGGCCGCAGCTGGAGTACTGCGTCCAGTTTTGGGCTCCACAATTCAAAAAGGATGTGGAGAAGCTTGAGAGAGTCCAGAGAAGAGCCACGCGCATGATCAGAGGTCAGGGAAGCAGACCCTACGATGACAGGCTGAGAGCCCTGGGGCTCTTTAGCCTGGAAAAGCGCAGGCTCAGGGGTGATCTGATGGCCACCTACAAGTTTATCAGGGGTGACCACCAGTATCTAGGGGAACGTTTGTTCACCAGAGCGCCCCAAGGGATGACGAGGACGAATGGTCACAAACTACTACAAGACCGTTTCAGGCTGGACATAAGGAAGAATTTCTTTACTGTCCGAGCCCCCAAGGTCTGGAACAGCCTGCCGCCGGAGGTTGTTCAAGCGCCTTCATTGAACACCTTCAAGATGAAACTGGATGCTTATCTTGCTGGGATCCTATGACCCCAGCTGACGCCCTGCCCTTTGGGCGGGGGGCTGGACTCGATGATCTTCCGAGGTCCCTTCCAGCCCTAATGTCTATGAAATCTATGAAATCTATGAAATTTTCACTGGTATATCTGTACTGTACCATTTTATGAAAATATGCTGTCATTACATTGTTACCTGGTAATTGTGCAGAACACCCCCTCTCTCTGTCCTTCCCTTGGGTCATTCCAGCTGAATCCCTCTCTCCCTCTCTCTTGTTTTCTATTTGGTTCAGGCCGATCAACCAGGTGAACTGGCTGGATCAATTCCTGAGGGGAAGGGGAAATGCTCTCTTCTCTCCAGTGGGCATTTTGAAAAGCCATAAACAAAGTGCCTCCAGGCTGCAGCCTGGATAAATTCCTGTAAATAAAAACTTGGAAACTAGCCAGGATTTAGGATCTATGTATAGGCAGATGCATTCTAAAAGGATTCTTATGTCCAAGACTGTGTAAGACTCTGGTTGCTTATGTTTGCTCAAAGTGTTTTCTGACTTCCTTGTTCTACTGCCCCCCCTCCTGATCAATAAAGGTATCAGGTTACAGTATGCCTTGCTGTATTGTTGTGGAGGGGGCAAAGGAAAGCCTTTTTGTTCCCAACAAAACCAGTAGAGCTTGTCTGTTTATGTTCCCACAGTCCTACCTGAGGTATTCCTGGGATGCTTTGGGCTGAAAGAGGCACCCATAAATATTACCAGTGGGCAAAGCACCTGCAAGGCTTGAAGGGTCTGTGTACCCCGAGCTGCACAGAGCTCTAACTGAGACCAGTGCCTGGGTGGTGGCAGCTTTACCTCAGGCTTGCGGGTGTTCTCCAGGAAGTGGGACAGCTGGTGGTAGGCACCTTGTATAAGACGTCTGAAGTCAGGTTTTTGGGCCTGGCACAGTGAGATAGGTGGCTCTGTGTAGTATCACCCCCTACTGTGCTGCCACAGTAATTTCTCAAATTTTGCAGCAATTCACTGAATTTCAGTGGGACACTCCCTCAGTAGCAGAATGCCCCGCATTATGAGAACTTTGTCACACATTTCGCTTAGCACATGTTAAAATTCTAGGGTCCAAGCATTCAAGTAGTAAAGCACATGCTAAGTGTCATCCTAGCATAGCAAAGTTACTCTGGTGCAGTGGGAAGGTGGGATAACTAAACAGCTGATTGTTGGTCCAAGCCTTCCCACTACACTAGAGTCATGAATTAACTCCACTACACTGGGGGAGGGGAAGAAGATGGGTCCAACCCTCACAGATAGAGTCTTCAATGTTCAGGAAGTGTTTTATTTAGATCACAGTACACATTACCATATGACTGCTCAGAAAACATTGTAACTAATAGTAACACTTACTACAATCTACAAGAAACATGATCTAAGTGTAACATTTGATTAGGCCCTTAATCCTTAATGGGGCTGGCTGCCCCTTCTTAAGGAAACAAACCACCCTATTAGAACTCCTAACAAAGAGTCCTCTCTAAAGGAGAAAGATATTGGGTATCTCTCAATATGAGGAGGATGTCTGGCAGGGGGGTTGATAACTGGTGAGTTTTAAGGTGGCTGAGGAGTCCAATCCATGCTCTGCAAGTTTTTCCACAGATATGACTGGTGGTGCTGGAAGGGGGGGAGGACGACACAACTGTTTGCCACAATGTTGTGTACTTTTCTTCCTCCTATGCCATTTCTTGGCTTTGTGAGCCAGACTGTTCTCTTCAAGGTGAGCTGTAACTTGATGTATGGTGCAGTGCCACAGACCTGTTACCAGCCAGTACTTCCCAATTTGTAGGGTTGATGACACACTTCTCAAGGTATGCTTTCAGGGTGTCCTTGTAGCACTTCCTCTTACCATGACTAAGAGGAAAGAAGAGGACTTGCTTCAGGAGATGGGTGTCAGCCATCTTCACATGGTGGCCAGCCCAGCGGATTTGATGTTTCATGATCTTTGCCTCAATGCTAGTTATGTTAGCTGCAGGGAGGATGCTAGCATCGATGCAGTGGTCTTCCCATCTAAAGTGAAGGATCTTCCTGTGGTAATGCTTATAGAACCATTCCAGGCACTTAGGATGGCTTCGATATGTCACCCACATCTCACACCTGTAGAAGAGTATAGACATAACCACTGCATTGTAGGCCAGAATCTTAGCTTCTATCTGCAGATCTGTCAGCAAACACATGGTGAAGCAGCTTTCTGAAGGATATGCTGGCACAGTGAATCCTATGTTTGAGTTCTACATCAAGAGTGACTGACTGGGAGAGATGACTGCCAAGATATGGGAAATGCTTGACATTTTCCAGGGGTTCTCTGCCAATGGTAAATTTGTGCTTGTGCTGGGACAGGCTGATGGAGCACTTTGGTCTTCCTAATGTTAGGGGAGAGTCCCAGGCTGTGATAGGCATCTGAGAAAAGGTCAAAGGCAGACTACAAATCAGTCTCAGTGTGGACAAGGATAACATAGTCATCGTCATACTGAAGGTTGGTGATGCCAGTCTTGGTAACTTTTGTTTTGCTGTGAAGCGTCGCAGATTGAAAAGCTAACCATCTATTTGATACTCAACCACAATTCTGAGAGGAAGGCAATCACAGATGGAAATCAAATTCCCAGCAAAATAGATGAGAAAAAGGTTTGGGGCAATGACTTGGCCCTGCTTGACAACAGTGCAGATGGTAAATGGGTCTGTCTCTGATCCATTGCCAAGGACTGTGGAGAAGCCTGAAGACACCGATGGACAACCAACCCTAGCCAGTGCTTTCCATAAGGCTTCACAATTGATAAAGTCGAAGGCCTTGGTTAGGTCAATGAATCATAAACAGCTCCTGGTGTTGCTCTGTACACTTCTCCTGGGTCTGTTGTACAACAAAAATCTTGTCAGGGGTACTCTGAGATGACCTAAAGCCACACTGGGATTCTGGAAGGACATCTTCAGCAAGGGGGAGGAGGCAGTTCAAAAGGATGCAAGTAAGAATATTCCTGGCACAGAGGAGGGCAATGCTTCGGTAGTTTTCACATGCTGACCTGTCCCCTTTCTTGGAGATGGTCACAAGGCTGGCATTCTTTAAGCCATAGATTCATAGATGTTAGGGTCGGAAGGGGCCTCAATAGATCATCGAGTCCAACCCCCTGCATAGGAAAGAGTGCTGGGTTTAGCTGACCCCAGCTAGATGCCTATCTAACCTCCTCTTGAAGACCCCCAGGGTAGGGGAGAGCACCACCTCCCTTGGGAGCCCGTTCCAGACCTTGGCCACTCGAACTGTGAAGAAGTTCTTCCTAATGTCCAATCTAAATCTGCTCTCTGCTAGCTTGTGGCCATTATTTCTTGTAACCCCCGGGGGCGCCTTGGTGAGTAAAGCCTCACCAATTCCCTTCTGTGCCCCCATGATGAACTTATAGGCAGCCACGAGGTCGCTTCTCAATCTTCTCTTGTGGAGGCTGAAGAGGTCCAGGTGCCCTAGTCTCTCCTCATAGGGCTTGGCCTGCAAGCCCTTAACCATACGTGTGGCCCTTCTCTGGACCCTCTCCAGGTTATCCACATCCCTCTTGAAGTGCAGCGCCCAAAACTGCATGCAGTATTCCAAATTGTCTGACCAGCGCCCGATAGAGGGGAAGTATCACCTCCGTGGATCTGTTCGTCATACATCTGCTGATGCACAATAAAGTGCCATTAGCTTTTCTGATGACTTCGTCACACTGATGACTCATGTTCATCTTGGAATCCTAGGACTCCGCTTCCGTGCCTCCAATCAGGTCATTTCCTAGGCAGTAGGTATGCTGGACATTTTTCCTCCCTAGGTGCAGCACTTTGCATTTCTCCTTGTTGAATTGCATTCTGTTGTTTTCTGCCCATATGTCCAACCTGTCCAGGTCTGCTTGTAGTTGTTCCCTGCCCTCCGGTGTGTCCACTTTCCCCCACAGTTTTGTGTCATCCGCAAACTTGGACAGAGTACACTTCACTCCCTCGTCCAAGTCGCTGAAAAACACATTGAAGAGTATCGGTCCAAGGACCGAGCCCTGCGGGACCCCATTGCCCACGCCCTTCCAGGTCAATACCAACCCATCCCATCCACCACAACTCTCTGGGTATGACCCTCTAGCCAATTCGCCACCTACCGGACTGTGTAGTCATCCAAGTCACAGCCTCTTAACTTGTTCACCAGTATGGAGTGGGATACCGTATCAAAGGCCTTCCTGAATTCTAAGTAAACAACGTCAACCCCTACTCCTACTCCTGCGTCCAGGTGTTTTGTAACATGGAACTTTAGTGTTTAAGTCACGTGGAACTTCCTCATTAACACATATTTTGATAAGAAGTTGGTAAAATTTTTGCACTAGTGCTGTTCTACCAGGTTTGAAGACCTCTGTGGTGATGCCATTTGGGCTTGGTGACTTATTGTTCTTGGTCTGAGTGATGGCACACTGGACTTCCTTGAAGGATGAGGAATCAGCAAGAGGGTCTATTCCTGGGTTTTGGGAGATAGACTCAATAGTGGCAACTGAAACCTCTGATTCACAGATGAGTGGAGGCTTAAAGTGCTCCTTCCAGCATTGCTTGATGGATACATTATCCATGAGAAGGGTGGAGCTGTTCTGGGATTGAAAAGGGGTTGAGCCATTGAAATATGGCCCGTGGATGGATTTTATTACTTGAAAGAAGCTTCTTATGTCACGTTGGTCAGCGAAAATCTGGATCTCCATGGCCTTCACATTCCAGCACCGGTTCTTGATATCTGTGAAGGAGCAAACACGGTGGCAGCGAAAAGACCTGGAGAATGCTGCTTCCAGAGCCAATTCCATATAAGGATAGAAGCTCTGAGATTGGAGCGCAGCGCCAAAGGGGAGCCTCAAAAGGAGAAAAAGGGGGTAAAAAGAGAGAAATGGGAGAGGAAAGAGGATCCCCAGGGGATCAGTAACTTGCTCGAAGACTTCTCACAGCATCAAGGGCGTCACGGCAAGATCCTGCAGGAGGGCTGTGATCCCCTTGAGGCCCCCTCTCCGTGTCAAGTCGGCCCAAGGGGATCACGCCCCCCTACACGCCCCTCTATTCTCGCCCGCCACGTCTTTGCTTTTAAGTTAAGTTGGGAGGCTGCCTTATACCCTCTTGGACACGTAGACTCCTGGACCCCTCGTGGATCTTGTCCAGCACAAATGGGTGCTTCGGGGCACCCTAGCCTTATGGGCTACGCGTGGCTCCTACCAACCCCTAATACCATGCCCCAAGCCTTGCAGATGTACTGGACGTTGGTCTGTCAAAATCAACTTGCCCGCTCTCCCAGGCCTTCTCTGTTGCACTGCCCCCTCCTGAGCTCTCCGAGCCCACTTGGGGCTTTCCCTGTAATGTCGCCCCACCTTTGGGGCCTTCCCTACAATGCCGCCCCCTTTCCTGGGGCCTTCCTAGAATGTCGCCCCCCTTCTCTGGGGTCTTCTCTAAAATAACCTAGCCCGCTATGGGACTTGCTCCCGAGTCTCCAGTCCTCTAGGCCCACCGCACTGCTACCCTCTCTTATGCGGGCTCACCCCACTGCTATCCCCTTTAGCCAGGGACCACCGCAGCACCTTGCCCTGCTCCTGGAGTGCCATACTGCTAACCCCTTTCGTCGGGGCCCACCGCAGCACCTTATCCCTGTCTGAGGTCTACCGCTGTGCTAGCCTTCAACTGGGCTCGCTACGCCTGTCTCAGGCTTCCCAATAAGGCGCTCCCCCTCTTCGGGGCTCGCCGTGCCCGCGCTGGGGCTTCTCAATAGTCCCCCCTTTCTCTGGGACTCTACCTTCCCGCTGGGCTCCCTAATAGTGCCTCCCCCTCTCTGGGGCTCGCTGTGCCCATGCTGGGATTTTTCTAAAGTGCGCTCCCCCTTCCTGGGGCTCACCACACCCATGCTCAGGCTTCCTGGTAGTGCCCCCTCCTGGGGCTCATCGTGCCCGCGCTGGGGCTTCTCAAAGCGCCCCTCTCCGGGGCTGGGGTCTACGCACCCCATAAGTTGCGCCCTTACTGGTGCCGGGGTCCTCACACTCCCTTGTGAGTCCCCAATGAGGCCTCCTCCAACCCCTTATAGCCTCACCCTAGCCACTGGTCTAATGCAAACGCTAAAGCAAACACAAGCCTCCTGGCTATAACCAAAACCTAAGGCACTGGCCATAACAACATAAGTCTCCTGGCTGTAATTCAACATCATTGCTCCAGCCTCTGGAGCTATCATGAGCTGTACTTGCAATCAGGCTTCTCCCTATATCCTGGCCGAGGGAGCTCCTGCCTCTCCGGCTGCTAGCAGGGAACTGCCAGCCTGGCTTCAGCCCTGGGCTTTATAAGGGCCAGGCCCTGCCTCCTACCGGCAGCTGACTCTCCTTAGTTGCCCCGGCAACCCACAGCTGTACTCCCTAATCACCGCTAGGGCTCCTTAGGCACTGAGCTTCTCCCCTGCCAGTTTTCCCCTCTCTAGGAGCGGGGCAGCAAGGTGCACCGTGACAAAGGGGAAGAATGGAGCTCTGAGAGCGAGGGGCAGATCTGGGAAGAGATAAACTCCATGGGACGCATATTGCACTGCCGACCTGGAAAGAAGGAAAGGAAAAGAAAAGAGTGAAATTGATACATTATTATTCAGCCTCGGAGACAGCGTCTGAGTACCTATTGAAAGGACTTGAGGCATCAGACACAAGCCAAAAAAAAAAGGACAGACTTATTTGCTAACAAAGTAAAGAGAATATACATAGCGGGGTTTGAAGAACCCGCGATAAGAACAGAAACACAAATGGACAAATAGAAAAGAGACTTTGTCTATTAATACTAGGTTCCATTCATTTGAGTTGATATTAATAGTATAAGAACAGTTTATAAATAGAATTACCAAGTTGATATTATGGAAAGAAAAAAAAAAGTTTCTGTTGGAAAGTAAAGAAATTGTGTACAGCGCAATAAAAGATAAAAATAAATACAAGTTTTGATCTGAATCAGACTATGATTATCTATACCACCAAGTGCGTGTGAATATACAGAAAAGTGAGCGAGATAATTTACCGATAGTACCCATGAAACCCTAATAGAGACCTAATAAGAACAACAACAAAATATTTTTGAACAGCCCTCCCAACTAGTGACATAAAAAATTTGAGCATAGAATAATAACATCCAAGACGTGGCAGGAGGGAAAGTCGGGGTACCAACAGTTCTTTGGGTGACTATAGAGTTGTAAAAGAAGACATCCTAAGTGCATCCCCACAATATCCCATAGCCTCGTCTGAACTACAGCTTTGAGTCACTGGTAAGCTTTTCATTTTTGCTGGTTGGAGGGTTCATTTTGCCAACTGCAGAGCATGGCTCTCTTCTGATGGACAAATACTAGGATTTCCTCATTGTTCTTATCAAACCAATCTCGTTGACAGTAAGTGGAGTATCCAAATAATTCAACACATGCCTTGTGAATGCCTCTCCTTGGACCGTAATCTTATTGTGATGGAGAAGCTTGTGTGTTCCAATGACTCTCAGAACTATGTCATCTGCAGTCTTGTACTTCTGGTATTATCTCCCCTGGCGAGCAGATCCAAGGTGAGGTCTCAGACTAAGCATGGTCCAAACTCCTTAAGACCCCAACAGTGGAACAGGTGTACTTGAGGACCTGCTGTTTCTCTGTGGTTGTGAAGGTGAACAAGGGCTGCAGCAGGATGGAGGTTTCCAGTTGTCTTGGACATCCTTGCCACTGAGTTCAGGGCTCCCTCCTGTCAAGGTTGTGTGGTTGTCACTTGCACATCAGCTTCCCCATGTTAAAAGAAGTCATGTGAAGGCCTCTGCCAGAGATGTTAACATTTCCCACAAACCAAGTCCTGCAGTGATGGATGGGTGGCAGTGGGGACAGGAACAGTGATCTCTAGGAATTCCTAGTCTCAAATCTGCATTTAGGCAGCGGTCGTGTAATGGTAGTTTTGCACCTGCCGAGACAGAATACAATTTGGCAGCTGCAGCCATGACTGAGAGGTCCTTTTTAGGATCTTCTCTGCTCACCCTGACTGGGGAAGGGACTAGAAAAGGTGCCCTAAACATATGCTGTCTCAACCCCCACTGGCTGGACTGCCTCATCTAGTGGGATCACTCTACTTGTGACTGAAACCAACAAAATAAAGTACTGAAGTTCGCCACATATCCACACTCTTATGTACTCCCCAAAGAGCATCCTGAAAGATGAACATCCATAGTAGCTAGAGAACTTGCAAGACATGACATCAATATCACTGTCCTAAGTGAGACCCGCTGGGCGGATGAAGGCCAACTGAAAGAAGGAGGTGACTATACCTTTTCTTGGAAAGGAAAGTCACCTGAAGAGAGACACATTCATGGGGTTGGCTTCGCCATCAAGAACAAGATTGTCATCCAGCTTTCAGAAGTCCCTGTGGGCATTAATGAATGCCTTATGACTCTCCACCTCAAGCTCAGTAACAACCAATACGCTATGGTCATTGGTGCATACACCCCCATACTTGATGATGAAGAAGTCAACAAGGAACAGTTCTACTGTGCTCTTGACACAGTCCTGACTGCCAGTACTAAGGAAGACAAGCTCATCCTTATGGGTGACTTCAGTGCAGGAGCTGGGCGACACTCTGAACTCTGTATGGCACCATTGGGGAAGAGGGGGTGGGGAAGTCAACTGCAATGATATCCTCCTCCTCAGCAGATGTGCAGAGCATGATTTGGTCATCATGAATACGATCTTCAGTGACAAATATATGAACACTTGGAAACATCCATGCTCCAATCACTGGCACCTCCTTGACTATATTATTGTCAGAGCCTGTGATTATACTGATGTCCATATCACTCGAGTCCTGAAAGGTGCAGATGACTGCTGGATGGATCACCGTTTAGTCAGATCAATCATGGACATGCAGCTTGCACTGCAACACCATAAACAACTGAAAGGAATGTGGAAGAGATTTAACATCAAGGCACTCCAAGACCAAGCTAGGTGTGAGGATCTTCAGCATCCCTTACCAAGAGGCTTTCTGACCTACCTCCAGACATCAAGGACATCCAGGCACCCTGGGAGGTGCTTAAGAACATTATTCACAAGGCATACGTTGAATCAAAGGAGGATGAACAGGGTGACACACATGATGAAAAAGGAGGAAAGGGGTCTTGGTCATGTCTTTCACTACAGAAACAAACCTGCACTAGTTGAAAAGAGAAAAACACGGCCCATTGGCAGAGAGTTAATTAATCAGTAAGGTAAGATAAAGATAAATTTAACATAAATATAACAACTGGTGAAAACATTTGAAATAATTATATCACTTTCTGGCCCTGATATGCATATGGATAATTATATATAAGTTTGGCAGAATTCAGTTGTTATTGTTCAGTGTCAATAAATGTTGATATCACCTCATACCCTCAGATGGACAACAAAATAATTTCCAGTATTACAATCAAAATGTATAGCAAGGAGACGCAAGGAAAACAAATTCTGAGATGGGGGTAAGGAAATCTGGGACAGGGGCTGCTGCAGGTGGGGTGCAGGGAGCCCCAGATGTGCTGCCCACGCACTGATCCTCTGGCAGTGGCTTAGGCAGCAGCTGCAGGAGCTGGAAATCATGCTGGATGGGATGTGCTGGGAGAAGGTGAGGGGAGGGACACTGCTGCAGGGTCTCATCACTGAGGGACAGGGCTGCTGGAAGCCAAGAGCCTGGTGCTGCCAGGTGCTCACTCTGCCCAGGTCCCAGCCAGGCCCTGATAAACATATAGAAGCAAGGGAGAGGTCAGGAGCCAAAATGTCAAGCATTCCAGCACTGGCTTCCCATAATGCTAGTTCTTGCTTTGGTCTTTCTACATGTCTTTCCAGGTGCCTTTTAAAAGTTAAAGTCCACACCAAGTTCACGCCAAAGGTCCACCCAGCCTGAATACTAATCTCTAGAAATGGCTATTCTTAGACATTTCATGAGAAACAAATGCCCATCTGTATCCCCATTACTTTGCTCTCATAAGCCCTGTCCCTAAATGATACATAACTCATTTGTAGCATATAAATTTATCATGCTTTTCCTCTTGTACACAGCACAGTTTTCACTAAATGTGAAACCCTTTCTAAATGTAAATGCAAAAAATAAAGAAAAGCTTTATTTTCAATCCGCAGTATCATGTAAATAATACATGAAAAACTGACATACCGGCAGAGTTAGCACCATCATCTATATTGAAGGTTACCTACCCTTTCCCATTACATGAACCTGTCTTCAGGTGTGTATAACTTTTACAGGCTTTGAGCATTCAGACTATACCTTTCCATGCTAAGTTTCTGCCTCAAGCTGAATTTTTCTGGAATGTTTCAGCCAAAACTGTTTGGGCATTTCTCAGAATGCTGTTAAGAAAAGTGCACTGTTTAACCTATGTTAAAAATTTCTGTTTAACCATTTCACTGAGCAGCCTTTACCTTAATAGGTTATCTGTTCCAGTCCTTAACTACCCTCAGAGTTAAAAATTCTTCCTAATGCCTAACCTAAATGTCCTTTGTTGTAGTTTAATCCCATTACCTCCTGTCCTATCCCCATCGGACACAAGGAACAATTGATTGCCATGCACTTTGTAACAATAATTTTTTTGTATTTAAGATATTAAAGAGTTGCTTATTCTGTAAACACCATCCATTCAGTGCATTAAGGCAAAGATCCTGTGAAAAAACAGCATGTGATCATATTATTAGAGACCATTGTAAAGCGCACACACACAAGCTGCATTAAGATTGCACATATCTTCTTAATTCTGGCATCTCATAAATTTGAGTGGTTGACTTTATAACCTTAACTTCTTTTAATATTTTTTTCTATGTGTAATAATTTCTTCTAACTTCTGTTCAACTCAAAGGGCCAAAGTAACAGCTGAACTAGCCTCTCTCAACTAGCCAAACATGGGTTTAGAGTCACTCGATCTTTGTCGAACTGGATCCTATCCCACTACACCGCATCAGGCTCAGGGTTGGATGCCTCTAAAAGGACTGATGTCTAACTTAACCAATAACACTCAATGCTACTTCCAAGGAGATTCTCTCCCCATTTACAGCCAACTACCACAATAAGCAAAACCAAGTACACTTATTAACACTAAGTTTCACTTCATGTTTTATACCCACTTAAAGAGTATAAGGGAGCTTAGGGTATAAGAAAACCAGGTAGGCTCCAAGCCACAAAAGAGATGGAAAGGTACTCCAGGAGGATGATCTAAACAGAAGCGGCCAACCTGCATCATGTGTTCCACAAGTAGCGAGGGCAGTTGCTGTGTATGGCACATAGCAGATTGGGGAGGGCAGAGGCTGCACTGTGAGAAATTGGACAAGGAGGAGAAAACAGCAGCAGATTGGGCAGGGAAAGGGGATTAGACTTGCACTCAGGGTGGGGTGTCTACACATGCCTATTAATGAGCAGCAATAAACTCTAGAGCTTATTACTGCCAGGCACATATCTGTATATGCATCCTGGACTGCAGCATGTTAAGCCAGGTGTACCCGCCTCCGTTCGACTAGGAGTTCGCGCGCCACCTTCGCCCGGACTCGAGATCTTACACCCCCGGGCTTCGTTGGTACGCCCCAGGGTTTACCCCAGCTGGTATAAAGGGGGACCCCAGAACTCGCCTGCCACGACTTTGATGACTCTCTCAGTGGGGGGTCTTCCCTTGGGGTATCCCCTGGTGCCAGCACGCCTCTTCGCGGGTACTCTCGGGGCTCCGTCCTTCCCTACACCCCGGCCATACACCACCTCAGGTCTTCCTGTCCTGGCCTCTAACCCGTCCTCGTCTCGTCCTCTCTCGGCTCAGTCCCCCAAGCCACTACCGGCGGTCTTTGGACCGGGTATGCCTCTCCCAGTGAGGGTGCTGACCTGATCCCTCCTTCCTTGGGATGCAGACGTCCTCTCTGCTTCCCCAATAGTCCCGGCCGCAGTTACCCGCGCCGTTGGCTGTAATGCAGGCTACAGCTGGCCCCACTCTCGGGATAGCTGTTACGCCTCCTGCTGCCTCGGGTGTCGGGTTCCCCGCTGGCTGCTGCCCCACCTCTGGGGCTGACTTATCCCCTTGTCTCCTCACTCTGGGTGCTTCGCTGAGCTGCTCGCAGCCTGCTCCGCCTCTACACGGCGGCGTCCCGCTCTCTGCGGGCAGCGGCTGATCCCCTGCTCGCTGGGGCTCCGCACTCCAGCTCTCTCCCTTCAGCCGCCCCGCTGCTTCGGTGGGGCCGCCTTTTGTTCCTCCCGGCCAGCATGCCCCGCCCCCGCCGCTCAGCCGCAGCCGGATAAACGCCTGGCTGACGACCCACGCTGGCACTGCCGGCACGTGGAGTTTCTTCGGCTCCTCCAGCCCTGTGGGAGGTAAGCAGACCCCTTGGCCGCAGCGGGGGTCTCCCAGTGCCCCGGCTCCCCTGGGACACAACCCCCCCCCAAGATGCCTTGGGGCATTCCTATTTTACCTTTCTGGGGTACACCAGAGCAGTTGTCCGCCTTGTACGTCTGCGGTTTTGTTGTTTCGTCCGAGTCGCTGCTGTTGCACCTAGACAGGAAATCCGCCACGGCATTTGATTTCCCAGGCCTGAACACTATTTGGAACTTATAAGGTTGTAGGGCCAATGCCCACCGGGTGATCCGGGCATTATCGGTCCGGGCCGTGCTCAGCCATTGGAGCGGGGCGTGGTCCATTATTAGTTTGAATTCTCGGCCCATTAAATAATATCGGAAATGGTCCACGGCCCACTGAATGGCCAGGCATTCCCTTTCTATTGTGGCGTACCTTTTTTCTGCTGGTGTCAACTTGCGGCTGGCATATGCTATTGGTCTTTCTACTCCTTCTTCCTCCTGCGTGAGGACGGCTCCCACTGCTGTTTCAGAGGCGTCCGTCTGCAAAACGAAAGTTTTCCCGAAGTTAGGAGTATGCATTATCACATCCTCGCAGAGGGCCTGTTTTAATCTCCGGAAGCATTGCTCCATATGCTCTGTCCACCTTACCGCCCCATTTTTCCTTCCCTTTAATGCCTCTGTCAAGGGAGCCGTCAGTTCTGAGAAGTGGGGCACGAACCTCCGGTAATAGTTGGTTAGCCCCAGGAATGATCGGAGCTGACAGCAATTTTAAGGGGCTGGGAAATTTCGCACTGTTTCAACTTTATCCGCCAGGGGTCTGATAGTGCCTCTACCCCCCAGGAATCCCAGGTATTTGGTCTCTCTTTTCGCTAAAGCGCATTTCCGCGGGTTTGCTGTCATCCCGGCCCGCCTTAATTCTGACAACACGGCCCGGAGGGCTTGCTTGTGGTGCGTCCAGGTTGGCGAGTATATGATAATGTCGTTGATGTAGGCTGCCGCGTATTCTGCGTGTGGGGCCAGCAGTCGGTCCATTAACCGCTGGAATGTTGCTGCCGCCCCATGTAGCCCGAAGGGCATTCTCACAAACTCATATAGGCACCAGGGCGTGCCGAAGGTCATCTTTGGTCGGTCGACTGGTGCCACTGGGATCTGCCAGTATCCTTTGGCCAAATCCAGCGTTGATATATATTGGGCCTCTCCGATCTTTTCTATTAACTCGTCTACCTGGGGCATGGGGAATGCGTCGAAGGTGGCCAACACGTTTAACCTTCTATAGTCAACGCACAGCCTCAGTGACCCGTCCGGTTTTCGTACGGGGACCAGTGGGCTTCTCCAAGGGCTTCGGGAAGGTCTCACCACTCCCAATTGTAGCATGGAGTTCACCTCTTCCCGCATGGCGTCTAGTAAGTGATGCGGTATGGGTCTCCACTTCTCCCTCACTATAGCCCCGGGAGGCGTCTTAATGGTATGCCTGGCTCCATGGACCCACCCTGGTTCTATGCAAAACACGTCCCGGAATTCCTGAATTACCTTCCGTGTTTCTTGCTTCTGTAGTTCCAACAGGTCTTCCCCTACCCCGACTAGTTGCTGTATCTCGTCGGAACGTGTCCCCTCTCGCTGCTGCCCTTGGGGCCCCAAATCCTCCCCTTCAGTCTCCATGAAAGTTACCCAGCCCGTTGGTTCCTTCCATTCTCGCAGTAAATTTACATGGAAGATTTGCTTCTCTCGGCGATGGCCGGGCCGGTGCACTTTGTAGTCCACAGGCCCAACTCGCCAGAGAATCTCGAAGGGGTCTTGCCATTGCGTCAGGAACTGGCTAGTGGATGTGGGCAATAGCACTAGTACCCGTTGCCCAGGTTCAAAGACCCGTTCTTTGGTGTTGCTGTCGTACCTCTCCTTCTGCCGCGCCTGGGCGTCTCTCAGGTTCTCACGAGCTATGTTCTGGGCTGTTCTTATCCTTTGCTGGAAAGCCTAGCGATATCCTGCCGGGTCCTGCAGCCCCCTAGGGTCCCGCTCCCACTCTTCTCAGAGGACCTGCAGCCATCCCCTCGGGCGGTGCCCGAGGACCAGCTCGAATGGGGAAAACTTCATGGAGTCCTGAGGGGTATCTCTGAGAGAGAACAGGACCAATGGCAACAACAAGTCCCACTTCCGTGGATCTCCCTGAATGCACCGCCTCAATACCCTCTTCAAGGTGCCATTTAAGCGCTCCACCAGCCCGTTGGTTTGGGGGTGGTATACTGCGGTACATATCTGTCTTATTTGCAGGGTCTGGCACACCACCTTCATGATGCCGGACATAAAATTTCGGCCCTGGTCAGTCAGGATCTCTTCAGGGACACCCATTCTTGCGACCCATTTTATCAGTTCTTCTGCGACCCGAGAAGCCATGGCGGTTCGTAACGGAACGGCCTCGGGATACCGTGTTGCATAGTCCACCATGACTAACACATACTGGTGGCCAGAACTACTGCGGGGTAGGGGCCCCACAATGTCTAGGGCTATCCTCGCAAAGGGGGTATCTATGACCAGCATCGGCTGCAAAGGGGCCCTAGCAGGGTGCTCCGTATGGGTCTTCTGACATTCCGGACAGGCTGCACACCGGCGGGCCACTTCTTCTCCCATCCCAGGCCAAAAGAACCATCGTCCCACCTTGGCCAGGGTTTTATCTCACCCCAAATGGCCCCCCACTGGGCTCGCATGGGCGAGTTGCCAGATCACCTGGCAGAACTGTCTCTGGACTACCAACTGCACTTCTGCGGGGCCCTCCCTCCTGGGCCCTGGTATGCGATAGAGGAGGTGGTTCCTTACCTCGTATTGGGGTTGCTCTCCTCTGGGTGACACGGCTTCGCCTCGGTCCTCCTGGGCTTCCCTCCAGTGGGTTTCGAGTTCCGGGTCATCGCTCTGTGCCTCCCGGAACTGTCAGCTACTGGCAACATGGTTTAGGTCGATGCTTATGGAGCCCTCCCTGTTGGTCGGATCCGCTTCTTCCTCGCCTAGCCACCCTTCACTGGCCCCCATCTTTTTACGGTCTAGCTCCACATCCCTCACTCGCTCCAGTACGTCGTAGAGGGGTGTCCAATCCCGGCCTAGTAGCATGTCGCACGCTAGCCTCGGCACCACCCCTACGAGTAGCTCCCCTTGGTGCTCCATCACGCGCAGCTGTATCCATTGTCGCCTCACGCGTTCGGTCTCCCCATGGAGGCAGGCCACCATCACAGGAGGGGCCTCCCTTCCTTCTCGGCACTGGATCACCTCGGCCCTTACCATCGATTGGGCGCACCCTGAGTCCAGAGTGGCCCGTATAGGTCGGCTGTCTACCCAGGCCCTGACGGTTGGGCGGCTCCACGTTGCGTTCACCTCGCAGTTAGCGTAGCTGCAGTCCATAGGCTCTCCCACTTCTGTGCCGCGTCGCCGGTCAGGGAAGCCTCTGGGTTGGCTAGCTGGGACCCATCGTGCAGTGGGTTGTGTGGGGCATTCTCGCGAGAGGTGCCCCCTCTGCCCACAGCAGAAACACACTATATCTTTGCCTGTCCCCCGGATAGGGGCCGGCCGACATTCAGCCTCTCTCAATAGCAGTGATGCTGGCTTTTGGTTCCTCTGCTCCTTCGGGTAACTTGCTTCTGCGGCCACATAGGCTTCCGCCAGCTTCAACGCCTCCTCGCAATTCCGCGGGGCGTGTTGCCGCACCCATCGCTGAGTTCTTTCATCTAGGTCAATCTGGAATTGTTCCAAAATAACCTGATCCGCCAAATCTTGGCGGTCCAACCCCACTGGGCTCACCCATTTGTCAAGGAGGTCCCGCAATAACTGTAGTAGCACCCGGGGACGCCTTTCGTCGGGCCTCTTCTTAGCCCGGAACAGGTGTCGGTAATAATCTGGGCTGAGCTCCAGCCGATAGAGTATGGCTTGCTTGACCCCTTCGTAGTCCCGGGCCTCCTCTCTCGGGATGGCCCAGTAGGCCGCCTGTGCCACCCCGACCACTAGGGCTCCTAACTGGCTGGCCCAGTGCTCCTGGGGGAGGCTAGTCATTAAGGCGTGACGCTCGAAGGCCTCTATATACGCTTCGGGGTCATCCTCCTTCGTCATTTTCGGCATCCTAAAAGACGCCTGGCCTTGCCTGAACCATTCCTGTTGTTGACCCAGCATCTGCTGCTGAGTGCCCACAATTTGGGTGAGGGCTTGTAGGTTTTGTCCCAAAGCCTCGAGTGCAGCCACCGGCATGGGTTGGGCACTGGCATAGGCTGCCATGTCCGGGTCCTCCATGTTCCCGGCCAATGCACCACTTTGTACCTGCCTCCGTTCAACTAGGAGTTCGCGCGCCGCCTTCGCCCGGACTCGAGATCTTGCATCCCCGGGCTTCGTTGGTACGCCCCAGGGTTTACCCCGGCTGGTATAAAGGGGGACCCCAGAACTCGCCTGCCACGACTTTGATGACTCTCTCAGTGGGGGGTCTTCCCTTGGGGTATCCCCTGGTGCCGGCACGCCTCTTCACGGGTACTCTCGGGGCTCCGTCCTTCCCTACACCCCGGCCATACACCACCTCAGGTCTTCCTGTCCTGGCCTCTAACCCGTCCTCATCTCGTCCTCTCTCGGCTCAGTCCCCCAAGCCACTACCGGCGGTCTTTGGACCGGGTATGCCTCTCCCAGTGGGGGTGCTGACCTGATCCCTCCTTCCTTGGGATGCAGACATCCTCTCTGCTTCCCCAATAGTCCCGGCCACAGTTACCCGTGCCGTTGGCTTCGTAATGCAGGCTACAGCTGGCCCCACTCTCGGGATAGCTGTTATGCCTCCTGCTGCCTCGGGTGTCGGGTTCCCCGCTGGCTGCTGCCCCACCTCTGGGGCTGACTTCTCCCCTTGTCTCCTCACTCCTGGGTGCTCCGCTGCGCTGCTTGCAGCCTGCTCCACCTCTACACGGCGGTGTCCCGCTCTCTGCGGGCGGCTGCTGATCCCCTGCTCGCTGGGGCTCCACGCTCCAGCTCTCTCCCTTCAGCCGCCCCGCTGCTTCGGCGGGGCCGCCTTTTGTTCCTCCCAGCCGGCGTGCCCCACCCCCGCCGCTCAGCCGCAGCCGGATAAATGCCCGGCTGACGACCCGCGCCAGCACTGCCGGCGCATGGAGTTTCTTCGGCTCCTCCGGCCCTGCGGGAGGTAAGCAGACACCTTGGCCGCCGCAGGGGTCTCCCAGTGCCCCCGCTCCCCTGGGACACCAGGCCAGAGTAGCCCCAGCTGCTGGGGCTGGCTGGGGCAAGAGGGCACTCCAGTGTGGAGCTAGCCAGCAGAAAGCCCCCACACTGAAGCACCTTCATGCTGCAGACAGCCCCTCTATTGTCACCACATTCACTGCTGAAGAGTAAATTAGTTTACTCCTCCCAAATGGGGGCATGAGGCTAAGACATATACTGCTCAGCTAATTAGTCTACCGTGCAATAGATGTCTCATATAGATGTGCCGAGATAGGATGTGGAGCTAATTTGTGGTACACCTGACAGTTGGCCCCCACTGATCCAAATCTAAATGGTAAGATAGTTGGCCCTCAGGGATCTGAAGTCTGAAGGGATGGGCACTGTGCTCTCTGCAGCATCACACAAAGCCTAAGCACTCAGTCTCATAACCTTCCTATCTCTGAAAGGGAGATACCAGTGACAGTCTATAAATTCTAAAAGATTTGAGTCCATGTTGTACTCTCTTGTGTATTTATCTATAGGTAAGTAGCATATATCCCAAAGTCTATAAGCATAGGAAAGATATTCTTTAAAAAAATCTGCATCATTTTTTCCCCCAAGCACATCCAGTACATTCACAATATTCCATTTAAAGCTACACCAGAATGTAGACCACGTTAAAAATGGAATGTGGCTATTATATAACATGACTAATGCAAATCTTTGGATTAAACTTCAGTCTCTAGAGAGCTTAGTAAAACACATGAGTAGGAAATATAATTTGCATAGAATCTGGCATCACTGATAAATGACTGTTGTAATACAAAATGCATGCAGCATGACAATACTAAGGTATATACAGTACTTTAACAAGGTGTACTGCAGCATTTTGCAGCAAGGCTTGGCAATTAAATTGACATAATTTAATGGCATGGATATTACTGAAATAAAAGGCATAAGAAATCTTTTCAGTTGTAATATTGTACCTGAAATACAGACTGTCCCAGCTGATAGTAAGTGCCTTGAGAGGCACGTTACACATCCCCTTTCACATGTTCACTTGAACTTTCTAATCAGTTTTGTTCTTCTTAGGAATGACTGTAAAGTACAATGGTGTTGGTTGTGGCCATGTTGGTATAAGGACATAAGCAGACAAGGTTCTTTGGGTAAATCTGATATATCTTTTATTCGACCAACTCAAGTAATTGGAAAAATTCTTCTTAGCAAGCTTTTGGGTTTAAATACTCTTCACCAGGCTGAGGAAGCCTCTGCAGTTGGTGTGTGCTCTTCTTGGATGGAATGAATAGTAAAGAAGCCAGAGGCTGGTATGCATGCAAGAAATCCAGTTCGTGAAGATGTAAATTGAGGAGTCCATGGGTGAGAGACAGGCTGGGGGGTAGGAGAAGGGAAGATAGATGAATGTAGCAGGTAAATAGTGGAGAGGTACCTGGGGAGTCAGATGTCAGGCAGGTTATAATGTGTGTCATAAATCCAATGTCTATATTTAGTCTATGATTTTTTGTATCCAGGAGGTTGATGAAATGAAGTTCATAGGCTCATCTGTGTTTTGTAAACTCCCTTTAAGGATTAGAACTGAGAGACTGAAGAGACAGTGGTTTTCTTGTGAGAAATGTGCCCCCACCAGTAATTGGGTATTCTTGTCTTTAATAGATTTCTGGTGTGCATTCATTCTGGTGTGCAGTTGTTGTTTGGTCTCTACTATGTATTTTCCAGCAGGGCATTTGGTGCATCGGATAAGATATATTACATTTCTGGAGGTGCAGCTGTAAGAGCCAGGAATGGTGAAAGTTCTGTTGTGGGGTGTAGTAATAGTGTGGGTGGTGGAGATGTGTTGGCAGGTTTTGCATTTTTTGTCACAGCATGGTCTGGATCCATTCCTTGTGTTCTGGGCCATAGGAGTTTTCTGCTGGTGATGAGGTTAGTGAGATTCGGTGCTTGTTTGAAGGCTAGGATGGGTGGTTTTGGGAAGATCTCTTTAAGAATCGGGTCTCTCCTTCTAGTATGGGTTGCAATTGTTTGAGGAGTTTCCGTATAGGTTCAAGGGAGGGGTGAAATCCAATGACATTTCTAATTTATAAAAGCAATTCTACTTCACTAAATAATTTAAAGTTACTACCAGTAAATGGGATTAATAAAATGAAGAGAATATTTATTATGGCAGACACATACCAACTACATGCATAAATGATTGCAGAACAGCAAAAAACCCTCCAGATTCTGTCTCAGACCATAGACTGATGCTCTTGATTTAAGTGTTTTGTACTGAGGTATCTCAACTAATAATATTGCTCTTTTTTATATGCCAAAATAATCTCAGCTGACTGAACAGTGTAACCACCTATTTGTGAAGAATGAGCTGAATTACAAATCAAGTTTGTTCTTGCCTGTTTGTATTCCTTTATTGTTCATTTTTCCATACATTTTTACTTGCAAAGTGTTGTTAGTAATGAAGTTTAGGAAAAGTAAATGGGTGGTTTCTTAGCCAAGATCCAGTTAATAAGAAACACTGTTTTAGGCAGAAGTACAAAATTGTCTAGGGTATCCAGAGATGGGAAAATTTTGTGTGAGACTGTCCCAAAACTGAAATATCAAATACATCTACCTACAGAGCCATCAACTTTTTACTATAGTTAGCTAAATGAAGTACAAAAAAAAAAATCACAAGAGCTCCCTATATCCAGGGCTCTACATGTCATGTAGCCACTCTCATGGACTTCACTATTCTTGTACTGTCTGGCAGTGTTCCCATGCTAGACAGAAATAAGGAAATTGCTGATAGGCATTATGCTCACTTTACCTAAGCTGAAGCAGCCTAAGAAAGAAGGCACAGCCTCCAAGAGAAGAAAACAGGGAAATGAAGCTGCTAGGGTTTAAAACATCAGGTTCACAAAATGGGTCTATCTTTTTTTTGTCCCCAGTCAGAGGCAAAAGGCAATCTAAGGTGACACCCTCCTTATCATGGAGGACGGGATACAGGAGATGCTCCATCATTAAAGTGGGTTTTTGTCACAAGAAATTAATCCTGCCCTCATGAAGCCAGTGGTAGGTGTTTTTTCACTGTCCCCTGCCCTTATACCTGTGTCTGCTACACCGGAGTACTGTTTAGAGGCTTTATCAAAATTACAAATACTCAGTGCAGTCCTTTTTTAACAAGACATTTCCAATTTGGCCAGAGCCTTTTTAACCAGACATTCCTGCTGCACTCTTGTCTGGTTTGTGTTTCTTCTACAGACTAGCAATAAGGTTACCAATCTCACTGGGCCCTTTCATAAACCAATTGGCCATCCCTCCAAAGGAATGAATTTGCTTTTCAGTCCTGGGTACTGTCCAATCTAAACTGGGTTGTACTCCTAATCCTAATGTAAAAGGTTTCATTTGGTCCCCTATAACCTAGTGACCCAAACCTTGTAACTTAGTTGCCCTCAAATTACGCTGTAACATTTTGACATTAGAATGTGCATTCAAAATATTTTTAAACATTTTGACAAAGAAACCCAATCCTCTCCCCTGCACCAAGCCATGTTGTACATCTGCCAGGTGACTCGGGTGTTCTTCCCAGCTGCTGCTGTAGATGGTGCTATTTCTGATGTAAGCAAAGGCAAAATGACACAGTTCAAACATTTGACTGACAGGTATTTGGAAAGTTCTGTCAACAAATTCAAGTTCAGTCATGAACATCTTGAACTTCCAGGCCCAAGTCCACACTGCAAACAGACTTCTCCTTGGTCCTTTCAAGCAGATAAGTTTTCTAGAACCTTAGGGCCAAGTCATAGAATCATAGAAAATTAGACTTGGATGGGACCACCCTCAGGTGGTCATCTAGTCCAACCCCCTACTCAAAACAGGACCATCCTCAACTAGAGCATGCCAGCCAAGGCTTTATCTAGCCAGGTCTTAGAAACCTTAGAAACCTCTAGGGATGGAGATTTTTACCTGTACTTACTCCTTTCTGTCCCTCTCTAACCTGCCTATGCCACCAAAACATGGAGCCAGGTTGGAGCAGCTGTGCAGTCCTGGCACAGCTACCAGATTGACAGCTGCAAGATCTTGTTACTTGCTTGGAAGAACCCAGGATGGTGATCCCAGGCTCCCCCTCCATAAACAGTAAGCTGTGATAGATCTGATGTTGGATCCCACAGTCACACATGCAATTGTATGCATTACACATAAAATCCTATCATGTCTTTACCTCAATATCTAGAGAAGCAGTGGGCAATTATTTGGACTAGAGCTGGTCTCACTGGGTAGTAATCAATGGCTCAATATCTAGTTGGAAACTGGTGTCAAATGGAGTGCCCGAGGGGTCAGTCCTGGGGCTGGCTTTTTTCAATATCTCCATTAACTGTCTGGAAGATGAGATGGATTGTACCCTCAGCAAGTTCACAGATTACACCAAGCTAGGGAGTATAGTAAATACACTGGATGGTAGGGCTAGGATTCAGAATGACCTAGGCAAACTGGAGGATTGGGCCAAAAGAAATCTCATGAGGTTCAGCACAGTCCTACCCTAAGGATGGAACAATCCCATGCAGTGCTACAGCCTGGGGACTGACTGGCTAAGCAGAAAAGGACCTGGGAATTACAATGGACAATAAGCTGAATATGAGTTAGCAGTGTGCCCTTGTTGCCAAGAAGACTAACGACATATTGGGCTGCATTTGTAGAAGCATTGCCAACAGATTAAGGAAAGTAATAATTCCCCTCTATTCTGCACCGGTGGGGTCACATCTGGAGTACTATGTCCAGTTTTGGGCCCTCCAAGGAAAAAATGTGGACAAGTTGGAGAGAGTCCACTGGAGGGCAATGAAAATGGTTCAGGGGTTGGGCCACATGACTTCTGAGAGAGGGGATTTGATAGCAGCCTTTAACTACCTTAAGTGTGGTTCCATAGAGGATGGAGCTAAACTGTTCTCAATGGTGACAGAACAAGGAGCAATGGTTTCAAGTTGCAGCAAGGGAGGTTTAGGTTGGATATTAGGAAAAACTCTCTCACTAGGAGGGCAGTAAAGCACTGGTACTGGTTACCTATAGAGGTGGTAGAATCTCTACCTTTGGAGGTTTTTAAGGCCCAGCTCAAGAAATCTGGGCTGGAATAATCTATGTGGACATGGTGTTGCTTTGAGCAGGGGATTGGACTAGATGACCTCCTGAGGTCCCTTCCAACCCTAATTTTCTATGATTCTGTAGAAGGCCACTTAATGAATTTTGATGAGCTGTTGAGGGCCATGGAGATGCCAGTTGATCCTATCCAGCCCACCAGCTACCACTGGGAGCCTGAGGAGGCAGGGCTGCACCCTACGCTGCTCTGCTCAGCTACAGCCAGGGCTGAGCTGGGCAGTGTGCAGACTCCTCGACCCCTTCTGCCCCCCCCCCCGCCCCCACTCCACTGCATCCATCCCCCATACCTAGTTTCCTGTTAGCACTGCAGCTGTGCAGTCCTGACACCAGCAGCTGTGACCACACAAGATGGGGCACAATGCAGAATGCCAAGTAGCCGACCTACCCTTCCATCCACCACAATGAGCCAGCGCTGCTGTTCCGGACAAGGAAAGTCAGCAGGGGCTGCCCTGGGCTGAGCGCCAACCCCCACCCCCAAAGCTGTTATGGACTCATCTCCTAGCAGCACCACTGCAGAAGCAGCTCATCAAAGTGGGGGATGGGTGAGATGGCATGGTTTTACATTTGTTTTGATGAAGTCCACAGGGGTATACTTCATCTTTTAGGGAACCATGCTTCTTTTGGGCTACAGGAATACAGGAGTATTAATACACCTCCAGGAAAAAAAAGCAGGCCTGGCAGAACTACCTTGTTCAAACAAAGATATAACAGCTAGTCCTTCAAAATGAATTATTGTTGTTCTTCCTCACGTATAGGGGGTGAGGGCGTCAAAGCTTCCCATCCAACTAAGCCCCCAGCACTTCACAGTATGACCGGCCATCCAGGGGAGTTCTATGGCTGTTTTGCACTTTGGATACAATGAGCCTTATAAGCCTCGTTCTGTGGATTCACTTGGAAATCATTTTGAAAACTTTTTCATTCCATCAACATGAAAAAAAGCCAAATAAAATATGAGTGTTTCAGTTAATAATCTTAAATTACAGAAGAGTCATAACAGACCCAAAGAACCAGTGTGAGTTTGTGAGTTCTTCACTCAAGTAAAACAGTTACATGGTGACCTTATTAACAACAAATCCTGGTTTTCTCAGAGAAGAGGAATATATAATTATAAAAAAGCCTGGAAGTACCAAGGATTAAATTACATTGCCAAGGCAGCTTGCTTCTAAAGGGCCTATTACAGCCATGAACCGCAAACCTGTTATTTTTTTTAAACATGAATTGATGTCATAATGAGGTTTAAACGGAGACTCAGTGTCTACATTGCCTCCCTAAGGAGAGGGGTTCCCCTTCTATCCTGGGCATAGTGCCTCCTTCTGCTGTGCTGCTTAATGCAAATGTAAACAAAAAGGAGAGTCAAACCATGAGGCTTGAATTCATTTCCAAGTGGCTGTCATGGATTTTCACTTTAGTCTTTTCATGGTTCACAAGGGCACCTTTCAAATCTGGTTTATACAGAAGATGCTTATATGATAAAAGGGCACAACCTACAGGAGCAACACAGTGCTGATTGTGAGTCAGGACACAAAGCTGCTTACAGAAGTGATCCTTGCGGACCCTTAATTATGGAAATCTTTAACACTACTGTTATTGGAGCAACTGAAAATAAAAAAGAGGAAATCTCAAATGAACAGCTGTTTTTTCTACCTGTTCTAAGAACTAATGATTTTATAATAAATATATGCCTCCTAACACATCCCCTGCAGGGCTAGTCCACTGTGTAGACACATTACATGGCTAAACAGAGCAGCAAAATGTTAAGGATGGCAAAATGTTTAATGACTACTTATAGTGTGACCAGAGACAGGGATAGGCAGGTATTTTTCAGTTTCCTAAGAGTAACAAAACCCCCAAAGAAAATGTTTGGTTTCCCCTATTCTTGCACATACAAGTGAGTGATAATCTTTTTTTCAAATACCAGCTGAATTAGAAGGAATAGTGGAAGTCTGTACCTTAAAATAAGCAACACAAATACTCCTGTTGATTGCACTGTTGTATTTATGTACCCCTGCTCGCCAACTGCTGAGCTGTCATTCTATTAAAAGCTAAGAAGCCATTCTTGTCAACTTCTATTCGTTGACTACCTATCCACTGCATATTTGAGGAAGAGCTTGCAAACCCTGAAAGTGACAAATTTAAGTGTGAATTTTTGCACAAATAAACATTCATACCAGGAGGGCATTATTCACTATTCTCCTTTATTAAAAGGAGTCATGTATTAGGGATGTAGATATAAATCTGATGCAACTTTGATAATCAATTGTACAGAAAAGCAAAACATACAATTTTCTAACAATCTATAATCTGAAAAATATTTCCCAAGCTATTTGGTTAATAGTTATCAACAAAAAGAAAATTCAGAAAGCAAAAGATATGATCAGTTTATGAACTTTCAACAAAAAGGCTAAAATTGTAGCCAATACTATTCACAAAAAAAGTTAGTCATCTTTAGGGGATAAAAATACTATCTTTTAGTGAAAGCAAGATACTATTATGGTGGGAAGTATTATGGGCAGGTATCGACCTACCAAGCAAGTCTTTAGGGTTGTACACTGCTGTAACTGCAAGTCACTAGGCACGTCTACACATGTGTTTACTCCAGCCAAGTTTACACTGGTGTAAACTAATCTGGTATAAGCCCTTTTGGGCAGGCGTCTATGCATGCAGGGATTCAGGAGCAGATTTGCACCATTTCCTGCAGCCCTGCAATGGGCCCCTGCCACTTCTGGAGGGAGTTTGAGGTTCCTCCTGGGTGCTAATCTAGGGGCTGGCAGGGAGCACTGGGCCAGCAAACAGCTGTCTCCTGGTCCCAGATTGCTGCCTGCAGCTGGGACAGGGACAATTTCCCCCTGTCTTGGCAGCAGGGAGCTCCTGGCCCTGGCTCCCAGATGAGAAGCATGGGACTTGGAAAAAGCTGCAGGGGAGGGGCAGATTCCAGCCCCCTGCCCTGATCCACCAGTGTGGCAACTGGCAGCTATCTCACTGCTAGCTGCTCTACCTGGCTGGGACCTACCTCACCGCTGCAGCTCTTTCCAAGCCCCATGCCAAGATCACTGGATCAGGGCATGGGGCTGGGACCTGCTCCAGACAGGGACAGTCCCCAGCCAGCCCCAGGTTGTGTGGGGAAGGACTGCATGTGCAGCTCAGAGTTGGCTGGGGACTGCCCAAAATAGGATAGTCCCTAGCCACCTCCAGGCTGCACATGCTTCCCCACACAGCCTGGGGCTTGCTGGGAACTGTCCCAGCTCCAGGCTGGGCAGGGAACTGTCCACATGCAGGAAGCTCCCAGCCCACAATTGCAAGTGTGATCACAGACTGGAAGCTGAGAAGCTTGTTCCTAGCCCCTCCTCTGCAATTGCAGAGCTGGGCTGGGAACAACCAATTGCAATTGGGGACCAGGGATTAGAAGTTCCCTTTCCATGACATTTTCCCCACCCAGGCACGCAAGGTGGGGGCTAGTGAGCCTGTTCCCCACCCAGTTCCATGAGTGCAGAGACGGAGGGGAAAAAGGCTGGGAAGTTTGTTCCCCTCCTAGCTCTGCACTTGTGGAGCCAGGCAGGGAACAAGTTCCCCAGGCCTTGCCAGCAGGGAGCTCACAGCACCGGCTCTGTGACTGCAGGGCTGCTGCTGGGAAACCCTTATCTCCCAGCCTGAGCTCTGTGGTCCTGGAGCTCAGGCTAGGAGATTGTTATTCCCAGCCCAAGCTCCATGGTTCCAGAGCTCAGGCTTGAAGACCCTTATCTCCCAGCCTGAGCTTCATGGTTGTGGGGAGATAAGGGTCTCCCAGCCTGATCCCTGCAACCATGAAGCTTGGGCTGGGAGACAAGGGTCTCCCAGACCCCCACTCCCCTATCGCAATGGGGGAGTGGAGGCTGGGAGATCAGGATCTCTCAGCCCCTGCTCCCTGATTGCAATCTGGGAACAGGGGGCTTGGAGCTCCCAGCTGCCAAGGCAGGAGGTCATATTTCCCACCTGGGCTCCTGTAATGGAGTCCACCCTGGCAGCAGGTAGCTCGCTATCTCCCAACCCCTGGTGGACAGCTGACCAGGGCTAGATATTGCTCCCAGTCAGGCGTCTATGCGAGCACTACAGTGCTGTTACCAATCCCAAATAAATTTGCTACTTGTATTGGCAGGTAGCAAATTTACTGACGATTAGAGAGGTTTACTGTGAAGTAAGCATGTGCTTTATAGATGCGCATGCTTGTTTTGCAGTAAATTATGTTAATGCAAAGTTAAGCATCTCATGCAGATGCACCCACTGGGCACATCCACACATGTAAGCATGTGAGCTTGCAGCAGCTCAAATAGAAGTGGTACAAATTTGAGCTGGGGCTTTTTGCCTCAGCATATGTGCTTGGACATGCATTTTGTTGTGGAGCAAATTGTGCCACTTTGGGGCAAAATAACCCTGCCTGGCTCCTCCCGGATCTGCAGCCAGGTGGAGCTGGACCTCTCTGGCTAGCTCAGACCAGAGCTGGCCTGAGCCCTCTTGCAGTCACTGGACAGCTCCAGTCAACTGACTGGCCTGCAGGGCTTGGCCTTTAACCCCTGCTCTGCTGGCAGGCTGCACTCTGAAGACTCTAGCCTTAAAGGGACCGCTCTGCTTCCTAGTTCCCTGTTACAGCTAGCTAAATGGTTTTCTAAACACACCAGTAAAAGTATTGTCTTCAGTTCACTGAAATCCAATGCTAATAATAGACCAGTCAATCACCTGGTCCAACAGCCTGTTTTCAAAGGTGTTTCTGGAGATGCACGCTTTATTACTACCTTTTTGGCCATCACATCCATAGTGATACCTACCATGGTTTAAAATAAAGATAGGCTTTATTTTTGAAAAAAAAGTCAGGTTACCAAAAATTAGTTTCATATGGACCATACATCACTGTAGATTCATAGATGTTAGGGTCAGAAGGGACCTCAGTAGGTTATCAATTCCAACCTCTGCCCTGGGCAGGAAACAGTGCTGGGGTCAGACAATCCCACCTAGGTGCCTGTCCAGTCTCCTCTTGAAGACCCCCCAAAGTAGGGGACAGCACCACCTCCCTTGGAAGCCTGTTCCAGATTCTGGCAACCCTTACAGTGAAGAAGTTCTTTCTAATGTCCAATCTAAATCTGCTCTCTGTCAGTTTGTGGCCATTGTTCCTAGTTACTCCAGGGGGTGCCCTAATAAATAGAGCATCTCCTATTCCCCGCTGCCTTCCCCTGATGAATTCATAGGCAGCCACAAAATCACCTCTCAGCCTTCTCTTCCTTAGGCTGAAAAGATCTAGGTCCCTTCTAGAAGAGATCTAGTCTCTCCTCATACGGCCTTGCCTGCAGGCTTCTGGCCAGATGAGTGGCCCTCCTCTGAACCCTCTCAAGATTCTCCACATCCCTCTTGAAGTGTGGTGCCCAAAACTGGGTGCAGTTCTCCAACTGCGGCCTGACCAGTGCTGCATAAAGGAGAAGCATCAGCTCCCTGGACCTGTTCATCATTCATCTGCTAATGCATGATAAAGTGCAATTAGCCTTGTTGATCACTTCATCTTATTGATGACTTGTGTTCAATGTGAAGTCCACTATGACTCCAAGATCCCTTTCCACTGCTGCGCTGATGAGAAGGCCATCCCCCAGCCTGTAAGCGTGTCAATAGTTCTTTTTGTCCAGATGCAGCACTTTGCACTTGTCTTTGTTGAACTGCATCCTATTTTGTTCTGCCCATTTTTCCAACCTGTCCAGATCCACCCAGATCCATTCCCTACCCTTTGGTGTGTTAACTTCACCCCAGAATTTGGTATTATCTGTGAACTTGGACAGCGTGCTCTCTACACCCTTGTTCATGTCACTGATGAAGACATTGAATAGCACCGGTCCAAGGACTGAGCCTTGCAGGACTCCACTGCCACACCTTTCCAGATCGATATCGACCCATCCACCATCACTCTCTGGGTGCAACCCCTAAGCCAATTTCCCACCCACCTTACCATTTAATTGTCTACATCATAGCCTGTCAGTTTATTTTTGAGAACAAAAAAATTAAGTTAAACTAGCTAAATGGTTTTGTCTGAAAAGAAGGGAAAATTATGTTAAAAGATGTACAGACATTCTATTTTGACATTTGAAAAATTCAAGGTTTGGTTTTGAAAATATTGGAAAATCTCATATTAGCATTTTCAAAATAGTTTCATGTAAAAGGTGAGCTAAATCTAAAAAATAAGTATAAAAGAAAAGGGAAAAATAACCCCAAAATGGAATCAAACATTTCAATTTGAATTTATTTGGGATGAGTGCTTCCACCAAAAAATATGTGTCTCAACTCAGTTTGAGCCAGGTATTTTCTAATTCTTTGGATCAGCCAACAAACCTTAAATCCCTATTTCTGGAGGAATAAGAGTGCCATTTTAACTATTTTGGACCTCTTAATCCCTCTGTATATTTTTGGATGCCTAGAAGATTTTCTCAAAGTGAATACACTTCTTCATAAGCATTGCTTCATGGAAAGTTTGACTAAAGAAATATTGGATGAAGGGAATTATAGCATTATGGATCAACTTTTAAGCTAAGTACAAGTATTCAAGAAACCCATAGCATAAGTGCTCTAACTTTTGAGCTTTATTCCAAGCACCCCCATTTAGGCCCAGATGAAGCAGAACATGCTACCCTTTATGGGGGCAAAAACTTCAAACCCTGCCTGCATGGCATAAGCATATCAGGTAAGGAAGGATCTTGCATACCTCTCAGTATGCCCTGCTTTGCTTCCAAAGACTCCCAAGCACAGCTGCCCCTGATTGGGTGGCAGGGACATCATGGCCACCTGGATGTCCCACAAACACAAATACAACCCAGGCACCTTTAGCACAATTGGGTCACCAACTTCCATGCAGTTGATGAAAACAATGCCTACATCTTCTGTAATTCCCTATAACCCAGGGTGATGAAGAGCAGGCACTACATTCCTTGGGCCCCCAATTTAGTCATCAGCAATGCCATCAACCCCAATAATCCTTGTCAGGTTCTTGCCCTGGTTCATGAGGCCCTATGGAGAGCAGCTGAACTACCAGAAGGAGCATTTCAACTATGGACCAAGCTTAGCACTGGAAGCACGTGCAGTGCAGGGAAAAGTGAAAAGGCACACCTCACGCCAAAGTATGTGGCCCTGGGCCCCACACCATGGCAGGCTATCCAGATCCATGAAGCCATGGCCAACTGCTTCCTCACCCATGTGGACTGGGAGTCCTCCCTGGATAAGTAGGGCCATAGGGCTTCGAGTTCCCATGCCTTGGCACTGGGCCATGGGTCTCCTGCCATAGGCTCCTGTGGCCCTGTGTCATTGGTACTGCTGTCCACAACCCAGGCTGCCCAGGCACCATCCCCCTTCCCTTCTCCTTGCCCAACACTCCACCACCAGAGGCACACACCAGGGTGTGGGAGAAATCGACATGAGAAAGAGTCATGCCTTGTTTAAACCAAATGTAGAAGCTGCCAAACAGTTAGTGTGTTTATTAAACAAAACCTGCAATGTTGCCCACTCTGGAACTTGGAATCTTCTAATCAGTTAACATTGAGAGAGTGGAGAAAAACCCTACCTGCACCAGGCAGTTATGCCATTGAGGGGGGAAATGAGGGAGGAGGGGCATCCATGGGAGCCTCAACTTAACAAACATGAAACCTTGAGGTGGCAGGGGAAATGCTGCATGTGAAACTGCTGACCCACAGTTTAATTAAAATGCTACAACTTCCAAACTATTCATGTACATAATAATAAAATGTGCAATGTTGCCTGCTCTGGAACTTGGACCACAGCCCATGGCACTGAAGTTCCCTCCAGTGGGACCCAGTGGCCTAGCCCAGTGGGCTGGTAGAATGCCCCGCCATGTTCTCTTTGGGACCCTGTGCCATGCCAGCAACTGCCAGTGGCCAGGCATAGTGAGTTGAGCCTGGAAGGCAGGCTGAGTCAATGCCAGCCCTGGCATCAGGTCTCAGGCAGCCTGGTTCCCCTCCTCTCCCAAATTGCTGCTTTCCCAAGGAGGCCCTACCAGATGCCTTCCTGGCTCCTTAAACCATGGGTAAGTGGCTCCCATGCATTGTATTTCCTCTTCTGAGGCTCTTCTAGGACTCCACTGCCCCCCAGCATCCCCCAATCAATGCACAATATGGAGCGTTCCCCCACAGCCACCATCCAGGGTGCCCCCACCATGGGACTCTTCAGCATATCACCTTAGGGAGAAATCCCTGGAGTGGGGCTCTCCATGGCAGGGGGAATGAGTGGCTAGAAGCCTGCCCCACCACTCTGGCCTGAGAAGGACATGGTCTCCCCATTGGAGGTGGCACTGATGCCACTTTGGGGTAGTGTAGTTGAATCCCAAGTGGTTTTTTACTATGTCTAAATTCCCATGTGCTGCAACTGTCTCAGATCTGTAGAAGTGCATGTGACCTCCCTCAGAGCAGCTGGTCACTCATAGACCTCATTCTTGGACTTTTGCAATGCACTCCTGGTCCTGGACAGCTCGTTCAAGTGTCATGGCACCATGGTGCAAGCAGTCATCAACCTTTCCATTCCAACCTGCCACATTGATAGTTCCCTTCAGTCCTCATGTCCATGGTGCCATCTGCATGTATCCAGCATCTCAGCTCCATAACTGGCCTCCCACACACAAATGCAGAGCCTGCAAGCAAGGGAGACACCAAGGGACATCTGGTGAGTCCCCTGTCCAGACCCTTTCCCTTGCCTGGAACTAGAATCCACACAGATGCTCACAACCTGGTACTGACCAAATGGTGCCTAGAGGATTGTTGGCAAAGACATGTAGATTCGCCTGTTGGTTATGCTTCAGCTATGGAACTCGAAAAAAGCTGTCAGTGCATATTGGGGACTGTTTGGGTTAGGGTTTGTGTCAGGTGAATCTGGGTAAACACATTGGTCTCTCTCTGGAAATCAACACAACCTTGAGGGATGGGATGGTCTGGTAACAATTACCCAGATTTATGGCCCCAGTCAATGTAACACAGACTGATAAGCTCCCAACAGCAGTAAGGGGTACCAGCCCTGATGCCTCTGCTTCATTTCAGCAGGGGTGGTGCAAGGGTTGAGGGAGGGGAGCTGTTTGAAAGGCACAAGGTCAGTGAGGAGCATCAATAAATCAGTATTATCAGTCTTCCACATGAACAATCATCGAGCTAAAAGCACACTGAATATCAGGGTAGGCAACCCCAGCCTTCCCTATGAGCACGTCACAAGCTACCAAGGGCCGCTTTTGTTTTAAATCCCCTACCAGTGGTCAAAACACCCCCCAAAAACCCCACATTGCTCCTTTGCAGTGCAGTGAATAGCTGAACATGCAGTATGCAGTGCTGCAGGCATGTCTGAGGCACCACATACTGCACGGCCATGCTTGTCTGAATGAAGCCAAGAAGTCACATCAGACCATTCCCTCACCTATAAACAACACATCCAGAAGGTCAGCAGTAAAGTCTCTGAACAGGTAGCTGCCTTAAGAAATTTAGGTAGCACAACATGGGGAGCCAACTTCAAAGTGTTCAGAACCACTGCAGTTGCAATAGCATATGCCCCAGAAAATTATTGTGCTCCTGTATGGTTCAGAAGTTGTCACACTAAAAAGCTCAACACTGTAGTTAACAGTTCGCAGAGGCTTAAAACAAGCTGTACAACTTGTGCGTGTGTGCACGCACACACACTCTCTCAGACATGAGACCAAGTGACATAAGAAGACAGACCCTAACCACTTCCCTGCTGCTAGGTTTCTGGGCCCATAGAGAGCTCAGTAGGCTGGGTACTGTGGCCAATGTTGCGTTAAATTTAGATAAGGGCTGGGGTGCATGGAAGTTAAATAATTAGTCAAAGTAATCCAGTCCAAAATCTATTCCTACAGTGTTTCATACCAACACCAAATGAGTCCACCATTGGGCATGATCTCAACAGAGAAGCATGGGTCAAGCTGAACCAGACATGATCGGGCTACAGACACTTCAAAACACTGCTCAGAATGACCAAGTTGGACAGCCTCCTGTGCAAATGCAGTGTCCAGCAAACAGCACAGCACTTAATCAAAAGCTGCAATCTTTACAAATGCCCAGATGGTGTATATGGAATATGCACACTGAGTGATAATACCAGACAGTGGCTCATAGCTGGCCAGGGAGAATAAAAGGGCGGGGAGGGAGGGGTTGAAACACAGACTTTGCTGACTTGTCAGTGACAGCCCAGGGGCAGGGCCGGCCCGATGCTTGGGCAGAAGAGACTAGCCCTGGCCTAGGCTAGACTGCCACCCCACGAGGGAGGGGTAAATGGGATGATGTAATCCTTCATGGGTCAGCAGAATGTGACCTAATGTGAATCATGATGGGATATGGTATAGATGTTCATTATGGCACTCTAACCTACTGTACTGAAGTCTGATATCACATCCATCCAGGGTTATCTTAGGGTGGGACATGCCATTTTTACAGCATTCTATTGCAATGTTTCCCAACCAGTGTGCCACGGCACAAAAGCGTGCCGTCAGAAATGAACAGGTGTGCCATGGAATTTTGTCATGGCAATGAGCTACAATAAGTATGAAGATGGCACTTGCCTTAACAGGTGTGCCACAGAAAATTTATATTAATATAAGTGTGCCTTGGGCTGGAAAAGGTTGGGAAACACTGTTCTATGGGCCTTAAAAGCCTGGTTGGTTACAGCTAGAGCGCTTTCTGTGCACCTACCACCCAATAAGTATAAAACTTATATCTGTCCTTAGGTAACAGGTTTAAAAATACAGAATGCGTTTACTTGTATGAGATGGACAAATATATATTTTAGCCATTTCAGAAGGGGAGAGGGAGGACACAGCAGCTATTATGATCTAACTGTCACATCTGCATGACCTTGTGGCGATACAAATTAGCTAAATTGCTCTAACTTTGACCATGAATGAAGTAGATTCAAAATTGGAGCCATTTTGTTCCACCTATAATCACTACCAAATTTAGCAGACATAACAGTTGCATTGTAACAGCTGGTACTGGAATTCCCCAATATCAATACAATTGTTGCATCTGTCTATACTCTTGCTCTCTCTCTTTCCTACCTCCCTTCTCACATGAATAGAAAGTGTAGCCTGGGTGTACATGGGTTTGTACTTCCCTCTCCAGTTGAGGGAACTATTGGCAGGGCAGCGTGCTGCAGAGGGACACAACAGCCCAGTGGCCACCTCTGTCCCCTATAGAGTCAGGTCCACTCAATTACTTAACTATATACAGATTTATTATTACAACAAAACCATTAAAGCGTAAGGACATAGATTATATATGTACAAATTTACAAAACAATAAACCCTATAATACACACACACACACACACAGATATACAAATACCCACTTATCATTTAAAATACAGATGAACAATGGAACAAAGCAGACCAAAGGATGTTGACTGGGCAACCTTATAACTCTATTCATATACAAACTATTACTTCAGATTATTCACATAAACAGTAAGACACAGTCCACAAATATAATCAGCAGTTCTTAGACTAGCTGGGTTCCCTCCAGGGCAGGGGCCCCCCTTCCAAGGTACCACTACAGGAAAGGAGGTGGGAGGAAAGAAAAAGGAAAGGAAGATCCCAAAGACTCCTAAGCTCCCCCACTATCACCCAGGAGCGGCCCACGTGGTGCCCCTTTGCAACCCTCAGGGTTGGGGGGGGGCCTCCCCTGTGGGGACCCTCTCTCCAGGGTAACTTACTATTACTCCACAGTCCCAGAAAGTTGCCTCTTGCTCTCTGGGTCAAGCTCTGTCCCCGCTGGGTTTTCCTGCCACCTGGCTCTGCTGTCCTGACTTAGGGCCACATGCACCCTGTGTGTACTGGGCGATTCACTTTGTGCTAGGGATCGGAGGCCTAGACAGCCTTGTGCAGCACCAGGGCTTGGTCTGTTTCCTGGACCCTCTGGGCAGCGTCGTCTGCACTGAGCTGCTGCCCCATGTCAGCAGCTGTAGACCCGAGCCACCTCAAGCGGCTCCCAGGGTCTCTCGCCCTCTGTGCAGCACCTCCTGCACTGAGCTCCCAGCCTCGTTCTAGGGGTTGAGGACCACAGCCACCCCAGGGGCTCCAAAGATCCTGCTCTGTGCACTGGCCTGTGCACTGCGTCTCTGGCCACACACCAGAGGTTGCAGACCCGAGCCACTTCACGCAGCTCCCAGGGTCTGGATGCTGTGCGCTGTGCTGCACACTGAAAGCCTAACCGTTGGAACCGTCCCCCGCTCCCCGCTGACAGAAGTCTTCAGGGGCTCTTCCTGGGATACTGCTTCGCCCTGCTGAGCAGCTCTCCTCAGCTCTTCTAAACCCCACTCTTCTCTCTTCTCAGTCCCCAACGCATCTGCCCCTTGTGCTGGGCACACAGCTCCTTTTATATGCTCCAGGGCTCCACCCCTGAAGTCTTCCGGTCCTGACAGTTTGCAGTCTTTAACCAGGTCCAGAGGAGCTCTTCTCCCCCTCCCCTCAGGAAAGGGGCGTGATTTTATTTCTCTTGCTGCCTCCTGATTGGTGAATGGGCTCCACCAATCAAAACAGCAGTATCTCAAGCCCAGGACTCAACCCGAGCTCTGAAAGGTAAGCCTGCTACAAAAAAATATGTTGGGCACTTGAATTTCTCTCCCCTCTCAACAACTGAAACCCCATTGGAACAATTTCTCTGAACTCATTATGCACCTCCAGTGTAATATAACTCAAACAAGGGCTATCTTGTGGTAACTGAGTATTGCTTTGCTTGTTTTTATTAAAGCAAAGAGACTGCTCTGCAGTGGGAAATATTCTGTACTTCTGAATACACACACATATACACACACACATATATAGAGATATATACACACAAACACATATAGAGATCTATAGATCTATATATAGGTATATATATCTATACCTATCTATCTATCTATATATATATATATATGTAGAGAGAGAGAGAGAGATCTAAAGCTCTATATATATGCTATATTCAGCATTATTTTACTGATGTTGGATTATTGCAGATTTTTCCAGTATGTATTTTAATATTTCTAAGATGTTATTCATTTACAGAAATGGCTACACATTCCTTTTTAATGTAAAAATGTAATGTCTCTCACACAGCTATTTCAAGGACTGTGCCTTGAACCCAAATCCTACACAGACTTAGTATATGCATAGTAAGTCACCAGGTATGCCTATGTTTAAAGTTAAGCACATGAGTGCTTGAAGAAATGCAAGCTCTCTGGGGTTGGGATCATAGCTTCTTATGACTTCTGACAAGCATCTGGGACACACCAAGACACTGTATAATAGTTATTTTTAAACAGCTCTTTCACCATGTAGTATTTCATCCATTTTTGCCATGTCAAATGTGTAGCCTCTTAACTTGCTATTTTTTTTGTTTAAGAAAGACTACTTCACAGTTGAAAAGTGTTATTGAATATTTCTTTTTTTTTTAACTCCTCAAGTTAACCTCCAACTTTTGCACCCTGACGCTGCTGTTACCACTCAGCCATTTTTCAAATTTTCAGGAAGTAACCATAATCACAAACTTACACCTGCGAGTGATTTTGTAGTTCCCTAAAATGACTAACAAATAATTATGATCAAGCACAGACATTTTCCTCATGTTCTCTGCTCCCCATGTATTGATTTTTTCTGTCATAAGCTGTTGTAAGGAAGACAGGAAGCCCAAACTCAGGGCTTGGCAAATGAAAACAAAATCAAATTTAAAATATATTAGTTTCACATGCATAGGTAATGACTCATCTTTGGCATACCACAATTTCTGTTCACACAAAATGAAAAAAAAAATAATACTACTACTATAGTAGAACTGTATCGAGCCAGTTCCAGTGTTAAAGTACCTGTATCTCAGAAATATTTATCACATGCATTTCTACCTCAAGTAATGTTTACCTTAAGTATCTTCCTCATTATTGATGAAACAATAATAAAAATAGCAAAAAGCCTGTCAGAGTCAGTTGGACTACTGGGTGATCAAGGTGTAAAAGGAGAGCTAAAAGGAGACAGGGCAGACTGCCCTAGACAGGTGGGTAGGCCACCATTGTGACTGGCCCCAGGGATGGCCCCCATCACACAGTTCAAAAGGGGATTGGACAAATACTTGAAGGAAAGGACTACCGCGGGTATTGAACATGGTAGATGGGGTAAAGTTTTAGTCAGAGCTTCCTAAACCTCTGAATGCTGGAAGTTTCTATTGGAATAAAGCCCATTGCTGGAAAGCTAAATGAGATGTGTGCAGTTTTTACTATGGAACATGTTTGGGAGATTCCTTCACCAGAGCCATTCCTCCCAGAGGACAGGGCAGTAGAACTGACCCAAATAGAGGTACCAGTAAATGCGGTTTTAGATGAGAGTGATTAAACAGCAGCAAATTACCAAAATCTAATGACATTCAACCTAGAGTCTTGAAGGAGCTCATATATGGAATTGCAGAATTACTTACTGTAGTACAGGGTGGGCAAAATGCAGCCCATGGGCCAGATGCAGCTCACCAGGCCATTCTATCTAGCCCGCAGGGACCCTAAAAAGTTTAGAAAATTAATATTTATCTGCCCCTGGCTGCCAGTCATGCAGCCCTCGATGGCTTGCCAAAACTCAGTAAGCAGCCCTCTGCCTGAAATAATTGCCCCCCCACCACTGTAGTAAGTAATTACTATCACTAAGAACAGCCTCAGTACTGAAAAGTTTCCGATGTAACTCTAATCTTTTAAAAAGGGATTCAGAAGGGACCCAGGGAACTACAGGATAATGGTTCTAACCTCTGCCCCTAGCAAATTGGTGGAAGTAATAATTTTTTAAAGGATTGTTCAATATGTGGGTGAACACAACAACTCGCCGGGGGGGGAAATCAGTGTAGCTGTTCTAAAAGAAGGTCACTTAACTAACTTTTCCAGTATTTGAGGACATCTACACGGATGTTGTTCAGGGTGATCCATTTGATATACAACATCTTAACTTGCAAGCCTTTGATGAAGTCCCACAAAGGCTATTATTGAAATTGGGTCTCACAAAGTCCACTTATAGATCAAACACTGGCTTGAGGACAGAAAACCAGGAATAGGTGTAAGTGGTCATTTCTCAGAATAGAAAGTAAATAGTGGGGTCCCTCAGGGATCTGTCTTGAGAAAAGTGATATTTAAAATATTTATAAATCACGTGGAAAGGGCGTGAAAAGTGAGGTGGCCAAATTATTCTGATTGGTAAAGAACAAGGTTGACTGAAGAATTAGAGGGGGATCTCACAAAAAGCGAGAGAACAGGCAACAAAATGACAGATGAAATTCAGTGTTGATAAGCATAAAGTGATGCACAGAAAAAATAATCCAAACAATATACATATGCAATGATGAGCTCTCTTTTAACTGTTGCCATACAAATGAAGGGAAGCCCTTTATCCTGAAATTGGGACAAAAGAGATCTTACTTTGTCACACAGGGCCCTGGAATCAAGAGAGAGCATGCCTCTCAACTCAAGAGAATCTCTTTAATGGAAAATTAAACATAATTTTGAACAGGATTCAGACCAGGCACCAGATCCCAGGAACTCTGAACTCCTGTTAGTTTACTAGTTCCCCCAGCCACTCAAGTCTGCTGTTCTCCCCTTTCCCCAGGTTTACAATCAGGGGGCGGGCACCTATACACATGCAAAAAGGCTGCTGTGACACACTGTAATTACAATGCATCAGAGCAGACTCAATTAATTAAGATGGCTGGAATTTTGTAATTACCACACTTCAGCAGAATCCACCATCATGTGTATCACCATCCCTGCACTGAAAAATGGTGGTCGGGCACTTTAACTAAAGCTTGTTCAACAAACTTTAGTTAAAGCGCCCCTGCTGCCATTTTTCAATGCAGGGATGCTGATACACATGATGCTTCAGGCACTTTAATTAAAGCAGCTCTCAAAGCCTCTCTAATTAAAATACTCCCCCTCAGCCCACTCCCAGAGCATGTGTATAAATGCCCATAGATATAAAATTACATGCATCTATCTACAACCTCATTGGGTATATGTTAATGAAAGAGTGTGATATAAAAAAACTCTCCCCAGCTAAGTGAAGCATTTATGATACATACTTAACAACTGTTTAACTAGGATGAACTTTCAGATGTTAATAGGTAGGTTTCAACTCTTGACAATGACTGTTATTCCTTATGATAATGGGCTTCAGTTGTTTTGTTTGTATACCTATGGTCAAACACAAGTTAGTGCTTTTCTGTTTACATCAGGCGACAAAATAGTATCTGGCATTGCAAGCCTGTCTCTGTACAAGGTTATCCAAAGTTTGTTCCAATCAATATATAATGGAGTATGTATACAAGATAGAGACACTTGTGCCAAGGCCACTAATGTGCTCCTAACAACAGGAGAAAAATATGCTGGAGTAATTGTGGATTCCAAGTTCACCAAAAAACATTAGCTTTGTGTTCAGTAGCAATCAAAGTGACAAATAAAGCATTCAAAATTAATTAGGAAATTATAAACAACAAAAAGTATCATTGTGCCTCTTTATAAATCTATGATAAATCCATATTTGCATTCAGTTCTGGTCTCTCCACTTCAAAAAGTTTATGGAAGAGCTTAAAAATCTAGAAAAAAAAAGCAACCAGAATAATCAGGGATATAGAGGATGTTCTGTAAGAAGGGAAACTAAATAGGCTAGGACTTCCTAGTTTAGAAAAAAAAGACGTGCAGAGAGGGAAAAGGGATGGACATTATAGAAGTCTACAGATATTAAATGGTGCTAAGTAAATAGGAATTGATTGCTTACTAACTCACAATACTAGAACAAGGAGACACAAAATGTAACTATTAGGTAGGAAGTTTAGAAGTAACAAGAAAACTTATTTTTTTCCATAGCATTAAATTAACTTGTAGAACTCATTGCCACAAAATGTTGTGGAGGCTGGTGGATTAAACCCAGTTTGTGACAGAGCACCTTTGGGTGCCTGCCACTTTAAGGGCTTGTGCAGGCTAAAGAGGAGCCTTCAGGTACAAGAGGCAGAGAGATATACCCCTCCCCCCCGAAGGATTTTAAGGAGGGAGGCGTGTGGTGGTGCACCTTTGGGTGTTTGCCACTTTAAGGGCTCGAGCAGGCTTTACAGAAGCCTGCTGGTGACTGGAGAACCAATCAGGCGGTCACATGACAGCCAGGAGACCACTTGATTGGAGCAGGGTGGAGCAGCCTCAGTATAAGAGCAGGCCTTGAGGAGCAGAGCAGACAGTTGCTGCAGGGATACTGCCAGAGCAACATTGTCCAGCCAGAGTGCCTCTGCTCCCAGGAGCACTCTGGGGAAGGAGGAGGTCCCAAGCCCAGAAGAAGTGGCTGTGGGCCTGGGGTAGAGGAGAAGCTATGTACACCTAGGCCTAGACAAGACACAGGCCAGCCTAGGAAGGGGCTTAGAGCTTGTGAGCCTACTGAGGAGCCAAGCAGGCCTTGATTGGACCTGGGGGGGGAGGGCAGGGGCTCAAATGAGCCCAGTGGAGTCAAGGGCTGCCAGATGTAAGATCTCTGAGGCTCTAGGCAAGCCTGGCATGAGTTGCTGGTTGATAATGGGCCCAGGAGGGGAATCCTATTGAGAAAAGGAGTCAGCTGCTTGTTGAGTGACCCAGGGCTCTTGATTGGTCAATACAAGGGTGTCAGGGCTGACAAGCCAAAGGGCAAGTAAGCCCACTACAAGGGGCAGGCCAGGGCTGTGGAGAGCTTCTGGCACCCCAACTGGCCTAGAGGTGGGGCCAGAGCCTAAAAGAGTCTGAAGATCCCCTTGATTGGGGGGGGGGGCATCACTGCCAAGAGAGGATAGGCAGTCAGTCAGCAGGCAGGCTGAAGTGACAGTGGATGAAGCCCAGCCTGATGAGAGAAATCCTATAATGGGGTCTGAGACAGTTGGAGCCAGAATAAGAAACAGGTTGAGGTGGAGGCTGCATTGGAGTGCCTAGGAGTAAGCAGTCCAGGGAGAACATCCAGCAGCCCAGTTTATGGAACTTCTGTCCCAGACCCCTTCCTGGTTTAAATTAAATCACAGGCCTTCAGCATCCCAGAATGTGTGGCAGCCCTGGGTTGGACTGTTCTGCCTGCTTCAGAGAGCAGCATTGGCCCCACCCCTCTGCTCCCTAGCCAGAGCAGTGATGGCTGGCTGACAAGGGGATGGGGGTGGAAATCCTGGCTGGGGACTGCAGCCAGGTTTGTGGGGGGAGGGGGGGCAGCCCCGGCCAGACCTTTCCCCACTGGAGTGGAGGGGACAGGAGCATGGGCTGGGGCAGGGTAATAGCCTGAAAGGGACTGCCCCTCCCCAGGCAGACCCCTGCTGGGGTCTGGGAGGAGCTTTAATTCCCCCTTCCACAGCTCAGTGTGCTGGCACCCAACCCTGCAGGACCAGACTGAGAGGTCGGAGGTGTTGGCAAAGACCTGACACAATCATCACATGTATGTCCTAGAAATGGAGCTAAGGGAATAGGAGAATGACTGCTTGGGCTGGAGAGACCAAAGAAAGCAGAGAACTACATTTAAAAATGGCAGGAGACCAGCAGACTCTACCCCCTCTCACCTCTGGTAGATACTGAAGCAAGCAGTTGATAAGGAAGGGGTGGGGGGATGTAATTCCCCTCAGCTCCCCCAGGCCATGGGGGAAGGGGAAGAAGCTGGGGAGCGAGGCTGGCCCCCTGCCACCTGTGAGCACAGAGCCAAGACCTACAAGACCAGACTGAGAGGTAGAAGATGTTGGCAAAGACCTGGCACAATCATCACATGTATGTGCTGGAAACTGAGGAACAGAAGAGGGTCGCAGACATCTTGAGCTACTGTGATTAAAGAAAGCAGAGAACTACATAAAGCAGAACCTGTAAAAGGTGGGAGGCTGGAATACTGTAACAGGGAACCCTAGCTCTGTTACCAGAACGCAGGTTGGCCCCTTTAAAATTAGAATTTTCTGGGCACAGCCTGCTGGTAAGGCGGGGGGGTGTTAAAAGCTGAGCCTGGCCAGCTAGTCAGCTGGCCGGAAGGGGGCAGGCCAGGACTATAAAAACCCTGGGCTGGGTGGCTGTAGAGTCTGGCAGCCAAAGGGGAAGGAGTGTGTCCCAGAGCTCCCCAAAGAGTCTTGGAGAGCAGTCCAGTGGCTGCAGGAGGGGAACTACTGAGGACTCCTGGAGAAGCGGCAGCAACCACAGAAGAAGGACTGTAGCAGATGGTGTGGGAAAAGCACGAACCCCTGAGAAACTAAGCTGGCACACTGCCTTCTTTAATCATATTTTCTTGGTGGCGGTTATAGCCCATGGGCAGAACTGTTCATATTTTCTTTTTTTGTTATTGAACAACACTGGTGGTTTGGGTGAGGCTATTGGGGAAGGAGTAGGCCTCATTGGAGCCCCACTATAGCATGGGAACTCTGGTGCCTGTGTAGGCACAGTGTTTGGGGTGCACAGGCACAGTGACAAAGGGGCACAGTATTCGGGGGCACAGGCCCAGTGCCAGAGAGGGCAAGCCTAAAAGGCCAGGGTGGCCTGGTGCACCCGGGGTGTGACTTTGTGTAGTTTTGTGGGTTTTTTGTTTTGTTTTTTTTAACTGGGACGTTGGAGGTCCAGGGCCTTTACCCGGCTTTGGGCTTGTGACCCCCTGGCTGTGGGGCCAGTGGACAGGCCTCTGGGCCAGGGAAGCTGTTCTCCAGATTGGAGCAAAAAGAAGGGCCATGAGCCCCAAGACTAAAGAGCTAGAGCCTCAGAGTCAAACCCTATCTGGGGGGCTTAGATGGAGAGGCCTAGCTAGAGAAAGACTGGGGTCAAGACCAGTGGTGGCAGAGGACCCCAACATACAAAAACAACAGGCAGTCTCCCACTTATAATATTTCCATCAAGATGTGGCAAAAGTATAGAGAGAGGGAAACCTTAAGGGGACTCCAAGGGCACCCCCACATAGGGCGCAGATAATGCAAAAGATGGCACTGGGGAGGGCGACCTGCTACAAATACCTAAGCAACAACTTTGACTCCCCGGCTGCAGTGGTGATGCGTAGGGGGGTGCACGTGCACCCCCTGAGAGCACCAGTGCACCCCCTGTCAGGCCACACTCTCTGTTTAGGCAATGGGCAGTGGGCAGGTGGGAGTGCCAGTGCCCTCCCCTGCAAGCACTGGCTGAGGAGTGGGGCCACCAGCAAAAGTAGCCATGATAGCCACGGGACTTCCGGAAGTGATGTAGCTGTTTTTTGGTGAGTGAAATCAGCTGCAGGGGGACCCTCTCCCCCTGGTCAGTGAGATCGGCCACTGGGCACCCCCTCCCCCCATCAGCATGATCACCTGCTGGGGGACCCCGTTACCTGGTCACTGACTGATGTGGGGGGAGGCATGTGCTCCCCTCCCCTACTCAAAAGGCACCAGCCAATACTTGGCTGTAAGGAGACACCCCACCCTCAGAATTATGTAAGACTTATGCAAGGCTTTCTCTTTTCTTTTTTGGGTTATTACATTCCATTTTAAGTTAGAGTAAGCTGTGTATGCTCTCACGATGTTTTACTGGGTTGCATCTTAGCTTAGGCAAAGGTTTTTGGTTGTCCTGTCATATGCTTAAGGTCACAAAGTGCTGTGTTCAATACATGCTTGCTTTAGAGAGAGGACTATTCTTGTTCAAGTCTTTAATGTCACTACCTTCCCCCCCCCCCCCTCAGTCTGGCAGTGGCTGCCGTCCCACAAGCTGAAAGGGGGTGAGTGGGGGGCAGAACAGAAGCTTGGCAGGCACTGCCCCCCCCCCCCCGGCAGATCTAGGCTGGGATCCCCACCCTCCAGTGGGCTAGCCCTGGGCTGGTTCCTAGCCATGCCCCCTCCTCTGGAGCAGGGAGCAGAGGAAAGCCTTGCAGGACTTGTCCCTTCCCTTCCATTTGGCAGTGGCCAGCAGGTGTACTCTTGCAATCCATGGCTTATGGCTGGAGCCACTGCAGACATGTGGCTGCATTTCCTGAATCAAAAGAGAATGTCTGTTCATTTGCTTATCGATTCAATCTGTGCAGCTTAGACTAACCTGCAAAGACTGAATCAATTCAGCCTTTGGGTTTTTGACTGTCTGTACTTAGCCTTAAAGATCTTTTTATAGCTTGCTTGTAACCTTCAGTATGACTCTCTTAAGCACACAAGTCCTGCAGAGTATTCCAGCACACTTTATTAATTTTGTTTTTTGTTAGAAACAAAACTGCTCAAGTCCTCCACAACAAATCATATAAATGTTGTGGGATCCACAAGAAATGGTTTATTTATTATTTCATTATAGTTGGAGACATGAATAGCTAGATCTAAATAACACAGTCCATAAGAAAAAAAAAATACACTTGCATCTTTTGTATGAAACCTGTAACATAAGACTATTTCAGAATGAGAAAAAACAAACAAACTGTATTTTGGATAAAGTTCTATTTGTGAAGAAATCCTTAATTTGATGTGTTGATTAAGTCATGGCAACCCCCTCTATGCTAGCAAAGATTCTTTGAAGATTGTTGCAACACCTTGATTTAAAACATTCCTCTCTCTCTTTTCTTTGGGTGCTGCTGTGCTTGAAGAAGGGTATTTGTGCCCGAAAGCTTACAAAGAACACTTTTTCCAACTATTCAGTTGGTCTAATAAAAGACATCTACCCAAAGAACGTTGCCTGCCTAAGTTAACTTTGCACATATGCCAAACGAAGAGATGTTACCCAAACAGAAGAAACCTAGTGATAATTTTCCTTTATTGTACACTTTTAGTTACCTCACCTCCAATATATCTACAGATTGTATTATCCTTTAAATTCCTCAGGGCAAGGCCTATTACAATCTATAATATTCCTCCTCTCTCTAGTTCCCTTAGCTTATTACTGTCTTTACAAATGTTCCCACTGTTATCCAATTTAAATGTCACCTGTGAATTTTCTCCCAAGTGCCAGTTACTCCATCTGCCAGATTGCTAATGTCGATAGTCCTCACACAGACTCTTCTAGTAGACCACCATATACTTCTCCTACTTCGATTCCTTCCCATCTATCATCGCCTTTTATTGGTAGTTTTTTATTAAATAAAGTATTTTAGGAACTGGGAGAGAAAACAAATATTGCTTTTAAATTACTGCAATTGTTGTATTAAAGACAGAATATTATTAGGCTAATGGAATAACTAGCATGTATAACAACACTTTTCAATGAAATGCTCTGCTGCTTTCCTTGTGGACTTTTGATACGGGATTATTGTTGCACTCAAACATTTCAAATCCTCCTTATGATTTAGCAGTTTTTGGGGGGGGTTGGTCTGAAGTCCAGCACTAAAGTCTCAAGTGACTTGGTCACAAGCAACTGATGATGACAGCAATCAAGTCTCTGTGCTATAATTTGCAACTATTTGTGGAGCTCAAAATACTTCAATCAGACAAACAAACTGAAACTATTTCTATATAAACAAACAGAAAAAGAGACAGCTGTAGCACTATAAATACATGACAAGCAGGCAAAGCAGCCATTTTAAAATGCAGTACAAGTAACATCAATTTGTAAGTTATCCGAAATTCAAATTCTTGTTAAGAGCTTGCTGATTCCAAAAAAAGGCATTTGGCATTTTGATTACAACATCTTCATTTATGGGTTTAATACTGTATATAACCCATCTAAAGCAAATACAGCAAATTAATAATTACACAAACTGCTGCAATGCTCCAAACCATAGTGCTCACTACTGCAGCTCAGCTTTGTGTGTGTATTTTTTTCTAAGTAATTAAACTGTATCTCATAAGATCATTAAAGCTCAGAGTCAGAACAGGCTTTATTCTTTTAAGCAGATGTTTGGGGAGATCCTGGATGCCCTTTTTTATCACCTCCTGCTAATTACTATCTGCCTATTCTCTCCTCTCCCTGGCTTTCAAGAGGCCAGTGGGCCCCTATATACCATCTGTTCAAAATTCTGGTCCCTGCATTCTGTCAGACCTCACTAGACCTTAATCTTTTTTTTCTCCATTATGAAGATCATGCATGCATTTGGTGGGTCATGTTCCTTTTTCTATACAGTGGCACGTGCCAATGCCCTTGAGGAATCAGCTGCAGGGCTAAATTTACATTTGCCTTGATTCTCCCAAAACATTATACTTTATTAAGCTTTTGTTCCCTGTTACAAAAGTTTGTACAATTACAGAGCTATTGCTAATTGTCTGTTTTGGACCACATACTGAAATTGAAAGTATCTTTTTAAATCAATAAAAATAATTCAATGGAGAAACTATCTACAAGCCAAAAAATTCAAACATTAATTATCTATTTTGAATATCTAAGTTTTAGGATATAGTTCTCCTCTATATCTGATCAGAAGTTATGGTATGTTGCTCACTTCAGAATCAAATTTAGCTGTCTACAACAGTACCTATTTGATTCTAATTCCCATTTATTATTTTAAATGTATTTATATTAGAAATATTGAATAGTTAAACTGAGGTTCTAGGAAATTTATTTCATGTTAAAAAATCCAATACTATAAACAGCTTCTGACTTCCTCTTCTAAGAAGTAAATAGAATTCCTTCTCTACTTTTCTAGTTGTTGTGACTAACATAAAATAAGTTCTGTACTTTTAAATACCTTTTGAAAGATTTAAGGAGCTCTGCAAAAAACAAACAGTCTCCTCATACACAGGCAGAAAACTATTATGATTAAGCCCCTAAAACCATTTTAAGATTATGTTATAATTTGCACATGTTTTGTATAACATGCAAGCCTTCAGAATATCCAATAGCTTCACAGTTGGCTGACTCTACTGGCTAATCAACTATAAAAGGGCACTCTCTCACACATAAGAGATGCAGCTGGAAGGGCATGGATTAAGCTTCCACACCCAGCTGAGAAATCACTTGTCAGGGTCACAGACCCAGTGCTCTGACATTCTGAGTACTCTTTAGGATTTGTATGTGGAAAACAATGTTATATATTTAAATTAATCTGTCTCAACTGGATTATTCCTTTATCAGCAGCCATTTAATTGTTCTTTGCAAGAAAAAAGTCACCTTGAATTTTACAGGGATACACATCCACAGAGGCAATATTGTTAGAATAAATTGAGTGGGCATGTTATACTTTGAACAAATGTGATACAGTTTTATCATTCACCTCCAACCACTTCATCTGTTTTCTGTCTTCTAATACATCTTCATAGGATCACTATAGTATTCTCAACAGTTGCCTTTTCAAAAAGTTATCCCCCAAAGAAATTATTATCTTTCACATGCTTTACTGCATAGCTGGCTCCACAGTAAAACATCACCATGTACACATGTGCCCATATTGGGGCACAGTAAATTAATTAACTCTGCTGTGGGATAGAACTGTCCATGACAAATACTATCCTACAGCAGAGTAGTTATGTGCACCAAAAGGCACATGTACACTGTGAGCAGGGCTGGCTTGGTCATGAGGGTACAGTGCAGGGGCTGCCTACCAGTTAGCCCTGTACTGGACCACCCCGGTGCCCCAGCCAGCTCCTTCGCAGCATGTCTAACCCAGGGGAGCAGGCTGGCAAGCTGACCCCCAGGGTTCCCTGCCAGCTGCAGCTGCTCTACCCTGGCTCAACATACAGCAGTCCCAGACACATGTAAACGCTGCACCTGGGAGCAATAAACTTTGGTGCAAACTGCACTGGAGTTTATCACTACATGCTAATTACACATGTAGATACACCAACTAGGTAAAATTCATTCCAAAATATGACCCCTCTCAAAATACCAAGACATGCAAGATTCAGTTCGGAGCTAGTGCCAGTTTCAAAAGTGTGGCATTTTGTATCCAGAGAAGCTACTTCAAGTCACTTTAGAATGCATTCTACAATGATAAACTTTAAATGTTTTCTGCAGAGCCTTCAAGAGAGAGAACCAAAAACCTAGTCCATGCCCACTGAAATCTTTCAGAAGACTTGAATCAACTGAAATCAGGCCCTCAGCCAGAGCCATCCCTGGGGAAGGGGGGGCAAACCAGGGTGACTGCCCTCGGCCCCATGCTTTGGGGAAGGCCCTGGAGCCAGATGGAGTGGCCATGGTGACTCTGTGCCACTGCCACTGGCTTCACATCTGACCGCTCACTATCCTCCCCTTTGCCCCCCACTGCTGGCTTCTTCACATCCAGGGCACATAGGATCAGGGTGGGGGCAGGGGCGGGAGCGGGGGCAGGGCCCTGCAGGAGCTGATTTGCCCCAGGCCCCACACCTTGCTCAGATCAGCTCTGCCCTCAGTATCACGCTTTTCACATTTACAACTTAGAGATACACACATCTTTGGGCATACATATATTACACATCTCCATCTGATTTTGTTAGTTTGGGAACTCCAGAACCATGCTGCTTAGAAGAGAAGGTTCTTAAGGAAAGGGTCAGGGCTCCATATTTGAATCATAAGAAGTCTCCATCTACTTGACATCTGGATGGACATCATAAATAGTTAGTTGGTTGGTTTAATTTTAATCATAGAGATTGGGTCCCAGTGATAAAATTGGCAGAAAAGTGCTGCAACATTCCCCTATTTCAACTAGCAATTTTTCTTTGTGATCCTGTTCTTATTTAGAAAACTGTTGAGCTGTTAAGGGTTGTAGGAGCAGATCCATGCATACCCCTTTTAACCTGGTGGAAAAACAGGTGAATGCAGCTTGTGCTGGATTTCGCAAAAAGGTCTCCCTGATGCCTAACACAAAAGCAGTACACTTTGGGTCACTTTTGACACAGTTAATATTAGCCTTGTGAATCTTCTTGGGTTTTCAAAGTTACCACACAATTCTTTTACATATGGAGTGACTGAAAAAGGGCAAGATTTTCAAGTCAAAAGTGACTTAAGAATTTGGGAACATAAGTTCCATTAACTTTCTATGAGACTTAAGCTCCTTTGTTGGGATTTGGAAAGTACTCAAGTTAGGTACCAAAGTCCTGTAGAGTTCAATGGGACTTCAGCACATAAACTAAACAGGTAGTTTTGTAATTCCCCTTCAAAGTAGCAGAGACCTAAACAAATTGGACCTGTGCCAGAAGGCCACAAAATGCATTTGGTGCCTAAAATCATTAGGCTTCACCATTTTGAACCATTAGGTTTCCTTGGTGTTTACAAATAGGGCTTCTGTACATGATCAGAACTGATCTGGTCGGAGGACCCATATGCCTGTAAGCATTGTTCTCTGCTGCAATTCAGGGTGATATTACATGCTACAATTAGACCATACAAACATTCACACATTAAAGCTCATTAACTAGTGCTAAGTTCCCTTTAGTCATTCTTAAATTATGTTACTTAAGGCAAGGATGATCTTTGGGCTGTGCTATCCATCTCAAGTTAACTTCTGGCTACTCAACTGAGATAAAACCACCAATTCATCTTCCAGTATCAAAGGAGGCACTGTTCCCAGGTGACTACCTATCATCCAGGACTCTAGGGCCCTCGACTGACAGCTGGGGACTGCTAGGTATTAGGTGAGTGGAAAGGAAACAGAAAAAGGCAAAGAGAGCAGGTGAAAGAGGGAAGAGAAGCCCACTCCAAGCCCTGATTGCCCCCCTGTCATCTTCTCTTCCCACTGCCTAGGTCACTGCCCTGCGCCCCACTTCCTCTGCCACTCCCCATCCATGAGCTGCATGCAGCCTGCAAAGGGTTAATCTGTGGTCCCCAGGCTTCCCTCCAGCCACTGCTCTCCCCATCATTTTAATTGCAGAAGCTCATCAACCTTCCTCCAGCTTTTGCTTCCTGGCCCCATGCCAGGTAGCTGAACAGTGCAGCAATGGCCCACCTTTTACCACACTGCTCAAAAAACTTTTAAATTTTCAAATATATTAAAAATAAAGAGACATCCTATAAGCTTCAAATGTGCAAACTTCTTCCCCTTTCCTTATTTCTAAGAAACACGGAATGAATTCCAAATAAAAGGACACTCATACAGGATTCCCTGTCCATCTCCTCCCCACCTCTCACTAAACCGAAGAGACTTCAGTCTAACACCTCTGCTGACTGCAGGTATGGCAAAAAAACACAGAATACAGAACTGTCTGTCAAAGGAGGTAAATCAAGCAACTGATTACTTTGTAGGCTAAAAGCAACATCCTAAAATCTACTTCCATGAGTAGAGAGAGAACCAGATCTGGACAAGGGCCAAGGAAGTAGGGAATATTGGCTCTGTGGCCAGATTCACCCTTCTCTCTTTTCATAGTAGTACCTTCCCCTAATGAAAATGGGCTGTGTGAAAAGACGAGTTTCTGGAGCCCTTTTCACACACTGAATTCTAGTGTTGATTATACTGATTTCTCTTCCATGCAATGGCTCTCCACTCAATGCAGTGGAAGCTCTTGGGGGTTGGGAGGGGGGAGAAGAAAGGAAGTAGTGTCCCCACTTCAAGACACTATGACTATGCCTAAACTGCCTTACTGCTCCTCAGCAGCCCAAACAGGTGTTGTTGGTGAGGGCCCTTTATTAAGATTCAGTATCTGACCCCTAGTCTTTATCTGACAATCATAATAAGAACCACCATGAAGTTGAGGATTTCCAGTCAGATTCATGGCTGGCAAGTCAGTTCTCAATGTCCTTGTGTCAGTCCTACCCAGCAGCACACCTCAAGCACACCATGTTGTCTGTGGGTGCTAACTAGCCAAATGGAAGCAGTATAGCTTTATCCAGGTGGCACCGGAGAACACTACTACTCATCAGTATTAATTACCTCTTTAGCAGCTGATGCAGCTACTCCACTTCCAGTTGGGGAAGGATCAGAGGGTGTACACATGGAATAGTGCTTCATGTTTGAAGGTGTGACTGCCAAGCACATTAGGGTCTACAGTATAAACATAGCCTACGTAAGCACCAGGGAATTTCAATCTCCTCATCTCTTGGTGAGTGGGTAGGCCTAGAACCTTCAGGTTGACACAGGGTTTCTATAGATTTCAAAAGATAAATGGATTTGAGGCATCCCCACCAGTTGTTGCAATGAGATGGCAAGAACCTTACCACCAAAACAACTGCTTCCTTCTAAAGAGTGCTCAAAGCAAAGCTCTGTAAGTTGACTTCAGTGTGTTGGGGTTTTTTTTATCTCCAATTTATTTCTAAGTTAAATATAGGTTGGGAGGGCAGGGGAAAACATGACCTAATCCTATTCTCTACAGTCTTGACTGTAATGCCTGTGGAGTCAGAATGAACACACAAAATGATTCAGAATTAATTCCTCTGACATCTGTTTAAGAAGACTGAACAATATACTCCTAGTATCATGGTGGACTGTGCATTTCTGTTCCTGTGGGAGAAGCACTTTGACACACTATTAGTATTCTGTGTAACATTTCTTGTTTAGCCTTACTTGGCACTTTCCATCAAAAAAAAATCATATTGATTTTTATGGCAATAAATGGAACTTTAGAAAACATATGGTTAAAGGATAACATCACTTGGGTTCCCTGTAGTGTAGTAATACAAATTCTGGACACATGGGTTGTTCTTTGATAGCATACTTTATTAGGTTTCCAAATCATGCTGATGCCCAGAGGGTGTGAATGGAATTGAAATAACTTCAGGTTGCCACAAGAGAGTAGGGAAGTCCCCATTTTATGAGGCAGAGGTTAACACTAAAATAATGTATGACAGATGGTCACTTTGCTACCTATCTAACTTGAACAGTGTTTGTATATTGGGTACTGGTAATACCTTTTCTTTTTTTTTTTACTAAACAATAAATCTGTAAAAGATATTTTAACTGCATGGCTCATTCCAATTCTACTGAGATAAAGCTAAAAAAATATACTAGCATCTCAACAACATTTTATCAAATTTCCATACATGTATTAATGATTTAATACAGAGTGGCCATTTCTTCTTTGAAATAAAATAAGAAAATAATATAGTAAAGAATTACAGAGGTGTTATCCTGAGGATATTAACCTACCATGTTCATTCTTTACTGGGAACAAAATTCAAACTTTTCCTTATTTAGTTCTAAGTAGATTGGCTTTAAAAAAAGTGTGAAACCAATTCAATTTTTCCACTGTTTCTAGAGGTTCTGTTCTGCATTTGTCCAGGGATTGCAGGAGGAAACAGCAGAACTGTAGGCATGGTACTGCTCTCTGAATAAACAAGCTTTATCATTGTATAAGATCAACTCCTTATGGTCTTACTCATGACAATAAGCCTTAGGTTTACTGACTAACACTGTGCCGTTTGACATCTATTGTTTCCCTGACACTGATCATGGCCCAGTTGACCCTGATCAAAGCCTCTTGGCCCCAGTCACCCTAAGGGTTCTAAACATGGCTTCCAGCTGCCTCCATAGCCACACCCATGCCTCCTGGGTTTTACTTTGTTTCACATACATACTTTGTTTCTGATCCTATCTTCATATCAACTCACCCAGGCCTCCAGGCCCCTGACCCTGGCAGGGCTACTTTAACTCACTGGATCCTGGCAAAGCTGCTCCTGCCTTTCCATCTCAGCCCACCAGTTCATAGGCTGGAGTCCTGCATGAATCTGTGAACTGCTGGGTTTCCACCCACTCAACCCACAAGACTCCTAATTCTTTGCATCTGCAGTGCTTCACCCTAGTATCTGCCCCTACACCATGGAGTGCCTCACACTACCCCTGTAGCCACAACCTAAACCTCTAGTTAAACCAACTGTGAAGAAGTGAAAGAAAACTCTTCTGAGCCCGCAGCAGGAGGAAACTTACCAACCTAGCTGGAACCAACAACAGTGACCAGAAGCTGCTGCAGGAGCCCTACTTTATCAGCAGCTGCTCCATCAGGATTGGCCTCACCCACAGTAAGACTAGTATTTCTGGCCCACTGCCAGGGCTGGGGAGGGAAGAGACAGATGTTAGATGACAGTGGACAGCCAAGTTGCTGTCAAAGAAGCTCCAGGCAGCGGGAAGGAGGTGGAGCTAACCCCTCAGGAGCCCAAAGGTACTCCAATAATTTAAAATGCCACTGCAAAGCCTGCAGCAATGGGATGGCAGGGAGCACCAGCAAGAGGACACACTGAAGGAAAGGGCTATCAGGGGAGCAGGCAATGCTCTGAAGAGTTTTTTTTGTTTTGATTTGCTTTTACTTTACCCTGCTGCAGAGTCTGGGTGGCTAGGCTGTAACCCCAGGAAAAGGGGAAAATTGAGCCAATGCTGGCTCAGGTCTGGAGGCATGCCAGTAGGTGAACCAACTTCAACACTCACAAGGAGCTGAGTTGATAAGGGTGGGCAGACAGACCCGCTGCACCTGGGAAGTCAGCAGGTGCTGCTAAAGCCTTGATGACAGATGCCAAAGCATCTAAGGCTGGGAAACACCCAAGCTATAGGTGAAAGGAACCCAGAAGACCTGCATGTTTCTTTTTAGGTTCCTTTTATTTTTGAGGGCTGGGCACCTCAGAATGTCCCACAGCCCTAAGGACTAAATTACCTCGTAGTTGGTGGCCATACCTTGTTGTTGCAACAACACTAAGGGCTGAGACTTATCTGAGTTCTGTTTCACTGTTTTGTATTGTCCTTCATTTCCCCTTCATGTATTGACCAACCAAGTGGAGGGCTGGCTCAGTCATGGCCTTCATACACCAGGCTCAAGATGAATGGGGGGTCTGCAGGAGCAAAGAACAGAAGAAGATCATCCATTGAGAGCTGAGGACACAACATATGCTGTAACAACAGGGTGGTGCTTGAATGGGGTGTAGGGGAGGTAGAATCCCCAAAGAAGAACCGGACCCAGCTCGTCTAGGACAACATGTTGCAAAAGTAGACCATCTCCCAACTAAAACACATTCAACACCAAACATGGTAGGTGAGAATCAGGTGACCTCTGTGTGCTAGAACTGGGTGAGTCTGTGTCCCTATACCCTGGTCTCAGTGTGCAGGGCTGCCTATACTGCACTGACACCAACACAAATATAAACCTCCAGTCTCTAACTCAAATTCCATGTTGGGTTTTTGCACTGCTACAAAGCCCTACCCTCCTCCACTGGCTCCCTCCCAACTTTCCAGGCACTTCCCCAGACTGTAGTTTCTTCCCTCTAACAGCTTGGATTAACAAAAACTCTTCTTCCCAAGTTCCGACTACAAATTCTGGCTCAAGGTCTGGGCTTGTATTCCCCAGGAGCACAACCCCTTACTGTCACATTTCCCAAGACTGCACAGGGGTTTCTCCTTAGTCTTGATCAACCTGCTCCTCCTGCACTACTGTCCCTACTTAACTACTTATCCAGAGCTCCACCCTATTGGCATTGCAGCTGGCTCCCAAGTAGTCATCTATAGGTTCCTGTCTTTCTGCTCTTTCAGCCACTTACTTTCTGGTAGTTAGCTCTGCTCCAGCTGTCCACTGATTACAGACCTATTGTGCTGCCCTTTCTCTCCCTTAAAGTGACAGGGGACTAGAACCCCCTTTTACACAAACACCCATGACACTTCAAAAATTTGCTCCAAAAATTGATTGACAGTCCCCACTCTTATCATTTTTAAACAATCATAAAGTTAATTGAGAATAAATTTTTTTTTAAACAAAAACTGCCAATACAAAATTGCTTAGAAACAATTCTTTTTATTAGATTCTTTTGACTATTTATTCTGCCTGGTATGTTCAAACATGAAGTTTTACTAATTACACTTGTTAGTAACATCAGTTTTTAAATAGTGGTGGATTAATGGTGAAACATCCCAATTTTGTGAGACTGCTCAACATTTCTATTTAAATGAATTTAGGACAGGGGCTCTTTCAATGCACTTTTTGGATCAGAAGAATGTCCCTGGAAGCTGCAGCTAGAACCTTAAACACAAACATTATTACCTTTTTAGACCCTAAGTACAGATGATCTGATTTAAGCTTTTAGATTTACCATTGCTCATAGCAGTAGTCACTCCGCTGAAGGAACATCTTTAAATCATGGTAACTCTTTCTTTGGGCTTGCAAATAGCTACCACATATCCAAACAATGTGAAATCATGACCCCATTGAAGTTAGTGGCAACACTTCCATCAGTCTCAGTATTTACCCTCAAGATCTATTTTTTAACATTTTTATTCAAATTGTTTAATTTTTGTTCATCCCTACACATTTCTTTTAACTCCAAACTATGGTGTTCTTCAAGCACTGTATTTATAACTCTCAACACTGTGGTATGTGGTAACTTTTAGTGAGTTACATTATGAAGAATGTTAATTAGTTCTGCATAACTTTAAGGAAGGGTTGTAAGCACAAGAAAGATGAGATTAGAGGCCAATTCTGGCCCTAAGTATGAATTCAAAATAGCACTTGAAATTGCAGCAAGGCTGTTGAAATAATGGAACTACATCGGCCTAAAGCTCATACATGTGAAGTCAGTATAAGGCCTTTTGATTCTTCCGTGTGGCTTTATTGAAATGAAATATAATGAAACTGAGAATGATTAGACTGTGCCACATGTCTCCTTTCTTTCTCTTTTTCATTAAATTATTTCAAAGAGATATATTTCTTAGTTTCATACAATTACAGTCTGAAAATTTGTGATACCAAAATAGCTTCTCTCACTATGTTTTCAGACAGTGCACCGTCAACAATAAAGTAATTAACATCTGTAAAAAGAGAGATTTTTTATTTTAAAATGCTTGTTTGCCATTGCTAAGATATCTACAACATCTTTTGTTTATACCTTCTATTTAGAGCATTGTAATAGAAGTAGAAGTGACCATATCATTCAGTTTTTATATTTTCTATTCTAACCCCTTCTCAGTCTCACACACACCTTTATAAAATATCTATGTTTTGTGATTGTTTGCAGTTTTTGTCTTTACCGAAAGATGTCTAAAAAGAATGTTGACCATAAATGGTTAAGCTGCTTTTGGAAGGCAAAAAGTAGGTGGCAGGGGAGAGGGAGAAAACTTATTTTCCTCTGATAACATAATGCTGCTTGCAAACTGTCTTTGAAAAGCTTTATAGTGGAAACAGCTGGAAGTAGAAAGCCTCCAGGAATTGGCCAATGTACCCAAAGTAGCTACTGGCTAAGTTAGCAGCATAGATAAAAGTATTCTAAAAGCATGCATGGACTGAGGCAAGAGCTCCTCAGGGGCCTTCATTCAATCCTTGCAGGCTTGTTAGCTTAGAAACTGTTAGAGAGGACTGCTGAGCACTTTATGGGATGTGCATGGCTTAAGACAAGCAGCTTTACATTCTAAACATCCTAGTAAAGATGGGAGGTCTACCCTGTTTCAGCGTAGGAGCAAAGTCAAACAAGTAATTGGCTCCAGTTATGTGATCTGAAGGCTCACAACAGAGGATGCCAAAACTATTTATTATGACTGAAGATTAAGGAGTTGAACTGTTGGGATCACATTACACCAATGCTCCACAGCCTGCATTGGCTTCCTATGCTTCTCTCCCACTTGTGTTACTTTGACTCACAATGTTTTAGGCTTTACCTGACAAATCTCTCACCACATGCGATACACAGCAGCTAAGGTCAGCATATGCGTTTTCAGTAACAGCTCTTAGATTTAAATATCCATGGGAGCAGGTATTTTCAGTGGCGAAAACTTGGTTGTGGAATTTGCATTCCCACTTGTCCAACAGAACCAGATTTTCTAGTTTAGGGTACAATCCAAAGCCCATCTGTCTACTTTATTGTCCGAGGTGTTCAGAGGAGCATATTCACATCCTAATATATTAGATTTCATTCCCCTATTTAATTATAATTTGGGATAATGAAATAAATAAAATTAATGCATGCTTTATTGACTTCAGATTTGGGCAATGCTGAAGGTTTATTATGTTTTAAAATAAATGTAGACTTTGGTTTTGCCTCAGCAAAATATTTACTTCTCTTTTCATTAAATCTTGATGATCATTGTTCACTTTAATGGAACTCAATTTCTGCTTAATCTGGCCAAGAAAAATATATTTTCTGGTCCTGTTCAGTTATTTTTTCAACAGAATAAAGGGAAATGGTGGCTTACTAAAAGACTATAATGTTGCAAACTCTCATGACCTTTTTGTGCCTCTCAAGATATTTGGTGTTTGCTACTCATGGAGTCATGGTACAATTAATATGTGATCATCTCTTCTTCAATTAAAAACCATTTCTGATGTTTATGATCCAAGGAGATGATACTTCCCCTCTATCGGGCTCTGGTCAGACCGCAGTTGGAGTACTGCGTGCAGTTTTGGGCACCGCACTTCAAGAGGGGTGTGGATAACCTGGAGAGGGTGAAGGGCCACTCGTATGGTTAAGGGCTTGCAGGCCAATCCCTATGAGGAGAGACTGGGGCACCTGGACCTCTTCAGCCTCTGCAAGAGAAGGTTAAGAGGCGACCTTGTGGCTGCCTATAAGTTCATCACGGGGGCACAGAAGGGAATTGGTGAGGTTTTATTCACCAAGGCGCCCCCAGGGGTTACAAGAAATAATGGCCACAAGCTAGCAGAGAGCAGATTTAGACTGGACATTAGGAAGAACTTCTTCACAGTTCGAGTGGCCAAGGTCTGGAATGGGCTCCCAAGGGAGGTAGTGCTCTCCCCTACCCTGGGGGTCTTCAAGAGGAGGTTAGATAAGCATCTAGCTGGGGTCATCTGAACCCAGCACTCTTTCCTGCTTATGCAGGGGGTCGGACTCGATGATCTATTGAGGTCCCTTCCGACCCTAACATCTATGAATCTATGATTGTAGAGAAATCTTGAAAATATGACCCTAAAAGCTTAAACAAAGGACAAATAATAATAATCCATAATTTATTATTATTTATAAAGTCCATTTATTTGAGCAAGTCTCATTTTTTCAAAGTCAGCAGCCGCATCTACATAAGACACTGACTGCTCAGTAGCCTAAGACTACTGCACCATAGCATTGCATAGCAGAAAGCGTGACACTATGCTACTGCACAGTAATCTCAGGATACTACACAGTCAACATCACAAAAAAGCCATTTGTCAGCACTACTGTGTAGTAACTTGAGTTTCTGTGCAGTCATTTAGTACTTGTTACAAAGAATAGTTTCTAGTTCTAGAAGTCCACTAACTGAAAATCTAAAGAAATATATATTTTGTCACAGCACAATCACAAGTGACTTCATAGGCTGAACTGCTGTATACTGAAGAACTATATTCAGTTTTACAATTTACATGACAGGATATTATTGTCTGACAATTGGAAATGTCCAAGATACTAGAATTATTATTTTTCTAGAAAGCATGTTACCTAGAAAAGCTGTTTGAAGCAGTCAAGATGTATGATAGTGGAGATGTGGGTTTAGATTACCTTAAAATATACTAAGGTCATAAAACTCTGATCACAAAAAGTCAGAGGGCAAAATTCAAAGGTTTTTACACATTCTTTACTTAGGAAATTTTCCATTAAAGTTAATTGAAATCTACCTGAATAAATAGGGAGTAAAGACCTCTGCATTTAGCCTGCTAAAATACTTAGGCCATATGCATATTTGTATATACTAAGCACAAGTTTCTCAAACATTTCGAATTCCTTTATTGTCACATAAGTCATTCATTGACTCACTGAGGAGCAAATCTAGCCTTGATGTCCATGGCTGCTAAGGGTACGCAGTACAGGTATGTTCAAAGTTGGGACTGTGTGACACTATAAATAGTAAGCATGCCCTGCCAAGTGCAGGGTTGCTTTACCAGTATACATGTACAGGAAGTGGTGGGACCAAAGATCAGCCTCTTCATAGCTCCTCCTATTCTCCGGTCCAATGGCTGTGGCAGAACTGCCTCATATAGGTACCAAAATAGCATACGGGTCTGGGTTTTAAAGAACTGTTTGTATGTGTAAGTTCAGTGGTAAAATATAAAGTAACTGTTAAGTTCAATGGATTCATCTTCTCTTAGTGAGTATATACACTTCATATAGCAAAAGCTAGCATGACCTTCAGCAGACTCCATAAGTCAGTCTGGGACCGCAAAGGCATCAGAATGTCAACAAAACTGAAGTTTTACAAAGCCATCATCCTTCCAACCCTCCTTTATGCCTGAGAAACCTGGACCATTTATCAGCATCATGCAAAGAAACTAAACCACTTCCACTTGTGCTGCCTGTGCAAGATACTAAAGATCACTGGCAGGATAGGATTCTAGACCCCGAGGTGCTTGGAAAATCAACTCTCCACAGCATTCACACCCTGCTGAAACTGGAATAGCTAAGCTGGGCTAGCCATCTCTCAGGAATGCCTGACACTTGCCTGCCAAAGAAAGTCTTCTACGGCACACTGTCAGATGGAGTACACTTTCATGGCGCACCAAAGAACTGATACAAGGCTACCCTAAAGAGTTTCCCAGAGTCATGGGAGCAAACGCCTTGCAACTGTCCATCCTGGAGGTCCCAAATCCAAAACAGAGCATTGGCCTGTGAACAGTAACGCATGGCAAAGAAGAAATGCATGGCCGGGAAAATGAAAACTTCTTGTATCCAGTCCTCATCACTCTCCTGCCCCTGCTGCAGCAGATTGTTCAAAGCAAAGATCAAAGTTATAAGTCACCTACATACTCACGTGACCTAGCATCCACCCCAATTCATTCCCTTCCCTTTCACTTTTTTCTCCTTTTCCTTCTTTTCCTTTTCTCTTTCCTTTCCCATTTATTTTCTCTGTTCATCTCTCCCCTCCCCCTGCTGGATGAAGTCATCTTCATCCATGAAGGATGAAAGTACACACACACACACACACACACACACACACACACACACGAAGTGTATATATGCATACACACTTCATATATGTTTACTGGATTGAATGTTCAGTCAAGGAGATGTTCTTTTTAGATGAGTCTAGTTAATCAAACATTGGGATATTTGTATATTTGAAAGTGAACATTTGTAATGTAATCAGATAACTGACAGAAAACGTAATGGTTAATGGAAAACAGAGTATGAAAGCATAATTAAACCTGGCATGCATATCATCAAGTCAGATTATCACTTGGTTATGGAAAAGAATGAGAGTGAAGTATTTATGCAGGGTATGATGTAGCCTTAGACTTCTTTTCAAGTGCTGTATAAAATTACAGCAAGACTGTGTTTTATTTAGACTGGCAGAATTCCTAGAAAACTCTAGTTGTGATGCATGAAGCCTCAAATAGTGGTTTTATTTGTACTCAAAGCTCTGGAGTATTGTCTGTTCAATCACTTACAGATCATGCTTCTGAGTAGCTTTCATGAGCACTTGAACAGTGTGAATAAATTGTACTGACAATGCTTGCAGCTCCAAACCAAGACTAGAAAGGCCTCTCAGATGAGGCTTTAAACTTTAACTTTTTCATTCATTGAAGGGTGGTCCTGTATAATACACTGTTCTCACTACTTTACAAGGTTTCTGCAGCCCTCCCACCCTCCAAGTTCTGGCAAAATGAAATAGACTTCCTATCATTAGTTTGTAAGGAAAACACTTTAAACCCGTCTGTCTCTAAATATAATTTAAAATAGCAAAGGAAAGACGACAACATCTATGTGCACAATACAGTGTTGTTCTTAATAAATCAAATAATGGCAGAGGGCCAAATCCTCCAATATTTTCTGGTTTGTCTCCAGCAAGAAATAAAAATGCAATAGAATTTTCTCTTAGTAATACAGTGCTAATGCTTCTGCTCCTTGGCAAACCCCAATAATATGGGGATTCTTTTAAAAATAATTATTTACCTGATCATTTTCTGGCTCCATAGCTGGCTGGGGGTTTTGGTTCGTATTTTAAGAAAAGACTTGGGAAATTTCTGATTCGATTACCAGAATCAATTTTCTCTCTCCAAATAAAAGGAGCTATTAAGAGTTAAGAGCTGACAATTGAACAATTCCAGAGTTGAACCAGCAAGTAGGAAGCAAAGGTGCAAAACCAAAAGAAAGAAATCAGCGTTAAATTTGAGGTGCACAGGACTGAAGGATCAGGGATAACCTTTATGTGATGCCAGCTGACTAGCCTACAAAAACATTCTCTAGTACATGTAGGCTATGAATTGTGAGCTATCACAGTAGAGAAAATAAAAGCAAATATTTTGATATTCCTAATTAATTATTTTGTGTTCCCATATGCTGCTCTCATTAGCCGTTTCAGAAGTTCAAACTATGTGCTTCAAATGCCATGTCAGGGACACATGGCATACATTTATCACTGGAGTACATATCTTTCTTGATTCTTATCTCTCAAGCAGACAATATTAAGAAATAGTTCCTTTCTTTTAGAGGGACGCAATGTAGTTTGGAGACTTATATCATTCTAATAATATTCCAAATGGCCCAAAATAGTAAAATTCTAACTCTGCTTCCTCTCTCCCAACTTTATGGGGCAGGAGTCTCTAGATTTTGAAGACAGAGAACTGCCCTAAAAACTTTGCAGAGGATAAACAGGTTGATTTCCTTTGCAAATAGACTGAGAACACTCAGCACACAGTGGTCTAAATTTTCAAAGCAGTGAAAAAGATATGTAAGAGGAACTCCATTTAAATCTACCGTCTCTGGTTACCCAATTTTCATCTCTTACTTTGCAGTGAAGGGCGTTTCACACTCTCTAATTTACTCTCAACTTCACTGTCGCAGGGCACCTCGGTGCCCCTGCTCCTAGAGTGGAGAAACTGCCAGGGAGCAAGTGAGCGCGCCCTGGCCTGACATGACGAGCCCAGCTGAGGCTGGCTCAGGTAATGAGCGCAGCTGCGGGTTGCCGGAGGAACCAAGCGGAGCCAGCTGCCTGTAGAGGGCAGGGCCTGGCCCTTATAAAGCTCAGGGCTGAGGCCAGGCTGGCAGTTCTCTGCCAGCAGCCTGGGAGGCAGGAGCTCTGAGAGTGAGGATGTGGCAAGTACAGCTCATGATAGCCCTGAGAGGATAGGCACTAGAGTTTAGCCATGCAGCTTGCATTTGTGTTACAGCCTAGGGGCTTGTGGTTTTGCGTTGTGTTATTACACCCGGAGGCTTGGGTGAGGCTGTAGGGGTTGGAGGAGGCCTCAATCATAGGGACCCCAGAGAGTGTGGGGTGCCCTAGCCCAAGAGGGTGCATTATTTTCATAGCGCCAGGGAAGGCGCAACTCGCACGCCAGTGCGTGAGCAGCTGGCGGCGAGGAGCGCGGCCAGTGGGTCGCGGGCACAACCCGTAGGTTGCGGACGGGGATCTAGACCCCGGATTGCGTGTGGGGGGGAACATAGACCCCGGCCCCAGGAAAGGGGCAATATTATTGAGTAGCCCAGCGTGGGCATGGCGAACCCCAAAGAGGGGGAGCGCCATTGTATGTTATTGAGTAGCCCAGCGTGGGCGCGGCGAGCCCCAGAGAGGGGGAACGCCATTGTGCTTTGTTGAGGAGCCCAGTGTGGGCGCGGCGAGCCCCAGAGAGGGTGAACGCCATTGTGCTTTGTTAAGGAGCCCAGTGTGGGTGCACGGGCATAGCGAGCCCGGCCGTAGGCTAGTGCGGCAATACCCCTCAAACCAAGGCAGGGCGCTGCGGTTGCCCCTGAGAAGACAGGGAGTAGCAGCGCGGTGAGCCAGAGTCAGGGAGGGTATCCGTGCGGTTGGCCCATAGGACCGGAGGCCTGCTAGAGAGTCCCTGAGCGGAACCACACCGGCAGGGGAGGCCCAGAGTGAGCAAGACGAGAGTTCCAGCAAGAGGCTGGGCATGAGAGAGGGAGCCCAGAGTGGGCCACATTAGAGAGGAGGCCCAGGAAGCGGGCGTAAAGACCGAACAACGTCCATTACATCTGCGAGGCTTGGGGCATGGTATCGGGGGAGGTAGGAGCCATGCATAGCCCATAAGGCTGGGGGCTTGGGTAGCGCCCATTGTACGGGGAGACCCACGAGGGGTCCAGGAGCTCACGTGCCCGAGGAAACACAAGGCAGCCTCCCTATTACATATTACATCAAGACATGGCAGGCGAAAATGGAGGGTGCCCTCGGGCCGGAGTAGCGCGGTGAGAGGGCCTCAAGGAGATCACGGCCCTCCGCGAGGACTCCGCCGTGACATTCACCATACCACCACATTGATAACCAACATATTTATAGGTCTACTTATCCCTGAGCAGAGAGAGACCCTGCCTCTGTGTCCCATGACACAACTCCATTATGACTGCTTGCTCCCATCTGAGGCCTAATGCTTACATAGAAGACTAGTTGGGTTCCTAAACTTATGCTCCCATGCCAGCAAAAGCTAGGAATGGGATTACATTTACACAAAGTAGCTAACTAATGTTTTCCTGCCATCCACATGGCTTCAAAATAATGGTATACAAGTTTCCCTGGCTTTATGCTGTACATGCATTCCTGGAAAACAGCGCATAACTCAAATTTGCATAAAGGGGACCCACTTTACAATGTAACAAATAGGGATAAGTTCCAAGACCTTGACTGTACTGACCTCCAGACCCATTTCTACCACTTTTAGAAGACAATTTTGGTACTCACCAACAGGAGACAGTACACACAAGCACAGGGTGTTGGCGGATGTTTAGTTGGTGTGAAGAGAGGGTGGTAAAGGGTCTTCAGTTTTGTCTCCAGGATTAAAGAAGTTCTCTTGGGCTTCATTGATGGACCAGGGAGAGGGGTAGGAGATACGGTAGCAGGACGCCTAGAAGCCATAATGGGGATGGCAACTACAGAAACACACGTCTCGGTCAACGATCAAAGAGCACAGATCCACACAGGAGACTATATTTTGGTGTGCGTCACTCTCACATTCAACTGCACAAAGCAGCTGATTGCGGGTTTCCACCACACTGATTGCATAAGAGTGAATTTACCTCGCATATAACAAATTTTTGGTATAAAAAGGGTCATCACATAAGAGCAAATTCGCACATACAGACCCTGCATAAAGCAAGGGAAATCTTTACTTGTGTATAAATGTACACTTATATTATCATATGATTAATAATGTGATGAGTTATGGTTTTTGTTTGCAATGCTAATAATAGTCTCATTTCTGCTTCCCTGTCTTGTTGCTGTAATTAACATTCTCTGGTTTGATACTTGCATTGTAAATTTTTTGGGACAGGGAGTGTCTTGTGTGCGCACAAGTGCACTATGCCTACTACAAGGGGGCTCCAATCATTGATTGGTGGCCTCAAGAGGCTTCTATTATTCAAATAATAACTAATAAGAAATTGAACACCACCATCCTATAAAATAGATACTTTATTGATCTCATTTCTCTGTTCACCATTTCTATAATTATCCTGCAGGAGTCACATGCTGAATGTGAAATGAGAGAATTCCTCATGGTCACAAATTGGAAATAAAAAGAATTCTACATATGTAAATATGAGTACACTTCTACAAATGACTATTGGTTATATTTCTTTTGTGAGAAATGAAAACACTTATTTGCACTGCGTATCACTGATATACGTATCAAACAGCTGGTGATATTTCAGCTCTCAAATGCAACAAATGCTGAAAACTATTAATCACCTTTTCAGGCTTTAAATAGTGTTTTATCTCTTGTCATTTGTATGACAGGGACTGATTTTTTTGACAGATTAAGTAGGTGCCAGTACTCTACATCCAAAAGTCTGATCCAACTCCCATAAGATTCAAATGAGTCTTTCCAGTGACTTCAGTGGGAGCTGGATGAAAAATGAAAACCCAGATCTGAGGGAATGCAATTTTTTTAAGTAATTGTTTCATGAGTGCATTTACCTTCAGCTATTCTGTGGTTTTCAAACCCCTCCCCTTTATCAATCATGAAAGGAATATTTTACTCAGGAAATCTGGATTCCATGACATTGCAGTCTGCACCACTCATGGAAGTAAGTACTGCTGTTATTAAAACTTTACTTTTTTTGGCAAGTTTCCTCCTGAACTCTAAGTCTTTTGATGTTGCTTCAAGAATCTTCATCAGACTTTTTGATAACACCCCTCTCCAGAGGCTAGTCCAAAGTAATGGGTCATATTACAAATGTTTGGACTGTGAAGTTTTGAAATATATGGTATACCTCATTGATGGCCACCAAAACATCTTTCAAAATAAAACTCTGGCAAGGGAAAATCTCATGCAACAGAAGGTGATTTTTATTTGGTTGTGTGCCCTGTTATTCTCCACATCATTGGACCATCCCTGTTTGTTTTCATTTTTAAAGTGGAGTTTTGTCCTAAGAAGTAATACTAAATGAAAAGAGAGATTTCCCTCTGTCATGCATTCTTTCAAGGGACTCCTCAAGAAGAGGTCTTATTCAGTCTCCCTCTCATAAAGGAGGCCCCGAATCCAGCCCTGGCCTTGCTTTACAAGGTGCAAGATTCTGGCTCTGAGACACCAGCTCACCTCTGTCCCTGGCTTCTGATCTGTCACTCCATGCCACCTCAAAGAGCTCCTTCTTTCCAGTGAGCTCCTGGAAAGTCTGTGAGTTCTTTTTCAAGGAGCAGGGGGTCCAAGTATCAATTTCCCAAAAAGCATGGCTCAGCTCCAAATAAACAGTCTTTATTGTGTCATTCCAGCTCCCTCTGTCCTTCTTCAGACCCCACTCAGTCCTCCCTGGGACTAATCCTTTTTCTCTCCAGCTCTGTGTCCTCCCTGGGAATACCTTTTCTCTCCTCGCTCTCTCTGGCGCCGACAACCACACTCACTACAAAACTGTTACAAAACTAAAGATGGAAAGTGCTAACCAGGGGACAAGATTCACTTGGTTACCCTGTAACAGGACCATGGCTCCAGGGCTGCCCCTGGTGGCTGTGCATTACCTGCAATGGTCTTGTTTACTCTGCTTCTGGTTCCAGGTTACCCTCCCTTTATGCCTGCCAGACCTTGGTGCTCCACTAGAGCAAGCCGTAGTCTGTCTTTCTTCCAGCAAATGCCTTCCAGATCCTGCTGGCCCCAAATCTAGCTTGCATATCAAGTGGCCCCTCCTGGGCCATGCCCCCCTGTGCACCTGTTGCCTTCTGGGTTATTTGTAGCCTCCAACCTCCTCTAGCCATGCTCATTATGGCTGTGCGAGGCTTTGGACCATGCTTCAGATCCAAAGAAGATTCAGATGCTTCGGACACCAAAGCAGCATGTCCAGATCAAAGTGCTGGCTTCTTTAGGCTTTCTGAAGCAGTTTGGAGCTTCTGAACCGCTTCAGAAAAGCTTCGGAGCTGCCTCGGAGATCCAACCATAGGCTATAATGAGGAATCAATGAAATATCTATAACTTTGTTGTCTTTTGTCTGATTTGGATGACACTTGCAGGGTTGTAGGCCCTGCTAAGAGCATGAAGTCTGCCAAGTTTCAAGAAGATCGGTGCAGGGGATTGGGGGCAACTGCACCCCAAATTCTTGAAAGCAAAACTCATGTCACATGTGTCTGTTACACCACAGGGGGGTGAAAACTGCAGAGGTGGTGGCCCCTGCTGAGGCCACAAAGCCTGCCAAGTTTCAAAGAGATAAGTGCAGGGGTTTGGGGGGAACCGCACCTCAAGCTGCCGACAAGCAAAACTTGTGACATGGGTGACACTGTGTGTGTTAAGGCACAGCAGGGTGAAAGCTGCAGGCCTGCTAGCCCCTGCTGTGGCCATGAAGCCTGCCAGCTGTCAAGGAGATAGGTACAGGGGTTCTGGGGCCCTGCACCCCTAGCTGCTGACAGGTAAAACTTGTGACATGGGTGCTGGTGCAACTGACTGTCTCTGTCTTGGGGCAGTTGATTGTCTGTATTGGTTATTTCCTCTCCTTAGTCTGTGGTTTTGTAGGTGTTAATCGATGCTAATTAACTCCTTATCTAGTAGCTACTAGTAGCTAGGTACTGTGTATTGAGCTGGTCCCTGAGTGAATCATGATTGATTGGTAACTGGTAACACAGTAGCTTAGCAGGCAGGCCTGCAGTAGTTCCCCCCAACCCACCCCATGCCCCAAGACACACAGTTGCACAAGCACCCATGACATGCGTTTTGCCTGTCAGCAGCCAGAGGTGCAGGGCCCCAGAATCTAGAAGCCCTGCACCTATCTCCTTGACAGTTGTCAGGCTTCATGGCCGCAGCAGGGGCTACTAGGCCTGCAGCTTTCACCCTGCTGTGCCTTAATACACACAGTGTCACCCATGTCACGAATTTTGCTTGTCCGCAGCTTGAGGTACAGTTCCCCCCAAACCCCTGTACTTATCTGTTTGAAACGTGGCAGGTTTTGTGGCCTCAGCATGTGCTACCATCCCTGCAAGTTTTATCCAAATCAGACAAAAAACAACAAAGTTATAGATATTTCATTGATTCCCCATTATACCCTATGGCCGGATCTCCAACGCAGCTCCGAAGCTTCAGAGTCGCTTTGGCTGGAACGAAGTGGGAAACCAATCTGGAGCTCTGGATCAGACCCCGGCATCCAAAGTGGATGGATCCAAAGCCGGATCAAATAGCTGCCTACTGGCACAGGCCTAATGCTCATGCCTTGTAAGTATAACCAATGACTCAGTTTATTGGGCCCTCAACCCCAGTCCAGTACAGCACTTATAAAGGCCTCTATGTACTAGTTAATCTCTGCCCTTCCTGGGCTGCTGGGCCTCTGGCCCTCATCTCTGCTCCTCTCTCTCACTGGGTCCCTGGGTCTTCCTTTCTCAAGCTACCCTACAGCTTGCATAGTGCCTCCAATGGACTCAAGCCTCAATGCCTCTCTGGCACACCGGGGAACTCCGCCTCCCCTAATTAGTCCTAATCCAGTCCACCAGTTTAATTATAAGCCCTCTGGCCATAACACAAATTCTTACTGGGTCTGAATCCCCTACTAGCAGGTCCTCTACTGAGTTGCAATACTTTTCCCTGCCCCCAGCCCTACAGCACTGCCAGCCAGCAGCATTCTAACTGCCTGCTCAGGGTTGCAGCAGTCTCTCTCAGAAGCTCCTCCACATCCTTCCTAGGCCATCTCCAAAGTCAGACTCCCTACCTGGTTCCAGCCCTAGGTTTATATGCTTCTCCAAGCCCTGCCCCTTTGGCCAGGTGACTTCCCCAGCCACCTCCAGGACTTTCTCATCAGGGCCTGAGGCTGGTCTGCATGGTAGCCTGGAACTGCTGTTCTAGCAGCATCCTTATTGCCCAAGCTTGGCTCTGACCTGTTGTTCTATTTGCAGAGTAGTTAACTGCAATAAGCACTTCTAGCCTATGGCTTCTAGCTACCTGTTCTCTGGCAGCCAGCTTGTTCTGTGTAATGTTCCCTAGGCTATCTGAAGGTGTTCCCTTTTTCCTTAATGCACAGCTCCCTGCTCAGGCAGCCCTGTTTCAGCTAACATCTCTCTCTGTGCCACCTGAGCTGTATCTGCAACAGTTTTTCCCTTTAAAGTAACAGGAGCCCTAGGCTCCCTGTTACATATATTATAAAGTCATAGGGGACCAATCCAAGAGCTGTCTCTATGGCTTGCTGTCAGATTTAGACTGCCATTTGCCCCAGGGTGAAAAGGGCATATACATATCCTCCTTATGAAACTAAATGCTTACAGGAAAGTGCGCTCACACTAAGCCCCACAAGATGTTCCCCACAAAAACTGCAAACAAGAACTCAGCCCACTTAACCTTTTTGTCATACCATCAGACAAGAGATTCTGATATTTGGATCTTTTTCCCCTTGCTCAACTTGATATGAAGAACTGAAATGGTGAATTTCTCACAGAATAACAAAGTTTAGGAAATTCTGATTTGGAAATATCAAAACATTTCATTTTTGGAACAGATGTTAAAGTGCTATCACCATGCTTCCCAGGAGTGGTAATGCAGGGGTGTCTTACGTACATTCTCCAAGACAAGCTGGATTGTCCAAAGTTACCACAGACTCTCCTCTCTGGTACAGAATGGCAGTAGGGCATGTGAAGTAGCATGCAGCAGTCAGCTCTAATTTATGGCCCTATTTGAAGCTATGCAGTCCTGGGGCTTAAGGGGCTTTAATCAGATATTACTGAATGCATATTTGGACGTGAAAGGGCTGAACAGTTACACGTAAGATTATAACCTGGACTGCAGAAAAGCATCAACCTGCAGAAATGGTAGGAACCAGGTGTGCACTAGACAGACATAGTGAGTCCCTGCAAAGCAGAGTACTGACCACTGGAGAGCACAAGGAGGAAGGTGGGAGGGGGCATTCTGGTGGCAGCTTTGCTGCCCTAGTAACATGGGCAGGAGCTGCTATGGATGAAGAGCAAGCTCACTGCACACTGGCTAAAAGCAGGGGCACCAGAATGCACCCCTGCCCCCACCTGGAAGTTTCTGCTGTGCAGGCACAGCCCCACACCACCCAGCCATAGAAGCCAGACAGCCATGCATCCCATAGTGAAGAGGGGGGTGGGAGCAGAACGGTACCCTCTGAGGATTTCTGCCATGGGAGATGCAGCTCTGCTTCCCACCCTCCCTAGATATGCCCCATGCTGTGTGGTTCCTATAGCCAGTGTGCAGCAAGCCCACCCGCACCTGCAGCAGCACCATGGCACTGGATCCACAGAAGCTGCTGCAATGCCCTGTTCTCACCCAGTAGTGTATTTAGGCAGGATGGGGAACAGAGCTGGGCAGCGTGGGGCTGTGCCTGCATAGCAACAGCTCTCAGGGGGGCATTCTGGTGCTCCCTCTAAATCGGTGCAGGGGCAGATGTCCCACTCATTCCCCTCCCCAATTACATAGCTGATGCTAGAATTTACAGTTTAACAACTCCTCACCAAAAATATTCCAAATCTGAATGTAGAGGTAGACAGGTGAACATTTCTGTGGGGAAGGCTTTTAAGTATTAGAAGTCCAAAAATGGAATTTTTCACAACATGCTGGTCTGGAGTCTGAGGCACCCAACTTCCCAACAGGCAGTCAGGTAGACATTATGAAGGTGGGGAACCTATCAATTGAGGGAGTGTAACAGAGAGCTGGGGGCTCCCTTTTCCTTTAAGATAAATGCAGCCCAAGAAGGGAGCACTGAAGGCCAGGCAGGGTGCAGCAGCTGCTGACTGTCATGGCTACAAGGCAATAAAGGCAATTAGCAGGCACCTGCAGGCAGCCAGTGAAGTCGACTGACTGGAAATGGGCAGGGCACTGGAAGCATATAAAACTGAGGCTTGGGCTGGTGAACAAGGCTAGCCCTGCCAGATGCAGCATTAGGAGCTCCTGCCTAGAAGAGTAAATCAGGGACACTAGACCAGGGGTTGGCAACCCCCAGCACATATATGGAGCATGGCACACGATGCCATTTTCCTCGGCACGCACTGGGGCTGGGAGGCAGCAGCTGTTTGCAGCCTTCTGGCTGCAGCCAGCCCTGGCTCTAGGTAGCTGCTGCCAGCTGGGAGCCTGGGATGCTCCCAGCAGGTGGCTGGGAGGCTGCAACCCCTGCTGCAAGCAGCCTGGGCACCATGGCTGGCAGCAGCTACCCCAGAGCCTGGACCAGCTATAGCTGGGAAGCTGCAAACAACTGCTACCTCTCAGCCCCAGCCTCAGCCCCGGGCTCCAGGGAAGCAGCAGGTGCTGACAATGCTCACCGCTGTGCTGTCCTTGCCACCACTTCTGCAGAGCAGCGTGTGGAACCCGGCATGGAAGGGCACAGTGGGGGGCGCAGAAAGCTGCCTGCTGCTCCAAGCTCCCCACTGCTCTGGCACACTTCCCCTGCAGGTGGGGGCAGCAGCGAGCGGCACAACCCTGCATGTTGCCCACACTGCCCCCATGCACATAGGAGAAGTGTGATGTGGGCCACGAGGAGCTTCCCTTTGTGGCCCCTCTGTGCACTGTCACTCCAGGTCATACACGCTGCACTTCTGGCCCTGCTGCCCTCTCCTGGGCCCTCCGAAGCACAGTGTATGCAACCATGTGCAACCCAGAGCGGCAGCATACAGAGGGATCACACACGCTCCACGCTGCCCACATCATACTTCCCCTGTGTGCATGGGGGCTGTGTGGGCAGCACGCAGGATTGTGCCCCTCCTGCTGCCCCTGCCTGCAGGGGAAGTGTGGCCAGGGCAGCGGGGAGCTCGGAGTGGCAGGCAGATTTCTGCATCCCCCACTGTGCCCTGCCCTGCCAGGTTCCAACGCTGATCTGCAGAAGCGGTGGGAAGGGCAGCACAGCGGGGAGCATCGTTGGTACCTGCTGTCTCCCCAGAGCCCGGGGCCAGGTCTGGGGCTGGGAGGCAGCAGCAGTTTGCAGTCTCCCAGCTGCAGCCGGCCCAGGTTCTGGGTAGCTGCTGATGGCCATGGAGCCTGGGCTGAGGGGTAGGGGCTTTGGGTGGGGGGGGCAAGGAGCATGAACAGGGCTGGGGGCCAGGGACTTTGGGGGAGGGGCAAGGGGCAGCAGGGCTGGGGGGCAGTGGCTTTGGGTGGAGGGCAAGGAGCACAAGCAGGGCTGGGGGGCTGTTGTGGTAGGACCCACACAAAACAAATACACAAGATGAAAGGGAGTATCAAGTTTTATTTATTGTCACCAGGTTTACAACTTTTAGACAATCTGGTATTTACCGTAAAAAAAGGGCAACATTTATGATTATTAACTATACTAATATGCAAGGCATCCTGCCACGTACCCCCTACCCTCATTTTGTTTTTTGGGCATGCCAGCACTCTGGCACCTTCCAAAGTAGGTATTGTGGTTTTTTCCAGCACTCTGGCCAAAATCGTTGCCTACCCCTGCTCTAAACTGTCTGTGTTACTGCCTGCAGGAACACTGAGGCTTGGGGGACTTGCAAGGAGTCGAGGCTGGGAGGTATGCCAATGTAAGGGGTGAGGGAAGGTTTGCCCTCTTAAATGCTTCCACTGTTGTTATGATATAGCCCAGGGGCTTATATTTAAGTTGTGTTTACACTGGTGATTTGGGCTGGGACTATAAGGGGTGGTTTACATAGGTCCCATTAGTGCCTGGGGGGCATGTGATCACCTTGAGCCATGCCAGGGGCAGGCTCAAGTCTCAAGCTACTTTTGAGCCCAGAGAAGGTCAGAGTGCAAGACTGCAGAGCCACACAGGGGCCTGTGGCCTGGCAGACAGGGGTAAGGGGCCTGGTGACTGGAAGGGATGAACCGGAGCTAGTGCTTCAAATCCGGGCCCAATGCAGTGGGTTCAGGCTAGAAGGCCTAGCTGAAAGTAAAGGGGCAGAAGCTGATGAAGCCAAAGCCCCAACAGGAGAACAATGATATAACATCCATGAGGCATGGGGCATGGTGTAGGGAAGGATTTGGAGCCACACAATTAGCCCTTAAGGATGTAGATGCCCTGCAGTGCACAGTTGACCAGAGAGGCCTGGCGAGGGGCCTGGGGCCCAAGAGGCCCAGTGAGGGGCCTGGGCACAGTAGGGTGCAGGGGACCCTAGCAGGGGTTCAGTTGAACAGGGGCCACATGAAGGCCCGTGGGCAGCCTCCCTGTTATCATTATTATACCATCAAGGCATGGCAGGAAAGAAGGGAAAGCACCCTAGCGGTGAAGAGGGGCAGAGTCACAGAGACACAAGGGGATGTCATGGCCACCCCTGGACATGCTATAGGGAGCATAGATTCCTCATACTCCTACTTCCTCATTGTTTTGCCTGTTTAAGTGCTTAGATGCCATCAGTACTGTCATAGTCTACCAAAGCACTTGATTCTGTGGAGCATCATCCGGGAGAAAACAGTTCCATCAGAAATGTTTCTGACCAATTCTGATGACAGGTGATACTGTGTTAGATGGAAAGAGACAAACTCACCTACCAAAGCTCAGGGTAAATATATAGTTTGGGAATCCTACACATGGACACGTTCACTCCTCAGATAGAAAGGTATTGAATAGAGTGCAGTAGGACCCTCTTCAGAAGTTAATATTCATATAAAGGAAGCTGTCTTTATCATAGTACTGTATTAAAAGTCCAATTATGCTGCCAGTAGGGACTTCAGCATAAGGATTAGATGTATCTATGCTTCAAAGAACTCTGTGCTGTTTCTAATACATAGTAACCAGTCATTCTATTGTCATTATGAACGTCTACATTTTAGCTGTTATGGGAAGTGCTTCCCATTGGCTGAGTAATCTAATTACATACAAGGTTTTCCATCTACCATGAACTCCTGGGATACAACAACATGAATGCACTTCATCTCAAAAACAGAGGGAACAACAGAAAAAGAGCAATCCAAACCTGATGGGAAAGTCAGCATATTCAGCATTGATGTACTGATAAAAGGCAAAATCAGTAACTCTAGCTGCTTTATCTTGAATATTCTGTTATAGTGTAGTAGCATTTTTGGGGTGCAACCCAATTTTGAGTAGTAGTGATAACATGAAATTCCTTCTGAATTACAAGTTGCTAGTGAATTGCATTAGGAATTTCAAGTCCTCAGAATTTCACAAAACTCGGTCCAATTCATTTTGAATAGTTGCATAAAATATTACACTGATTTTATTAAAGTAAGCAACGTTACTACAAATTCAAAATATAGTCTTCACAATCATGTAGCCTTTACAGTTAGTGCATATTAATACGTCACAGTTAATGTGAACAGAATGTAAGAATTAACAGGTCATTACTGGGCTTTACAGATGGACATGTTAAACAGGTATAAGGCACAGGATAATTAGCAAATATTAATGTGACCAAACAGTACCCAAGCTATATAATCATCTACCAATATTCCCTTTGAAATTCTCAAAATGGAGAAAATTTAAGATAGTCTGAATGAGGAGGATATAAGAAGACAGAAAGATGAAACAAAATAACAGGGTATTATGTTCTGCTTTCTTTTGTTTTTCACTGGTATTTTTAACATCATTCAGGGAAGGTGCACATACGTTTCCAACAACATAAAAAAGCATACAGTCCACATCATTCATACAGAGATGCTTCAATATTTCACTTTAAATATATATGTACTTCCTCTTCTGCTTCTCTTACTATTCCAATATCATTTATCAGATACGTGTCATCCTGGATTAATCCTCCAAGTTAGGTTGTAATAAATAGATATGGTCTTTCTCCTCTCTTCTTGATTTGTTCTGAATACTTCCCTGTTATTCTAAAGACAATAGGAATACAATTATTAAAAATTATATCCCATTGTACACAAAACCATTGTAAACCTGTAGCATATTTATAATGTTGTTATCCACAACATTAACAGATGTAACAATTTTAATACTAAGTCACCATCTCTGAAGTATAGGAAATACTGCTCATTAGTCATTTCTAAATCTGGATGGCCTCTATTGAGTTTTCTGGTATGCAAATAGTCCCATAAAAAAACCCCCATAAAACAGAGTGAGTTTTTGGTATGCTTTGTGGTCTCATAACAGCTGTAATCACTATCCACAAGTTTGAGTGCATCATGGACTCTGTTCACTGCCCCACCCTCCTCACCCCTTCTCATCTGGTTCCTTATTACATGAAATGATGCTGTACAGTTGAAACATTTAACATCTACATGGCATCCCCCAAACATCATTATTCCTTAATACAGTGAGAAAACCACTACACTACATCACTGTTTAAGGAATCAATCACTTTTGTAGTACCAATAATGAAAACCAAATTCTTTTCCCTCACCATTCCAGTAGTCCTGCTGACATCAAGCCATACTGCATAATCAAGCCTGCTGACATCAAGCCACACTACATTACTTGTTTGACACTGCCCTCTGCTCTGAATTCCACGAATTTAACCCAACAAAAATTGTTTTGGATGCCAATGTCAACTTTGTTTTCTCCACTCTATTTGTAATCTTAGGCCATTTGTAGATGACACTTTAAAGAGGGTTTAAAGCGGGTTAAATGGCTTTTACACCACTTTAATGGCATTGCTGTTTGCACAAGTTTACAAATTCTGTGGTGTATTCAGTGTTAATTCCAGCCGCTGTAGCACATTCAGCAGCATAATACACCTTAAATGACTTTGGGAAGCAGCAAATGACTCTGGGGCACTGCAAAATAAAACACCTCCGAGGAGTTTTAGTTTCCTACCCTACAGCCATGGAGGGAAGCACAGGTCTATGCGCCGCTCAGGGGGTCTGCAGCCAAACTATGCAGGCAGCCCAGCAGCAGCCCGGGAAGCCAGGCTGCACAGAAGGGGGAAAAAAAATGACAAGCTTGATCTCCCTTCACTCCCCCCCGGAGCCTGCCTGAGCTGCACGGGGGCCTGGTGCTTCCCTCCACAGCTACAGTGCCCCCCAGGACTGCCCAACCCAGGTGCCTGTGGGCAGATGCCACCTGGGGGAGGGGGCACTGCTGCCACAGAGGGAAGCACCAGCACCCTCCCCCGTCCCCGCCCCCGCCCTCTGCAACTCAGGAATCACTGTGCCCGCCAGCAGCTCGCTCTCCCCTCCCCGTCACTGGACAGACAGGTAAGGATCAGGCTCCAACATGGGTGTACATGACATGGGGGTTTACTTCACCCCCAAATTGAATCAGTGTTTTTAAAAAATTACCTCTTCAATTTAGGGCAAAGTAAACCCCTGTGTCGTCTATAAACGGCCTTAATCTTTTTTGTTAAGACTATCTTTTTTTAAATACCCAGCATTACAAAATTATTGAGCCCCCATTCCTTGAGAATAAATCTATACCCATCCTTTGCTGTGGGGTTTTCCAATTCAAAGATGACTTGATCATTTTAAGGTTGCCTTACAATTTTCTTTGGAATGAAAGTTTTCATATTTGCCTTCATATCTGGCAAAATTCAGTTGTTTTTACCTCTTTTGATTGTTTAGTTCATTACTTGAAAAATAAATTTGTGTTCCAGAACATAGCTATGTATATTAGTTTTTAGTCAAGATGAGCATCTCCTTGTTCTTACTTTTATTACGTGAGAAGTTGAAAGACATTGTTACATATAGTCTTAAAAGTTTTTCCTTAATACATAACCAGTGTATATGATCTTTGAAGAAATTATGTGTTCTTGTTGGCTTGAGATTCTATATATTTTTGGGGTGCTGTTACAAATAGCAAGAGGGCTAATTCTCTGCTTTAATCCGTAACTGGAGTCAATTCTTAGGGAAGAGTTGCTTCCTATAAATATGTATTAGAGAGGGTACTGAGATTCCGGAAAGAAGTGATTCCCTGCAAGCTGTTTGCAACCACTTTTGTTCAAGGATTGGTGCATATAGCACCGAGTTACAATAAATATCAAGACTCTATCACTGAATATTCCTCTAACAGGAAACTGACTTGCAAAGCTCTGACATCCCCTACTACTTGGTTGAGGGTTGACATTATGGCTAAATACAGACATTCAAGAAGCTTGAGATGGAATCTAAGTTATACAGTTTTCTGTAAGTGGCATAGTTTAGATCGGTAGTGAACAGAACGCATATTTACCCGGGTTGGGGGGGGCGGATCTTAGACCAGGTTCCACCATTTTAAACCCAGTCTACATGCCAAACTTCTGTTCTGTTATGGGTATAGACCAGATTTCAAACACTTTTACTGGTATAAGTGAAATGTCTGTACCTGGTCTATATTTTTCATCCCTTCTTCTCTATCTCACTTCATGGGTTTTTTTCTTCATCTGTTTCTCTGATTGGAAAACATTTTAGAACTGTAACCTCTGAAATCTGAGATAAGCATGGTTAATAGATTCTTTTTAAATTTTAAGCTGTAATTAAGCAGAGTAGTTTTTTTCTACATTTCTCACTATTTGTGAGAAAGTCAAAATTGCATGTGGAACATAAAAACACCTCTCAAATGTTGCTTACCCCTGCCAAAACACCCTCTGAGTGACCAAAGGGATTAAAAAAAAAGATGGAGCAAGCCTTTTTTTCTGTTGTTCCAACTCTTTTATCCTACAGATCTCATACTGTAGATAAGGTCTTAAAATCTCCAGAGTAAATCTGTTATGTCTGATAACACATTAGGAAAACTGCTTTTAAAATTATCCAGGTTGCCTTGATAAAACTTCCCCAAAAATTAAATAATGTCTATTAAATATATATTCATTTAACCCAAACCAAATCTGTCATTTCACAGTAAACAGAGAAGACAGATTAGACATATATGGCTATACATGGCTTGTATGTGACTTGAATGCAGCTTTCTATATGAAATGCCTAGACAAAACAATCCCTTCCTTGCATGCAAATTTGGCCCTCAGCTTAGCTTAATTTTTTTCTGGTATCATGCAATTTATTCTTACAGGATTCACTGTGTAATCATTACAGTTTGTTTATTGCATGCTTTCTGCAGCCCAACTTATACTTTGCCCAGATTTTACCATTAATTGCACATAAATCACGACCTAGTTGGTGAAGCAAAAATGAGACACACTGGGCACATGAACGCATTCATTAATGTTCTGTAGTTAGTGTTCATTAAGTTTAGTACTTGGTTAACCAAGTACTAAATCAATGCAGCCTAACTTGCACTACTGCACAGTGGTGCCAGTGCATGAGTTTTTAGTTATGTTTACTGCGCAGTAGCCTATTAGCATGGTTTTTGTCTGGCATGCTACTGTGTAGTGTTATTAGGCTACTGCACAGTTAGCATCTCATGTAGACATGTCCCACTGTCTCTCTTATCAGGATCATGCTGCTCTAAGTAGAACTCAGTGAAGCAGCTGATAGGGTGCACTTTTCTGCACCAGTCAGAAGCAGTCCTGTGTACCCCCAGCTAATGATTCCTGGGTGCATCTACACGTGTGCTTTACTGAAGAGTTGGCTAATTAGCTTTGCAATAAAACATCACAGTCTACATGTATGCCAGTATTAGGGTGCAGTAAATTAACTCCACCATGGCATAGTACGGTTTGGACAGCACTATCCTACAGTGGAGTAATTTACTCCACCGAAACACACGTGTAAATGGTTGCAGGGACTGGCTGGGACATGAGGGTGCTAACATGGGGGGCTGTCTGCCAATTAGGCCCATACTGTAGCACCCTTATGGCCCAGCCAACACCTCCAGCACCTGATGCTGCCACCCAGAGCCTGGGACTGACAGCCCTGTGCTGCTCTGCCCCAGCCCAAAGTGCTTCATCCAGGAGCAGCTGACTCCAGTGCAAAGTCAGACGGACTTTATTTCATTGCACAAGTAACACATGTAGATGTATCCCCTGTGTAGTAAAACTTAGTAGGAAGACTGAGCTGGATAGTCATCTTCCCAAATTACCATTCATGCTCTTAGGAATTACCTGGCTTAGCACCACATTCCTAAGTAAAAGTTCTCCAGAGTGTTGGTAGCTCTGGAAAGGACAGGAATCCTGCTGACTATCCATGTAACTTTGGTTACATGGGTTGCCCCCCTCCGCTCCCTTATTAAATTCTCTCCAAGATTTTCAGCCTAATATTAATCATGTATACCAGATAAGCTGTCAGGAGAAGAGGTTCCCAATACATTCTTCTGCCACACATGCCTCTTGCCCACTAGCACACCAAAGTTGACAACTTTTAGCTGATGCTATAAAATTCCTCAACAATTTCTTTAGCAATGATCTCATCTTGAAAACAGTCAAATATTTTCTGGAAAGTAGTCAAGGGTCAGTTGCAAATGAATCAAATATTTCATTTGTGCTTTGGTTGCAAGTGTTGAGCACATGGTGCTCAGATACAATTTTTCTTTCACTGGAATGCAATAAAAAACCTCAAACACTTTGATTAAAACATTTCAAGATGGGGCAGTGGACTAAGGAAATGTGACTATGTTGCAATCATCCTAGAACTCTTTTCAAGTATACACTGAAAGAACTAAGGACACTAGCACTTTAAAAAATATTTTCCTCTTCATCTATTTTCTCTGCTTTCTGATATAGAATTAAAATCTCTGACCCACACAATATTCTGAAAATGCTTACGAGCAACCTAATGACTGAGGTTCTGCCATGAGGGTAGAGAAAAAGTTTGGAGATAGTTTTTTTAGAGGAGCCTAGCATCCGCTACAACCACTCAATGGCTCCAAAACTGCATCCACTGATCTAACCACATATATACTACTCCATATTTGCTGCTACAGCGTTACAGTTACTGTACTGGCTACACTGGTCCTCTGTCTTGGCCCAAAGTTGATGAGAACCCTGCATTCTTTTCCTCAGCTCCTGCCAAGTATTCAAGGTATGAATGAGGCCAGGATTTAGACCACATTTCAGTCATGCCCAAGTGCACAATAACTGACTGCAAGAAAAGTCCAAATTTCATTTGTGTCACCATGTTCAATTTTCAGCACAAAAAAGTCAATCAGCCATGACAGTTGCTATATAATCATTCTTACTGCTAGACATCAGATACAGTAAGTGCAGTGCATGGCAATGTAGCTCATACGCTTGCGAATTGTAGATTTTGTCTTTGTAATTTGGAAAGTAAGTACAAAATAAACGTAATACATAGATGGAGGAAGTGTCCAAATAACATAACTCAGGTTATCATTCTTTCCAATGAAAGCACAAGATAGAACTGCCTGGTACGTCAGTGGGTCATTCTATATCATGCTGTATTCAGTGTTAAAGCTCATTAAGAAATATAGAATTACAAGGTCACAGTGCTATAGGCAGCTGCTGAGGTTTCTAGCTTTGTGCAATTAGGCTGGCCTTAAGTGAACTTCTTTGGGAAGCTGAGCATACCATGCAGAGGGAGATAGAATAGACTCATTTGAAGTTTTCCATCCTAATATTTAGTGTTGAATCAAATAAAGAATAAAATCTGTCTCAGAGTACCACTAGGAGCAGTGGGGCACAAATTTGACCTAAAATAATAGGCCCTAGCAACTTACTGCTTTGAATTTCAAAAGGTGTAATGGCTTGAAGGTGACTGAATTGAGCCTTTGACATAATGTTCTCTTTGTCCACTTAAATCCATGGAAAGTCTAATAGTTCAATTTTATAGTTCAGTAGTTTTAAATTAAAAAATACTTTAGCCTTTTGTTCAATAACATTAACATAAAATCCTGGCAGCACTGCAAAATTAGCATCCACAATAATCGGGAGCTTAAGCTAACTACTTAGAATGCCTCAACACAACATTATTGCTTCTTCCACTTAAAATTGTATTTTTCTGATTCTTTGCATAAAAACACATAGCAGTGCTGCTATCAGCAAGCTTAACCAGAGATTCTGTGTTAAAATGAAATATCTGTAATTTCTTGTGAAAAAGGATACTGGAAACCATTGCACTCTTGAACACACGGCATAACAAACAAAGTGGACTTTAAAATATACTTCTTAATTCTGCACAAGTATTTATTTGTAAAAGGATAAAATAATCACTCAGCGTTGGCTTTTTAATAAAAATCTGGTGAGTATTATATTATTGAAACATTTGGAAGAGCAGTTGGCAGTTTTAATTATATCAACCTCATTTATAGTTAGCATTGTTTTTACAGGTGGAGCTGGAAACAAGAACTAAAGTGGTTACTCAAAAAATTCCATTATAAAGAATTTCTCATAAGCAACTGAAAACAACTTTGTCAAACTATACGAGTAGAAATTTTCTATGCTAGGTATTTGCCTTGGCCTTGGGGGAGGGAGGTTTTTGTTTTTATTTTATTATTTTATGTTATAAAGACAACTGATTTTGAGAACACAGTTGCAGGAAGTTTTATTAATTTTCTAGTGTTGAATTCTTATAATTATACAACCACACAAATCATACAATTAATTCTGCATGCAAAAAAAGGAACCAAATAAAAGGAGCATGAGCTGCTTCAGGTCTGGTATTTCCTAACTTTTCAGTGCTTGACTTTTCAGTCCAAGTTCTTTAAAATGTTTTTTTTTTTTTAATTTAATTTAAAACTAGAGCTTACCAATGTACAAATGCCACAGCATACCAGTAAGGCATACACATACACTTTACACTCCCATTCCAACTGAATTGGTAAAAATACATACAATAAAAATCATTATACATTTTAATAAATCATTCTTATATTCTGTTCATCATTCCCCTGGAAGCACTTTGTGCCAGTTTATGAAAACTAAATACCTCTGGTCAGTTCCAGAATTCTCAGTAAGATAGAACGTGCATGTGTAATACTCTGCAATGTTATGTATAAATATATAAATGTATGTCTCATCGCTAGGCTTGGTGGCATTCTAACTGTAAAGAAAAAAAAATGCATGTGCACACATGTGCACATGTATGCTGGATGTAAGTGAAAGATAAGCTTAAATGTTTTGTAATGTACAAAAGACTGCCCATCCTTGTGATCCTGGTATTATGTGTGTTAAGCAAGTACTGTTTTATACATATGGCAGAAGCAAAAAGGCTCATGTACTAAAAGACCTTATATTGTAAACGATGCAGGTCCATAAAAACCAAACAAACCCAATTTGCTAACAGTCTGGTTGAAATATCACTTGACAATTGCCTGAGCCATGTTCTGTCAGAGAGAGTAGCTCCATCTGGTGTAGTTGCAAGAATTTTTATGAAACAATCCCAGCTGACAAAGACCAGTACAACTTCTCAGACTAGGATGAGCACTTCTTATTTGCTGACTGCTACTTGACCTGTTTGCAACTTCTGTTATTTAATTAATATGAAAGTAAGATTCCTCTCCAGGTGGTCTCATTTGAGAAGAAAGTTTAAAAGAGTATTAGCCCTGTATCTGAATCCTAAGGTAAGAAATTATTCCTCCTATTTCTACCATATTGTAGATTTGATATGGGATGTTAAATATGGCTGGTCTTAAACTATGTTCAATAATGTTTTACTTCAACTTCCCAAGTTCTTAAGAAAAGCCACTCAAAATTTATATCTGAATGTGTTGAAGAGATGTCTCTTCATTTACTAATCCTAATTTTATAGAAATAAATGCACACAAATATATGAAATAACCCTGGTCAACAAAGGGTTATCCCTATCTAAGTTATCCCTGATGAAGGTTTGTCTTCTCCAAAAACAGTTTCTAGGTAATCTGTTCTAATACTTAACCACTCCTACGGTTAAGAACATTGTTTCTAATATCCAAGCTAAATATGCCTTGTTCCCATTTGAGCCCGTTACTTCTTGTACTATCTCCCATGTTGACTGCCATTCTTTCTGTAATGACACTTTTTCCATGTAAAGCCCAGCAAATGCACCTCAGTCTTCTCTTCTCCCAACTAAATAATTCCAGTTCTTTTAACCTCTTGTCTCATATTTTCTAGACCCCTCTATCACTTTTGTTGCTCTCATCTGGACTCTGTCCAATTTATATACTAGGCATGTCATGGGTGTTGCCCTTGGGTCTCAGAGTGACCCACAGGAAGCATGCAGGGTGTGCTGGATGGCCCCACGCACCACAAACAGTGCCTGCTCCAACTCACATCCTGGACTGCTGGAGCAGCCGCCATGTGAAGTACAGCTCTGGAGCAGCCGCATGCCAGTCTGGAGCCAGGCAGCACAGCCTAGTGGCAGCAGTAGCTCCAGGGCTGAGCAGCGCAGCCTGGTGGCAGTAGTGGCTCTGGGGCTGAACAGTGCAACCTTGCAGTAGCAGCTCTTGGGCCAGGCAATGCAGTCCAGTGCTTGCCAGAGCAGGACCAGGCCTCACCAGGCCTCACAGAGCCCACTCTGGCCGCCAGGCCATGCAGCCCTTGAGCTGCAGGGGGGCCCAGTCCTTCTCTACACAGTGGCAGCACCCCCTGGGGCCACCTGGACTGGGTGCTAGCTGCACAGCAGGCTTCCAGCATGGGGGCCCAGCAAAGAATTGGATCCAGCACATGCTGACTGCAAGCTGGGGCAGCATCCATGCAGCTAGCACCCCACCCAGGTAGCCCCAGGGGGTGCTGGCACCGTGGAGTGAAGGACATGCCCCCCTGCAGCTTAGGGTCTGCAAGGCCCAGTGGCAGTTCACATGGGCAAGTTCTGCTGGGGGGGAGGCATATGATCCTTTTTTTTTTCCACAGAGCCTTTCCACCTCTCCCATGGCCATAGGATCCCCAGACCTTCCCTCCACAGTGGTGGAATACCCCTAGGGCCACCCAGATGGGTGGCGAGGGGGCAGGTGCTGCCCCAGCTTGCAGAGGGCACCCAGCCCAATCCAACTGTTTCCTGAGCCTGAGCTGAGGCATCACAAGTCTGCTAGCTTCCCGCCAGGGCGGCCCCTGGGGGCGCTGCCACTACAGAAGGAAAGACCAGGGCCCTCCACAGCTCAGGGGCCACTTGGCCCACTGGCAGCTCACCCCCCAGCCACGGGACACATGGGCAGGCTCTGCGGGGGGAAAAAAATAAAGGATAGGGCCTCTCACCACTTCTGCCTTCAGCCCTCCTCTCCCATGGCAGGGGGGTCAGCTATTAAAGGCTGCAATGTTACAAATAGCTACACTGCAAACTAAACTATGTGGATGTGGTTTTGTTTGCAACATAGCAAACTCATTTAAATCATAAAAAACCCTGTATGTATAAAGCGTGATGCAATTAACCCACAAAAATGGCCAATTTTTGACTCCTGTACAAGCACCCACTGAATATACTATGTTCTTCAGGTTTCCATACACACCATATTGAAAACAACCCTTTTTGACAAATATGCCACAAATTAGCCCCACGCCCTCCTCAGTTGCCACTCTGATCTCCTTTCCCTGCCCAATCTGTTACCCTGCTTTCTGCTCCCAGCTCTTTGCTCTCTGCCTCATCTGCTGCTCTGTTTTTTATTACCTTACTTGTGCTGCATTGCCCCTGCCTCCTGCCCTATCTGCCACTGTGCTCTGTCCTTTCCCCAATCTGCTTCATGCCATGTGCAGACACTGCCTGTGCCACTTTTTGCAGTTTGGCCAGCTCTGCCCTCCTGTAAAATGGAAAGAGCCCCATCATAATCCCCCTGGTCAGCCAAGAGCAGTTTCTTGCAAGTTCCATCAACAAGCCAAGTCCACTTGGCAAAAACATATGGGAGATCATTCTCAGCAGTCATTCCTCAGCTTTGAACTCCTTCCTTTTTGAGGCCCACTAAAGCCCAGGACTGAACATGTTTTGGGAGCATGGCAGGACCTTTATATTTTGGCAGACATTTAGTAAACAAGGTTAAACTGAGATTTTGCTTTGGGGAACTGTTTTGTATTGATATTCTAGTTCCCTTTTAAGCTGTTTTGTTCTCTCGTCATTCTCTTGTTTTATAAATTATTCTGTTCTTTTATTGTAAACTGCCCTGAGCCTTTGTTGGGAAGGACAGCATATAAATCAAATAAATAAATAAATAAATAAAATTTGAGGGCTTGAGCCCTTCAGCCACCACCTAATTTCATCATAAGAAACCAGTGATAATTCACTGTTAGAAAAGTAATACTTCATTTTTTGTCTTCAAGTAAACAGATGTGTTTATACTTTAAAGGAAATCTGTTTTAAATGTAATACTAGTATGGACAGAGTTATATAGCTATAAAGGAGTGTGCTGTAACTAAGGAGCTTATTTAAATATGTAGATAATTCATGTCCATTACATATATTGAAAATTCAAACTTGAAATTGTGAATTTTTCAATACATTTTCTATTAAACTTCTTGATTAAAAACAATAGAATTTGAGGAATTTTCCTGTATTAAAGTTTTTGAACAATGCTTTTGTATTTAAGATATTGAAAGCATTTAATGGAAGACTGATAGACTAATGTTCCTACTTTTTTGTTATCTAGCAAATATATTAATGTTTAACTACATATAGTACAGCATCAGCTTTGGGTGACCATATTCTGTGCCTTTATGGGTGTGATAGAGAGATTTCCTAATTAATGTCATCGATGATGCATTAATTCCTTTACTGACAGGAAATATATTATCATGTTTCTGCTGTAAGGCTCAGGAAGCAAATATTGTCCCAGTACCATGGATCAATGAATGGGATAAAGTCACTAGCAGCCAAAGAGAAAAAAAGCAGAGTATGAACTCTGAAGAATGGAGTCTCTCAAAGGTCAGTGCTAGCACCGATACTTTTCAAAGTATGTACCTTAGACCTCCTACATACAACATCTAAGCAATACATGTACACTAACTATGATTCCATAGTAGCCCAAGGAATAGATATGACAGAGCTGGAAAAGACACCGAGTACTGACATAGAATCATAGAAAGTTAGGATTGGAAGGGACCTCAGGAGGTCATCTAGTCCAACCCCCCGCTCAAAGCAGGACCATCCCCAACTGGATCACTGCAGCCAAACTTTGCCTATTTGACATGGAACTCATTGCTGACTATCTCCACAAGTGGTGCTTGAAATCGAGCATCAATAAATCAGTATCTTCAAACTTCCACCTGGAAAATCGTCAAGTCAAGAATGCTGGCTTGACAATGCTGAATATCAGAGTAGGCAACCACATTCTCCCCCATGAGCACATCCTAGCTAGAAGTCTCATTAGACTGTTCCTTCACCTATAAACATCATATTCAGAAGGTCAGCAGTAAAGTCTCTGCACAGGTAGCTGCCTTAAGATGTTTAGCCAGCACAACATGGGGTGCCAACCACTTCACTTGCAATGGTATATGCCCCAGCAGAATATTGTGTTGTGTAGTCCAGAAATAATCACGCTAAAAAGCTCAACACTGTACTTTAACAGTGCACTGAGATTTATAACAGGCTGCACAACTTGCACACACCCACAGATGTACTCCCTGTATTCTCAAGAATGAAACCAAGTGATATAAGACAGACCCTAACATCGTTACTGGCAATAGTGGCAAAAAATAACCTGCTCCATCAACTATTAACTGAAGACCTGAGCAGTTGGAGGCTTAAGAGGCTTAAAAGTCATAAACCATTTGCATATGAAGCCCACAAGCTAGAAGAGATTGGAAATGCTGAACCAAATTTACGGGCAGCAAAGAAGTAGGCCAGAGGTAGGCCACAGCTGGCACAGGTGCCAGAGTGTGGCACCGTTGGCACAGAAGCTGTTCTCCTGCCTTGCCAGTGCCTTGAGTTCAGCATTCCAAGAAAAGCTACTGGGCTTCCTTATCTCTAAAATTCAAGTTGCTATTGTGATAAAATTGCCTGCAACAGGGGTGGGTTTTTTTAGGGTCATAACTTGGGAGGTGTTCAGTCCAGTCACAGCCCCGCTTCAACTCCCTTGACTTGGAGACCCATGAGTTTCCTTCTGTTATGAGATTCTGGGGCTCCACCACCTCAGTCTTACACCACCTTGATGTTTAGTGTCTTGTTCGATAAATTGCTTGTCTAAGCCATCACAATCATGTTCCCTTCACATTTTTAAGAGCCAACATTTGTCACGCTTCACTGCCCTGCCTCCCTTTGATGTGTCCACTACGCCAGAATTTTTACTATTGCCTCTCAGCCATACCTAAATTGCACATAGCTTTATCCCTATATCACCTTCCTGTTGAATCTTAAAGTATAACAAACTATAGTCTAACTCCTAAATTATAAGTGTAGCTGTGCCATTTTATCTAGCTGAGTGCTCGGGGCAATGTAAAGTACTGGGTACTAAAACCTAAAGAGCTTGGCAGGCAAGACCTAATTCCTATCAGGTTTCTTTTAGCTAGAAACAGGCTGTGTCCTATAGCTCACTTAGCACCTCTTTGCTACTTGGTTTCAGATTTTCTCCCTGTTTGCCTGCTAATAACAAGCTTTAGGAGGGAGTTTCTTGCTCCTTTACTAACTCTGCATAGCCTGTCCTGTTCCTACTCTGGAACGCTCTTGCCAGATCTGTGGGACCTCAGGAGGCTTCTGCTCTGCCTCCCTCCGGGCTGTGCACCAGTCCCTGCACTCCTCCACTGCAACTGGATACACTGAGCGTCCTGATTCCTCCATCTATCTCTCTCTCTCTCTCTCCCTCCTCTCCTGAATTGTGGTTCTTGCCCTTTTTTACCAGCTGGGCTTCCCCATGTGTGAGCCAGCTGCTTCTTGAAAAGGAGGTGGAGCATTGCCTCATGCACTTTTTGGCATTGTTCCAGCAGCTCTCCAGGCTGCTCCAGCCCCAGCTGGCAAGGTAAACTTTTATTTAACCCCTTCTTGGCTTTATCCATCTCACAGGCATCTGAAGGCATTTTGCTTAGTGCACACACCTTGGTAGACAGCAGGGAAGTGGGTGGGGCTCCACAACAAGGATCAGGCCCCTCATGGTTCCCATCATCTGATCCTGGCACACCAACATGTTACAAGTCAAGGTTGTGGGTATTTTTGCCTAAAAACATTGCCAACCCATGGAGTGGGCCATCCACTGGGAAAGCTCAGACAGCATTTAATACCAACACCAAACAAATCCCCCATTGGGCACAATCTTGACAGGGAAGCATGGGTCAAGTTGAACAGACTGAGATCTGGATACAGACACTTCAGAACACTTCACAAGATGAAGGTCTTGGACAACTTCCTGTGTGAATGCGGCATCCACATTAAGCATAGCCTTTAATCCAAAACTGAAATCTTTACAAATGCCCAGACAAGGTAGATGGAATCCGCACATTAAGCTATAATACCAGACAGTAGCTCATAGATTTGTAAGTTGATATCTGATGCCATATGAAAGAGAGAATGAATGGGATAGTAGTACTGTGCTCAGGTTTCAACAATCACTGAGACAAGATTTCATAGGGGAAATAAATGTCTAAAACTAGGAGATAAAAATGAATTAACACATGCAAAAATACTACCTCCCACTTACTTTTGCAGCGTACGGATTTTACCTTCCGTTCACTACCCCTTAAGTATAAGTGCCATAAGTGTGTCTGGATATATGTGCACCAATCAGGACAGCAACCAAACAGTAATACTCAATATGGGAAAGGCAAGTTTAGCTCTGGAGTTAGCTTTCCTATATGACATTGTCGAGTACAAAAATATTATTCCCACAGCGCAAAAGGCTTTAAAAAGAAAGATTAAAAAAAATAAAACTCCAAAACCCTGCATTTCTTTGAGTTGCAAGTCAAACTGAAAGTCCACTAGGGAAAGAAAGTGTCGCTAGTATGCAGCTAAAGGATACTAGGAAGTGAATACAATATGGGCAAAAGAATATATATATATATATATATATATATATATATATATATATATATTTCCGCACCTTTGAAATTTAGCAGAAGGTCAAAATCCAGAAAATTCCAACAGTTCTATGATTGAAAGTGTGGAAACATTTCATATTCATTTAATAAAAAAATATCTTGCTTATTTTTGGTATTTCAAATATTTTGACTTTGAACATTGGCATTGTTCTAACATATAACACTTTTTGATTGTAAGTCATTAACAAGTAAAAACAATTGGGGTAGAATGTGTAAATGGAGGTACATATACATAGAGTGCTATATTTCAGGACCTCCTTTACACATATGCAGATTTCCAAATACATCCTAAACAAACCAGGCACTGGCAAAGTGTCAGTCATAAGACTGGCAGCCACACTCCAGCATAATTTTCAAAAACTCTTCTAAAATACTTGGTTGTCTGATCTTTGACCATGGAATGGAAATGTGTTAGAATATTACTTATGAAAATGGGATAGAATGTAGTAGAATGTAGCATCGTCAGTAGGAAGCTACCAAACTCCTAGCAAGAGTGGATGCGCAGCGGCTCCTTTAATCCTTCAATCTTGCAGGTTACCCTCTCCCCCCCTTCCGCCCCCCGCATAGTTGATTGACAGAGGGGCCCCGCTGCTCACCACTCACTCCTGATCAGTGGGGAGGCAAAAACTGCAGTTTTTAATATGGCACCATTTTTGCCGCTCACCGCTGATTGGCTGAGGGGCCCTGGCAGCCATACTGTCTGTTGCTGACCAACCAGGAGGCAAACACAGCAACATATTTAAAACCACAGCTTTTGTCTCCCCACTGATCAGGAGCGAGTGACCAGTGGGGTGCACAGCAGCTCCTTTTATCTTTTAAGTTCCCCTGTGCGCTTCTGCCCCCTCCCCACCCCTTCCCCCTCTGCTCCCTCCTGATCAGCAGGGAGGCAAAAACCATGGTTTTAAATATGATGCTGTTTTGCCTCCTGGCCAGTCAGCAGCAAATAGTACAGCTGCCAGGGCCCATTGGCCAATCAGAACAGCAAAAATGGTGCCATATTTAAAACTGTTGTTTTTTTTCTCCCCGCTGATTTGGAGTGAGTGGGGATGCCTCCGCCAATCAGTGGGGGGCTGCACAGGGGAACCTGCAAGATTAAAGGAGTTGCTGGGCACCCCACTCCTGCTGTGAATTTGGTAGGTCCCTAATTATCAGAAAACACTTCCATTTAGGGACACATTCCTAACATGTTTCCTTAACATGCATGGATTAAAGAAAGGAAAATATGAAGCCTGAAGTTCAGATTTGGATCCTAATTCAGAAAAATATTTGTATTCTGAAGGTCATTATACACTTACTCAATTTTTGAGACATTATGATCAATTGAATTTAAGCACGTCTAAAGTTGTAGGTATCTTTAGGGGCTTCCTGAACAGGCATGGACTTAAGCTTACAAGTTTTCCTAAACTGTGGCCTCAAAGCTAAATATATTTTCAGGTAGCCAAACACAGGAAACCAGGAAGGAAAATTTGCCTTAAGCTTTGTCTTAAGACACCTTAGTGGTTTGTTACATAGCTGGACCTGCACGGTTCCTTTGTGTATAGTTGTGCTCTCCTCTCCCCTCCCCCCCCCCACATTTTAAATCATCTCTGTTATTTTTTTGTCATTTAGCTAAAGAGTCAGAAGGATTAGATCTCTTCTGAATGAGGATTTGCTGTGGCGTTTTCAAAACAGTGTTTTTCCTCCTTAAATAGGGGAAATACAGCATTCTGTTTTGTTTTGCATTCATGCTCTAAGAAGCAACCTTCCTTTGGTTTAGACCAGCAGTTCTCAAACTCTGACAGACTGAGTACCACCAATTTAAAATGATAGAGCCTTAAGTACCACCAGCAAATGTTTAATACACATGGTAGCAGACTATGTATTAAAACAACATAAAAACTGCAGTAATCACAAAAAAATGTTTTACCAGTTATGGCAGACATATACAACAATTGTAAATAGGAAAAAAGACAGTGTAAACCAGGGGTAGGCAACATTTTCAGCTGGAGTACTGAAAAAAACCACAATGTGTACCCTGTAAGGTCCCGGAGTGCCAACACACCAGAAAAACAAAACTGAGGTGGGGGATACATGGCAGGATGCACTGCATATTAATATAGTTAATAATCATAAATGTTACTTTTTTTTTTTACAGCAAATACCAGGTTTTCTAAAAATTCTAAACATGGTGACAATAAATAAAACTTCATATATTACCTTTTTTCTTCTGTATTCTTTTTTGCTAAGCATGTTGTGAGAAGAGGAGAGGAGAAGAGAGAGAAAGAGGGAGTGAGGAAGGGAAGACAGAAGGAGAGAGGTGCAGGGAAAAGCAGACACAGGGGAGGTGCTGCAGGCAGGCTGGCCCAGCCAGACCCTTGGGAAGGTAGCAGCTTGAGGAGAGTGGGGGCTGGGCAGGGAGTAGGGGCTGGGGCTCCAGAGCCTCGGGCCGCAGCATGGGTGCTCAGCAGCACCGGAGGTGGGGCCCAACCTGGGCCACGCAGCTCATCGGGTGTGAGGCGCAGCCTCCCTGCCCACAGGGGAATGCCACCTGCCAGTGCAGGACACCAAGCTCAGGGGGCTCCCTGATGGGCCTGTGCACACTGGGCACAGCACAAGTGGGGCAGAGCCCCCCAGGACACAGCAGGGACTCCCTGGACTCTGGTGGTGCTCAAACCTGAGCCAGCTGGGAGCCTGCAGTGCAGTGGCCCTGTGCAGCGCCTGCCCTAGGCCCAACCCGGCCCCTTGAGGGAAGCTGTGGGTGGGCAAGGCCAGGGCTCGGGCAGACTGGGGCAGATGCAGCAGCTGTTCCCGGGAGCTCTGTGGCCAGGCCCTTGCAGCAAGGGTGGCTCTGCCCCACTTGCTCTGTGCCCGGTGTGCAGGGAGGCTGAGCCCAGATCCAAAAGCCCCCCCCCCCCCCCCCGATCCGGCATCCTCCCTCAGCCCCAGCACTCCTGGACAAGTTGCCCAGGTCTCCCACCATCCCACTCCCCCTGGGGTCCATTCACCTCTGTCCCTGCCTCTGCCCCACTCCCTCCCTCACCGTGGGGGCCTCAATCTGCCCATCTGCCCCTTCCTCCACCCACACCCCTTCTCCCCTGACACACTTACCTGCTGGGCACTGCTGCACATGCAGCCAGGCTGTGATTCTGACCACCTGAAGCAGGCTGGGCTGGGTGTGTGTGTGCGCATGCCCCGCCCCTCCCCCCGGCCTTCTGTGCAACACTCACAAGTTGTCTGTGTACCATTGGTGGTACACATACCACAGTTGGGGAACTGCTGGTTTAGACATGCTACACTGATGTTTTCATACATACATTACAAGACCTTTATCTAATGAATATTACACAACTATATGGATTACAAAAACATTTGATAATCAGGCAGTTTGATGTTATTCTTCTTCCCTATTTCACTCTCTCTCTATTCCTTTTGTTAATCTTTCATAGCAGAACCCATTCACCATCCTGGGAAACCTAAAAAGAGGTGTGTGTCAACCATTCAAATGTGTCATTAGCCACTAGGCTAAGTTTTCAGTGGATACCAACCTCCCAGACCTAGATCCTTAAATTTAAAAAAAGTGTGGGGGATGGGGGGGAGGCCATGGGTAATGGACTGGGAAACAGTCATCTATAAAAGATGTGCTCTGTAGTCTGTGTTTACTATGCTGCACAATACATGACTTTTCCAAATGTAAAAAGTTCAGATTTCAGCTGAGGACTTGGTCAAGACTTTAGGAAACTGAAATCTAAAGTGCAATTCTACTCCAAAAAAAGCCAGAAAGAAAGCAAGAGTGAATTGGTTTCCTTTCCCCTTCTTAAGCAGTGTCACCACAATTGTTTACTAATTCAATTATGGTGCCAATCATTTAAATCCATGCAAATCTTTTAAAAACCACAAGGTTTGCAAACAAATCAATGAAAACATGACCTATCCAGTAGTCTTCCTTTTTAGCAACAATGCATGTTACAACTGTACCTCACCTTTAAGCATTTATTTAAATATACATTTAAATAAGATATTTATGTATTATATTATATATTAAATGTATATTTAAATAGGATATTTTCCTGAATTCAAGCCTTGGGACCTGTTCCCATGCCCAGTTCAGTCAATGAGAGTCATTTCATTGACTTCTATAAACTTTCATTCAGGACCTTAGTTTTCAAATGCTGAATCTCGTGTCAGTGTTTAAAACTAATAAAGTATATAAACGAACTAAATGGTTTGAGTCAGATACATGACAAGAGATACTACATCACTGGTACCAAAATTTGATGCTTAAAGGATAGATTACAAATCTGTTCAAAAGAATGTCTCCCCTTGTCCCTTCAGGGTTCTTCTTTCATTCGTTTTCCCAAATTGTAAGAAGGTGTTATAATACAAGGGATAGGTCTCAAATTATTTACAGGGGATATTCTAAAGCACAATATGATATCCTGTTATACAGTAATTTTAGTTATTTTAATGGCAATAATGTAGTAAAATAGTATTTATTAATTTATACCATACATATTTTAATAGCAGAACAATTCCTATGTTAGAAATGTTGTATTGTAAGACAATTTGTTTCTATATTACAACTTTGATACGAACATCATTGACATTCTACTAAAGTCATTATTATAAGGTTAAGCCACTAGCACATGACAGCCATTTTCATTGGAACATAACCATCAAGTGCCTTTTCTGAATGTGGATTACATCTCTTTTCTTAATACTTTATACTGGAAATCGTTACAGAACTAGAAAGGGTGACAGAATTCATGCAGAATATATAGCAGCACAGTGAACTACAGGCTGTATAAACAGCATTTTTGGTTGATGAATAGATAGTATTCTAAATGTAAACTGCTGGGAAAATGTAAACTGCTGGAAAAAACCTAATAATGTAACCGCTGAAAATGATGAAGTGGAAATCCAGTTTTTTCAATGACATTTAAACCAAAGACAGGATGATATAATGCTGCATATGCATCGGGCTATGTTCAAACACTTGTATATTTTAAGTGTGCGCCATGTGTCTTATCATACAAAAATGCTTATAAAAATAATCATAAGGAAATGCTGAGGTTATAATCCCCTTGAAGTGCTTGTTTTTAATATCAAAACATAAAAAATAAACCTGCAGCATTTTATCTGTATTTCAGACCACACTGGTGTTAGTAATCTTCTTAAAATTTCTTTCTTTACAACCAAAATAAATTAAAAAACTATCACCCGGATGGCCTCCTATTTTAGCCAGCCAGGCTAGAGTGCATTTATGTCTTTAATTAAGAATGGATAGATAATGTCCTTTGTTCTTGTTCTGATGTGTTTGACACCTGCTGTCTTCGCAATCAGGAAAATGAGTCAGGAAGTTCTGGCAGAGAGGCTTTTAGTCAGAAGTAACACCTGGGTCCCAGCCTGTGCCTACACTTCACTCAATATGGTTCTGCACAGAACACACAATAAAAAGCTGAGCTTTCAGCTGTAAATATAATATTGGTTCAATATAAAGCCACTGAAGTAAATAGTAAACCTCTTACTGACTTCACTAGAGATGGGAACAGGTTGTATGTCAATCCCAAGTTTTGTGAACACGTTGGAAGAAATAAGAATTTTTTCAGCTTCAAACAATTTATGAAGCAGTCCATTGCATAGCAGTTAAAGCAGAAAGCAGGGGTGGTAAAGGGGTGCCATGCCATGCAGAGATACCCCAACTAACTCTGAATGGAAAAGGTTGGGGACTGAAAACAGTAATGCCATGTTAGTGAAGCAACTTGCCCAGACTTACTTAAGCCAGGCAGAGGGCTGCTGTAATAAATGTTTTCAATTCCAGAGCTTGTTCAGGGTGCATTGACTGTGTTTCTGCATGGCACTGCATTGCACTGTGCAGACATGGTCTGGGAGCCAAGACCAATCCTTTCTAAATCCAGATCCCGAAGGAACAATTCTGGCAAAATTACCAGTCATTTCTGTGGCTTTGTTTTCATTTCAAAGGTAAGCTGAACATTGCCCAAACTCAGGTCAGACACACACACCCTGAAGTGGTGATGCTTTTAACTAAAGTAGGTTGGCCCACTGAGGACATAGCCTAAAGCTCAAATTAATAAAACTTATCAACTTCAAACAATACTAATCTTTCAGATGGCTACAGGATAGCTCCACTTGAACTAGTCCTCCAGTGTGTTTCCAGATTCTCTCCTTATGCTCAGAAACAACAAATTCTCTCAGTTTCCTATAATTCATAAAGCAGCTGATCTTACTGGAGCACTGAGGCCCACTGGGGCCACCCACCACTGAGTGTAGCACCAGTATGAATATGGTAGCCTAAGTGTTATTTCACACTATTTTCCCTCTTGCAGTAGGCTACCCCGACGGAATAATTTGGGTGTACCTAACTCAAGTTAACTATCTAGCAAAGACATACGTTATGCCTCTACTGAGCCCATTCACAAAATGTGTACAAATATATCAGATTAAAAATCAGTCAGACCCCCAGAAAAATCAGGAGATTGGTCCCCTAAAGCATTAGGTTTTCTAAAAATATATTTTATTGTGGTTTTGCTCTGTCTCTTGATTTTTGCTCATCCTCTGCATGTGTGTGAGTGTAAAAATCAGTATTGCCCACTTTCCCAGACTTACTGAGAAAGTGACTATAAAACCTTTGGTGTTACAGGAGCTCTTACCCATCTGTAATTAGCGTGAAATTAATTCTGTCTACCCCCTTAATTTCATATCAGTTGTTCCCTTCAATTCTGCCCAACGTTTGTCATTCCACCACTCTATGGTAGATTCCCTATATTCCCTTTCACATCTGTTGCACAGGGAAGGAAGTGGATTGGGGCAGAAGAGCTGTCTGCATTACTTAAAGGAGAGGAAGGAACTGAGCTACTGGGCTTTTCTGTTCCTCATTTCATCTTCCTGTGTTGTGAGAATAATGTCATTTTGCTTAGGAATGGGATGGAAAAATATTTTCCTGCTTCCTGTACAGTCCTGATTGGCTACTCTATACCAGAAGATGAGAAACCAGTGGTACCAAACTGCAGTCCCAGGAGGCAACACATTTTTAATTCACAGTATATTACAAAGTGGGCACATCTACATGACACATTTGCTGTGCAGTTGACTACTTAACTGCACAGTAAATGTCTCAGTGTCTATACATGCACTCCTATTGGGGCACACAAAACTAATTAACTCTGAAGCATGGTAAGACTTGTAAACCCTACCCCACTGCAGAGTTTTATGTGCACAGTAGCACACATGTAGAATTCATAGACATTAGGGCTGGAAGGGACCTTGCAAGATCACCAGGTCCAGCCCCTGCCCAAGGGGCAGGAAGTCATCTGGGGTCAGATCACCCCAGCAAGATAAGAATCCAATGCAGATGCTGACCAGCTGGCTGGGGTATGAGAGTACTTAAGTGCTGGGGCTGCCTGCCAGCTAACCCTGCACTGAAGCACCCTCATGCCTCAGCCAGCCCCTCCACAGCACATTGAGCCCAGTTGGAGGCTGACCCTTGAAGCCCCCACCAGCCAAGGCTGCTCTGGCTGGGCTCCACAGCTGTGCACAAATAAACTCCAAAGCTAACTTCTCTAGAGCTTTTTGCTCCTGGGTACACGTTCAAATGGCACCCCAGGGGAGCAACAATATCCGAAGCAATAAGTTCCAGTGTATATTCATGTGCACTAATTGCACATGCAGACGTGCCCACTGTGAGCAACCAGTTAGATGGGTTCCTCTCCCAGGCCGAAGTAAAATTCTGAAGCTTTGGTCATGGTTGCAAAACTAGCTCTGCCCCAGCCACAAATACATGCAGTGGTACAACAACAAAGTCTATTCTCTTCATACAAAACATGTGAGGTATAGTTACAACCTGCGTGTGTCTTATGAAAGAAATTACTCAACATGAGTTGCGGTGTCAGAATAAAACTATGGTTGGAAACAGACTTTCCGCATGTGCGAAATCCTGACAAGAATGGAGTAGGAAACTTTTCTGACCCTACACAATTTTCTTAGATTTCTTCTTCCTCACTTTACATCAAAATTAAATCAAGGTCCTCAGTGTGAAAAATCACAGAAGGAAGTCTCTCATCCAGCCCAGAATAGCCAGCTTCCCAAAGGTTAGGGATACTCACTAGGGGAAAAAAAGTTACATAACACAGATTAGCTCTGGCAGGAGAGATTGTGGAACTCCCACTTCAGTGTAGCCAACACTCACCTGGGAAATGGGGAGAACCAAGGTCCCAACCCTTTGTCTAATCCAAAAGACCTGCCACTTGTACTAGCTCTCTACATCGTAGGTGAGTTCTGTAATTATCAGGCTATAGGCTACTCTATTAAAGGAGTGACATTGCCTCTCTTTTGTTTTGACTAAAAATTCCATCCTGATCAAAGCATGTAGGGTATACCTGCAACAACTTGGGGCTCAGGAAATCAATATTTTCTTAAAAAGAAAATGTTTTATCTTAACATTTCTGACCAGGTCTTGATCTAGGTTGTCTCTGAGTAACTACAGCTCAGGCTTAGAAGCATACCCATAAGCTAGTGATATATTATTGTAAGTTCCAAGAAACAGCAGAGACAGCAATACTGTGTTTGCAAAAGGCCTCTTGGTGACTTGTTGGAAAAAGAGATATCAAAGGTCAAACTGCATGTACCATTAGACTGGGAATTCCCATAGCCAATGGCATACAAATGAATGAGGTGGATATCATCGTAACCAGCTACCTTTGCCTCCCCAGCGTGAATGACCACGCACCACTTATGCATGGGTTACCTAAGGACAACATGAGTCAGGAGCAGAGACTGCACTCAAGCTACCAGAGCCATCTAACTGAGACAACTTAACTGGTCTACCAGCACATCACACAATAATATTTAACATTTAGGCATATAAAATAATAAAAAGATAAAATAACAACAACATACAGTATTTTCAAGCATTTTATAAATACTGTTTATAATCATCTTATGCCCATTTTAGAGGTAGGAAATAGAGCCACAGGTAAAATACATATCAGTCAGGCATAGAGGTCAGCGGCTTCTCTCTCACATTTCTGTTCTCCTATCTGTGGACTGTGCCTTTGCTTTTGCACACTTACAGGGATTTATGGATTAGATTTAAAGATCTCATAGTGTGACATTTTCTTAATTCAGCCAAAACTGTTGATATTAATGTTCTGAGGAAGGGTACTTTGTGCTCAAAAGCTTGCCTAGCCCATCTCCTAATTATTCAGCTGTTTAAGTAACAAATATAGCCCTAACAAAATCTTTACCTCTTGTATAGTTCCTGGACCATCACAACTACAACACTCTAACCCTCATACAACATTATTTTCCTAATTTGGCTATTTCAAATGTTAATTTTTTTAAATAATATTGCTGTGTCACCCTTCCCCCATTTCCCAGATTGACTAATTGATTATCTCTTTTTCAGCAAGTTAACCACAACTATCAAGGAGCTCCATGAATGACTTAGACTATACTGATACATATATTACACACAGAGAAAAGCTACCACAGATTTCATCATGATATTCCATCACTAGATTGGCCACATGCCTAGATTTTCCTGCTGGGTCATTATGCTTTAAGTGTCACTTTCTCTTTCTTTTTTTTCTTTGTAATCTGACATGCTAAAAAAACTCATTCATTTTACATGTCCTCTCTCAGCCAGTTCAAAACAAAGTTGTGCCATTGCAGGTGTGAAACTTTGTCCAAATATTACAAATGGAAATACAGTTTCTGCTTTCCATTAGTATTCAAGACTGCCATAAGTGAAGTGTGAAAGCTACTGTAATACTGCAATGCCACCATCTGGTTAAAATCAAAGCTATGAACTTGCAGGTGATAAGGAAAAAGTCTCTGATCTTCGGAGGAATCAATAAAACACTACTAATGATATGTATAGGATATGGAACAGATCCATGTACCAAACTGGTCTTGTTCATTGAAGGATTTTGGTTAGTTGGAGACTGGGAATAGCCTGACACAGTGAATGAAACATTAATTTAATTACATTCTCTTGACTTCCAGTATCAGTGCTAACTAGGAGACTATCCTTGCATATGTAAATTTCATTAAATCTCTAGCCTCCAATTAGCAATTGAAGAGTCATTTATGTACTTCCGATTATTCCTTTAAACATGAGACTTTTTCTCTCTTTATTAATGATGACATTTATATTTGTAAAAACACTAGAGAGCCAAAAAATTATGAGGGACCATATCACAACATGGACACCCTAGCATTGCTCCATTGAAGCATCTGCATGATGCGGTAATGACGGACCGCCCTCTAGTGGTTTTAAACAGCACAGTTTATCCTATATTTACTGAGATTAAGTTGAAGAAAGTTCTTGCTGTGTTTTCATAGGAAATATAAGATATCTTAACTAATATATTAAACATTCTTTGGAATATGATCAAAATTCTTCATCTCTTTCTTGTCAGAACTGACTATGATGCTTTTTTGTTCTGGTAATGTTTAAAAAAGAGAGAGACTAGACCCTGCAAGTGAAGTTGGCGGCATGGAGAAGAAGAAAATTAAGACAATTTCCACATATTAAGTTGCAGACAAAAGGGGTGTTCATTTCAGCATGAAAAGTTGAGCAGGAGGGAAACCGTTATACCAATTTTGAGAATAATCAACACTGCGACACTTCATTCTTTTCCTTTCAGCTTCTCAAAGACTCACAAAGTGCTTTTCAGGAAGGAATGCCAAACACCCACTTTTTACTTCATCCAGCAGGCATTGGTAGTGGAAAACCATTTAATGATGTTAGAAGCATTTACCATCAATTGCTTCTGCATCACCAGTCTGAGAGCTGATATGAAATCAAAGGCAATTTCAGTTGCTTAAACTGATTTCTGCTGAGTGAAAATAAAAGGTGTGATGCACTGGATTAAGTAGAAGGAGCAAGGCATAGGTCAATCTGTTTTATTGCGGCTGATTTTCATAGACTGAATGAATCAGAACAATAATGTTTAGAATGTAAAGAGGAAATTGCGTGTCGACAGACTGTCTCAGTAAGAAATTCTATTTTAAAATAAACTTAATAAGACTGAGTCACAAGATCAGCTACAGAGGTTCACAAAGAAATATTGTATGTCCCTTTTTGTAGGAAATTAGAAGACATATCAAAAGGTGGCGAAAAGAAGGCAAACATTAAATGTAAAAGGAAGAGAAAATTATGTGGAACAAAAACACAATGCAGGTCATGGAGGGAACTGGGATTCCTTTTATTCTTCTGGAAGATAAAGTCCCCAGAGGGCAGGGAAGTGATTTACTTATATATAACATTAAATATTTTCTGTATTAAGTTTATTAAGCCTGTTAGTCAACAGAGCACTGCAAAATAAAAACAGCAACACATTTATTAACCTCACAGAACAAACTCCAGTCAGCAAACTTATTACAGTTCTCACTGGAACAACCCAGAGATGTTTGGCTTTGTTTAACTCTGCCAATGCTAGCTGCAACCATATCAAGGACTGGACTCAACTGTCAAGAGGTCACTTCCCTTGCCATGTCCCAACATGTATTAACAGAAGTTCAAACAGAACTAAAAACTTCTGTGTTGACCTATCCAGAAAGCACAGTTCATCACTCCCTTAATGTGTCAAACATCAAAACACTGATGTGGTGATGTTTTACATTCACTTGGCACTAATGTAAATGTTTACATGAGGTGTATTAAAATGGTGACTTGGCCTTCAATATGTGGGATAAATCAATTGGCTTTCAGTATTCTAGAAAGCAGTTCCTTGCATGTAAACAGCAATTAATGTAACAAAAGCCAATCCTGTTTAGCTTAATGACATATGGTGACAAGAAGAGGATCTGTATTGCGTTTCTTCCCTAGTCCCAGACAGATACACCCCATTCTCTGCCTGTTCTTCAGTATAGATGATTTTTTGGTATTATATTACAAAATGAAATCAAACACAATAACAATTTCCTATAACTCTGCAAGTAGTGACAGTGCTGTGCAGTATACTCTACTTATATGCATACCTAATAAGCACATAGGTTGGTTAACTGCAGGATACGTGACTCGTCCCAATTTTTTGCCTATGCTTTAACATTGTTACAAACTCTCGACTACTTGCCTGTTGGTAAGGTTCGTAAATCTAAGTGCATAGCATCTTTCAGCCATATTCTTGACTCTGTAACTTAACTGTACGACTTTAACTGAACCAGAAAAAGTAAGGGAGAAGCCCTTCTAAAGGGCTCCTATTAGAAGTCTTGAAAATGACTATTCCATTTCACAGCTGCTATCTTTTTCCACTTTCAAGGCTTCCAATAGCAGCAATAATTATTAGAAATTTTGAAAATGAGGGAAGTAGGTCCATTATAGGGCAGTGAATATCAGCACATTAACAGCTCTGTGTTCTTAACCAGCACTGTGTAAAGCCCTGTCCATGATGTAGTATTAATTGCCCTGAACCAGACTAGCCCCTCATTTTCAAGGCTTCCAATAGTCACCTGCGAGACTGAGGGTATAAATAGACATCACCTTTGTGGCATCATAATTTCTATGGTGGCACAAAGGGAAACAAACAGACATGCCCAAATGCCCACATTTGTGGCCTGGCAAAAGGTGGTAATAGTTTCTGCCACCTTATTGCAACAGACATCTGTTAGCTTCATGGTGGGAGAACGCTGTCAGCCCAGAGTTGTGCCCCTGGGCCTTGAGAGCCCAAGCCTGTGCACCCCAGGAATTTCTGTAAGCCCCCAGTGTAGCAGAAAGCCCCCTTTTCCTCTTGCCTGCATTTGCTCTCCCCTCTTTAAATATATTTTTCCTCTTCTACCTTTTCTTCCTTCCTCTTTCTTTCACCTTAAGATAAGGAATTGTTTTTTAAAATTTGTATGTGTGCATTTTGTATCTCCCTGTGTATTTTGGTATTTTTATCTATTTGTATGCCATGGCATTTGTAGCTTATATTTTATACTCCTCACCTTTCAACTATAAATGTGTTTAGTAACAATGTTAACAAGGGCAGGAGCTTCCCTGTATCAGGCGGGCCCCTGAAAGAGAGAGTGGATCAGTGATTGAATGTGTAACACTGTAGCAGCAGGCAGCAATTAACACCTAAGGAAACTGCAGATCAACCAATAGAAGAACTCAATAGAAGACAATGTAACAACCGGGACATCTCTAAACATCACTGATCAAGGGCTAGAAGCCCTGGCCTGAGTTAATCAATGCCGGGGACCAACTTTTGGGCTGAATATCTCCAGATCGACAGCTCCCAGAGCCCTATTCATCAACGGATTCCCAAACCTGCACGTACATGCGGATGACACCTGGGGCTGACAGATGCCATCCAGTAGCCACCGAGGGGGGAAGTCCCACAAGGGTCAACGACCCCTGGATTGGGCAAACCTGAAAACTAGGGAGTCACCAAAGTCCGTCAAGGACAGATAAAAAGCAGTGAAAAGTAACCCTCAGTGGTGCCATCTTGATCTCCAACTTGACCAGACCTGTCCAGCCAGAAGGACCAGCCTGCAACCCCCTTCTGGAGGATAACACCACACTGAAAGAAGCCTCAATTGGCCATTGACAGCAGACTCCAGTGCTTGTAGGATAGGTATACCAGACTCTTGTAGCTTGCTACTGTGTGTGCATGTGGGGGGAGACCAGCCCCAAGGTTTATGATTTAACTTCATTACAGTGCTTCAATCCACCTAATAAACCAGAATTTTAAGGATCCCAAGTTGGACATTTGTAGCCAACACAGAGTGCCTGCCCTGCTTTCTCCTCCTACAGAGATGTGCCCCAGAGATTTTCTGTAAACAAAAATCCTCAGTTTTCTTCACTTCCAGACATACACCCCAGAGATTCCCCTCTGCAAATAGGGAACATGTTGCCCAGTGATCCAGAGGATCAACAGGTAGGACAATGGGCAATGTGTGTTTTGCTCAATGAAGCAGATCAGCTGTACCAGGATGCATCCCAGAGTAGCTGACCCATTTCGTTTGGGGATGTCTATTTATATCCTGATACTATAAAACTTGAAAATGAGGGGATATAGTCAGCTTCAGTGCTGCCAGTATCAGAGCACTGACAGGGCAAGGTTCTTACATAGCACTGTGTACATTAAGTTTGGATAAGTGCATAGCCTTTTCAAGTCACAAAGCTATGCCCTTAATACAGTGCTTTGCATACCCTCCTCCTCTCCTTCACAAAATTTACACTACTCAACACTCCATCAGCGGCCATGGCTATGTAAGTTTGGAAGAACCAGTTATCTAAATCTTAAGCTCAAATATAAACTGCATCCAAACAAGCATTCTGGCTCTATACCAAGTTCACCGGGGCACCCAAGGGGAAAACCAGGAGTAATGGCCACAAACTCCTGGAAGATCAATTCAGGCTCAACATTAGGAAAAACTTTTTCACTGGTGTCCAGACTATGGAATAAGCTCCCTCCAGGGGTGGTGCAGTCACCTACCCTGGTAATCTTCAAAAGGAGACTAGACAGTCACCTTGCTGGGGTCACCTTCCCCAAATTATCTTTCCTGCTTGGTGCAGGGGGCTGGACCTGATGATCTTCCAAGGTCCCTCCTGGCCTTACTATCTATGAATCTATGAAAGTTCGGATAACTTATTTGTCATGACAGTTTTCATTTCATGTAGTTACAGTCAGGGCCACAAACAGAAGTGTTAAGAGTGGAATGAAAAGTTCTTTCATAACATTTTGATGGAAACAACACAAGGAAATATCAAGGATAAAAAAACTAACATTAATAATAATTACTAGGGACAAGGATTTCTTAGGGTGATGTCTAGTATTGGCCCAGCAGAATATTCATTAGCAAACACAAATACCAACACAGTTACCACAGCTCTTCACTTGGAATAGGAGGAAGGCCTGGGACATTTCTTATAACACAGCGCTAATTCTAGGCTGAGGTGCCTTCTTTGCTATTTTCTATAATACATTATTTCATTGAATAGTTATGTTTCAGCCTATTTTTTCTCACATATAAGTATAGGACCTTGACCTATAAATATAAGTATACCTTGACCATATACGTATAAACTTGACCTATTTTTCACACCTGGGACTTTAAGGCCCAGGTTGTTGCCTCCAGCCAGCTTTTATGAAGGGATCGGTAGGACAAGGATGGAACCATGTTTGTTTAATGGAGGCTCATTTCTTACAACTTGTATTGTACCACAACTGGAACCTTTTTCTCAGGCAAAACAGATTGTAGTTCAGGGTCTTCATATTTGATGTAAAGTAGCTCCTGCCCTCTACAGTGCTTGTTAAATTCAATATGTTTTTTAAAGGCTTAAATATTTGGTGTGAGAAGTTCTGATATGTCGTTTCATTATAGAAGAATCTGATTATTCTTCAAGGTTATGCCTTAGTAGGTAACAAAATCTCTGCCCAGCACAAGACAATAAAGATAGCAGATGTGGTATCACAAGACCCAATGACCTCTACCAATTAAAGGTCAAGATCTGCCTCACTTCGCAGAATTGTAGCATTTGGTTGTGTATGTATATTTGTCATCTTGTTCAGTCAGAAAGATATGACAACAAATAGCTGGTTAAAAGCTGTCAGGGTCAGACTAAGCTTGATAGAGTGCCCCAGGTCACCGCAGTGATTCCAAGAACAAAATTCACCCTGGGGTTATTATGCACAGTAGTCAACTAGTGCATGTCACATGTTAGAAATGTATTCCTTCAGTAATTGCTGCTTTGACCTTCTGCTTAACTAAACATTTTGATTAGTTTTGATCTACTATGATATCATGTTCTATGACAATGTAGCAGCTGTCTGGTAATAGATTCACAAACCTATGGAGGCACTCCACTGAGCTCATAGTTAAGGGTGCACTGGATTTTCCACTTAAAGGGGTGACATTCTATTAATTGAAAAATATTAAATCATTCTACATAAGTGAGGACACACTTTTCCAGAGAGAGTCTGCACTTTTAGGATCCATCTGAAAAGACTTCATACCAAAAATAAATAACTACTATTTAAATTTTTCAAAGATTTTTAGGTGCCCATTAGCCCCGTAGTTAAACAAACAAAATTAGAAATGTTGTGGAGTGACAATCACAGTTTTTAAACAGACATCACTCTTAATAGGATTAGATGACATCCCCAGGTCTCCTTTAACTCTGTTTTCTTGGATTTTAAGAAGCAGCCTTCTCTTTCAGGAAACTAAAAAAAAAAAGCCAGGTACAATAACCTTCCCTTTTTTTAAACAAATAAATAAACTTAAAAGAGTGGAGGAGGCAACACTGGCTACTTCTTTGGAATTCTGGAATAACTTTCTATTTGCAATTTAACACCATTAAAACACCAGTGAGGATGAAAAGCATAAAACTGGACTCAGAGGGTGCCTATACATGAGCAGGGAGGCTGCTCTGACGCACTGTAATTACAGCACACAGGACCATGGTAATTACCACGCTCCAGCAGCCTCCAGAGTCTCGTGTATCAGTGTCCCCACACTTCAAAATGGCTGTGGGGGCACTTTATCTAAAGCTTATTTTACAAGCTTTAGATAAAGCACCCCCACAGCCATTTCGAAGCATGGAGGTGCTGATACACAAGACACTCCAGACGCTTTAATTAGAGCAGCTCTGAGCCTCTCTAATTAAAGTCCCCCCCCCCACACACACACACACACACTCTTGGAACATGTGTATAAACACCCAGAAAGCCTTCAGGTCTTCACTCCATCAAAACTGGGACCAGTGGAACAGAGAGAAGAAGGCCTGCAAAAAACAAAATGGCATCACCCTGGTCCTGAACTACCCAGACCAGAAGCAAATTAGACTTGCACAGATGTTTCATTTTTTATATTTATATCACAGTTTGTGTGGAATAGATCTGAGGCTATCTTTTTGTTGTTGGTTTTCTTGCTCTTTCATTTTTATTGCTCAGTAATTTCCTACTTTTTCCTTCTCCCCACATCCTTGATTTTAGCGTTGCTTTCTCTCTCTGTTCTCTCTCTCTTTTCCCTGCAAATTTTCATTTGTTCCTTTATCTTCCACCGTTGTGTTGCCTAAACACCAGAAATTCAAATTTATGTCTTTAAGGTAATAACAAGAACATGCAATTTTATGGTAAAAGTATGCCATCTTACTATGACTGAAGTGAAGGTTGTATACATTTAGAAGATTCTAATGTGAACGTTGTTGCTTATTTAATTTTGGAATGAATGGGCCTTGTGACGGCTGGTGTCTTGTGTTTTGGAATTATGCTGCTTAGATGGCAAGGTGTGTGATTTGAAGTCAGTCTGCTGATAATGGTCCGTTACTTTAAATTTTAGCAATCACAGAGAGGATGAAATATACTTCAGCAACTTTAATGATAAGGTAGAATGTTTTGTGCAGGTATATTATAGAGAATGATGGATGCAATCTCTTCCATAATGTGTAATGTTTTTCTATTGCTATACATTTTGGGTTTTTTTCCTTTATCCCTTCTTTGCAATTTATAGTACTTTATTTGACGTGTGATAAAACACATGCATGTGTTTCTGATCCTCAGTTCTGCAGAGTATACATATTTCATTTTAGCAGACAAGGCTTAAATATGACTGTAATGACGTAAATGTGACAATATGACTGTAATGTGTGCTGAGTAGAGCATTTCACCATATATCCAGTAGATATAGCTGGACAATAAGGGGGGAGACATAAATCTTCTTATATTTTATAAATCCTGATCCAAACTGCTGAGATACTGTGCACCTTTCTGCTTGATCTGCTGACCTCATAATCCCATGCACAGGGCAGGAAGTATGTTAGCAAGTCTCTCTATAGCCAATAGGGATCATTTTATTATTTTCCTTTGTGTGAAAATATTTACCTTTGTGCCATCACAAATTGCTTTCACAAAGGCCCCAGGAACCTTTGAAATTTTAATGAAGGAGCTCTGTCTATCTATGTTACTGCAGTCTCATTCCATTGGTCTCAAAAAAGAAAAAAGAAATAGGAAACTGTAAATATTTTGATAATTTTCTTTTGTGATAGAACCTATGCTACTGAGGTGCTATTATTGCTGTTGTAAAGTTATTGAATGCTTTTAAAGCAAAGTTACACATAAAAGCCATTGTTGCCATGTGTGAACAGCCAATCAACATAAATACACCATTTACATAATCCTGATGCTAGATGAATTTGTAGGGATATGCATAAAAAATTAAAATGAGAAAAACCCATTACCAGCTCTTGATTCTGTGAGTGGGTTAACACATTTAACTTTACCCAGCTAATTAATCCCATAATGCAAACATTTTTAAATCTAGAGATTCAATATGCCTTAAGATCATTACTTGGGTCTAGAATGGACTTCCAATCAAACACACCCATGCATTTCTCCTTAAGCTGATCCCAAATAATACTTTCTCTTGTTAAATGGTTCCATTTATATCAAATTGGCAGTGTCCAGGGCAATTCTGTTCATTACATTGTATTCAGAACACAGAAGTTTTACATTATCCCAATGTCAAGCACTGGGGCACTCATCTTGCTCTGGTGGCATGAAAGGTAAGCCACATGGTAACAGCAACATAACTAGGAGGTGCACAGGTTAGGCACTGGCTCCAGGCACTGAGTTAGAGAGGGCACAAGACTGGCAGCCATCACCACTGCCCAGAATGAAAAAACTACTTGTTATGCCTCTGTATGGTAGGATTGTGGGTGGCCAAATCTCCAACATGAAAGTAATTCAAGAGAAGCCACTGAAGGAACTGGAGGCTAAGAGTGCTCTGTTTTGCACGTGGTGGTATGGCTCTTAGCAGAACAGGTGACCACAGAACAGTGCAAGTAAATAGTGAGTTCTGTAAAACCCTTTCATTCATAAGGTAAGGAATACAGATAATGCAATACCACACATGAGGGGATGTGCAGCTGAATTAGAAGTGGCTTCTAAAAGCCATTTTGAGGAAAAGAGAATGAAGATTTAATGACAGAGTGAAACAAAAATGGATTTTTTCTTGTTTGGCATAATTATTTGTAGCAACTGCTAACAAAACAGAATTACAAAGGTACTTATAATTTAATAAGCCTGAATGTTTACATGTGGCCCTAATCTTAAACACAAAATTGCTTAATTACAAATTTTATTTCATCTTGTTTTTATAATAACAAACTTTTCACCAGAGACCTAAAAGTGTAAACTTTTGTCATTCTGCCTTGTTTTAAGTTTTTAACTTACTTCCTATGTACATTTTGTGAAACCAGATTAAATGCAACTTCCTTCTAATTTGTTATTATCTCTGTATATGTGGCACTGTGTGTCCGTAACAACAACAAAAAACTCCAATTATTTCATCTACTCAGGGAGGGAATTCCCCCCTCAAGAAGGAAATATTTTATGTGATTCTAAGATGTAATGTTAGGATCTATAAATGCAATATATCCTTATTCTTCTGTATTAAGAATTATTCTTGATATGCTATTATGAATCATTTGTTAATACTAAAGTGCATCATGCCAGAGACAATACTACTACACTATAAAGCCTTTGCTTTAATGATTATTAATACACACTGCATTGCACCTCTCACCATGCTCAAGTTACTTAATGAACCATCTGAATTCTTTAAAATATTGCTTCCATGCAAACACATCATAGTTTAGATACTATTCATAATCTTTTAGAATATTAGTTTTTACATGCAAAGTGTTCAGAACTAGCAGCCATTACCTATATAATGAGCTCATTAAACTGACACTACCATTGTTTAAGGTGAAAGAGTTTGCAAGAGAAAAAGAACAAATTATTTAAAAACAGGGTTATAAATAGGATGAATTTCAATGAAAAATTGTATTATCCATATAGTAATATTTGAACATAATATAAAGCTGAAAGCCTGCCTTCCTAAGTAGCTTAGGAATGTAAAGATCAGATTCACCTCGACCTAAATTAGTAGTAGATTTTCAATAAACTTTGATACAGGTTTGGTAGCTATATTATATGAAATTGGACTGCAAAAAAGGGTGATAATTAAATCTGATTCCCCCCCTCAAAATAAGTAAACATGGCTGAAATGTAGCATAAATGCTAACTAAATCACAATTAAATAAAAACTATTGGGGCACAAAATAGTTATGAAAAACTGGGAACACTGACGTTATAATGATGAATAATTACTTTTCCTATGTCCTTACCCATTACTTGACAGCATCTCATAAGCTAAATTCTGAAGCTCCTAATACATCTCCACCTCAGGTTAACGTTTGTTCCCATGAGGAAAAAGCGAACCTTGGCAGGCACTCAGAAGTCAAGCTACTTTCTCTCCTAAATTTTGTTGCAATTGGCAGTCTGGATTACTCTTATTTACTATAAAGGAAATAAAACTTGTGCAGTGGCTATACATGCTTTCCCTTTTGGCTCTAGAAGTGTGCTTCAAGCAGGGCCAGAGAAGGTCAGGTATGAAAAGGATTTCTTTTTCAGACATACCCAATCATTGTTCACCCAATCCTTGTTCCGCTTGCTGATATTGCCTACAAGAGTTCCGGTCAATTTGTCAGAGTGGTTTTATGATGTGGACACTTTTTCTCTATGAGTTAGACTAACACTTTGCAAATAATCCACTGACCACCTTGGGGATAGAAATAATTTCCAGTAGCTATCTACTTCTACTAAGTCTGAATCACCCCAATTCCTGCACTCTTCCCTTCCCCAGTGAAAAATCTCTATATTCTACTCAGCTTTACTCTGCTCTGCAGTCTAAATAACCAGGCATCCAGGTTTTCATAATAACATATCTAAGATTTTTCCTACAGATAATACCTCATTAAGCCCCTCAATAGAAAACACAAGGGTTAGTAAGAGAACACTAAAACACTTCTGTCCAATATGTAAGCACTTAGTCCACAAAGTATGTTGATTCAATAAAAATAGACTTTAGAATCTAATCGGGTAAGGATTTAATGTCATTAAATTATACCTATAATTATTTGATTTATAGACTAATAACTTATGTATTGACATTTTCATTTTTGTGTACAAGATCCAGAGTTGGCTTTAATTAAGCAGAGTAATTCACTGCTTTACACATGTTCCTTTGTTTCTACTTATTCTCTCTCTTCAACTGGTAAATGAATGTTAATTAGTATATGAAACTATACAGTTTCGTTCCCTAGACCCTTAATCAGTTTTCAGATATGAACATTGGCTCTTGGAGATGTCAGCTGCAGTGGAATTCGTGTAAATCCTATCAACCAGTGAACGAAATCAGTTCATTAATCCTTTCTGACAGGTTAATTTCATTCCATTCCTAAGTTGTCAAGTTAGAACATGGAACAAATAATCAAAAACCTTTAAATCAAATATACCAAATCAAGTCTAATTGAATATGTTTCAAGTATGTCAATAACTAGATCCATTTTTCAAAACCTAATAGGAAAGCTTGTTAAACTATAAAAATATATGCCCTGATAATTCTTGGAGGGCAGGAAAAATCTTGGCACAGCAATTTTACTTTGAGTTAAACATAGTCCTTAAACGTGAGACAAATGTTCATGATACAGCTATACACAATACATTTTATAGGCATACACCCTTTCCATACATGTGTGTATATAAGTGTTGATAAAAAATGGAGAGACAAAAGGGATTTCTCACTCTATATTTGTTCCATAAATTGAGACCTTTTAAGTTGTCATATTTTCCTATAATGCTCTTAAATTCTACTCTAATCCATCTCAGACTATTTGGACCATATTTCTAATGAAATTGGCTAAATATCAAATCAGATTAAAGATTATTAGTAAATTGAATGAAGCATAAATTTACAAAGCATTTAGTTCTCATTCTTAGCTCACATATGAATTCTTCTGATATTTAATCAATGAAGGCAAAAAAAGTAAGGAAAATACTCAGAGGGCGCATCTACACATGCACCCGACTGCACAGTTGTTACTGTGCAGTCATTTAGCAATTACTAAAGTACTACATAGTTCCAGTGCTGCACAGGTCATTTCTGACCCTACTGCACAATAGCAATGAGCTACAGCACAGTAACAACTGTGCACAAGAAACAGGGTCACCAGCACCTGCCAGCAGGGAGCTCCCAGCGCCAGCTCCACAACTGCAGGGCCAGCACTGGGAGATCCTTATCGCTCAATACCAGCTCCATGGTCACGGGACGCAGGCTGGAAAATCTTGATCTCCCAGCCCCGACTCCCCAGTCGCATAGTTCTGGCCTGGGTTCTTCTGGTGGAAGCCACCCCAGCAGCAGGCAGCTCCCAGGGGCAGGGAGCAATCTCCCACACCCTGGTGGCCAGCTGACCAGGAGCAGATTTGTTCTTGGTCAAACATCTACATGTGCACTACTGTACAGTTAGTAATCACAAGTAAATTTGCTACTTGCATTTTCAAGTAGCAAAATTACTCACGTTAGCAAGGTTTACTGTGCAGTAAGCATGTGCACATGTAGATGCACATGCTTACTGCACAGTAAACTACACTGCTTTGCAGTAAATAATCTCATGTAGACACACACACAGGACCTCAGTGCAAGACATATTTTCTAAATATTTCCCAACATTGCATATATTGGTTCTGGTTTACTAGCATTAGTGTTGATGCATGTGTAACACAATGCAAAAAATGTCTCCATTAGGTGTCCAGTTGTGGACAAAACTTTATAAGGAATTCACAGAAATTAACTGAATCTATATACATCTGAAGTTCCCTCATCTGAAGTTCACCTGAAATTCCTTCACCACTTACCTGCCTTATATCTTTTTATCACAAATAAGTAGCACATGACATCTTCCAATAACAATAAAACCTGTCTTAAGGTGGAACCTGTAAAAAATGAAATATTTCTATGGTCCCAGCATGTCTTATAGGAATTCAGTTTATTTAGTCTGTCTGCTTATTTAGACAGATGGAAACTGTCTAACCAAAAACAGAAAGTAAATTTGGGGTAATTAATGGAATCATCCTGTAAATTATGTAAAGTAGTTAAGTATTTTGTATGTGTGGGAACATGAAACAGGGGAACAAGGAAACAGCAAGAAAGAGAGCATGTAGCAGAGGGACGAGGAACTGTTTCCTTTCCCTGTAAGATGGAAAAATGTTTAAATTAAAATAATTTCTCAGTCCTGTGAAATTCCATCTTTCATTCAACTTAGACTGCAAAACTGAATTAGCAAATCCAATTCCCCATTTACTTCAGTAGTATTAATTCATGTACTTAATTTAAGGCCGTGCATTTCAACCTTTGTAGATTTGAGGGACCTCTCCATAACTTTTCTGACTCTATGAGCACTTCATTTCAGAAACTAACTTATTTAATTTAGTGCACAAAAAAAAATACAACTGGAAACACATTTTTTCAACCAACTGGAATAAAGATGCATGAATAACCATAATATTATAATTTAGTAACTAGGCACTTGAGCCTGGCAGTTCTTGCAAATATTCTATTATAAAAACCTACGTCTGTCTGCCTGTCTGTCTGTCCGTAACACTTTATTCGCACTATGATTGGCTGATATCAGCTAGTCAGAGTGTGAAGAAGCATTCAGACAGGTGGCAGCCTGCTGCCATGATGGTAGGGACACAGCGGATGGAGCAGGTAGGGTGAGGGGATGCCGCAAGGGGGCAAGGCCACCAGCACTGGCCCCACCCACCCCTCCCCCCTTCCGTCATCAATGCCTGCAGGGCTGACATGGAAGTGGTGGGGGGAGGAGCTGCCTTCATCCCCCCCCCCCCCCCGCTCCTTGGAGCTGGCGGTGCCACTGGGTGGAGTAGGCCCGGAACCCAAGTGGCAGGGAGGAAGCAGCCCCATCCCCAGAATGGGTGGGTAGTAGGCCCAGGCCGGTTGTGGTGGCAGGGAAGGGAGGAGTGGGCCTGCACCCTCCCCTTGCTGCCATGGCCCTCCCCTTGCTGCCATGGCGGGGAATGGGGGAGCAGTCCAGGATGCCAAGCAGAAGGGGTGGGGTGGGCCCAGGCCCAGCACAGGAGGTGTGAAGAGGAGCGGGCCCACCGTGGTGGAGGGGGGGCAGAAGCCCGATGTGGCAGTGGTGGGGGAAGGGAAGGAGTGGGCCCAGGCCTGATGCAGGGGAGAGGAGGACCGAGCCTGAGCCAAAGGAGAAGTGGGCCTGCCACAGCGGTGGAGGGGGAGCAGCAGGCCCGGCCTGATATGGCCTCAGCTGTGGGAGGGGAGGAGCAAGCCTCCTCCCCCACTTGGGCATGGGTCCACTCCTCCCCCAACACTGCATCCCCCCAATTGGCTATAAGCCTACTCCTCCCCTTCCCCCACAGCCACCGGGTCAGCCCGGGCCCACTGCTCCCCCCACCATGGAGGGCCAGCTTCTCCTGACCCTCGGGCCCAGTACTCCACTACATCAGGCCTGGGACCACTCCTCCCCTCCCCACACCACTGTGGTGGGGAGGGGGAGGTGGTGGGGAAGAGAGAAGGGAGGGAGGAGAGTGGGAAGGGGAGGGGTGGTTACTGGTGGCTTTGTCCCACTATGGTGGTAGTCGTCACCACCGCCATAACCGCTGCCACCATCGCAGGCCCCGGCCCAAACAGTGGGGTGGAAGGTGGGGAGTGGCCTCAGCCCAAAGTGACGGGGTTAGGGAGGGCTGGGGGGGAAATGGCTGTGGCCGCAGCCCTGGCGTGAAGCAGCAGGGGAGATGCGGGGAGCGGCCACGTCCTCAGCCCTGGCCCAAGGCAGCCAGACGCAGGCCTCTGTCCTCCTCCACCATCATTTTTGACAGGCAATTTGCTAATCTATCAAATAAAACCCAACTTTCATTGTACTGTCTCAGCTTATCTATTGAAGGAGGGCACACTTGAGCTGGAGGCAGCTTTGGCTTGGCTGAGCTGCAGAGCTTGGCAACAAAGGGAAAAAAAGGACTGTGTCAGGGCCAGAGTTAGCTCCTCTTACTCTGTGGAGAGTCTCCAGGTTTGCTCCTCTGCTTTCCAGGGCAAATGCCACCCAGTCCTTGCTTGCCAGTCAATCCAGCTGGCACTTGAAAGCACAGCTCACCCAGCATGCTGGGAGAAGGGCAGGGCAGGAGCACAGTTCCGAGCTGGAGGATATTAGCATTGGAGCCTGGAGCAGGGCTGCTTTACCTAAGTAGTGACAGGGCTCAATGCGAGCAAGAGCACCTGCCTTGCTCTGGGTGAGCTCAAGGACCTAGAGTCCCTGGGGGTCTCTGTTCCCTATGAGGGGGTCAGAATCCTCAGGATAGATTTTCACCTGAGCTGAGTGGCAGGACAGGATGGGAGAAGACAGAGGCAAAGGTAAAGCAGAGACTGGGGCTGTGACCCATGCGCTCCCTTTCCATGGTGGGGCATGTCGCACTTACGAGGGCAGTGTTGTCACCAGTGCTTCTGTACACTACACTGGTCTTCCCCACTTCTGAGTGTGTCACCCACAGGATCCGAAGGGCTGTGTTCATTTTCTTCTGGGGCTCCAGTTGGGAAAAGGTTGCCAGGAAGACCTTGTTCAAGGACAAGAGAGTCGGGGGCAGGGGCAAGCCAGACATCCTCCTGTTCCTGTGGGCCAAGTATTCGAGCCAGATCTGCAAGCTGGCAACAGGCACAGAATCCAAAACCACTTGCCTGGTGAGATATTTTGCAGGGCATATCCTGAGACACTAGCGGGTGTTCACCCCAACCAACCACAGACTGTGGATCACGTGCTCAACGTGGTTCTATGAGATCCTAAACCAGTGCCACATTGTACAGCAAATGCAGGCCCCACAATCATAAGCAACCACAAGAAGATCCAGGCAATGGTGAGGCTGAGGGACATCGCATCGCCCATGGATATGCTCCCAGGCCACGCTTGCCAGGCCATGAATGAGCGCATTGACCACAAGGACCTGCGTGAAGATCAAAAGGACCTGAACTGGCTAATAGCCCACCAAGCCCTGCTAGTGAGGGCCCAGAGGCATAGAGAGGGTCAGCTGGGGAGACCCAGATGCCCATGGCCCAACTGCCACAGAGCCACCAAGATGATCAACCACCTCCTCTGGGTCTGCACCTGTGCCAAGGAGGTATGGAAAGGGTAAAGCAGCTGCAAAGTGGTGACTGGCATCAACTGGCTAACCAGAGAAGCAGCACTGTACAGGCATCTGACCAAACACCAGGGGAACTCATTGGCCTGTTTTGACCAGCTTGCGTCCTGTGTCAGAAGTGCCCTGTGGAAGGTCAGGAACCTCCTGTTGTACAGACACACGGACACAGAGGTATTAGATTGTGTGAAAATGGCATTGAGTGAACTCCAGACATACTACCAAAAAACGGTAGTGGAGGATGGAGAGGACGTGGCCAAAGCCACCTGACACAAAGACACACAGCACAGGATCTTCCAACTTCCCCCTAGCAGGGAAAGGGGTGGTGACAGTGAGGAAGAGGAAGAGACAAATGGAACTGAGGACAGCAACAGCAGCAGTGGGTCCTCCAGCAGGAGCTGGAGTGACAGTGACATGGATGACAGATGAACTGAGTATGTGACCCCACAAGTGGGGTGGGGATGAAAGGAAGGGGTTGTCTGGTCTGAGAGACCAGAGTTTGTTTGTGTGTGTAGCGCGCTAGGCAGATATTGTAACGGGTCTGAGTGGCCAGCAGGCCTTTGTACGGGTGTGCAGGATGCGTGGATGTGGTTTTTGTAACAAGTTAAGATTTTCTTTGTGGAGTGATACTCAGAGTGTAGATTATATATATATATATATATATATATATATATATATATATTAAAAAAAAAAAAGTGGCAGGGGTGGCACCTTAACCTGTTGGACCTCCCATTAGGCCAAGCTGCAGCAGGATGTCCTTTCCTGCTGCAGCTGCTTCCCTATTCAACCCCACGAGGCATCTCCCACAAACAGAAATGTGATAGGGAAGCTCCACCTGGTGGCAGTGGCAGCATGTCACCCTTAAGGGGATCTCACCATGACCCAGCTGACAATCACTAATCGAAAACAGAGGGATAAGTGTTTGTAGAATAGGGATTTAAAGCAACAGGCACTAATACAGAGGTGTTGTTTGGGTAATCTTCTACATTATATTTACTTCATTTGTTAAAGAAAAGAGAATTTTGTCTTACTAAACAGATTTTGGGTTAATGACATTTCATTTTCCTGGTCTCGTTCCAGAGTATGGGGAGTACTGGAATACATCCCTGATAGGAGTATGTCATCTTTTTACTTGTTGAAATCTGCACAATATAAAGTAACCTTTCACTTAGCATCACATGAAAGCATTCCAGGAAAGAATTTGCCAAGCCAAATATTTAAAAAAGCATTTTGTCTCATAAAAAGAACAAAGGCATTATCAGAAGTCTGCTGTATTTACACAGCCACAAATCTCACTAAAGAAAGTAGTTCATGCTATTATAAAATCAATCATATAGTTTCCAAATTTCATTCACTCCAAAACTATTCATATTTATATGATAATCAGCACAAAATTCAAAGCCTAAAACAAAGTTGGAAGTTTTTAAATCTTAATTAAACCTATGTAAGTAAAAAAAAAAAATCTGTACAAAGTAATATTTATCTTGAAGTTATAAATAACTTTTTCCTGAATAAAACTTCTATAATCTCCTCAGGAAGATCTTAAAGCTAAATTGATGTCATTTTCACGTGTTTCAAATGGAAAAGTAAAGCTATATGAAAGAGACCAATTAATCCATGTATTCTCAGTATTATGAAGTTCACTTTGTATATCTCACATTTTTGACTAATGTGACAAATAGATTAAATTTGTACCTGCTGGCTGTCATTACTCCACCTGATATCAGAAGATCAGTGGCCAACAGGATAAAGCGATCGAGATATAATGGAGATGTGAGACACCTGCTGTACAACCATCCCAAAGCACACACATGTCTGAAGTCATGCCGGAGCTTCCTCACCAGCACCCAACCTCTCGATGCCACACCCAAGGAGACACAACTACAAATGTTGAATAAGAGGCTGAAGAAAATACCCAACAAGAAAAAAATGTACATTCCGTCAGCTGAGCCCTTACCAGCAGGGGCTGATGAACCATGGCAAGGGTGGCACTGTCTCAACCACCCGTTCACCAGAGTCAGGTGCTCTAAGGAACAAACGAAGTAGAACTATACCACTGGTTCAACCACCTGTGCCACAGAGCCTCAGACTATGCAGCACCTGCTGCAATGCCCACTGCTTGAAGGCACATGTACAATGAAACACTTGGGAGTACAACAAACGAGCACAAGCTCGTGTAACAAAATGGTCAAATGTGGCGTACAGACAGAAGTTAAAATTTCTAGCGAGGTTTAATTATTTCAGAACCTTTATTTTAGTTTGTTCCTATATAAAGAGGTATGAATTCACTGTGCAGATATGGTTTAAATAAGCAGGTATACATTTGAGGAGAAAGCATAGATGAAAACACTGAACCTATAACATTACAGTAGAACTCCCAAGAACAAGCCTTCTTATAAGATCTGATATACTTACGCTTTTGGTCACAGACATTATTCTGAAGAACCTGATTTTACCCTCACTTCCAGTTTTACACTGGTAGAACTATGAACTTGCAGTTTTCCCCATTTATACTGCTGTGAAATCAGAAAATGCATTTTCAATAATGTTCTGGAAATGTCCTCCTACGCAAAACAATTCATATATTTCTGAAACCTCTAAAAAGTTTTGTTTTTGTTTTTTAATCCAGAACTGAGAGCTCTTAAAGAAAAGAGTAGTGGATTAAGGTAACTCAGACATTCAGAAGGCAGCCTGACAAAGCTTGCAGGAACAACACTATCAGATCTTAACAGAACAAGAAAAATATTCCCTGTTAAATTATCAGTTTTCTAGAACTAGTTTGAGCCATAACCTGAACTAAAGGGAAGGAGCAATGGTTGATACTGGATCAGGACCCCAGGTCAAACAAGCTGAAGAAGTACTCCATGATTTTTGAGAGCTATAGTTTTGCTGGTCGGGTTCAGAAGGAAAGAAGGGGTCTTGTTCAAACTTAAGTTCTCTCCTCCTTTTATTTTATGTATTTATTTTTTGCATAGTGAGTTCTGAAAGAGAACAGGAAAGGCTTTCCCCAGATGTTAGAAACTGACTTACACTACGTAGAACTCATAGAAATGAAGGGCTAGAAGAAACATTAAGAGATCATCTATTCTACAGGTGTCAAACACAGAACCCACAGGCCAGATCTGGCCGATAGAAGCTCTCTATACAGCCTCCTGAGCTATTGGCAGGCCACTGGAAGTTGCAGGGGCCGGGCCTTCCTCAGAATGGCAGAGCCATTTCACCCCACTGCTCAGGGCTGTCAGCAGTGAGCTTGGCTCACCACTGCAACTGTCCCAAACCCTTGTCATAGCCCTGAACCCTTGCCACTACCAGATCCCTATGCCTAGACCCCCTACTGCCCTTGGGGCCCTACCACAGCCACTGGACTCCCATCCCTGTCATCACCTCCAGATCCACAGCCAATGCCACCTTCTGATCCACCACCATGGTGGCCATGGTTACTGTCCCCATGCCCCAGACTGGATCCAGTCTATTAGGATCCCCTTTGTCCAGATCCACCCTAGGGTCTCAGGGGAATTTGACACTCCTGATCTACTCCAACTATCTGCATTAAAACAAGATATACATTAGAAACCTCTGCACATCTGAAGTAGAATTGTCATATTTCTTGTGTTCCAGTATTTTATTTTTAAATATTTGCTGGTGCTTTCCTGAAACAATGACAAAAACAGACCAAATAATATATTCAAACAATACGATGTGGTAGTCTCTGTGTAAATCAGTTTCACTATGAGAGCCAAGGGAACTATTTTCAGCAAATAATTTATGCAGCTAAAGCAGCTTCTTCTTGTGCATGAACAGACTTGGACTTTTGAAAATCTCTCCTAGGTATTTATACTGCTTCCATTATGAGAATATCCAAGTCCATTACGCTGTTTTAATACGTAGTCATTCTTACAACACTCCTGTGATGTACTACATATGGGACTCACTGAATACATTATAATAATTATTGTTGTTATTATTTTGTTCTCTGGCAGTATCTAGAATCTCAGCCGTAGGCTCTGCACAATGAGAAAACAAAAAGACAATCCTAACTCAAAGAGTTTATAATCTAAATCATATACAGCATATTTCAGAATCTCCACTGTCTGTAAATTATTTACTGTGACTGGCTGCCCCAATCACATACAGCCTTATCCTAATTTCCGTTACTTTAGAAATGGAAAGAGGTCTTAATGGTAGTGTAAACAATGCCAATTGTAATGTACCTGAATTTATACTACCATTGAACTCTGTGACCAAAAGATATGCAACTTTTCTACTAGACCCTAGTGGCAAGGCAAGAGCCAGGTTCAAATTCTTAAGGGTTTTGGCTTAAGCACCTACCCAGTACCTGAAAAGAATCCACCTTACTAGGGGTCCTAAAAGAAGAACTTCCCCACACACAAACAGCTCTGTAAGAAACCAAATATAAAACTTTACTAAAGGCAAGTGAAAGTAACTAAACCTGATCAAACTCTGCTCCAACTATTAAATACCATAAACAAACCCCCCAAGTCTCTTGGTTTCAGTCTTTAAGAACTCCCCACACAGAGTTACTACATGCTCCAACTGCGGGCAGAGGAAGGAAGGTCACCACTCCACCACTCTTCTCCGCCTCTCTGAGCACATCACTGGGGCCAACTTTTGCGCCCCCCGCCCCCCCACACTGTTGCTTAGTCGTCACCACTGATTGGAGTTGCTGTCACTAGGCCTGGGGCTGAAGCGTGCTACCTTCAGCATGGGGCTGAAGCATGCTACCTCCTGCTGCTACTTTGGGAAGTACTACTTTGGTCACTGCTACCTCTTGCTGCTTGGGATTATGTGACAATTTTAGGATTGCTGCCTGCCACCACTTTGTAAGAGCTGTTGGGGTCTCCACTGCCTCTTGCCATTCAGGATGACCTTTCTGGGATTTCAGCTCTAGGTCTCACGAGTAAAACGGCTTCAGCCATCTCTTACTAGTGAAAATTTTACTAGTCTCTTCAAGAATGCTGTCAAAGAGACACTCCGCTCCAGAACTGCCCTCGACTCTTCTTCCACACAACTGCTTTAGAAACCACAGGTCACCCTACTGCCATCCTTGGTGCAAGTTACAGTGAGCACAGATCTCCCAATGACCCCATACTACTGTCTCCCACAGCCTCTGTGTGCCTTCCAAAAAAACAAAAAAATCAAAAGAGGGAGACCTAGTGATGCAAAGATCTGGCCAGTGACATATAGATTTTAGATCCCCACCCCACCCCTTGACTTACATTTAATTTTTTTAAGGCATAAAACAGTGGATAGGCATAAACAGGCTCTTAACTTTTTGAATCTGTATACCTAATAAGGGTATGTAAATTTTAGAACACTTACAGTAGGTCACATAACCAGTGATATATATATAAAAGCAGGGTTTCACCCTCCCCCCCAACCAGAAATTTGATGTACCAGCAAATCCATAACCTTCTACATCAACTTATCCCCCACTGACCCTTGAATCATTATTGCTACCCACTGACAGGCCAAAGTAACAGATTCCTCTATGATAGCACTTCTGCTGCCATAAATGTTAAGTATTTTTACTGTCTTAATTCTACTACCCCTAGGTAATGCCAGTACAGATTCTGGAGGGTTTGAACCCATAGAGGATGAAAAACTGGGAAACCATCACCCTCTGCATCCACAACTGCATGATTCACAAGACATTCAGCAGTTGGGGTGAACTCCACTGTGTTCGGGTTCAACACAACCAAAGCATGTCTCTCAGTGTTTTCTATGACCACCTGGACCCTCTTCAGAATAATGAAGGCTACACAGGCATTTTACATATTTCCTCTGCTGTTTCAAAACTGTCTTCTTCAGACCCACTATCAGGACCATTGGTGCAACTTAAAGAAGTTGCTGGCTGGGCCCTTGAAGCCTGTGATACAGTCTAGATGATGATACCTTTCAAGGACTTGCTGTTTTGAGGATGCTCTCTCTCAAGGAGCTGTCATGGTGGACCCACTAATTCCTCTTCTGGTTTCCATGGATAGTTTGTATCTGTCTCAGTCCTGTCTCAGATTTTACCCTGTAAACTGGTAAACCACCCCACCCAGGCTTTCTATGACCAAAAAAGGCATGACCCTCCATCTATCAGCTAACTTGCAATTTCCAGCCACGCCCAGATTCCTCAACAGTACCATGTCTCCAGGTTGGAGATGTTTCACATGCACCCAGGCATCATACCAGTGCCCATCTCTTTCAGTGTTTCATTGCACTGCCAGCATTGCAAGAAAGTAGACATATTTAAGGCTTTCCCTCAGTTTAGTGAGGTACTGCTTATGGATGGCACAGATATTACTATTTCCCATGACACCAAAACACAAAGTCAAAGTATGGACAAGGTTGTCGTCCAAACATCAAGAGGTAGGAACCAACTCCAACGGCATTGTTTTTTATTGCATTGCAAGTATGTATTAAAAATACAACATGCTGGCTCCACTTGCTTTCTGTTCAAGGCATAAGATCACTAACATGTTTAACAAAGTCTGATTGAAATGCCCTGGCTGTGGAGTCACCCTGTGAATGGTACAGAACGATTCAAAATTTTTGGATTCCAGCTGCTCTTTCAAAAGCTGACTTTCAAAACCTCTTCCTTGGCTGAAGCATATTCAAGCTGGAAACCTATAAATAGAAAAATATTTCTTCCACAACACAACCAACATAGTAGCTTTCTGATCTCAAATGGGGCAAGTCTGGGCATATCAAGTAAAATGGTCCATTAATACCATGATATTTCCAATATTTTTTCTTTTTACCTGTACAGAAAGAAAATCAATACACAACAGCTCTAACACATTAGTACTGGTGATGATAAACAGCCTTGGTGGGTAATATTTTTTTTCTGTACACATTGAGCATGTTGCTCAATTTCTACAGAGATAGTCAACCATCTGCAGCCAACAGATCTCAGATAAATCCTAGAGCTCTTTCAACTTCCAAATGTCCAATGTCATGATGCAAAGCCCACGTGGCTATTGTTCCATATCTTTTGGGTAACACCAATTGCTTTTCTGGGTTACTAAGCAGGTCAGGACTCATGAGGTACAGCACATCATTAATTAAATTGTTCCATTCCCTCATGAGCAACTTGACATTTGTAGTAAATGGATTAACTTTAGAAGAGGGGATTCTGTTTCTCTTACCATGCAAAATATAACATATGTCTGGATCTGAGCCACCTACCAATCATCCGCATTAAGTATAGACAATGGGGACTCCTCTAGTACCATATAATTGACAGAGGCTAATGGGACACTCTCTGGAGGTAGACCCAACACTTCCACATGCTCTTCTTCCTTAGGCCTTAACTCATAAACACTGCATTGCCTCAGATAGCTGAAGGCACTTTGCAATATACCCCAACCCACAGAGAAACCTCAGTGTAAACCTCTGATATCCCACTTATTACCAGAGATGACTTAGAGTCTATGTGTGCCTCCTCACAGCACTCCTAAAGCATATGAAGTGCCATATTGATAAGAAACTCCCCAAATAGCTCAGTAAACTGTGTGTACTGAACTACTATTCACTTGCTTGTGAAGGGTAATATCTCAGTAGTATCCCAGAAGAGCCCCCAAAATGTAACCCTTCTGCCACACCCTGCTGGCAGTACAGGGGCCTGTTTCAAATTTTGGGGGTTTTGGCTCAAGACCCCACCCAGAAACCTGGGGAAAATCCACTTTACTGGGGATCCTAAAATAACAACTTTCCCCCAGTAAGTAGTATTGTAACAAATAGAATATAAAACCATATTAACAGCAAATGAAAATAACTAAGTCTTATCAAACTCCACACCGACTCTTAAATACACCAGCTATCAAATACCCAGAAATACCAAACAACGCCCCAAATACCTCAAACAAACAACAAACTCCCTTTGTCTCCTGGTTTTGGTTTCTACCTGAGAACTCCTCATCCTGTGAGTTGCCCAGTCTGAGCAGTGGTGGAATATGAGGTTCCCTCTGGATACCTGAATGGAGAGCTTGTCACTGGCTACCTGCCACCTCTGCCAGGGAATCACCACTGCTTAGGGATTGCCACCATAGCTTGGGGACACTGCTTGTGACCACCATTACACTGAAGCGCTGACTGGGGTCTCTTATTGGGATGACTGCTGAAGATCACCACCACTGAATCCGAATTCAAATTGAATAGGGCCTGCTTCACACACCCCTACTGTGTAGATAGCAGGGTTTACTGCCAGTGCTCTGTCACTGCCACTTGGAGCTGCCACTAATGGAGACAGCACTGAAGTGTACTACCTCCCCTGTTCTGCAGTTATGTGTTAGCCGCTTTGCCACTCTCCTGCTCAAGAAGGGCCGCTGGGGCTTGAGCTGAAGCACCCACCTGCTGCAGTTCTACAGTCACTGCTCTGCCACTCTGAGAGCCCCTGGGATCCGCTCTTGTGGTCACCACCTGTCTGCCTCTTGGGGTTGCTGCCATTGTTTGGGAAGCACCACTTGGCTCTCCACTACCTGCTATCTACACAGTAGGGTGTGTGAAGCAGGCCCTGTTCAATCTGGATTTGGATTCGGCCTGAATCAGGGACAGCGATTCAATTCGTTGATTCGGCTCACTGTCCCTAATCTGATTCAGCTGAATCCAAATCTGAAGGTTCAATGCTGAGTTGCAGAATCAGTGATTCAGACATAGACACAGCTTTAAAAGTTTTTTCTGCATACCTTGAGGTAGCAGGCGCAGCTTGTGATTGCTGCAATGCTGGGGTGAATGGAGCATCCCACAGGAGTGGGGGGCCCTCCACATGCTTGGCAGTGAACCTGGAAGTGGACCAGAAGTACTTCCCATCTGCTGGGTGAGCACGCTGCCCTCCCCCCCCCCCCACCTCCCTGGCTTGGCAATCAGCAACAGGAGCACCCCGAGTGCCCCCTCCCAGATCCAGGAGGCACCAGTCACCAAGCCGGGGCCCCTTGAACACAGGAGGGCCACCTGTGCGCTCCTCAGTGGACCCAGAAGTGGACTAGAAGTGCTTCTGGTCCACTTTCAGGTCTGCTGCTGAGTGCGCTGGGCAGCCCCCTGTACTTCTGTGGGATACTCCGTGTGCCCCAGCATTTCAGCACTCACAAGCCACCTGCTACCTAGAAGTATGAGAGGTATGTAGAAAAAATATTTAAAGGTGTGTCTATGTCCAAATCGTATCCAGTCTATGTCCTATCTCTGAATTGATTTTGAGGGTTCCAATTCGATTTGGAAAGATTAAAGGGTCCTCTGATTCAATTCAGATTCAGAGATTTGGCCACTGAATTGAGCTAAACCTCCACCGAATTGAATCTGGGACCGAAGCTTCGCACAGCTCTACTACACAGGCATTGCCATAAAGCAGAAGGTAGCCACTCTGCCTGCTCAAGCCTGAAAAAATGTGATGCTACTGTCTGATGCATGCCCAAGCCATGCTTAACACCATGCTTGGGCTGTCCATCTTGGGTGTACTCAGTGGCAATGTGGAGGGGGTGCATAGGGATGCACACTGGCCATGAGGATCAACCCCGGTCAGCGAAATCGGCTGAGAGGGGATGCCCCTATTGCTGACTGGTCACTGGGTGGGCATGTGTGCCTGACTAAGGCAACACTAGTTGCCCATGGGTGTACTTATTGGCATATGCCCAACACCACTCCAGAAGCAATTACATTACATTTTTTCACATTTGGCAGAGGGGCATGGATGGGTGGGACATGTTTTAACCAAAATATTCCTAAGTGTGGCAGAGGTGAAATGCAGACCTGCTCAAGTAGCCATATTATTAGTGTTTCTATAGAGTTTAGGGTTCATTCAAACACACACCACCATGAAACACCCAAGTTATGCTTCCCTTAACTTCTCTAATTTTGAGACCTGTCGCCATCTCTACTTTTAGATGTTTTTGAGAAGGGATCACTACCTTCTCAAAAAGTGTGATCCTTTCTCCTCAGTTTTTGAGAAGTATCCCCTTTTCAACTTCCTCCACTACTCTAGCACAGTAGCACTCAACTTTTTGGCCACATGGACCAAGTGAGTGGCATGGGCTGACCCATGGGCCAGATAGGACTCCACACCCAAGGATCAGGCCCACACACACCTGGATCTAGACTGTGCTTCCCCTACCAGGCCCTACACACCAGGATCAGGGGCCTGCACCATCCACACCAGGCCCTGTGTACCCAGATCACCCCATGCCAAACCTGTTGGTCCCTGTGCACTGGGTTAGGGACCCTAGGACCCCATACTACCTGCATCCAGCTTTGTGTGCCAGGATCTGAGCCCCACAACCCTGTGCCACCTCTACCTAGCCCCATGCACTGGGATCAGGCCTCATGCCACCCTGTATGTTAGATCTAGAGAGCAGGGCCCTGGCATGTGGGTTTCCCCATGGACATATAGGGGTTCCTGCAGGATGAATGAGATACCAGAGGCCAGATCTGGCCTGAAGGCCAAATGTTGAGCACCCCTGCTCTAGGAGGATGTCAAGTCAAGCTGTTGCCTCACACAATCTTTAAAAAACTTTCTCTGAGGGACAAAAGCATCTATCTTGCTCCATATAGAACTTCAGAAGCTTGACAAGGAGGGAAGTAAGTGCTACATATAAACTCAGACCAACTTAACTCCCCTTCTCTCAGAGAACATGTTTGTAAATTGCTTGTATAACTGTACAATCATTTGGACTATATACAGCCATTCAGGAAATATTACTGCTTTAATCAGCAGCATACTACAGTATCATCATAAAATATGCAGTTGTGAATAATCAGAGGGTTACTATTGTATTTTCTTCAGAACACTGAATATAAAATAAGGACATTACTCAGAAATAAAACGGTATGAAAACTTAATATTTTACTACAAATATTCTAGCAACAACCATTAACATTATTATCTGTGCCAAGCAAGAAACAACTTTCATTTTAGATACTGTTTGACAGCTCCAATTTATTTCTAGAGAACTCTACTTCATTCTCACCAATTAACATAATATATCCGCAACCAGACTCAGACACACCATATCTATTCACATGTTATTATCTGTAAGCCATTTATTCCGCGTGTCTATTTGTATAAAACAGCTGTATTTTCTACAAGATAACCACCTCTCAACATTGTACAAAGACCCAGTCACCAAATATTAAAAGCTCTTCTCTCCAGCTGAAAAACTGTAAAAAGAAGCATCTGTTTATTTAGAAAATGTCTTTCATTAATTGTATTTCTTATGCAAACCAAAAAGACTATGATATCTGTAGGAAGAGGAGGAAAAATGCTTCTTCCCTCCCTCCAAGCCCTGAACTACTCTGAAGGAATCTTTTGACAATAATGGAGAGGCATATATGAAATGATGATCACTTGTATATAAATCTATATCACATTCCAAACACCTGAAGAAGTCTAAAGTACTTTACAATTACAAAGAACTAATTTCACCAACAGCTAAAACATTAGCATGGAGCCTGGCAACAGCTTAACAATGCAAAGCAACCCCGCTCCACTGTTTACAAGACCAAAAAAAATACAGAGGGGGATATTGTATTCGTTAGAATCTTCAAGGGGAATTTTATTTGACCATGTTACAATTTGGCTGGGAACCTATATTGTGTGTCTGTGCGTGTGCACGTGTGTGTGTAAAAAAAGAGAGTAAGTGGTACCAGATACTCAGTGCCCACAGAATGTTGCTATTAAACATACCCCCAAGACAGCACTCTCAAAAAACTGTGTGCCTCTGTGGCAGGGACATCGCCACAAGTACAAACTTACCTGAGAGACAGGAGCCAAAAGAAGTGTGGGGCTGGTGGGACATTACCAGGGACCAGAAGCATGGTGAGAGAGGGGCTGCTGCAAGAGAATGCGTTGTGCTGGGACCAAAAGGAGAAAAGCCACAGTGGGCCACAGGAGAGCCGGAGTGGGCACTCGCACCAGCAAGGACCCACTTTATGTGGCGTGTCGACGCTAGTTCACCGGCCGGCCCCTGGAGAGGAAATAAAAACCCCACCAGATGATGATCAAGGGAGACTGGAAGTGGGTCCACCGGAAGGCGCACAGCGGCCTGGATCTATCTATAGCCCTGATGAGGGCATGTGGTGGCAGCCCCAGGAAGGGGAATGCCATGACAACACGAACTCAGCAGAGCTTAAGTCCTTACCTGGGATGGAGCCCTGGATCCTGGATGCAGCCAGCTGGGAGTGGAACAGCAGCAAGCCTGGGGAGACAGAGAAAGGAAGGACCTTGGTCTACTGTGAGTCCAAACCGGTAAAGAAAGGGAGCAAGGTAACCAGGGATGGGTAAAATTATAGGCTGGCTAACATGCGGCCCAAAGCCAGACAGTACACCATCTGAACTGGACTCTTGAATCTAAGAGGGCTAAAACCCTTACCATGACAAGTGGACTTTGTCTTAGTTGCAGCCTGGAATTAACATCTGAAATAGGAAACCAGACGGGAAGACCAAAAGAGGGATTCAGGGGAGGCAGGACTTTAAAACATCCCCCCCGATAATAACCTATACCAACAAGATGTGGCAGGCAAGAACCCCTAGGGACCTTCCACGGCATCTGCCCAGATTACAAGCTGTCAACCAGAAAGAAGATGGAGGAGCCCAAAAAACCAGGAAGAGCAAAGCACACTAGCAAGTGGCACGGGAGGTTACAGCCTCCTAGAATTACAGTACTACCTAAAGAGCAAAACATGCCACTTCCTAGAATATTAATAGTGCAGTAACTTGTCCATGATGATCTGTAGAAAGTTTTGACACTGTGGTCTACAGGATTTTGTTGAACTGCCTGGAGCAGCCTGTTTGTCTTTTGAGAATTCCTGTTTTTGCTTTCATTATCCAGGAGAATAAATATTAGTACCTGCTGATGCATCCATGGGACTTATCAGGGATCCTGGTTTTCTCTGATAAAAAAAAAATTGCAAATTCTCTGATACTAAACCCCAAATCCGTTATTAAAATTAAAAGACCCCTGTAGCCCCCCCACCCTGCTGATGCCCCTCACTGACCCCGCTACCACCCCCCTACCCTACTCATGCCTTCTGCCCCCACCCACAGCCCCTGCCCCCCAGCCCTGCTGGAGGGTGCCCCCAGCTGCCAGAGCTATGGCGCCAGGGCCCCAAATCTGCAGCTCCCTGCCCCCAAGAGCAGACAGCTGCAGCAAAAGCAGCATGGAGCTGGCTCCCATGCTACTTCTGTCTGCTCAGGTGGGGGTGGGGACAGCTCCTGGCTCCCCCCAGCCCTGCCAGTGCCCCCAGCCATGACCCACAACCCCCCAGCCCTGCCAAGGGGCCCCCAGCCTCCTGAAAGCCCCAGTTACCTCAGGCTCCAGGAGCAAAGAATGAAGCTGAGCTGAGCCAGAGCTGTGGCTGACAGAGCCTCGGGCCCCACCCTTTCCCCTCCCTCTTCAGGCAGGGCTGGGGATTTCCTACACTGTTTGCAAACAGCTCTTGCAGGCTGGAGCTCAACCAGCCCACAGAGCTCTTTGTAAAAGCAGGGAATCCACAGGTTTCTCTGCTAAAAAGAGAAATTCATGGTTTTCTCTGTTTTTCTGTGGGGGACAGAAAACTCAGATCCCTGCTTATCATTTAGGTTCCAAAAAATCATGTTGCTATGGCTGTCATGGCATGGGCATCCCCAGGGATGGCTGTGATGCCCTTAGGGCTTCATGACCATGCCAATCTTGCCCAACAGGCACCCTTTTCTTTTCCTGCCACATCTTGCTGGTAATTATAATAAATAGGGAGGCTACCCTCAAGTTAACATTTGGACATGGTCCTGATGGTCCCCGCTGGACCCTGTGGGTTCTTGGACCCCTTTTGGGTCCCGCTAAGAATGGATGCCTTATGGGACACCCTCAGCCTTATGGGCTAGATGTGTGGCTCCAAAACTGCCCCTTTACCACACCCCAGTTCTCACAGATGACATTCAAACATTGTCCCTCAGAGGACCTGAGCCTCCTGTCATCGCCAAGTTCTCTGCAGCCAGTCTCCATGCCCCCTGGTTCTGGGATTTCCACACTGTAGTGGACCCCAATGAGGCCGCCTCCCCCCACATTAGCCTCAGCCTGGTCCACCGGTTTATAAACAACCAAAATATGAGCCGCTGGGCTATAACATAATACAACCAGTTCAGGGTGCACTCTGCCTCTTTAAAAAAAGTGTGAAACTTCCACCCAAGCCTTAAGTGCCTTGTAGCCCAAGGTACCTGGTGAGCTCCTGGAACCCCATTAGGCCTGTAGGCAGCATATCAGGCAGCCACCAGCATCTCTGGGCAATTTTTCCCTGGAGACTCCTTCCCCTGGCTGCTGCCAGAGAACTAACTTTGGCTGGCCTCAGCTCTGGGGTTTATATGTGCCCAGGGCCCTGCCTTCTTCTGGTCAGCTGACCAGATGCAGGTTCAGGCTAATTTCCTTGTTATCCTGCTATCATAGTAACCTACACCTGTGGGGGTTCTGCCTGGCTCCTAGGGCCCTCTCCCTGTTAAAGCAGCAGACACTTTAGTGCCCTGAAACATTGGCCTATATATTTTAAGGAAAATCTGTCCAAAGATTTTGTAAGATGACTGGGCTGTGATGCCAGTGGGAAACACAGGACAGACAGCTTACAAATCCTTTTTGGATTTAGCTCAAAGATTAGAATGCATCTTTCTTTAGTATTTGGTCAAGATAAGGACTGTATCAAAAATCAGTGGGCTATATCCAAACTAAAGAGAAATATTGCTAGTATATTTCAGCTATGCAAATCAAATATTTTTCAGTTTAGTGGCTAAACCAAAAACAAATTATTTCAGGTTGAACCAAAAGTTGTGTTAGAAACAAAATATTTCATTTGGGATTTTCGGTTACTTAACTTCTGTTTTAAATTATGTCATATTCATGAAAAGATCATTTTGAAACAAAGAGTTTACCTAAACCAAGATACCTTTGTCACTAGATAGCTTCATTTATCCAGTGCAATACAAAAATGACTACCTACTGTGGAGCCAGAATGCCTTCACCTAATCTTGATCAGTACTACACTCATGATCAATAGGTCCTTTATCCACCATTGTTTTATTAAGGACATGTCTTGTCTACATGACTTCCACTTCTGATAAGCAACAAGCTTTATGCTTTAAAAAAAAAAGTAGGAGAATACCAAACATTTGGTAATTACCGTACATCTGGTAATTACAGCACATCAGAGCAGACTCGATTAATCAAGTCTGCTGGAGCGTAGTAATTACCATGCTCCAGCCAGCCTCTGCATCTCATTTGTGCTTAAAAATGGTAGTGGGGGTGCTTTATCTAAAGCTTGAACCAGCTTTAGATAAAGTGCCCCTGCCACCATATTGAAGCACAGGGATGCTGATACATGAGACACTCTGGGCACCACTCTAATTAAAGCACCCTTCTGCACTCTTGGAGCACATGTACAGATGATTGGGCATTGAAACAAGATGCATACACAATTCAATTACTAAAATTATTTACTAAAAAGTGTAAGAAAGGGAATAACAATTTAGGTTTTAAATCCTTACATGATGCTAAGGTTATGTCTGTATCCTGAGGGCAACGTGCCCCAGAAGGGACAGTCCTGAGCAAGTCCCATCCACCCACATTCATGCTCCAAACCTGGATATACACTGGTGAAAACACTCCAGAGTCACTCCCTAATGGGTGCACTCAAGCATGCTGGAAACCAAGGTCTCAGAAATAGCCACAGCAGGAAGCCTGACAGCATTTTCAATTATATATTTCTGGGCTTAAAGAGTCTGAAAGCAGGAGCTGGTGGGTGGCACATAGTCAGGACTATCCTTATGTAAACACTGCCACTGTGATGCAGACCTGCCCCCAGATTCCACAGAAAGGGGAAAGGGAGGCAGGAGGTATTTGACTGGGTGGGCATTTGGGCCTTTTAATAAATTTAAAATATTACTAAAGATGTAAAAAGGACAACAAGAGTAATGAGGATGAAATGCACTATTGTGGATTTGGATTCTAAAAAAACAAAGTATCTGGGTTCATCATGGAGATAACCCACAACAAAGACATTTCAGTTTCAAACCTATTTAAATTGGGAACCGTTCAGGTATGAACCTGCATGTATATCACTACTTATGGTCCCAAGAGAGATCCAAAGGCTTCTTTTTTTTTTTTTTTGGATTTGGGTTATGTGTAATAAACTGCTCTAGTGAAATTTTTCACAAATATGAAAAATTTAATTTCACTTTTAATCTCCATAATATCTGAACACTGTTCCTGACTGAGCCTTGAACCAAAACCTAAATGTTAAGTTGAAAACATAATCCCACACTGGATTCAGGAACTTCATCTTCAGCAATGCAACTGAAGTTTTGCATAGAGAATAGATATGCACCACAGAATTAATAATTCTTTGGTACAATGGTAACTATTCTATCTGAGCAGTATAGACACCTTTTTGCCTACTTATTAAAACATAATAAAACCATTAGGAATAAACTGCAGCTTCTTGGCAAAACTGTAAACATAAATTATAGAACATATTATAAAAATGACAAAAGATTATTAAACAAAATTGTTCAGTACAAAAAGTGAACAGCTCTATTAAAATTATGGAACAGACTAAAGGTTGAATAAGTGTTGAAATGCTCCTGGCATAATAAATTAGAGTTTAACTTTTAGTAAGTGTTGTCATTTTCCTTAGTAAAGCACCAGAAGGGGAGGGATTAAAATCAGTACTTTTAACAGCCCACCAAAAGCTTCCACATTAGATATTATTAAAACGTTTTAAGTGTTATTTAGTTAGCACCTGCATATAGTCCTAAATGATGCTCAATATATAGTCTGGAGTGACAGTGGACACTCATTGTCTGGTGTGGATCTTGTTTCCCATTAAAAGCTTATTTGCCATATTTACTCAAATCCAAGATGAGAGATTTTTTCCCCCATTCAATATGAGGAAAAAAGAAACTTTCTTGGATGTGAGGACCATCCAAAGGCAGGTAGGTGCTGTGGCTCTCGCTCTGGCCTCAATCCCAACCCCAGATGGGGAGAGACCACATGGTGTATTTGGCAGGGGAGCATGGGGGAGACTATGCAGTGCAGCTCAGAGGGAAGCATGGGGGAGACCTCCATAATTAGATTCTATACATGGAAAATTATAACAAATTTATATTTTTACAAGTATAGAACCTAATTATTAGTGGGGGGGTCATCTTAAATTGAGAGTCATATTGGATTTGGGTAATATAGTGAATATACCACTACGGACCAATACTGATGTTTATTATATGATTCAGTATGCCCCCAGCCTCTTCTGTTTAAAGGTGGTATGTAAGAACAAGATGGTTATTTGCTCTGATACAATCTGTTTGACTTACACTTCTCGGTAGCAGGAGGATAACTGTCAACATAAGTTGCAAATATAAAGCAACGGAAGAAAAACTGCTTGATGTCTGAGAAAATGAAGCTTTATTATAAGTTGCCAAAGTATTTAGAGATGGATTCAGATATGTACATTCATGATGTGAAGGTCTGATACTGGAACCTTAGTGAGCAGTATGCATACATGAAAAATCAAATCTCTTTTCTCTCTTTAACGTGTGAACATTCCAGGGTACGGACCTGGCAGCCTCAGTTCCTTCCACTGTTTCCTGGGGTCCAAGCACAAATTAGAAATGTACATAAGCTGTGTGAACATTCAGAGTCCCTGTAACAGGTTGTGAAGGCAAAGGAGCAGGGAAAGAGAAAAGCCACGGGAGAACCACACGAGGAATACTCACCCCAGGTTCACTGAGAGGCTCGACTGGAGCAGAGAACACACTGCCATGTTTCCACAGCGTGTGCTCCCTGAGGATAGGTGGAGCGAAGGTATGGGAGAGTATTTCTGGCCCCAGAGAGAGGCAATCAAGGAAGGACCACAGTTGGCAGATGGAGGCAATGCCGGAAGCCTCCCCCACCAGCAGCAGCCCTTGGCCAGCAGCGAGGGAGACAAGCGGACCCTCCAGACAGTGTGGTCAGAGGACCACTGACAAATTTCAGGGTACGCTGAGCCAAGAATCCCTCAACAACAGCTGCCTGAAGATTAAAATGGCAGAACCACTGAGAGTTGGTGTGTGAGTTCAGGGGCATGGCCCCAGTGATTCTTTTATGCCTTTTTGTTTGTTTTTTTGTTTTTGTTTGTTTGTTTGTTATTTTGGGGATCATGCTCTTCTTCCCCAATGTGGGATAAAATGATTGGAGAGAAAAATTCCTTTCTAAAAGAGGCTCAAAAGATCTCGCCCTGAGGAGCCGGCCTTGTGGGGAAGAACCCAGTGAGATATGGGGTTTTTTTGTTAATTTGCATGACAAGTACAAAGGGGCAGACTGAAATAGTTGGACCCAGGAATCTGGGAGGCATTGGCTTCATTAGTTTTTGTTTGATCATCTATTTAGTGATTTGATTGGGATCTACAAAGGACTGAGCCAACCTGATTAACCCAGAACAGGAGATGTCTTGAGTTCATTTTTTGTTTTCTTTACTACCCATGGAATTATCTGATTGGGTCCTTGAGGGACCATCCTGGATTGATTAACCCAGGAACCCCGAAAGAACTGATTTAAGGCCTTTGGCCAAGTGGACTTCAGATGGACTAATCTCAGTTGAGAGATCCCCGAACAAAGGGGTGATTGCTCTAAAAATGGCCTCAGGCAGCCCAAGTTAATGGACCTAAACTCCTAGGCATACATTAGGTCCTCTAGTGCTTATCTATCAGTGGCACTGGGGCAATACAAGATTCAGACCCCAACATGTTCAGGAAGTGGTAACGGTAGAGTGTGAGGGGAGGTGGAGCCCCATGAAGAAGACCCTACTCGAGGACCTGTCAGGACCTCCGCCAACCACACATCCAGATGGCAATAGTTAAGAAACATCAAAACATGACAAGTGAGAGAAGAACATCAGAGGTAGATGGACTCTCCGGTGCCCCAATGGCTTACTCCAGTAAGACGTCAGGCAGATGTGGGCCATGGCCATACAGCACCTATCCCCAACATAGGTCTCAGCTTCCCCCCTGGCCCAGTCAGCTGGGATCATAGAATCATAGAAGTAGGGTTGAAAGGGACCTTGTAGATCTTCAGGTCCGACCCCCTGCCTGGGCAGGAAGAAAATTGGGCTCAGCCAGGTAGGCATCAAGCTGCTTCTTAAAGACCCCCAGGGTAAGAGCCAGCACCACTTCCCTTGGAAGTCGGTTCCAGATCCTAGGCACCCTAACTGTGAAGTAGTTCCTACAGATGTCTAATCTAAACCTACTCTCCAACAACTTGTGGCCATCATTCCTTGTTATCCCAGGGGGCGCTAGGGGAAACAAGGTATCCCCCAAACCCTTCTGGTCCCCCCTAGTGAGTTTATAAATGGTCACCAGGTCCCCTCTCAGCCTTCTCTTGTGAAGGCTGAACAGGTTCAGGTCCCGTAGCCTCTCATTGTAGGGTCTGCCCCTACAATGTAGGGATCTGTCCCCGGATCATGCGGGTGGCCCTCCTCTGGACCCTCTCAATGTTGTCCACATCCCTCTTGAAGTGGGGTGCCCAGAACTGGACACAGTATTCCAGCTGAGGCCTGACCAGTGTCACGTAGAGGGGGAGGATCACCTCCTTGGACCTACTTGAGATGCACCTGTGGATATACGATAAGGTCCGGTTAGCCCTGCCGACCGTGACCTCGCATTGTCGGCCCATGTTCATCTTGGAATCAATGATGACTCCAAGATCCCTTTCTGCCTCCGTGCTCTCAAGAAGGGAGTTTCTCATCTTATAAGTGTGCTGCCGGTTACTACTGCCCAAGTGCAGCACCCTGCACTTGTCCGTATTGAAACGCATCCTGTTTTTGTTAGCCCACCCCTGCAACCTATCCAGGTCTTTCTGCAGTCTTTCCCCCCCACTACTAGCATGCCCACCTCACCCCAAATTTTGGTATCATCATCTATTAAGCCAAAGTCAACAAAGTGGATCAAAACCCAGCTCAACACTAATACGTCATTCTACGGGAAGAGCCTCAGGGATGGCTGCAGCCCTGAGAAGTCTCCACCTTCTTAGTAAGTTACTACCCTTCCTTTTACTTGCTACACCTTTGGTGGTAGTTATTATAAATTTAGGAGGCAGCTTTCAGTTTAAGCCAAAGAGTTACCACTCTAATCTCCCCATTCAAATCATGACAGAGGTACCCTTAGCTGGCCCAACTGACGGTCTAGCTATGATTCTGAATTTACTTACCTACCCATTAGCCTGGCACCTAGCTAGCCAGCCAATTAAGTCCATCAGGGCTTGGGCTTCTGAGACTTTAGTGCCGAGACAGTTTCTTGCTCCGTCTTGTTGATTTCTGCTTGCTTCCTCTCTCTCAACCTCAGCCTTGGTGAGGCCGCAGCTGGAGTACTACATCCAATTCTGGTCTCCACAATTTAGAAAGAATGTGGAAAAGCTTGAAAGAGTCCAGAAGAGAGCCACACACATGATCAGAGGGCATGAGAACAGGCCTTATGAAGAGAGGCTATGAGCCATGAGAAGTGCAGGCTCAGGGGTGACTTGGTGGCAACCTATAAGTACATAAGGGGTGTGCATCAGGATCTGGGGGAACACCTGTTCACCAGAGCACCCCAGTGGATGACAAAGTCCAACAGTCACAAACTCCTGCAAGACCATTTTAGACTGGACAAACATAAGGAAAAACTTCTTTACTGTCTGAGCCCCCAAGTCCTGGAACAAACTCCCCCCAGAGGTGGTGCAAGCACCTACTCAGGACACTTTCAAGAAACATTTGGACATTTATCTTGCTGGGATCCTTTGACCCTAGCTGACTTCCTGCCCCTTGGGCAGGGGGCTGGACCCAGTGTTCTTATGAGGTCCCTTCCAGCCCTAACGTCTATGAAATCTATGAAACCTACTTGTAGTAACCCACTATGTCCCTCACCAATAGATCCATTAGGATGCAGAACAGCCTACTTTACCAGTCCCAGGAGCTCCACGTGGCCTGTTTACTCTGTTGCCCAAAGTCCCATAAGACCAGTTGCCCACTCTCCAAACCTAGCAAGCCCTTAAAATTCACTTTCACCCCAAACACACAACACTGGGAGACATCAAAATCTAACAACACCATGCAGTTTCAAGCAAACAACTTAACTTAGTAGCAAAGGGGCCTTTTCTCTAATCTTGCCCCTTTCTATCCTGATTCCCCAGATTCAGCCCATAGAAGTTTTCACTTATGATTTGTATACCTGAAAGTACAATCCTTTGCTAGAAGCTCCTTTCATTTCTCTCACCTGTGCTAGCCTGGGCCCCCTCTTCCTCTGGAACTGGATTTATATTTCTTAGGGCCACCTCTTTCTGCCCCAATGCAAAGCAGAGTCATAAAGAGTCCATTCTCCTTTTCCTTAGTAATGGGGTGGGGGCTCCTATTATAGTCCCTCTTGAAGAATCAATGTTATAAGAAAGAAAACCAAGAATTAGATACAGGTAGTCTCTACATATTCTCACCTCATGGCTAGATTGTCAGATTCCTTTCTCTATAAATGAAAGCAATATGTGGAGTGCTTTTAATATTGCTGTGTCAATTGGAGTATCCACTTTTCATGCTGGATTTAAGCAGTAATGTTTTGTAAAAAAAGAATGGAGGTCCAAGTGGCAGATTGACAGATCCCTATAACTGGGACATGTCCAAAACATAACTTAGTTTTAGCAGAGTGAGATTTTATACCTTGATAAGGTACAAAAGCTAAAACACCAGGTACTTGAATATGCAACCTACACAGTCATTTGAATAGATACAGACTTCCATGTGTTTCCCTTTCTGTTTTTAGTATAGTGCTCATCTTAAAGAGATACAAAAACCCTTAAATTATCTAAATTGTAAGCACTTTTAACATCTCTAGGCTGCTTGCAGAGGTGAAAAAAACTCAATGCTTTGCTTTACAAGATCAGCACACCCCTGCACTCAGCACAGTGCATGCCCAGAAGAGGTATTGCATTAGTTTGACCAAGCTCACGTAATATCTATATAGATCGCGCACTTCAGTGGGGTTCTTTGGTACTTTTATCCAATAGCTGATTGAATCAGCTATTAGATAAAAGTGCCAAAAAGTCCTGCTGAAGCACCCAATCTATTCAGACACTAGGGAGCTGGACTGAACTAATGTGCTTCCTCTACTGGTAAAGTGCTGTTTTGTTTTGGGGGGGGGTTGTTTGTTTGGTTTTTTTTGGGGGGGGGGGGTCACATCTGTCAGCAGCCCTAATGTGCAACTTTTGGATCCATACTTATTAGCATACAATTTAGAAAAAAATAGGACAATGTCTAGAATCTAACCTTCCTACTTCAAATATACCACTAAGATCTTCAGATGGAACTGAAGCTTACCCCTACCAATGTTTTACCTAAAGCAGTAACTCTATGCAATACTGAACTAACCTAAAACCCAGAGGTGTAACCAGGCACTTAAGCACCTTAGGCAGCAGCCTTGCACAGGGAAACATCAATGGCAATGCCAGAAGTGCAGCTACTACTCTTCTTGTGCCCTCCCTCCAGTCCCTCCCCCAGCCTTCATTATGCTACTGGTAAAATCTAACCTATAAAATGAGCACTACAAAGTAGATAACTAGACCAAAAGTTCACAGAGAGGTTCCATGTTTGTTGTTTCTAGCAGATGGCAAAAACTGAGATGGATTGTCACACCCTCTTTTACAGTCTCACCCTAGAAAACTTCTATATTATAAGGGGAAGGATTAAGACAGGCCCATGAGCACACCAAGTGGCACTACTAGATAACATTTCACCATCAGCTACACTGGCTGATGCATCCCATAAGTAGGAATTATTGGGACCCAGAGGCCTTCAAACCTGGGTTGGACCTTTGTGCTCAGCCCAAGCTGCATGCTTACCTTGAATTGTGGCTGAGACCTGCACCCAGTGAAAGGAATAGATGGAAAAATACTGCCCCTGATTTAAAATGAATCAGGAAGTTGGCTAACTAAATTGAATCAATATAACCTGGGCAAAAGAAGAACCATCAGAGCAAAACCTACTCCCACCTAAGAATGAAAAGATTACCTCAGAATTAAAAAATTCCAGTTACAGGTAACCATATATAACAAACAGAAGCAAGATTATTAATTTTCATTAGGACGGAGACTTACACTAATTTTATGTATTAAGAAATGCAAGCTATGTGGTATATAAAGAGAGGTGAGAGAGTGCACCATTCAGAACACCCCTGGAGGTAGCCTAAAGAGATCCTGTCACTGATCCAAGATCCTGCATCAACATCAGACGTGAGATCAAGGAGCCTCCAGACAAGACCTCACGGCCTGATCAACCAGCGAAGTTGCATTCACAGTATTACAGGGTGGTGAGTATCTGCTTTGACTAGCTATAAACCTAATTTTTTTAACTGCTAATACTGCTTCAATTCTAATTCGAGTTGTACCTGCTAGGGTTCAATAAACTTGCTTTTAGTGTAAAACAACCACGACTTAGTCTCCTTGCCTGGTCAGGGGATGCAACAAAATATACAAAGGGCACTAAAACAAGAACTGTTTGGGCCTTTTGCATGCTCGTTCATTGCGAGATTTTTGTTTTTGGTTGGTTGGTTGTTGTTTTTTTTTAAATGTGTAGTTTTTTTTATAAAGAAAGTAATTTTTCCCATGAAGGACACTATCAAAATAGTTTCAAAGTTGAGATCTTCCTTAAAATTCTGAACTATAATTGCCCTTATTAAAAAAATTAAAGAATTTGCAATGTAATGGTAAAACAATTTAATAATGATTGACACTTAAAGTATGTAACACTTAACATTCAGCATTCTACAGGCTGGCCATTAACAAATGTCCAAGAGGAGAACTGCAATGTTAAAGCTAAATCAAAAAAAAAAAATCATGCTTATAAAAATGTCCATTGCTCATCAGTCAGTTATTTAGTGGAAGACTGATATATCATTGACATACAGGCAATCACTTGAGGTTTGCACACTGAACCCCGTGTATGAAGTGTTTTCCAAGAAACAGAGTGATTCTGTTCATGTTTTCATTAGATTAGTACAACAGGATGGAGTGAGCGACTGGGATAGCAACTTTCTTAAGTTGAGACTGGCAGACAGTTTAATTCATCACAGAAGGCAGGCAGAGGGTGGCAGGAATAATTTCCATAAATTGTTCATTTGATGAAATTCTCTATTGGTGATTAATATGTTCAATATTCTACTTAGACATAACTAGAAGCAGCCAGATCAGTTTTGTTTATGATCATACTGACCACTGTGCTAATAACTGTGAGCAAGCAATCAAATTTCCCTCTTACTGTTTAATCTCAAATTAATTCTGGGCAAGTTTCAATAATATAAATCATGTTGCAGTGTTCTGAATTTATAATACCATGTATTTTGAAAGATAGCTTATGCTTTACCTGAGTTATAGTTGATTGAGTTTGTCATTATGGAAATGTAGATCATGTAAAGCTATAAGTACTATCAACCGAGTATCTTTTTTATTGGGAGGAAGATTTCAAATCATTGCAATAATATTGAGGCAAGTATCCTTATGTTCTGACCTTTTTATTTATACACATATATATACATACACACATGCACACAAGCTGGTTAAATCCTAAGAAGAATAATTGCGTGTGGCTATTCTTCTCTGAGGCAACTGAAATCTCCAGCAGCCTGGTAAGGCTAAGAATTCAACAATAAAATAAACAGTAACCCAAATAGCATCTCTGCTACTGAAAAGCACTAGTAATAATTCATTCCAGTATCAACAAGCCATCTGGTTCATCTGACAAGAAAAATCAGTAGTATTTGTCATACTTAACTTTGACATTTTTAAAACTTCTCTGCTTTTTTCAGAGCAAAGGCCAAACACTCTATGAATATTTCATATATTACAACATATCATGCCCTTGGTATTTTTGTTCACATATGTTCCACATTTCTTCTAACTTGTATGGCAATGAAATTTTGGTTCATTGTCACCCCCATTGCAGATATATGGGTTAAACACATACAATATCTTTATTGTATGAAAAAAATCACTGAGATCTAGGCTCTCAGCAATTGCATGAGAGAAGATGAAGTACAGACCATTCTCTATCAATCTCACTGATCCCATAAAGTCTGTAGGATCAAACTGGGAAGACAATGTGTTATAATAGAAATTCCTAGGTAAGAAATGCAGACCCTGAGGAGAATGAGTCTAGAGACTTTCAGTGATAGCTTTTGCTAGATTTATTTTTCAAAACAAATTTTCTTAGTGGGATGTAATAGCTTGGGGGATTGCTAATGGAATGTGAAGCCTCTCAATATCTAGGTCACTGATTCAGTGCCAGCTCAGGTTGGGTGCAAGTGACTATAAAACAATATTATCTGACAGTTGTTAAGTGGCCTGTGCAAAATGAGTTATTTGCCTCAGTCCAGTTCCTCATGCAGGTGCCTCTGCATGGTACCGTTTGCTATTTTATCAGTGAGGCCAATTATTTAGTAAGGGAGGACGCAAACATACTTTCTCACCTTAGTTGGTACCTTCTGCATTTCAAGTCTGCAGCACATTAGGCAGATGACACGGCACGGCCTGTACTGCTGCTCTCTTTGCTCAGCTTCAGACTATGTTTCCCATATCCCTTCAGTGGAATCTCTTCCCTGAACTTCACTTTTTATAGTTTCCCTTCCTCCATTAATTTTACCCAGAACAATGTATTTCCCCTACCACATGCAATGAAAGTGTTAAAAAATATACACACGTATATAATATACACATGAAAAAGGAAATCAAGTTCTCGATTTTCCCCAGTGCTTTCCGTCATCTCCATCAGCAACTCACCCCACTATCTGTTCAAGATTATCAATCTAAATTTTGGGCATAAACCTGCACCACTGATATGAAGGCAAATTATGTCATCCCTCAACAGATTCAGATTTGGTTGTATAGAACTGCCAGGAGCACAGCCATCCACTGCCATTGACATCAGTGCAACCTGAACCACACAGCAGCATGCAAATGTTTACTTCGTAAGCAATTCTGAAACACTGACCCCATGAAATCAACGGGCATTTTACCATTAATTTCAACAGAGCTACCATCTCCCCCACAAGTGTTTATTTAATTATGAGGTACCAGGTATCCTAGAAATAGTGCCACAACAACGAATTGTGACTTTAACAACTTCAGTTTTAATTGACAATAAAGATCAAATAGTGCCATTAAAATGAAAAAAAAAAAAAAACCTGGCCTACTTTGCATGTGTGTGGTAGTACAAAACAATCACTGAGGGTCTTAGTCAACAAGATAATTTGGAATACCTAGTTTAAAACATAACCTTTTATGACCAACACCTTAATGACTTAAAGACTAACATGATAAAATCTCACTGTCACCAAATAAACTACCTTCTTCAGTGCTTTCTCAGGTGGAAAAATGATCTATTCATACTACCTCCTCAGTTGACTCAGGATGCAACTAAAACATTGTTTAAAATATAGTTTTAGCAATAAGGAATGTTCTGAAAAGGATTGGTTTATTTATTTTACCTTTTAAACAGTAGTTATATGTGTGTCATTGTCTTTAGGCAGGTTATTATTACTATAATAATTACTATGACAGAAAAGTAATTGGCCATGACTTAAGGTCATTTGTAATCCATGTTCCCTTTGTGGACCATGCATAAATCTGAGTCCTTAACATCAGGCATCTCCCATCCGCCACCACAAGGCAGTTTTAAAATAAAGTATTGACCATGGAAAGTCCATGTGACAATTTATTCTCAAAGGTTTTCTCATTACTGCAAGGAATCACACAAGCAATTAATGTTGCAGTCGATATTAGCTTGTTAAGCTAAGCTTAGACAAAATACATACGACTGGTAGTGACACTGTCCTTCTGCATGTATTTCCACAGATAATTCTCATTTTATTCTGTGTTTTACAGGGCAGAGTAATAATAAAAAGCATTACGCATGATCCATTTCCAATATTATCATCTACATTTTAATTATCTGAAAATTATAGAGAAGAAACATGACAAAGATGTATTATAGTTAATACAATTTCCATGACGTGTATTGCATATTAAACACAATTCTGAGCTGTTAACTAAGGAATCCAATCAGGATAAATAGGATTTGTAACAAAATATCCTCATTCTTCCTGAAAATGATCTAGGAAGATGAGGAGACTGGCAACACATAAAGACATTGGTGAAAGCGAAATGATATTGTCAAAGTTTGCTTATAATTGCAGCTAATATTGATATCCCGAGTAATGCTGGTATATTTGACCACATAACATTAGAAACCTTTCCCTCTTGATGAGATTTCTCAATATACATTCTAATTTCTAAATATATGTAAGATTTAATAAAATTCACCCACTGATATTAAGGGCATCTCTCTACAGCAAATGAAAGTGTGACTGTAGCATCCCTATTCTAACTTTATCTAGCTGGCCGATAACCAGAGCAATGAAGGCTTAATGACAAGTACTTCAAGCACAGGCTGTGCGTGTCTGTTAAGAATCCTAGGTAGGTTTTTAAGTTACTAATTCATGCTGAAGTCCTTGGGCTCATGTGACAATTTTCACTTGATCTGGCCACAGAAAGTGGTCTACAGCCGTTACCAAGCACAGACAGCTTCAAAAGTGGCCAACGAAGCAAAAATCTGAAACCTCATTGCATGAGGGTTCAGATGATGTTTCAAAGCAGAGCATCTTCTAATGTCTGTCTGTTCTGTGTCCCAGCCTGTCTCTGTTTTCAGAATGGGAGGGGAGAAAAGGAGCAGACAGAGTTCAGTCTGGCGGGGGTTTCAGCCCCCACTGGAGGGTAGGGTGGCTGTATTGGAGCACCCCCCACCCCCAGCTCGGGGGACTCCAATTCACCCACCCCACCCTCCAGCGCCAGCTGGGGAACCCCTAAAATAAGCTCCCTCTTCTCCTTTTCTCCCCTCCCATTCTGAAAACAGAGACAGACTGGCAAGGAGAAGGAGTCATTGCTGGAATCACAGCCAGCAGCTAGATTCCCCACCCCCTTAGAACCAACAGTGACCTTCTGTTTGATCCGGGGGATGGTTGTAACTCAGAACACTTCTGGAAAAGCACTGTCAGTGACAGCGATGATCTTCCAAGGTCCCTTCTGGCCTTACAATCTATGAAGTGGGAAGCTCCACCCTTTTGTCGTCTTATACTCAACTACTATTGTTAATCAGGCTAGCTAGATAAAACCTGGAGCATAGATACCCACCTGCTCTACATACACATCTCCATTTTCTTTGTAGATGAACTTTAAGAATATGTGCAGAATGTTTTATAATTCATTTCAAATAAATAAAAATGATTCATCAATAGCTATTTATCAAATTGAAAACAATGAAACCTTTATAAGCTCAAAAGTGTAGCAGTGTAAACAGGGTCCCATTTCAAGAGTGGCTGTGGTGCCCCTGGAGCCCCACATCCCTTATCAACTTCACTCTCTTTTGGGCGTCTCCCTTTCCACTTGCGTGCCATGCCTTGATGTATTTATCTTTTAGAAAAAGGGGGACTGTCCCAGGGCTCCCCAAATCATGAAGATAAGTATCTGTGCTCATTGCCTTAACAGCTAATTACGTGGGTTCCATCCTCCCCAGTATCCACACCCATACCTCACAGGTGGCAGTCATTTTTCTCTCTCTCTCTGCTATTCCTAACACCTCTCATGGGCTATGGAACCCATGGCCCTGCTAACATGCACCTCTCCTGGGATAGGGGCTCCTGGCCCCAGTCCTTGCCCCTACTGGGCTATAGGCTCCTTGGCCTGCTCAGTCTCCAGCTGTGACCCGACCCCCGCCCCACCCCCAGTCTTTGCCCCCACTCTCTTGGTCCTGGCCTCACTCCCAGGCAAGTTGAGACTCATGGACTCCCCTGGCCCAACAGTCTCTGGCTGTGGTCCTCCTTGGGCTTCAGTCCCTACCTCTGGGCCCTTCAGCCTCCCTGGCCATGGTGACACTTGCCCCTCCTGGGATACAGACCTCTGAGCTATAAGCCCAGCCAAAGACTCACACCTCACACTCTCTCCCTCTGAGCCCTCTATTCTGTGTTCCCATGCCTCTTTACTCCCAGGCCTGTTGGAACCTCCTCCTCTCCTTAGTCCCTTCCTTAAATCTCTAGAGTTGCTTACCCCAGCTCAAATGTTAACCAGGAGCCTGGCTACATAAGAGCTCCTTTCACTGTGACTCTCAGGACTTGGCTCCATGACTAGCTGAGGCCCTGGGTTTATATGCTTCAAGCCCGGCCCCCTTCTGTGACTCTCTAATTGGCCCCTGGCACACCTGCAGGCTATTTCTCATACTGCTTGCCTTCTCTTAAGGTAGCAGGGCACCAAGCCTACTGCTACAAGCATGTAAAGCATACCTTGTGCATAACAAATGGAGAAGTAAAACCACTCATTGATTTTTTGTTTTTCTTCAAACTTTGAAGGTACAGTAGACTACAGGAAAATATTTACATCCCAGAGGAAATTCTTATTTTCCAACCTTTGTTTTCATTGAATAGAAGTAAAAATTCAAAATATCAACATTGTCTCAGAATGAAAAATCTCTGATCAAACAAATATTTCATATTGAGAATTCAACTTAAAAGATAATAAAATATTTTTAAGTTGAAATGTCAAGTTCAAATGAAGTGTTCTGAAAGTGAATATGTTGCTTCAGAAAAAGCACTGAAGAAAATAATATTATTGAAATCAAAGTTTCCCCGTGGAGAACTTCAGTTGCAGCAAGACTACACTTGCCAACTGGAAAAGGTTTTGTAGGTAAATGTTGTACTGTCACCTTGGAGGATAAGTTCACTTTTGTATTCCTGTTTCAGCTTATACTCAATGTGTGTGGTTAAAATATGAAATCTGACAAAGATGGAGGTCTAGGATTCGCTGATACTGATGCCCATTTAACTTTCACATCTCAAACAGGGAAGCTGTAATAAATTCTTCATATTTCTTTAGGGATGTTGTATTGCTTTAGGAAAGCAAATGGGGTAATTTCAGAGTGTTCCACTTTCTTCCTAGATATGATGGAGCATAAGGGAGAAGGTGGTCCCTTAGTTACATATGGCCCAAGCTATTTAGGACCTCATAAGTCAAAGGTAGCACTGGAAAGCTACTGGAAACCAATGCAGACTCTGGTGACCCACCCCCATCAGAATGTGAGCTGCCACATTCTGCACCAGCTGCAGCTTCTGGATGGTATTCGAGGGCAACATGTTTACAGCACATTACAGTAATAAAGCCTCAAGGTTACAAAGGCACAGATAATGATGGCCACATCTGAATCTAAAGAAAGGGTTATAGCTTCCTCACTAGATAGAGTTGGTGAAAGGCACTCCTAGCCACCTTTACCCACCTGAAGATCCAAGTGCAGCAGAGAATACAGGAGCATCTCCAGGCCACAGAAGGGGAGGTTGAACCCCATCAGTGATAGGTACTCTAGTCCCTCCTATGTCTGTCTACACCATCACCTTCATTTTGTCTGGATTCAGTTTCAATTGGTTCATTCACATCCAACTGCATCCAGGCACTGAGAAAGAACTGAGATTGTGGGTCCAAGGTGAAATGAGAAGGAACAGTAGAGCTGGGTGTCATCAGCATACTACTGGCACCTCACTCCAAATATCAAGTCTTGCTCAGTGGCCTTGTATACACATTGAACATGCAGAGTGACAAGATGGAGCCCTAGGGAGATGCAGTGATAATGAGCGTTTGCCAATAGTGAGACAAGGGGATAATAAGCACTTGCCATTCACCAGTTTCTGGGACTTCCCTGCTAGGGGAATTTAGAGCTGTCCTAAAAATACCTACTAATCCATGTACATGCTTTATCAGCACTTCATGGTCAACTGTATTGAAAGCAGTGGAAGATCTAGTAAGATCAGCAGTACACAACTTTTCCTGTTACTCTCCCATGAAGATCATTGACCAAGGCTACAAGTACAGTCTCTGTGCTATATCCAGGGTGAAAGCTAGGCCGACAAGAGTTCAGGAAACAAGTGGCATTCTAGATGTTCCTGAAGCTGTCAACCTTCCTGTTGCTTCTAGACCTTTTTCATTCAATAAAAGCTAGAAGATCATGCTGGAACATTCAGACAGGAAAACTTTTCGAACTAATGCACATATTGTTAATAAGTGAGCACCTTCTCTCAAAACCTAAAGCCAAAAAACACCTACAGGTTGGAAATAAATGATTCTGTGAGTTAATAAAGTCAGGAAAGGCTATTCTAAAGAAATCTCCAATCTCATTTCCATTTCCATAAAAAGAGATGAAGGGTATCTGTACACGTGTTCCAGAGTGGAGGGGAAGGTGCTTTAATTAGACCAGCTTTGAGAGCCATTCTAATTAAAGTACCAGCAGTATCCCATGTATTCAGCATCCCGCGCTTCAAAATGACAGTGGGGGGCACTTTAATGAAAACTTGTTCAACAAGCTTTAGTTAAAGCGCCCTTGCCACCATTTTGAAACATGGGGATGCTGAATACACTTGACATGGAGGTTGCTGGAGTGCACTAATTAGCATGCTTCAGCTGACTTACAGCAGACTTTATTAATCAAGTCTGCTCCAACATGTGCTAATTAGCACGCATCACAGCAGAGCTCTTTCATGTGTATAGTTGCCCAAAGTGTTTTTCTAGGCAATTTAAAGTAGTTTATCTTTCTCTATTAAACAGAATTCTTTTCCAGTAGACAAGACTAATATCAACTTCCTAGTTTATTGAAACTGTACTAAGTCATATACTTTTCGTAACATATGTATACTAGTAACTAGTATAATTACTTTCTTCATTTCTCCTTTCACCTACTTTAAAGCAGAGGTTGCATTTTTTTCATATTTATTTAGGAATGTATAGAAATACTGCCTGGAAGGGGCCTTCTAAACCTAAGTATAGTGCCCATGTTAACACATCTCCAAAAAAGCCATTTTAAACCACAGCTGCACCTATAGGTTAGGGACACACATTACACATTAACTGGTGTAAGTGATTGGAAATCAGTTTAAACCTGTAACAGAACAGAAGTTCAGTTCACATAGACCAGTTTTAATATGGCTGAAACTGGTTTAAGATAGACCTGGATGGATGTAGTATCACACTTTACTACTTTAGGTTAAACTGGTCTGTGGAACGTCTGTCCCAGAGCCCCTCCCGACTCAAGTCACCTCACAGTCCCCAAGCTTCCCAGGATTCTTTGAACCTCCCCTGCCAGCCCCCCCTCGCAGGCCAGTGGGCTAGCCTGTGCCCTGCTGTCTGCTCCAGCTGAGCCCAGCCAACCCTGCCCCCAAGCTGTCACAGAGATGAGGAATTAAAGCCCCTACTCCCCAACCTAATCATCAGGGGCACAGGGGCCAGTGATGGGGGGAAATGGAGTTCCCACCCTGGCCCTCCCCAGCTGGGGTCTGTACAATGTGAGGAGGCCCTGCTCTGGGTGCTTTTCCCCCTCAGCCACACTTTCCTCCCTCTACCACCAGGCTCAGTGATCACCCCAGCCCCACATTGGACCCAACCTCAGCCATGAGGGGTAGTGACAAAGGGAACAGAGCCCCTCACCCTAACCGTGGCCCTGGGGTCTGCACAGCATAGGAAAGCCCACCAGGTGGCAAGGACTCTTCCCCCCACAGACCAGAATTTCCACCCCCATGGAGGACCCAGGCTCTCAACAACAGGGGTGGGGGTGAGCCAGAACAGAGCCCCCCTACCCAGCCACAGCTCCTCCATCTAGGGTTTGCACAGTTGGAATCTGTGGCCATGGCAGGGGGCTCTGTTCCCCCTGCCCCTGCCCCCTGCAGTTGAGAGGCCAGCTCTGCATGGGGGTAGGGCTGGGGTGATTGCCCAGCCAGACTGCAGGAGGAGGAAAGCCAGGCTGCTGGGAGAAAAGCCCCCACCATACAGCAGCCCCCCCACCATGCTATGCAGAACCCAGATGGGGGTGCTATGGCCAGGGCAGGGGACTCAGTCCCCCTCCCATGCCCCCATGGTTGAGAGGCTGGGTTAGATTCAGAGGCAGGGCTGGGGCAATTGCCCAGCCAGGCTGCAGGGGAAGGAATGCTGGACCAGTGGGCTCCTCCAAGCTGTGTAGACCCCAGCTAGGGTACTATAGCCAGAGCAGGGATCTCTCCCCACCCTGCCCCTACCTCCCCTGGGGCAGGGGAGGGTGTACTGTGACCGCAGAGGGTTGGGAACGCATGCTGGATAGCCAATCAGGGAGGGCCCTGCTTGGCTGGACTCAGCTGCCAGGCAGGGAGGTGTGTAGGAGTGCCCCCCCCCCCCTCATTTTCTGGCCTGGGCAATACAGATATTTTCCTGCTTCGCTCCCCACCCCCAATGGCAAATATGTGTTACATTTGCTCACAATCCAGTCTTCAGCTTAGAGAAACCCACAAAGATTGGATTGATTCTGCCTCAGGCTTTTTGACTGTACTTAGCCATAAGAAACAATACCTAAAACCCAGAAACACCACATAGGGAAAAGCAGGGGAGGGAAGTAAGAACACTACTGATGACCTGCCACTGCAACAACAGAAATATTTGTGTAATGGATTTTTTAAACAATCTAGAAAAAGGATCAGGCCCACACTACAGAGGAACAGGGGGAACAAACCCACAGTCTGTGCCAATCTGACTCACGGGAAAAATTCCTTCCTGATTTCAGATTTGACAATCTGAAAGAATAAGAATAGCGAGAAATTGTAGCCTGACAAAAAGCAGGAGGAGGAGGGCAGTTATTTGCTCACTTGCTACACCTGGTGGTAGACACAAGCAACAGCAAGCCCTACATACCTGCCATATATACGTTAGTTAATACAGTTTTAATTGCCTAGCTCAAACTGCCCTAGTCTGCATTAACTGTAATCCTCATTCAATGATAATTAGTTAATTTAGACTGAAGCCAACTTTAATTTGGATTACAGATGTCCACATGTATATACTAATGGTTGTAGTCCTAGAAAAATATAATGTCTATAAAGGGCAAATGTTGCTGACCCTATGGATTCCTATAGGAAATCTCTGGGTTTGTCTTGTGAATATTGCATGGGTGTTTGAACACCTAACAGTGCTAATAGTGTGTGGCTCCTCATGGCGCCCTTAAAAGGATCCCATGGAACTCTGGTGCAGGGATTCAGATAAGCAATTACAGGAGCCATATAAGTAAAACCCTGAGTGCCATCAGAAAATATTGGTGTAAGTAAACTTGTGCCAGATCAAATTAGCCACAAAATGGTATTCAAACCCAACTATGGACAAGAATTTTTTATTTAAAATGTATTTTTGTTTTAAAATTAAAAACAAGATGAAATACAACCATAGTTATTGCATTTGCTGACTGCAGTGGATGATGCCCTGAGATGTGGTGTTCCTTTTATTTACACACAGGGGCAGATCCAGGCAGGGTGCAGTGGCATGGCTGCACCCCTCTTTCAGACTGGACTATACCATGGGAGCCTCTGGGAACTTGTAAGTCCCCAAAGCAGGTGAGAATCCCTCCTCCCTTCCCTGCAGTCCTCAGAGTGCTCCCACCTGCTGCTGCTTTCTCCACTGTCCTGGCGGATGGGGAACTCCTGTCCCAGGAGCTTCAGAGCCACTCCTGCCTGCTCCAGTCAGGCTGCATGGCGAGTGTGCTCAGGAGTTTCTGGACAGCAGGGAAAGCAGCAGTGGTGAGTGGGGTAAGTGAGGGGAGTGTAGGGGAGGGAAGGACATGCCTCAGAGCTTGGAGGGGAAGCTGTGGGTTAGGGAGATTCTTAGCTGCTTTTGGATCTTTAAAAAATCCCCAGAGGCTCCTAGAGCACCTGTCTGCCTGCATCGGTTGGGGTGGAGGGAGGCTGGGAGGAGGATTGCTGCTCCATCACCCCATTTTGCCAAACCCTGGATCCGTCCCTGCTTGCACATATTTGCTTGCCTAATCATTCAGTTCCCATGATCTACTTGCACTGCACAACTGCTTAAATCTATCTGAATAGCTACACGATGAAATAACAGGAACTGAATTTGTTTCAGTGTGTGGCTAAGTACTCTAAAACTGCTAAATCAGTGATTTTTAACCAGGTTTCTGCAGCGCCCTTTTCCCTCCATTTAGAGTAAAGAAGAGAAGTGGAGAAGAAATTAAATAGGACCACATTGAGCTCAAAAAATAAAATAAGATAAAATAAGAGAGCACAAGTGCTTGGAGCCTTGCCAGGGACCTTTCTCCTTGTTTTTAATTTTGTCTGATGTCAGTCTACTTCGCTGAGGAAAATGCAGAGGTATGGAAGAGCCTTACTGCCAGACCTGTTTTTCCTCCGCCCCCCTTCACCCCCTTTTCATTTTGGTGATAAAATTCAAAAGCTAATAAAATCAGACAGATTATAGCAGCATTGATGAATGGCCATGTCTGGATTTCCTGTCTGGAGACCAAGGCAGGCAGTGTCTGAGAAAGAAGACGAGGCAGTCAATGCAAAGAGAGAAAGGAACATCTAGCAGATGGATTATGTCTGGCTGCTCCCATTATTAATACTGATCTGTATCAGAGCAGTGATGAATACAGGGAAGCACTCAGAAATACTAATGGTTTCACCCTTTAAGTACTAATTTCTACCCTTCTATCCTATTTAACATTAAAAATGCTCTCTGATCTTGTCATTGATGGAAATGGTTATAATGAAGAGACAGGGAGGAAGGGAAGAAAGAATATACTAGATTTAATGAAAAATATTAAAATCAGCTTTAGACGGAGAGAATCTGTGCACTAGAATCACAGGATACTGGAGCAAACTATGTTACCCTGCTGCACCGTGTGCTCGTATTCACTACAGGTGAAAAACCCTAAGTCTACTGATTTTCCAGAATATTGGCACTTAACATCTTATCATATTTGCTGCTTTGATTAAACATACTTCTGATACATTTCAATATGGATAATGAGTGTGGATAGGATTAAATATACAGGAACACAATCAAAACTGGAGTGTCTATTTCACTGAAGGTAAGTTTATTTGAGCATTTCTGTTTCCTCACAGTTTTAATGCACATCAAAATCTTCCTGAGGAGTTAACACATTACAGCCTAGAAGGCATAAAAGTGATAAATATGAGAAGCTGTGTAGGCTACAAAATCTTTACGAATTAAATATCTTTGAAAAAAATACAAAGTAATGTTTTCATACCCATAACATTTATGAGTTATACAACTAGACAAGCATTAAAACCAAAAAAATCATCCATCAGTATTGCTGAAGTCCTTTTCAGTTGTTTAATTTAAAACTATTCATGCACTTTAACTTTTTCACCTACAAAATTATGGTCTTATGCCTGCATAACTTTGACATCCACATGTTTAAATCTAAATCTACTTTATAAGTACCCACTCAGCACAAAGAAAGGAAAAGGAGGTCTGATTTGGTGGCATCCAATCTGTTGCACAGTCCTGAATTTAATCTAGGATTGTATAGTTCAGACAGACTGAACTGTTTGATGGTGGGGAGGAGGCTGTTGAATGAAAAATACCTCCTGTAATCCTAAATACAACTGGTGGAAAAAACAAATTATATTCCCACTGGTCTACTAGTTTAGTTTTTTTTTTTTTTTTTACACAAAAGAATGCAAATGTTGCTACTCAGGGTACTGGCAGATGTTAGCTTAATGGCATGATTGGATTTAATCCCAGATCACATAGACATGGCCAGATGCACACTTTTGAGGATCAGGAATAAAATTCCTCAGATCCCTAGTAACATGACTGCTGACACATGGAGCCTGGGGTCCCACCACAGGCAAGTTTAAAGTGGCAGGCCTGCCTGTGGGATTACAGGTGGAGGGAGGATAGGTCCCCTGGTCCCTTTCTACCCCGCCTCTCCAGGTATCCCCCATAGCCTGGGGGCTCCAGCTGCATCCTGCTACAACCCCCTCATGATCTGGGCTTAGCTTCTTACTGCCTGGACTCCACAGGGAACCCGAGCACCCAGGGCTTCAGGGAAGTAAATCCAGCACCAGTGTGACTGCACCAACATGCATCCTCATGGGCAGATCTAGAAATGTGAAAAGTGGGGTGCAGCCTATTCTACCTGCCACAGAGAGGTTGCAGGCCCACCCCCTCCCCCGTGGGCAGACAGTGCCATGGCAGCCACTCCCAGGGATTTTTTGGAGCAGCTAAAATGTACTTTTTACCCTTCCCACATGGCTCTTGGCACTCCTCCCTTCCAGAGCAGCACCACCTCTCCCCTGGAGCTCCAGATGTTTCTCAGACAGCAAAGTAAATCCAAGAACAGAGAAATGTAGCCACTGCAATATGACCTTCACTGTGGAAGGGGGGTGTTACTGCACTACTACACTCTCTCCAGATCCTCCCCATCTAGATCACTGAATTCGAAACAGTGGCACCAATTTGGGGTCTGTCCTGGTCTAAGTGCTGTACAATGTGTTTATTAATTATTTGGATACTGGCATCAAGAGTTCTTGAGAAAAAGATTGTAGATGATACAAAACTGAAAAGGACTGTGAATATGTTGGATGATGGGAGTGCAATTCAGAAAGATCTTGGTAGATTGGAAAGCTGGGATGAAGCTAACAGGATGAAGTTCAGTGCTGACAAATGCAAGGTTCTGGACCTCAGGAAAAATAATAAAAAATACAAATAGAAAATGGGTTATATTTACTTGGTTGGATGGCAGCACCATGGAGAAAGATCTGAAATCCTTGGTAGATCACAGACTCAGTGTGTCTGAAGCGTGATGAAGATTCACAAAAGGCAAATGTGGCTTTGGGGTACATCAGTAGAACCATTAGGTGCAACACACAGGAAATGAAAGTGTCTCTATATGGCATTGGTCAGGCCTCTTCTAGAGTACTGTGTGCAGTTTTGCGCTCCACATTTAAAAAAGAATATGAAGTTAGAGGACCCAGAGAAGGGCAACAAACATAATAAAAGGCTTGGAAAGCAAATATTACAAGGAGAGGCTGAAGGAGCTAGGCACATTCAGTTTGTGAAAAAAGTGCTTAAGAGGGGACGTGGTAGCAGTCTTCAAACACCTGAAAGACTGCCCTAAGGAAGAGGGAAAGCACCTGTTTGTTTGTTTTTTTCTCTCTTGCTGAAGGAAGTAAATCATAGACCAATGTCTTTAAATTGCAGCAAAGTAGGTTTAGTTTGGATATCAGGAAAAACATCTTCACTACTAGGAAAGTGAGGCGGTAGAATAGTCTGCTTAGGGAAGCTGTGGCCTCTCCATCACTGGAGGTGTTCAAGAAGGGGTTGGACAGCTACTGGTATGGGATGACCTGTTCTACTGGTCTATGCCTATGTTCAACTATGGGTATTTCCTATGCTTCTGGACTTTGCTAGTTACCACATGGGGATGGAAGGGAATTCCCCCTCCCTCTTCTGCAGTGCCATAGGATGTTTTAAACATTCCTCAGAGGCATTGGGTGTTGGCTGCAGACAAGGCTGGGAATTTTGCCTGGGATATGCCAGTGTTCTTGCTAGGACTTAAATCCAGAGGTTGCTGGCTAGAGGATGTTGCCCCTCTGCTTAGGATCAGACTGATCACCACATTTGGGGTCAGGAAGGAAGTTTATCCCATGGTCAGACTGCTATAGATTGTAGGAGTTTTTGCTTTTCTCTGCAGAGGAGCAGATGACCCTCTCTCTACCGGGGATCTCTTGAGCATATATTAACAGTCTTTAATAGAAGCAGGACTTTGGCTACCATTGCTCGCCTTCTTTACCTGTGGCAGATTACAGTGTTGTCTTGTGTTGTGTCAGGGTTAACTGTGTAGTTTTGCTGAGAGGTTAGACAATAGATTTGTATAGGATGTTTTGAATAGGGATGATCCTGCCTCAGGCGGGGGGTTGGACGACATGATGCATGGAGGTCCCTTCCAGCTGTATTTCTCTATGATTCTATGAATTGGCGCCACTTGAGAAACTGGAGTGGTACTACCTAAAATGCTCCATAGAAGGAAACAAATGATTCAAAGATTATCCCAAGGAAAAATCTGGAAAAGCAAGCTGGAGGGAGAAGAATAGTAAGGTATATTCCATTTGTCTTCCCTCCTTCTCTCCCTGGGGGAAGGGCTTCCATAATGACATAAGCACCAAGAACTGCATCCGCTGACCTACTGACGTACTAACCAACATTCTCAATAGCAGTCACTAACTGCTGAAAACTTTCAAAAGCCTGGCCTTCGATTGATAATACACATGAATTTACAGTAAAGCTGGTCTGTTGAAGTGGTACCTTTTTCTAAGCAGGCAATAGCTATGGCTCTTTTGAAGTGGTCTTTATCTCTTCGTGGCCCAGGATCATTTGCAGCCTAATAAAGATGCTATCCTGGATAAAAATCTGATCTGTTTGACTCTTGGGTGCACACCATCTTCCAAGACAAAAAAATGTTCCTTTCCTCATGTCTGATAAGGTCCTGGCACCTTGTGTGCAAAAACTTGTCTAAAACCTCTTCCAGCCCTGCAATTGACCCAATAAAAGAAATCACCAAAATATATCCTTGCCTCTCACATATATCATCCTTCAAAGTTCATTTGAGACCATTGGACAAAGTTCATTTGTAACTTTCATACTGCAGAGTTCAAGTCTACAGGGATTATCTTCACAGAGGCCCAGATCAGGAGCAACTACTTTCACAAGTCCCTTGGGAAAATGGATGGAAGTTAAAATATTTCAAATTCATGAATTTGAACTCATAAGAGGGAATGGAAAGTATAGTTATAGCAACCATGGCTATTTCCACTTGGCACCAAGAGGATAATTTCTCCTTTAGGACATAAATCATTAGTTTAGAACAGCAACATTTTGGAAGATCTCTCTCTCAGACTTACTCTACGGATTCTCTTCAGTTTTATTAAGTAAGCTCTGTGTTGTTTTGTACACAGAGACATATTTAATACATCATGCCTTCATTAGGTGTGGTGATCTAGTTACTTTGTTGCAGTTTAACACTGTAGCTTCTCAGTCAAAATTTCTTTCTAAAGTTAAAGCTTTTTCCCCTTAAAAACAAACAACATGAAACGAACCATGTACTTGTACCACTTTGATTAAACTGTATTTTCTCTGATATTGGTAAACTTGTAGCAAAACCCCCAGTTTTTCTTTTTTTAATACATATATACACACACACACACACACACACACACACACACATATACATATCTATATATAAGGGAAGGGAATGCATATCTATCATATATCTATATAGAAATATATATACATATATAGATAGATATAGATATAGGTACATATATATGATAGATATGCATTCCCTTCCCCAATTATTTCTGGCTTTTCTTTCTCTCCCTCTCTATTCCCTATAGACAAGCATAAGCAAGCTCAGACTTAGGATAAGCTTTAAAATTTTTATTTTGGTAGCAAGATTTTGGTTTTGGATATCCACTGTTTTATATTGTATTATTATTAGGTTTGTACTGATTCTTACTGTTGTATATTGTATTATTATCATTTTCATATTGATTTTTATTGTTTCATATGGATATCGTATGGTTTAGGCCTGCGTTTGTAAGTGAACCAAAGTCATGTAAAGTTTCCATTTTATATGCCAAGCCTCCATCTTGTGTCCTCTGCCTGGGCATCGCATGTTGCAACTGTATGAGTCATGTAACCCTCCCATGGAAATTGGTTCCCAGATGAATGAGAATGATTGGGAATGATTGAAATACAATGGTAACAGGCCTCTACTGAATGGCCTGTAATGACTGGGCCATCACCTCGCATTGATTCATCCAGGAACCATGGACCTCACCCAGGAACAGAGACAAGACCAGCATTTGAAAGACAAAAGACCCTGCAGAACCAACAACTCTACCATTGTACCCCACCATTACAGACACACGAAACTGCACATCCCTGCATGGAGCACACATGCTCAGTACGCCAGAGGCTGACCCTTGTCTGGGCATGCCTCCTGTCACTAGGGTCACACAAGGTCTGCCCCTATAAAAAGGGGCAGTGAAGACAGACCCAGTGGGACGCCCTCTCCATCTGGACCAGTACCATGCCACACCACCTATCCACCCATAGGCCCTGCCGGCGACCCCCCTCTGGACAACATCTACTGGACAAGGACCCCTTTCCAGCCTTGATAGGTAGCTATCACCCCCCCACCCCCTCTTCAACCAAGGACTTGGACTCAGCTTCTCTTCCCCACCTGGACTCCAACCCTTCCACTGAATCTCTTTCTCCTGCTGCCATTGTGAATGCACTTCTGTAGTCATCCCCCCTGCAGCTTCCCAGCTCCTCGTGGCTGTCCTGCAGTTTTCTCCAACTCCCAGCACCTACTGCCACTCCCTGCAGCTTCTCTAGCCATCCTCTGGCTCCTCTGTCTCCCCACACCCAGAGCCCCTCTTTAACACCCACACTTTCCCTTAGTCCCATTTTCCCTCTCCCCGCTACCTTTTCAGCTCCCCAGTAGCTCTGGCTCCAGTCCCAGCCTCTGTGCCAGCATCACTCCCCTGTTCTGCAGGCTTTGGGTATTGTCTTTTAATCAATTAACTTAAAGTTACCCCCGAGCCTCAGTTCTTCAGCCCAGGCCCCTCTAGTCTACTGGTTCTAATCCTGGTCCCATTGACTTTCACTCCCAGCAACTTTCACTCCCTACACTCCTACTTTCTTACCTGAACCTTACCCCAGGTGCCCCAAGCACACACATACACACTGTACCATCCAAGTTAGGAACTTACGTGTATGTGTGTGTGTGTGTGTGTGTGTGTGTGTACAGCATTGTGTGCATGATATACGAATTATGTGTATGCACCTAATTGATTTGTGTTTGTATATGTGCAATTGTCTCACACCCTCCTGTCTAACAGCGCAACATTGAGATCCTGAGAGTTGGCTTGACCCCAGAGGGCAACAAACTCTACAGTCTGGTTACAAAAATACCTGCAGAGGAAGTATAACCCAAAGATTAAAAACTCAAGTCTGAGAGTCAGATTGGTCTCCTATTTCTGTTACTAGCTTCTTGTATGACTGTGGGAAAGGTAATTTCCATCTCTATGGCTCAGATTCTTTCTCTGTAAAATGTAGATATTGATACTCAGCAATTAAACAAGTTTGTTGGGAAGCTTAGATGGTCAAATTAATTATAGCATTTATAAAATGCTTTGACATTCCTGCAAGGAAAAATATCACAGAATCATAAAATCATAGAGAAGTAGGGTTGGAAGGGACAACCAGTGATCATCTAGTGCAACTCTCTGCCTAAGGCAGAATCATCTCTATGTAAACCATCCTATACAAATCCGTTATACCTCTTAGCAAAACTATACAGTCAGCTCAGATGCAACACAAGACATAACACCCTAACTGCTGCAGGTAATGCAAGGGAATCATGGCAGCCAACATCTTTCTTCTATAAAAGGTTGGTAATATGCACTCAAAAAATCCCAAGGAGAGGTCCACATATCCCTCTATAGGGGAAGGCAACCCTCCCCTCCCCCCCAGTCTATATCAATCAGATCATGGGATAAAATCCCTTCTTGACTCCAAATATGGTGATCAGTCTGACCCTGAGCAGAGGGGCAACATCCTCTAGCCAGGAACTTCCCAACAGAAGCGATGGCATACCCCAGTCAAAATCCCCAGCCTTGACTGCAGCCAACACCCAATACCTCTGAGGAAGGATTAAAAACATCCTGACATAAGTAGCAAAAAGTGGGGGAGCAATCAGAAAATCCCAGAAATATGGGAAAAACCCATATTAGAATATAGGCATAGCTACCCCAGATCATCTATGACCAGTGGCTGTCCAACCTCTTCTTGAACATTTCCAGTGATAGAGAGGCCACAACTTCCACAGGAAGGCTATTCCACTGCCTCACTGTCCTGGCAGCGAAGAAGTTTTTCCTGGGTACAGCTACATGAGACATTTACTGCACACAAGATTAATTAGCTGCATAGTAAATGTCTCAGTATCTACACATGCATCCCTATTAGGCTGGAATAAAATAATTTACTCTGCAGCATGAAAGTACTTGTAACTGCAACTACTATCCTGCTGTGGAGTAATAAACTCTGCAGCAGTACATGTATAGATACTGACGGGGCTGGCTGGGGCACAACATTGCTGCTTGCTATCTAGCCCCACATTGAAGAACCTTTATGCCCCAGCCAGTGTCTCTACAGAATACTGAGCCAGGAGGAGCAGCCCTGGACTGGCAAGCTGACCCCCAGGGCCCTTTGCCAGCTGGGGCTGCACCACCCTGATACAACATGTTGTGATCCCTAGTGCATGTGCAAATGCGTGCCCAGCAGCAATAAGCTCCGGAGTTAATAGTCCTGTGTAGATATGCCCCCTGATATCCAAACTAAACCTGCTTTGCTGAAACTTCAAGCCATTGGTCCATGACTTACTCTCTGTGGCAAAAGTAAAAGGTGCTTTCCCTCTTCTTTATAGCAGCCCTTCAAAATAAAATGTACAATATCTTGCTACATATAGATTTTAAGTTGAATCACCTTTTTTTTTTTTCCAGAAAAAAAAATTTTATTCTTCTACTGTTTGCAAAACATCAAATGAAATTTTTATGGCCACTGGTATCAACTCTAGAATATTTATCTAAAACTTTCCATCTTTTATTTCTTTCCATGTGTTTTTTTTTCCCCTCAAAGATAATAAAATAATCATGGAACTGTTTTCAGAAGACACATTCAAGAGCCCCAGAAAACTACATACAGGGAAGATTAGGCACTGAAAGCTTGCATTCACAGAATAACTAGGTCTTACCCCATCAGGATAGCTTACTGAAGTGAATGAGCCATTCTGATACCCTTTCTCCAACTGAGTAGTATTTTACTTAACAAGCAAACTGGGAATATTTCCTATGTAAGACACCGGTCTCTATTAAGAAGGCAGAATCTGGACCAGTGAAATTATTACAGAAAGAACTATTTACATAACCCTTCCTTGATAATTTTTCTTTAAATAACGTAACCCAGGAACACCCAAGGGTGTGCCCATCCCCAGTTGGAAGGGATAAATGAGGCAGATGACAGTGCTGTGAGAGGGACACCTGTGATTTTGTCTCAGGTCCCCCTTTCCTCTATAGAACCAGCTCCACATCAATGCTCTTAACTATTTACATTTTATTAAATTACAATATACATACTATCCTTATCCAATATATACAGGTATCTCAGTAGGTATCACCTAACAAATAAAGGAAAACTTCTGGTAAGTATTTCCAATTATATCATTCAACAACACTAAGAGTATACAGATAAATATTTACAATATGGCAAGCCAGGAACCACCTCCTGGGAATGCTTGTCCTAATTCATAGATTCATAGATGTTAGGGTCAGAAGGGACCTCAATAGATCATCGAGTCCGACCCCCTGCATAGGCAGGAAAGAGTGCTGGGTCTAGATGACCCTAGCCAGATGCATATCCAACTTCCTCTTGAAGACCCCCAGGGTAGGGGAGAGCACCACCTCCCTTGGGAGCCCATTCCAGACCTTGGCCACTCGAACTGTGAAGAAGTTCTTCCTAATGTCCAGTCTAAATCTGCTCTCTGCTAGCTTGTGGCCATTATTTCTTGTAACCCCCAGGGGCGCCTTGGTGAATAAATCCTCACCAATTCCATTCTGTACCCCCGTGATGAACTTATAGGCAGCCACAAGGTCGCCTCTCAACCTTCTCTTGCGGAGGCTGAAAAGGTCCAGGTTCTTTAGTCTCTCCTCATAGGGCTTGGCCTGCAAGCCCTTAGCCATACAAGTGGCCCTTCTCTGGACCCTCTCCAGGTTATCCGCATCCCTCTTGAAGTGCGGTGCCCAGAATTGCACGCAGTACTCCAACTGTGGTCTGACCAGCTCCCAATAGAGGGGAAGTATCAACTCTTTGGATCTATTCGTCATGCATCTGCTGATGCACGATAAAGTGCCATTAGCTTTTCTGATGGCTTTGTCACTGTCGACTCATGTTCATCTTGGAGTCCACTAGGACTCCAAGATCCCTTTCCACTTCCGTGCCACCCAGCAGGTCAGATCCTAGGCGGTAGGTATGCTGGACATTTTTCCTCCCTAGGTGACCCACCTTGGGGATGGCCTTCTCAACCCTGTGCTTTACAGAGGCCTGGCACAACTGGTGAGTCCTCAGGATGTCCGTGCAAGGAGGAGGGGCAGATAACCACATGGGTGAACCAGGTAAGTTAGGGTCAACAGGTAGTTTACAGGGAACCCAGAGGAACCATTGGCAGAGTACAACTGGAAAAAAAAAGGAAGGGGGGGAAGAGAGGTGTGAGCAGGCAGCACACCAATTAGGAACCAATTATACAAAACTAAACCAATCCCATCATATATTGTACAACATATCCACAATCAGGATAACAGTCTCACAAAATATAAGGCACAGCTTTACACAATATAAGGCATGGCGATCCCTGGATTCCAGTCAGCAAGTGGTACCTCCCCTCCTATGGGTCTAGCCGGGAGGGACGCTTTCACCTGAGGATTCCCTCTGGGGGGGTATTATTTCAGGAATGCTTCCCCTACGGGACCCAATTCCCCAGAAACTCACAGTCCTCTCCAAGGAGCCATTGACTGGGCCACAGGGTCCTCAGCTCAGTCAGAGGCTCTCCAGCACTGTCTGCCTCAAGCTGAGACCTCCCCGCCTGGCCCTGTACCCCACTTTGGGCACCAAGGGTTCTTCCATCTCCCAGGGTAATCGAGCCACTGATGGCTGGGTTTACCCAGCCTTACACCTGGGCCTTCCCTTTCCCGGGCCCTGCTCTAGCCTCCAGGGCTCTTTTAGTTCCTTGGCTGGGTCACACTGTGGGGCTCCGGCTATCCAGCCTATACCGGGGCTAACCTGAGCAGCCTCAAGCTCCCAGAGCAGCGGGCTCTCCATGTGCCAGTCTACACACCTTGTGGGGCCTGAGCAGCCTTGAGCTGCTCCCAGGGCCATCTCTCCATGTGCTGGTCTGCACATCACTCTTTCCAGCCCACTGCTGAGGATATAGGCTCGAGCTGCCCAGAGCCTGAGCCCCATGCACCGATCTGTGCACCACTGGGATGAAGAAGGGATCCCAGTGCAGGCCCTCTTCAGGCTCTTCCCTCTCCAATGACCCTTCCCATGCCTCCTCTTGTACGGTTCATGCCGTTCCTTTTATATCCTCAGGGGGCTCCACTTTGAGCAGATAAGTCCACCACAATAAGAATACATTTAAATAGTAAATGAACATCAAAGATACACATCAATCACTATCAGGACAAATCATCCTGAATGTTTGTTTTGATCATGTACCTTCAATATTTTTAATTTCTCTATAAAACAGAGGCCACACAATCTGTATGAGCTTTAATTTTTTTTTTTTTTTTACTCTATTCCAATATTATTGCATCCAAAGGTTTTATCATTAGTATTTCAAAATATTTTCTTTCATATATCAATAACTTAAAACCCGCATTGAGGAAAATTGCTGGGTTGCTTTATGGGTTTAACAAATATCAATGCATATGAATAATTTGGAAGGAAGAACATTTTTTAAGTGTTGCACAAGCCATTAGCTAACGCAAGTATTTTAAAAACAGCTCCAGCAATGTGGACAGAATTTGTTTTAATAACCTTGAAAAGCCCATGATTTATGATCTCTGTCAAAGGACATTATACATTTTTACAGTTCCTACTCGGATCAGTATTTTTCTAATCTCATAATGTAGTATGGAAATTAACTGCCTGAATTCTCTCTCTGCATTTTTATTTGCATCCCAACACATTCTTATAGGAACAGTAACTTCTGTATGTCTGTTCTCATTAAATCAACAGCAAAATTGGTTGCATTGGTATGCAGTTCTTCCAGGTGTTCTTCCATTTCTATTTTTTTTTTTTAATAGAGCACTATAATTCTATAAGATCTTGAGAATGAGGTCAGTCTCTAAATAAGTTATACCAGATATGTATGCCATTAAAATAAGTATTTCTACCAAACATTCAGTAAACGTAGTGAAGTAAGGTTGTCAGGGATGGCTGAACCCTGCAACAGGGTTGACACTTCAGTTATAGCAAACATCAAAAAGTTCAGGCCCTTCACATTTGAAGATTATCCCAGTATCTGAACTTAACAAGCAAACTGCCAAAATGGGCAGTTCTTTCCAAAATAGACCTCTGACTAAGGCTGAAAACTTCAGATGAAATGTGGGTTCCACTGAAGCCTGTGACAGAATCCCCATTAATTTCAGAGGAGCCAAAAGTAATCCTCTGAAATGTCAAGATCACTTATTCCAACCTTTTAGAATGGTTTGTCATCTAAGCAACCATAGCCTGCCAGGACTGATGTTTATCCCAACTGGTACATTCATTCTGGCAAATAGTTCCATGAACATAGGTTGCTGGACTCTGAACCAACTCATTATTTAGTGAGTTGGAAAGAGCAACTATTTGTTCTTTACTTTATTCTACAACAGTTTCTGCACTTCTGAAAATTTCTGGGAGGGCCACACCATTTTCTTTCCTTTTGCTTCTTGCATGAAGGCTAAAAGGTTTATTAAAATTCTCCTGAAAATATCCAGTTACTTATCTTTTGCGTAGCTCTTGGTTTACCCTCATCAAAAATTACAGTTTAGCCTACCAAACAATATTTGTTTTGGAAGATACTGCTGTTTACTTGCTGCTTCTTGCTACATAATTAGTCAAACACAAGTGTATACAATGATTGAAACATACTCCACAATTAAGTATACGTGTGTCCTCAAAATATTGATAGGAAATACCTTCAATGAGAACAAGTGAATAAATCAATTTTATTTTTAATAACTTACAGAAGTTTCCCAACTTTTGTTGGAGAGAGTTACACCTCTTACTTTTTAATCTCTCTTCTCATAGAAATGCTTTGTGCAATTTCTCTCAAAGTTTTCCAGGATATACAACTGCTCTGGAAAATGACCACTCATGAAAAATTTTAGGTGGAATGGTTTTGTTCTGACAGAGTTAGAGGGAAACCAAATCTGACTCAGACTAGAAAGCAAGTTGTGACTAAATATAGTCATTACACTGGCTTCTTAATAGCAAGGCAGAACTTGGATAGACACTGTTCAAGCTGCCTACTGTGAAGAATGCTACTGGTGAAGAAAGATGACCCCAGTAAGATGGCATTCACCACACAACATTGACTAAACACAATAGTAATAGAAGGTGACACTGACGCTGCTGCCCCAGAAGATGACAGATCCAATTACTGTATGCCTATATAGTTCTCATTAGTACTTAGAAAAATGGGAACAATTACAGCTTTTCATCACATTTTTACAGAGCTCAGAGTACAGTATGAGACAGTTTATTGCCCTAGACAATTAGGACTTTCTCTAATTAGTGATGTGCATAGTCTTTTTCCCTGGTGAACCTCTTCACCCTGATAATAATAATAATAATAATAATAATAATACTACTACTACTACACACATATATAGACATGCCTTCATTTCTTACTTCTTTCCCATTCTGACATCTCTTCCTTCTGTGCCACTACACTGATTGCAGTTTCCAAATAATCCCATTTTCATCCCCACCAAATTTCTTCTCGTCTCTCGCAGTTGAAAAACATGAGTATGCCTTTCTAAAGAACCATGTTGGTCTTAATTGGCTTGAGGGCAACAACAGAACATAAGATACCAGATATGAATCAAGCTAGCACAGTGAGTAGATCCTTATTTACAGACAGCACCCAACACCATTTCTTTTTTGGAGTCAGTTTGCAGTTCACCTCCACTGCAACTGGCTAGACATCTGATCACTTCAAAGTAGAATATTCCAGACCGTAAGAGATGCAGTAACTGCTCAGAGGCACCACACTGCCTTAAAGTCCATACATTACAGTTCCCACAGGAGTTGGAGGGGGGTTAATACAAAATCATTCCCTGTGCAACAATACATAATAAACTAAAAAATCTATGTCAATGGAACATTCAGACTGCCTCAAATGATCAAAAGGAAATATTAACCTTAGGTTGAACTAAAGGGCCAATGAGAAATCAATAAAAGCAAGTGAAGAACAGGGGGGGGGGGGACTATTAGGATTTCAGTAGCACTGGGGTGAAATTCAGAGTCAGATGAGTGAAAGAGCAAATTCTGTACCCACAGAATCCTAGCATGCATGAAGTAATGCATGTGGTACCAGACAGTACATCAATCAGCAAAGGGACCAATTCAATAAGCAACAGAGATCCACCACCCTACAGAAAGAAAACAACAAAACTATAAGATCTACAGAAATTTACTTCCCTTACTGTCACTACCTCCACCTCCACCTGGGGCATGGGCTGACAATGTAAAAAAGATGGCAAAAAGGAGGAAACTCTAGTTGTAACTCCTGAAGGAAAAGCTTAATAACAAAGTTACATGCATATATAATATCTTCTGGTTTTTTCTTCTCTTTTCAAAGATCTTCTTTGATTTTTGTCCCACTTTGATAAAGTATAGTATGCGCACAAATACAAGTTGCACTTTTCCCTCATGTTGCATACCTTCAGTGTTTCCTTGCTCACAGTACAGAATTAGATAAGTTTATTCTACCAGATTTTACACCCCATATAATTATAAAGTCTTGTCCACTCTCCATTGAGTCTTGTCCTGAAAGCAGAAACCACAGGATTTTGTTAGGTGGAACAATTGAGTTAATAAGGTGAACCTGAAACATTTTGGTTTTTGCATTCATTTCTAGATAAATAAATGGAGAGCACAGCACAGTTTTTTTTGCATGTCAACCTCTTTTATCTTAAAGCAGAACTACAAATGGAATATTTATAGATGTGAAAGCAGTCCTTTGAGTAAAGTATAAAGGGCAGAGATTACAGAAGATTGATTTCCACAGCTCGTTACAGCCATAAACCTATAACCTAAGTAGATGCACAGGGGAGAATTCCTTTCTTGAGGTCAGCTGTTTATTTCTGGCACATGCTTACAAATCTCTGAGGGGCAATAAAAGGGTATCAATATACTACAGCTTGAGAGCACTAGAAAAGAATAATTTTTGTTGCGCTTTTCTCCTCCTGGTTTCATGAATCATAATGGATAATTTAGAGAAAAGACCCATTTCCCACCCACAGTTTAGATAAAGAATATATATGAAAATATTTTAAGAACACAGTAGGCTATGCATTCACAGCATCCTCTATAAATAATTTGTTAATGTTATGAAAATCATCAGGAATCTGCTGACATATGGATCTCAGGTTCTTACAGACTCAATTTGCTGAATGAAATGCAGCCTCTGAGCTTTTTCACCTGCTCCCATGAGGTCCTTTATTTCCTCTTTTTTTCCTTTATATATTGCTCTACAGAGATCATGGAGAATACAGCTGGTATAAGCAACACTGAGCCACCTAGAGTCATTATGAAGATAAAAGGGAACTTCCCTAGATAAAAAGCAGGTTGCTCAAGATATAGGTGTCCTCCCACTCTTAAGTTGCAGATACGGACTTCAGGAAGCCTGACATAAAGGCTGTTGTCCTTTGATGTGAAATATTACAGACAGATCACATGCTGGCAAGATCACATGGTTAACAAGACAGTCAGAAAAATAGCTGGCACAAAAGAGTTGTTGATGTGGCAATAAGAAGGAAGCTCCTACCACTTCTGTCAGGCAGCAGGCAGCACTGCTCAAAGCTTTGTTCTTCACCGGGTAGAAGCAGTTGACCAAGAGGCAGACCATGGCTAGATAAGATAACAGAATGGTGTGGTAGTGGTCTAAAAATGCTGGATGTCAAAATGCAACATAGAGCACAAAGGAGAGTTAAAATAATGTCCCTTATGGTAATTGGTTATGAACAAGGATCCTGGATTTCTCTGTTTAAAAATCGCAAATTCTCCGATTTAAAAAAAACAAAATCCATGCTTAAGATGATATGCCACTATATATATAGATATCAACCGAACACAATGTTTTATTGATATATTTATCATTTTAAAGCAATTTGGAAGCCTACCTGTGCCACAATCACTATAGGAAGATAAATTCTAAATACAGTAAAATCTCTGTTATCCAGCATCCCCGGGGCAAGGGGATTGCCAGTTATGTAAAAATTCTGGTTATCTGAAAACCCCCAGTATGAGAGGGGGTCAACCCTAGCTCTGTCTCCATCTGGACTCACCTGCCATAACTTAGAAAGGAAAAAGGAGAGGGATTCAGTGATACTATCAGAGTAAGGAATCACCAATGCCACCCAGGTAGTATACTCTCACAGAGTAGCCTTTATTTGCACAGCAGGAGTTTGTAGTGTAACAATATCTTCACTAATTACCTCATTAGTGAGGGCATTCTGGGCAGCCAATAAGAGAACTTGGCACCAGATGCCTGGTAGATACTTTGTAATTACCGTAGTCTCTGTTCCTAATAGCCTTACGAGAGGAGTGCATTCTCTGCATCTTTCACGTCACATGCCGGGAGCTGCCCCAGCTGCTCCCTTGCCATCTGAATCACCGTTTTGGCATCTTGGTTGTCCTGATGAGCTGGTGGCTCCATCTAGCTTCTGCCACCCGTGCCCTGTCCCAGGGACTCTTTCTCCCTCTCGGGGTTCCCTGCAAAGCTGCTTCCCAAAGCCCTGTGGTCTTTCCCTGCGCTCACCGGAGTAGTTGCAGTTTCCGGGGAAGTATTTCATCTTGTAGCCAACCTGCTTTGTCATCCAGAGTCTCAGAGTCCTGATTTCCTCCTGGATCACAGATCAGGCTTCTCGTCTTCCTCCTTCTGAGGTCCTGATGGTCCCTCGTCCATCTTCCAGTGTCTGAAGGAAAGTGTGTTTACCCTGCCACCAGATTTATACCAGCCATGGCGGGCTAATCACCCTGCTCTTCCCCTAATGTGTAACTCCCTTCACCTGTCAGGGTGCATTCTCAGGTCATCCATACCTGGAACTATCTCAGTAACAGGGCTCTAGCCTGAGCCCTTGTTACACCCAGCAGGGGTTTTCAGATAAGGCAGAATGAGGGGGAGGGTGGTAGTGGCTGCATGCAGAGTGGGGAAATGAGGGGTGTGGTGCCAGCTGCCCACAGAGCAGCAGCAGCACAAGTTGGTAGGTGGTGGCCGCACGTGGAGTGGGGGGTGGCAGCCACACAAAGAGCAGCAACAGTGCAGGGTGGTGAGTGGCAGCGGCCGTAGCCACGTGCAAGCTTTCCCCTGCCCCCCTCTGCCCTCTGCTTCTGGCTGGCCACATAGCTAAATGCCATATAGCAGAGATTTTACTGTACCTGTAAATTTTGGTATTTGATTTTGGGTTTTTTATCATGGAAAATCAGAGCTCCCCCTGCCCCCTTTGCTCACCAGCATGCAGGTCCAGAATCCTCACTCCCTGCCCATGGCCCCCCACCCCTGCTGGTGCCACTCACTCCCCAATCACAAACTCTCAGCCCTATTGGTGCCCCTCACTCCTCACCTGCAGGCCCCCAGCCCTGTCAATGCCCCTCACTCCCAACCATGGCCCTTCAGCTCTGCTGGTACCCCTTACTCTCCACCCACCTAGCCCTACCAGAGGGGACCCCCAGCTGCCAGGGCTACAGAGCCAGAGATCCAAGTCTACAATCCCCTCTCCCCCACAGCAGCACCCAAGCCCTGGCTGCTACCCACAGGAGACAGTGGCTGCTGTGGCTGAGCAGAGCATGGAGCCTAGTTTCCTCTCCCCCTTGGGGGGCATGGCCAGAGTGGACCCCATGGTGGGGAAGGCTGTCCACTGTAGGCTTGGGGCTCCCTGCCCTGCTGTCCTCTCTCTGGGGCCTCCACAGCCCAGTGGGCAAGACCCAGTGCAGCAGGGCAGAGTGAAGCCAGGTGAGGAAGCTCATGCCACTGCTGGGAGCTCTGCACCACTGTGGCAAGATGCCCCCTGCCCACCCAGCAACAGTAAGGGTGGCACTGCGGGGTTATGCCCCTTGCTACTGCAAAGTGTGCAGGGGGTGCCTCATCAAGATCACATGGGGCTTGCAGTGGTGCCAAAGAGCTGCCTTTCCTGGTCTTGTTCTGTCCTGCTATGCCAGGTCCCACCCACTGGGCCATGGAGGCCTTGGGAGCAGAGCAGCAGGGCAGGGAGGCCCAAGCCCACACCTGTCCCTGCCCTGTGCACAAATATGGGGGGCATGTGACCCCCTGTTCCCCCTGAAGTGCACACAGCAATGGGGAGCCAGCCCCTGCCCCCCCCTCCGCTCCCTGGATGAGCCACCCCTGGCCACATCCCACTCCCCGCCTGGGCCCTGCAGCCACACATCATTCCATCCCCAGGACCCAAGCCCCACATACCACCCCACCTGGGAAGCAGCTTCAGTACTGCCCAACTCACTTTCTCCCTCCCTATGGGGGCCCCAATCCCTCCTCCCGCCTACCAGACTTACCTGAGGAAGCTGTTCCCCAGGCTTTCTGGTGACCATTTGCATGTGTCTGTGCGCACATGCATATGGTGCCCCCAGCCTGACCACCCTTCTCCCATTCCCTTCAGCCCCTTGCAGGCTTGAACTTTGCCAGCCTGAAAAGAGATCTTTGCAAAAGTGGGAACTCCATGCATTTTTCCATTAAAATGAAAAAGCTGCATTTTTCCCTGTTAAAATGTGTTTTTCCCCATTTTTTTCCCATGGGAAATGGAAAAACCAGATCCCTGGTTATAAGACAGAGGAAAGAAAAAGAGAAAGGTTTAATACCAGCAGTGGTATACTACTATCAAAAATATACTATAACAAATAAAAATCTTCGATATAAAGAACATAGGATTTTGCAACAAAATATTTTATTTTCAAATGTGAGCTACATGGAACTTTTATAAGTAAAAAGGATAGTTATGGAGAAAGAGGAACAACAGTTAGCATCAGCAGAATGAATCCAAAATGTTGAGCTCTGTGGAATCACCAGGTCTACATTTGCACTTTTGTAGAATGGCTATAAAATTGCCTATAGAATGGCTTATGAGATTACCGATATTTAAATTGCAAGGGTTACCTAATTCACCTTCATAAAGAAAGTTTATTTGTATATTTATGCCACTGAAATCAATTGAAGCCAAAAGTACCAAACAATAAGATTTTCTGCACTCCACAAGATACATTTTTACAAAAGTAAAATTAACATAAGTGCTTACCCACTGGTTCATTATGTCATTTTTCTTCTTTTTCTTTTTTTTTTCAATTTTCAGCTAAGTCCCTGACAGAATGCTATGTCCTTTCCTCTTTTTCCCCCTAGTCAATTCAATTTATACATGAATCCCACAATATTAGGGCTTATTTTTATTTGTTGTATCACAAACCCTTGAAGGAAACAATATGCTCATTTTCATACAGAAGAGTAGAGAAAGATTTCTTAACTACTGCAAATTACTGGCTCAGTATCTTACTGTAGGCAATGGAGATTTTACTTTTCCTGGGACATTATCCTACTGAAAAATATCATCAAATAAATCCCAAGTAAATAGACATCCCTTCGTCCTTATTCTAAATGAAAAGTGCAGCTGTTAATTTAGTAGACTAGTTTCTCCAGACAAATGATTCATGCAGCAAAGCGCTCCAGTGCTCCAGACTTCATTGTGCATATTCCAAAACAATGTTTTAAGTGAGTTTCACCTTTAGGCATCTGTCTGTCTTGTTAAGCAATAGATTTGTGCTGAGTGAAGCCCAATAGATCTGTGCTGAATGAAGCATCTGCAAATGTGACTGTCAAGCCCACTTCCTGTGTGACAATACCTTCTGCATTTACCACAAGAGAAATTCGTAACTAAAGGCCTTGTTACACCTTACCCTGTGAGCCACATGTGTTAACTGGTTTGGTGCGAGCTTGGAGCAGTCACACCTTCAATTTGAGTGGCACATCTGTGTGGAATGGCTACACCTTAATGGAACAGGAGCTGGTTTGTGCAGATCAAGAGTTAATCCGGCCCTGGAGTGGCGTAACCAGAGATGACCTGAGCAGGGTGCAGGGCTCAGGGCATATCAGCCTGTGCAGGGCCCCACCCCCAGACACAAGGAAGCTGAAGGCAGATTTGGCAGTGGAGGAGTGGGGGTGGCAAGTAGCCGGATGTGCCGGATTCAGTGGCGGATTTTGGCGACAGGGTGAGTGGGGTACTCAGTAGCCGGACATGAAGCTGACAGCAGTGCAGAGTCACTGCGTTGCTCCACCCGGCTACATGGGGCCTCCCCAAAGCAAGGGACCCAGGGTGGTTGCCCCGATTCACCCCCCACCCCAGGGATGGCCCTGGGTGTAACTTTGAGTCACATAACAAGTGCCTTAAGGCCACTTTAAGGTGTTAATGAGAACAATCCAGAGGTTAAGAGTTCAAGGAACCACCCCAAATTACCATGTAACAAGGCCTTAACAGTCCTGAAAGTGGTGAGGTTCTTCTTCAGATTTCTTCTTTCCACTGCATGTTGGGTTCTTCATTCCTTGGAAGCCTTCATTCCACACTCAATAGACTGTTTCCAAGCACTTTGATGCTCTGCAATCTGCTCCCAGTCATTTGGCTAAATATTCATTGCCTTCATGTCTCTTGCAAACATCTTTGAAACAGAGATAAGGACACCACTGATTATGGCAGGACTATGCTGAGTAACTTTTAGACAGAGTGGATGCAGAACTAAAGCAGGTTACATGTTCCACTTAAACTCATTTAGGCTCCACATCAGGAAGGGAGAGGGAGAGAAACAGGACAAAAGAGTTAGCAAAAGATACTGTACTTTTAAAACTCCATTTTCATCAATAGAAAGGAATCCAAATATGAGGTACTTGACACTCCTCTGCAGATAATCTCTAATCACATATGAGGATTATAAATATCCTTTCAGTGTTACTAGACTGGCAGTCTCTTGAGATTCATAAGAGATTCAGGATTCTAGAAACTTAGTAATATCTTTTCAGTCTTCTAGAGCTTTCCAAATATCTCAATGATTTGCTCTTAACACTAATAGATTCATTCATAATCTTTCCTATTATGCTTTAGAGACAAATTCTAATCTTTTATAAGCAAAAATATATATTTTCTATGCAAACCTATTTTTGTATGGTTGTCCTTTAAAAATATCCCTTTACAAGAACAATTGAAATACAGATCCCTTGTTTGCTAAAAAAAAATCACTAAAGGAAAGACAAAGAACCTGATCCACCATCCACTGAAGTATTTTCAATGTCAGTAAGCACCACAACTGCAAAGAATTTCACGCGGGTAGAGATCTTTCACATGGGTAAGATCAGTGTAGAACTGGATCCTCAGTAAGTAAAACAAAAATGCGATCATAATTTTTGATAATATAAATGACCAATGGGGAAGTGAATGCCAGTAAAAGAAAAAAGAACAATAGTACACTGTGTCCCACGCCTAAATTTAGTCCTATTTTCGGTCCCAAAATCAAGCTTTTCCTTTTGACTCCCAAAAAAGGAATTTATTAACTTTGCAAATGCAGCATGAATGGCTTCTTCAGTACAGCCTGTATTTCCCTATAGTCTGGTACGGACACTTCTAAGCATTCTTTGCCCACCCACTCCCCAGTGCACAGGCTAAACATAGAAATGCATGAGCTAAGTCATTCCAGGAAGTCCCTTCATTGTTGTTCTTGAGACTTCTGCCCCCAACATGCATAGAAGAGGGTATTTGAGAGACCCCCTAGAGTGGCTTCATCAGTGTTCTTCTGGGTGGCATGCTGGGCATGCTCAGGAATGTCCCTATGTAAGTACAGTATAAACATACTCTTACAAACTCAGGAAGAAATTTCTCATTCGGATATTAATGACAAGACAGCCCATAGCACTGTTTTCTTGAAGCCTATGATGATAGATAATAACCTCTAGTAAGAAATAAGAGGTGTCTCAGTTAACTACATTGTCCTTCCCTTATTCCTCCATGAAACTGTGGAACAGTATTTAGAAGACTGCATTTAAAGCAGTTTTCATAAGCTAAATTTATGTTGAAATTAAGTGTAATGTAACACCCAAAACAATGTGCCATAGACCTTACAGCAGGCTTTTGAAATCTGTACATTTTAATTTCACCAAACAATGATGAATAAGCTACTGATCTAACAAGAGAAATTTCACATTCTGCTTTCATACTATTAAACAGAATAAATCATTGACATTCCAATAGCTTCCACAAGCTGTCTCTCTTGCAGTTTCCCAAAACTTCATAAAACTTCAATGGTCTTACTCCTAAAGCAACTGAAACTCTCTACTATCTTAGGGACAAAATGGCTTTCAGCAGATATTGAACACGTCTTCAATTTATAATCAGATAAGAGCAACTCTTCCAAAGCCTACACTTTATTTTATTACTAAAATCACTCATTACTTACTCAATAAAGGGGAAATAAAGTGAATCCCATTGAGAAAATGGAAGGAATTTAATGGAGTTATATACATTTCTACTTCATCTAAATTTAGTGCCAGGGCTCAGCCCCAACAAAATAGTGCTCAGCAGGCCTCTGGTATCATACAACTGCAAAAGTCACATCTACCTACATTTATTAAGTATCCATCCCATTCAAGATTCTCTATTTCCCAGTCTGATTCTGGTGCAGTTATACACATTCTGTTGGTAGACATGCCCAGCAAAGATCATGTGTTGATGCCATGTGTTACTTACACTAAGTAGTACATTACTGCTTATTGCTGTACTACTTATCTCATTGCTGAAATTAATGAGATAACTTGAAACAGATACAAGTATACAAGGTGAATAAAAATATCACAATCTAGCCTTTTATGGCCACATACACGCTAGGGAAAAGAGGTGTTAGCCCATCACGGTAACCCTCCAAATGAATGGGTGTTGGAAAACACACAAATGACTAATTTGTAGATTGAGAGAGGTGGGAGGTTAGATAAGACCCTATGTTTCACCTGTGTTTGCAGCTGGTTACTTGTAATTCTCTGGGTTTTTGGAATCATCCTTTGAATACACCTACCACCCCAGGTTCTCTATATGGAGCACCTAATTATATAAAACACAATCACTGGCATAGTTTCATAGACCTTACAGCAGTGGTTCTCAACTGTTTTAGATTCAGGGCACTTCTCCATAACTTTTCTTTCTTTTTTTTAATTTAGTAGCACCACAGTTGAGAACCACTGTTTCATAGATTTCATAGACATTAGAGCTGGATGGGACCTCACAAGATCATCGGGTCCAGCCCCTTGCCCAAGGGGCAGGAAGTCAGCTGGGGTCAAATGATCCCAGCAACATAGACATCCAAGTGTCTTTTTAAAGTATCCAGAGTAGGTGCTTGCACCACCTCTGGGGGGAGTCTATTCCAGGCCCTGGGGCCTCAGATACCATGCTGCCTCAGGCTACCTCAGTGGTTCTGAACCAGAGTGCAGTTGTCCATATGCCTACTATGCAGCCAGATTGGAAAGAGCAGCAGCAAAAGTGCACTCTTGCCTGCATTAGGGTTATGTGATACTGAGCCTAAAAGCAGGGGGAGTGCCCAATCTTGCTGCACCTCTTCCTGGTCCAGCCCCCTCTATCTCCCTCCCATAAACAGATATGTGTAGGACAGTTCCACTTGCCCTCATGCTCCTCTCTTTCTGAGAGATGTCATGCATCTCCTATGAATCTCCCATGTACATTATCTCCCAGAAACAGAATGTGTGGAGCCAGTGGAACTATCCCATTTGCCTCTGTTTGCAGGACCATGGAGGGCCAGACTGTTAAGTGGACATTCCTGCCTGCTTTAGGCTCATCACATAACCCTAATGCAGGGTAAGGGGCATGTGCTCATGCAACTGAGGTTTAGGGAGCGGTGCAAGATGCATGCGTGAAAGCCCATTGTGCCCCCGCACCCTGAAGCCCCCCAGTGACTCCCATCTGCCGCGAAGCACCCCACCGACCCCTGGCAGCAGCCAGAGGTAAGCGGGGCCCGTGTGGGAGGGGACTAGCCCAGCTCAGCTGCAGGAGGCAGCTAAGTAGGAACGAGGGAGGGTCTCACCCCATCCCAGCCCCTAATTGGCCCAGCCCACAGGGAGCCACGTGACCAGAGCCATGTGAACAGGCTGCACAAACAGGCACACTTGTCTGCCCAGCACATGAGTTGGCACAGAGTTTGCGCAGGAGAGTGAGCGGGAGGGCCCAAGGCCCTGCCTGTGTGCCCCCTTGGGTAAGCAGTCCCAGCTGTAGCCAGCCCACCAGCAGCATGACATGGATGGGCACGCACTGCACCCCAAGGGTCCCCTCGGGGTCTGTGCCCCCCCCCGGCACCTCAGAGACCTCCATCCAGATGAAGCCCCTAGCTCTCGGCTGCAGGGGCTGCCTGTTGCCTTTTTAGGCTCTAGAGCCTGGGAGCATGGCTACCTCCCCTTGTGAGGTCTGCTCCTTTTTGGGGTCTCTGGCGCTCCAGCTGGAGGAGCTCCAGGCCGCAGTCCAGAGACTGCGTGCCACTAGGGACTATGAGCAGGAGATCAACTCCTACTGCCAGGCCCTTTTCCCCTGGTAGACAGAGGGTAGACCATGGTCTCCCTCCAGGACAAGGAAGGACTAAGGGATCTCCCATTCTGTCCAGCCACGGGGTTGGACCAAGGTGGTCAAGGGCCCCAAGGCCCACTGCACCAAGGCCCCTGCCCTGTTGGAGCTTTGCAACAGGTACAAACCTCTTGCAGCCCCAGCAGAGCCTGTTAAGTTGCCAGCTCCCACAGGCAACACAGGCTCAACTGTAGCTACTGCCCAGCTCTCCCTAAGACCAAATGCAAAGTGTTTGTCATGGGAGACTCCATCCTGAGGGGGATGGAGGGGGTAATCTGCCGCCTCAACCCCTCGGCCTGGGAAGTCTGCTGCTTCCCAGGATCCCATATCCGAGACATTGCGGAAAAGATCCCTAAACTCCTCCAGCCCACTGACCACTACCCTATGCTCCTTATCCATGTACGCGCCAATAACATGGCTCGGAACCCTCCCAGCCAGGTCATGAAACATGACAGGGATTTGGGAGTGGGGCTTAAGGGGTTGGGGGCGCAGTGTTTTCCTCAATCCTTCTGGTTTCGGGCTACGGGCTGAGGAGGGAGAGGAGGATCCAGGTAATGAACCAAAGACTGTGGCGCTGGTGTCATCGGGAAGGCTTCGGCTTCCATGAACACAGTCCACTCTTTGGTGAGAGAGGCAGTGAGCTGTTGGGAAGGGATGGCCTCCACCTTTCTCCACTGGGGAGGAGGCTCTTCTAAGCCAGACTGGTTGACCTGCTCCACTGGGCTTTAAATTAAGCCCCCCAGGGAATGGGGGGACTACAGCCACTGCTGGCCCACTAAGCAACCCTTGCAAAGCCAGAAGGCCTGGTAGGACTCCACCCATAACTGGACCATGGGTATAGCTAGCTATACCCTATACAGGAGGGATTGAGTGGACAAAAGGGGCAGAGTTGTAGCTCTCTATGTCAAGGAGAGCTACGCATCCCTACAAGTCAACATCGGCACCCAGAGTGAATGACTAAAGACCCTCTGGGTTAAAATCCATGGGGAACACGGCACAGGAGATACAATGGTGGGAGTCTACTACAAACCTCCCTCCCAGAATCAAGAGATTGACCAGGAGTTCGCCAGGGAATTGGCTGAGGCTGCACACTCCCAGTCCATGGTTGTCATGGGAGACTTCAACTACCTGGACATCTCATGGGAAAAGCGCTCGGCCAAATCTGAACAGTCACAAAGCTTTCTCACGTGTGTGAATGAGCTCTATCTGACTCAAGAAGTCTACGGGCCAACAAGAGGCAAAGCGCTGCTCATCCCAGGACTGGCAACCGGGGATGACCTAATCAGTGACCTAACGATTGAAGGGAAGCTAGGTGACAGCGACCACGAGCTGATCACCTTCACCATCCACTGAAAAGCTATCAAGTCAGTCAGCAGTACAGAGGTCCTCGACTTCAGAAGGGCTGACTCTGACAAGCTCAGGAGACTTGTCAGTGAGGCCCTAAGGGACCACAACCCCAAGGGGAGGGGAGTCCAGGAAGCGTGGTTGCTCCTCAAGAGAGCGATCCTAGATGCACAAGCTAAGGATATTCCATCCCAGAGGAAAGGCAGCAAGAGGGCACAGCAGCCCCCTTGGCTCAACAAGGAACTAGCGGTCCTCCTGCATCTAAAAAGACAGACCTACAAAGGATGGAGGACGGGATCCACCTCCAAGGAGGAATATACTGCACTGGTCTGGACCTGCAGGGAGCAAACCAGGAAAGCCAAGGCTGAGATGGAACTCCAGCTGGCTACAAGTATTAAGGACAATAAAACGTCATTTTTTACTTGTGGGGAGCCGAAGGAAAAGCAAGGGCAACATTGGACCCCTGCTAAACCAGAAGGGAGAACTGATGACCGACGCCCAGGAAAAAGCCAACTTAATTAATGGGTACTTTGCGTCGGTCTTTCACAAGTCCCTTAGGACGCCCCTGCCCATTATGGGACAGGGACGCCTGAGTGAGGGTGGTTCCTTGCCCTCCATCAATGCTGATCTCATGAAGGAACAGCTTGAGAGGTTGGACACCTTCAAGTCAGCCGGCACTGATAATTTACACCCCAGAGTACTCAAAGAGCTGGCCTGCACAATTATTTAGCCCTGGCATGGATCTTCAAGAGCTCCTGGCGCTCTGGTGAAGTGCCCGATGATTGGAAGAAGGCCAATGTGGTGCCTATCTTCAAGAAAGGGAGGAAAGTGAATCCGGCAAACTACAGGCCCATCAGCCTGACCTCCATCCCAGGGAAGGTCTTAGAAAAAATCATCAAAGAGGCCATTCTTAATGGACGGACCAATGGTAACACCCTGAGGGATAGCCAGCATGGGTTTGTTGCAGGTAGGTCGTGCTTGACCAATCTCATTTCCTTTTATGACCAGGTGACCTACCACCTGGACAAGGGGGAAGAGATCAATGTCATATATCTTGACTTTAAAAAAGCCTTCGATTTGGTATCCCATGATCACCTCTTGGCAAAACTGCCAACTGCAGCCTCGGGTCCACCATGATCCACTGGCTGGGGAATTGGCTCCGTGGTTGGACCCAGAGGGTGGTGGTTGATGGAAGTCAATCGTCATGATGCCCTGTGACCAGTGGGGTCCCTCAAGGCTCTGTCCTTGGACCTATTTTTTTTCCACCTCTTCATTAATGATGTGGACATTGGAGTCAGAAGTGGACTGGCTAAGTTCACCAATGATACTAAACTCTGGGGTAAAGCATCCACACCTGAGGACAGGGGGGTAATCCAGGCTGACCTTGACAGGCTCATGAAATGGGCAGATGAGAACCTGATGGTGTTTAACACTGAAAAATGCAAGGTTCTCCACCTTGGGAGGAAAAACCTGCAGCATGTCTATAGGCTCAGCAGTGCTACACTGACTAGCAGTACAGATGAGAGGGACTTGGGGGTCAGGATTGACCACAAGATGAACATGTGATGCTGCAGCTAGTGAAGTGAGCAAAACCCTGTCTTGCATCCACAGATGCTTCTCAAGCAAATCCCAGGACATCATTCTCCCCCTGTACTCGGCCTTGGCGAGGCCGCAGCTGGAGTACTGCATCCAGTTTTGGGCTCCACAATTCAAAAAGGATGTGGAGAAGCTTGAGAGAGTCCAGAGGAGAGCCACGTGCATGATCAGAGGTCAGGAAAACGGACCTTATGATGACAGGCTGAGAGCTATGGGACTCTTCAGCCTAGGAAAGCGCAGGCTCAGGGGCAATCTGGTGGCCACCTATAAGTTTATAAGGGGTGTTCACCAGGATCTGGGGAAACGTTTGTTCACCAGAGCGTCCCAAGGGATGACAAGATCAAACGGTTAGAAACTCCTGCAAGACCATCTCAGGCTGGACATAAGGACGAACTCTTTACCGTCCGAGCCTCCAAGGTCTGGAATGGCCTGCCACCGGAGGTGGTTCAAGCACCTACTTTGAACACCTTCAAGAGAAACCTGGATGTCTTCTTTCTGGGATCCTATGGCCCCAGCTGACTTCCTGCTCCTGGGGCAGGGGACTGGACTTGATGATCTTCCGAGGTCCCTTCCAGCCCTAATGTCTATGAAATATATGAAATCTATGAAACTCCATTCTGAACTTGGTTGTGAACCAGGCTGAAACCCCTGAAAGGGTCTCACTGCATCTTTGTTGAAAAACTGCTTTACAAAGATGCTAGATGCACAAGTCCTTTTGAAGTCCCCTCCTGGGGCAGGTGCTCAAAAGTTAAGTGTTGGGCCACCTAACTTTAGGCAGCTAGTGAAACTATTTGGATCCTGCCCAAGTGGTAACAAGTTTATTAACCTGGTTTCTACCCCATAACTAAGACAAGGCCAAAAAGTTCACAGAAAAGAGGTGAAAGGACAAACTCATACAGTGAATTACCTCAGCCTAGATAGTAGGGCTGTGTGAAGCTCTGGTCTATGATTTGATTCAGCAGAGATTCAGCCTGATTCGGTGGCTGAATCTCCAAATCTGAATTGAATCAGAGGACCCTTTAATCTCTCCAAATCAAATTGGAACCCTCCAAATCGATTTGGAGAGATTAGTAAAGATTCGGATATTCGGACATAGAGACAGCTTTAAATGTTTTTTCTACATACCTCTAGGTAGCAGGAGCGCGTGAACATTGCAATGCTGGGGCGCATGGAGTGTCCCACAGAAGCACAGTGTACTCCCCAGCATGCTCAGCAGCAGGCACTTCTGGTCCACTTCCAGGTCCACCGGGGAGTGCTGCGTACTGGGGGGCTCAGTAACTGGTGCCTCCTGGGTTGGGGGGGGCACCCGGGGTCCCCCTGTGGCCGATTGCCAAGCCAGGGAGGACAGGGGGGGCCCCTGCGCACTCCCTGGCAGACCCAGAAGTGGACTGGAAGTACTTCTGGTCCACTTCCAGGTTCACCACTGAACACATGGAGGGCCCCCCCTGCCCTCCTGTGGGACGCTCCATGCACCCCAGCATCGCAGTGATCGCGAGCCATATCTGCTACCTCAAGGTATGTAGAAAAAACTTTTAAAGCTGTGTCTATGTCCAAATTGCTGATTCTCTGACTCAGCATCGAATCTTCAGATTTGGATTTGGCTGAATTGAATCAGGGACAGAGATCAGATTCAATTAATTGAATCACTGTCTCTGATTCTGTCAGAATCCAAATCCGAATCGAATAGGGCCCACTTCACACACCCCTACTAGATAGCAAGTAGCTGATTGACTCTTAATAAATGATCAAATTAGAAAGTTCATGGAAATTTACAGTAGAATAAACCATTTGATTTAATACAAAACCTGAAGTATTTCACAGGATTTAGATTAACTGTGTGGCCTTGTTGTCAGGATTTAGGCTGATATATTTTTGCCTGACAATGGTTACAAAGTAGCATTTTTTAAAAGAACATTCTTATTTTGAGAGTTCATTTAAGGAATTGATAAGCAAAGCCTATAGTTGTCTAAAAAAATTACTAGAATTCATTATTGCTGTCATATTGGGCACTAAAAGGCAAAATTATTGTTAATTCGGAACACTGAAATCATTCTAATGAAAACCTTTCCAAGATTACTATGTGCATAAAATGTGGTAAGTCATATCACTCAAGTAATTGCTCTGTGTTAGACTTCCTAAATAAGCTCTTGGACAAAGACATAATGAATTTTAATTGCATACAGAAAATGTTTGAATTCTAAGTACAGGTATAACATGCTGTGCCAGCTATTTCAGACCTGTTTTCTTATTCCTTACATTTCATTTTGATCACCCTGTTAAGAATAAGCTCATATGCACAAAGGGAATCATTTTTCTTTTAAATTATTAATTAAAAGATTAATGCATACCTCCAGATCTCCCATAAGAGCAATGTTCCAATATCTGGGCTGCTTTTAATGAGGTGTGCAAGAGTGATCCAAAAATTATTAGTTTCTGCAGTCACATTTTCAATGTTATTAAAAAATATCTAGCATCCAATGAAGCACAAACCTTACATTCCAGGTCCAGAACAACACATGGACTTATGTTCAATTTGAAATAGAGTTAATCAATATGAGAAATACCCATAGAGAATACTGCCCTACTTGAATGCCAGTTTTCCCCAAAAAGCCTCCTTAATTATGTGTTAAGATGACACAAAGGCTACTGAGCTTATTTCCTGGCACTGTATTTAAGCACTTTAAATACCAGTACTGGATTTCTGGTGGGAAAAATAGTATTTTCACACATTTTTTAGTACATTTATGATATGTGAAATACACCCACTTACTTGGGGAGGCATATGCTAGACCAGGAGTGTCAAACATACAGCCTGTGGCTGCATCCAGAAGAGCAAGCATGTGCCTGTTGCAGCATCTCAAAGCAGTCTGAGATGCTGCAAGAGGCACACTGGGAATGAAAAAATGTTTCCTGTGTTCGCTGCCTCAGTGTGCTGGGGCAAATAGGAGTAGGGCAAGGCTGCAGCAGTGTCTTGGACCCAGATTCTGTCTCCAGTAAGTATGGACGTGGAATTGGGGAACTGGGGGTAAGGAGATCGGTGTGGTGGGGGGTGGATCCCCCATCCACCTCTCTGCACAGTGAATAGCCTCTCCCTCCCCCTGCAGCAGCAGCAGCAGCAACAGCAGCAGCAGCAGCCAGAGAGGCACTCATGACCAGCTCCTGGCAGAGACCCTTGGGGGCTGCACATGGCACACGGTGCTGGGCCAGCCTACTGGTGTGCCTCCTCAGGCAGGACCAGGGTAGGTCTTACTGTCACCCGGGGTTTCCAGCACCACACACAAGAGCTGCACACCCTCAGGCCATGCCAGGTCCAGCCTCCACATGCCCCACACACCATCAGGCCAGGCCAGCTACATGGAGATAGGACCCATCCCAGCCCAAGGTCGCGCAGCTCTTGCATGCGATGCCGGGAGCCTGGCTGAAAGCAAGAGTGTCCTGGTCCTGTCCGAGGGCATACACCAGTGGGCAAGGCCAGCACCATGTGCCATGTGCAGCCACCAGGGGTCTCTACCAGGAGCTGCCTATGAGCGCCTGACAGCTGCTGCTGCTGCTGCTTCTGTGGGGAGGGCTGTGTACCATGTGGGGGGACCCACCCCACCCATGTAGTCCCTCCACACAGTCCACCCCATACCAACAGTCCTTCCCACCCCCATGCATTCCCCCCATACCCAAAACCCCCCCACAATCCACCCACAAATCCCACACCACCACCCACAAACCACCCCAAAAACACCTCACCCCCACACACATACCCATGATGAACTCCACACCCACAAACCCCACCCCCACACACCTTCTCCCCCAAACCCCACATCTCTTTCACAAATCTCACCCTGTGTGCCCAGCTGCAGACAGGATCAGACCTGCTGACAGGAACTGCAGTTGCTGGGGCAATTGCCACACCGCAGCCCTGCCCCCTCCCCACACGGGTCCTGGGACATGCAGCCCCAGAGTGAGGGGGCTTCTGGTCCCATAAACTCCTTGGGGGGGCTTCTGGTCCCATAAACTCCTTGGGTGATGGGCTGGTGGGGAGATGGAGGTAGCAGCAGGGGTGTGTGCGAGGAGAAAGAGAGATGAGTGCTGGAGTTGCGGGAGTGCTCCAGGTAGGAGAGGCTTCCAGAGCTGGGCTTAGAGCCCCGGGGCCCGCTAGGGCAGCCTGTGCAGCAGAAGGCCAGTCTGGAAGGGAAGGGGCTTGCCTCGCCCAGTCCCTGAGCCCCAGTCAAGGGATTCCCAGAAGCAGCGTGGGGATCACTGGGGCCTGGGCACAGACTCAGGGAGCAGAACAGTAAGGGATGGCACTGCTTGGAGCCACAAAGCAGTGGCTGGAACAGCTACAGCTGTACCCATGTCCTGGTGCAGGGAGGTAGCTGCCGCTGGGAGGGAGCTAGCTGGGGCAGGCAGGGACTATGGGTTAGGAGTGAGGGGCCTTGGAGGGGCTGTGGGTTGGGAGTGAGGGGCAAGGGCACAGGCAGGGGCAGGGCGCTGGCATCCCAGTGCTGCTCAGTGCTTCACTTCCTGGTGAGTGAAGGGGGCAGCTCTGATTTTACTATGATTAAAAAAACAAAACAAAAGCAAAGCACTGCTTCAGTGCCCATACCACAGCCCAGACAGCCATGTGGTCCCCATCTGGGTCTGACAGGCACGCAGCCATGGGGTCACAAGTCCAAGGGGGCAGCAGGTCAGAGCCAGTCAACAGCTCCCACTGCCAAACTGCTCCAGTGGGTAGAGGATGAAGGGGTCACTCTAGGTTGCGCTGCTTCAGCAGTCCACCTGGCACAAGGGGCTAGTGTCCCCAGATACTAACTGGCTGGACCTCAGAAGCTCCCTGAGCTGCTTGCTAAGGCAGCTTTTTATACTGCTGGGGCCAGCACAAGCACTTCTAGGTCCCCCTGGCTGAAGATCCAGGAGGAAATGGGCAGGATCAGTTTTCCCCAAGTGGCACAATTTGCCCCACACCAAAATGCATGTTAAGGCACATGTGCTGAGGTACAAATCCCTGACAGAAATTTGTACCACTGCTATTTGAGCTGCTGCAAGCACACTTGCCTGCATGTATGGACATGCCACATGAGGCAGATCTGGCCCATGGAGCCAGGGGCAATGCGTAGGGGGTGCACAAGGGTGCATGTGCACCCCCTGAAAGCACTAGTGCATCCCCTGCCAGGCCATGCTCCCTGTTTAACCAGTGGGCAGGGGGGCAGATGGGAGCACCAGTGCCCCATCTGCGAGCACCAGCCAGGGAGCAGGGCCACCAGCAAAAGCAACTGCACTGCTTCTGGAACTGGCCAAGGGACTTCCAGAAGTGGCACGGCTGCTTTCATGGTGAGTGGATTGGCCACTGGGGGCCCTCCCCGGTCAGCAGGATCAGCCAACGAGGGCCTCCCCTGCCCAGTCAGCAGGATCAGCAGCCGGGGGCTCCCTCCCCAGTCGCTGACTGGTGTCGGGGGAGCACGTGCCCCACCTGACTCAAGAGGCACCAGACACCCATGCATGGAGCCACATCACCCAGCCCACCTGTGAATTTCATAGTATGGAGACCCACTGGGGCATTAACTCCTGTGACTATGCAGTGCCTCTTGCCTGTCATCACTTACCCCACCAGCAAAGGTGGAGCCAAATCTGGCTTGTGAGGAGCCCTATGTTCAGTATCCTGCCCAGAGTACCAAACAAGTTTGACAACCCTGCTCTAGACTAGGAGTTAATTCATCTGCCACATGTAACCCCTGTACATATCCCTGAAAAGCACATCTCCTCAATTCTGTTGTTCTAATTCAGATGCCCATGTTAAACTGATGTAGTTTTCCTTTATTTCCATGATTTCTTGGACTAAATACTCATTTATTAACTGTCACAAAAATCCAGTCTGTACCAGGTTGCCCTCTTGAATAGTTAAACATTCACTCCCATGACATTAATTTGGGCTCAAAAGAGTAAGCCCTGAGTAATAATACTAAATAGACAAGAAGATGTTTGCCAAGAGAGATGTGCAAGTGATTTATAACAAGCAATACCCCATTCATTCTGATTTATTGTACTATTTTTAATTTGAACTTCACTCTTTCTACACACACACCTGCTAATTAACTGCTTCCTTTTGGTAGTAGCAGATACGAGGAATCGCACTGCAGGAACCCATGCAGTATTCCATAAATGTGGTATTTGGGGTATTCCACTGAACTAGCTCTACATGCTAACCATTTTTGTTGTTAATGCATGTATTTTATAATACTATCAATAAATGTTACACACTGTTGTTCAGTTAGTTTATTCAGCCTTATGTCTTTGGGGTGAACCATCATCTAATTGATAGATAGTAAGTTCATTGGATAGCCAAGAAATTGCCTGATATGTGCAGTAGTCAGCTAGCCCTGAGCCAGTATGTTCTTTTCCCAACCCCATCTGCTGCTGCAGTTAGTAATCGATTGCATCTATCAGCAGCCTTTCAAAGGTGTAGACAAATGTAACATGAGAACCTTCCAAAAGTAAGTTTCACTTGGAAACATTTCCATTGTTATGCCTGTCTACACCCTGAATAACAAGCAACAGTCCTTAATGAGATGTGAACAGAGAGAGGGGTGCTGAGCTTACCTCATTAAAGTAAAAAACTTTAAGAGATGCAAATAATTGAGGCATGTGTTCTACTACAAACAAGCACACCAAAATCAGTTTAGGGAGCGCTTTTAATATAGAACTAAATAGGATTTGTCAAATGGTTGTGCCATTTACGTGATTTAAATGGGCATTTTACATGGCTTACACCTGTATCTCACTGCCATCTACTATGCAGGGCACAGAATGTATGCAGGCTCTTAAGGCTCAATCCAAAAGCCATTAAAATGAACAGAACCTTTCCCATAGATTTCCCTGGTCTGTTGATCAGACCCCTAAAATTCATCCGTCTGTGTTAGAGAACCACCACTGTTTGTGAAGACATACAAGCATGTTGAAAAACAAGTCATGCTTGACATGCTATGGTAGATCTATGGGATTATGCAGTGAAAAACTTCCTTATTGTATGCAATACTTATTTTTTACTCATGGTAAATGAGTAAACTCTTTTTATCATGGTAAATGGTAAACTCTTCCCTCCTAGTTTTCCAAATCCTACCTATTTTGTTTTTCAAAATAAAATTTTTCAGTTGGGGCAGAAATTAAAGAAACTATTGAACATTCATTTTTTTTTCTTATGCACTGCGATTATAGATAGATGGATAGACAGATAGATAGATAGATTATAACAACATCATCTATATTATATTATATTATAATAGATAGATAGATAGATAGATAGATAGATAGATAGATAGATAGATAGATAGATAGATAGATAGATAGATAGATAGATAGATCATTTAAAATTGTATAAGCAATGGACTTGAACAATGGGTCATTTTATTCATTCCAAAGGATTTTATTTATGTGCTTTACAGCTAGTTGTAGAATATCTAAAATTGATAGTTGATGCAAAAAATTAAATAAAGCAGTGTATAGTTTAATACACTACTGCAAAGAAGAAGAAAAGAAATAAACATGATATAAAGATGATTTAGAACAGCATGAACTCTTGATTTCAATCTAAATATTAATATCCCTTAGTTTACTGGCCTAGTACTCAGAGGGAATGGGATTTTGTTCAAGATGATTCACTTGAGCAGGCTCTACTGACATTCAACATGTATATACTAAGCCCATTACTTGCAGGTTGTTCTTGTGTTCATTTACATTCTTTTCTATATTATATAGTTAGGGGTATCAATTACTGAAAAAATATTGTTTTAAAATAGATATAGTCCCTTGCATACAGCTGATTCAGAAAATATGCACACAATGTTGGCCCATTCCTCTCTTTAAGAAGGGAGAGGGGGATGTTAAACTGGGATGGGATGTTGCTTTTAAGCACAATCCATAATAGACAGCTAAATGCCATGCCAGCACAAGGGAAGCTTATGTTTAGGTAAGTGTGGATTTTTTCCAGCCTCCCTTCTAATACCATAACCATATCATAATTCAGATTCTGTCAGAGAAGTCTCACATCTTATTAGCCTTAAACGTCTCCCAATTTTCAGTGATAAGTCCATATCCAATCTACATTGTCCTTTGATCCATGATTCAAGTGGAAGGAGTGTTTTAACTTCTTCCCTAAGGCTAGGGACAGAAGTTACACATAAATTGGTATGAGTGATGAGAAACCCATTTAAACCTGTAACAGAACAGAAGTTTAGTGCACATAAACAGGTTTCAAAATGGCCAAACCTGGTTTAAGATAAACCTGGATGGATGCATTATCAGATTTAGAATAAATCACTCTATGGAACTTCTGTTTCAGGCCCACTCCAACTCAAGTTACGTCCCAGTCCCGCACCATCCCAGGATGCACTGGGGACCCCACTAACCTTCCTTTCAGGGCAGGTGGGCTAGCCTCAGCTGTGCTGTCTGCTCCAACAAGCTAGGGCCAGCCCCACCCCATGGCTGTCAGAGCTCAGGCAGCAATGCCTCTCTTCCCAAGCCTGGTCCTGCCTGCACCTGTCATCCCTGTGGGGCAGTGGGAGGGGAGCGAGGTGAGAAAACAGAGCCTCAAGCCCTGGTCTGTGAGGGTCATCCCCCCCACCCCCCCATCCTAGAACAAGCCGGCATGAGTCACTGACCCACTGGGAGGAGGGGAAAAGAGTCCCTCCTCCTGGCTGACCCCTGAGCCCAGCATCTGCTCATGTGGAAAGAGTCCCAACCTTTGTGGAGTCTCCTCTGGCCAGCCTAGCCCTGGTACCCTACCCTAGACCTGTCTGCCCAACTGCAGAGGGCAATTCCCTTCCCCTCCACCCCGCATGGATGCACCAACATGAGTCACTGACACATCAGATATCTGTGCAACTTGCACCAGCCTGGCCCCACAGGGGAGAAATTATCCTCATGCCTCCCCCTCCACCCACCTCCACAGATGGAAAACTAGAGCTAAGGGTGTCACAGGGTACCAAAAATATTTTTTGTATACCCTGCTCTATGGGCAGTCTGCCCAACTCTCTCCTGCCACTTCTTGATGTTAGTTGTTATAAAGAGTGTGGGAGGCCTCTCCTCCAACCCCTCTCTGGGCCTTCAGACACCTCAGTCTCACACAACCACTGTCTGGGCTACCAGCCCCCTAGGTTTCTCTCCTGGCCTCTCTCTGGAATGCTAGTCCCTTTGGTCTCTCATCCTGGACCCTTCTGTTCCCCCACCTTCCTGACCACTTTCCAAGCCCTTGGACCCATCTGGTCCTCCACTCTATTCCCAGCCTTCTCACTGGGTCATATTCTATCCCTGGCCACTCAACAGGCCACTGACCCTTCTGGTCCCACTACACTATTCCCAGCCCATCACTGGGGCCTTAGCCTCTTCTGATCCCACTACACTACTCCCAGGCCCTGGTCTTCCCTGGCCCGGTGCTTTTCTGTCAGGGTATGCTCCCCTAGCCTTCCCCCTCCACAGGGTCACACACAAGGCAGTGGGAGCTCAGGCTTTCCAGGGCCCATATTCACCTTTCCCTAGGGTGGCCCATACATGGCATTTCATGGATGCTGCCCCACCACAGGCAGCCCCACCATGCTAACTAACCCCAGTAGGGTGTAGTTTCAGGTCTTACCCAGGACTGCTCTCTGGCCCTCCTGGTCTTGCTTCTGGGCCCTCTCTTTGGTGTCATCTACCTCTCTCAGACTAGGCCACCTGGACCCACATCAATCTCACCTCCAGGCCCCCTTGGCTCTGTCTCTCTCTTGCACTCCTCTCCTTGAACTGTTCTCCTCAGATAGCCCAGTATTTTCCATCTTCATCCTGGGCCACATGCACCTGGATCCCTTCCTCTCAGCTTGGCCCCACAGGCCTTCAGCTTCTCCTAGGTCCTTTCCCCATCTCAAGCCAGTTGAGAACTCCCAGGCTCTCCCAGTTCTGGTAGTCTCCCTGTACAGGCCAGTTGAGATTCTGTAGGTCAGTCCTTCAGCTGTCAGCCCTCTCTCACCTATGTATCCACCCCCTCAAGTCCCTCCCTAGATCTCTCCCTCTCTGGGCTAATCTGGCACCTCCCATAAATCCTACAAAAGCAGCCCCCCTCTCTCTCAATAGACCTAGCCTCTCAATAGACCCCCATACTCTCAGCCACATTCTCTCTGGCCTTGTCCAACCTCTCTATAGGCCCTCAGACACTCAGTCCCTCTCTAAGGGCTCCCCTGGCCCCTCAATAGGCCCCTATACTCTCTTTGGACTCATCCAGCCTGTCAATAAGCTTCCAGATGCTCAGACCCTCCCTAAAGTCAACCAACTTCAGTTGGCTAAAAAAAGACATGTAACCCAGGTGCACCCAAGTAATGTGCTCCCCTCTCCAGATAGACTAGATGTGTGGCAGGCAGGAGTGCTGTGAGAGGGATTTGCAATATGCAGGCCAGAGCCCTCTATTACCTATAGAATCATGCCAGGACAAGAGATACTTAACTATATACAGATTTATTAATATATATAAAAATTAAAGGAATTGATATTTAATAAACATGTATATATACAAATATACAATTATCATAAAATACTACAGTCCAAAAGATAAAGCCTGAAAGATTCCACCCCTTCAGATACCCCAAGCAATGTGTTGATAATCAGTTGATTTAAAATAGACAAACAACAGGTAAGTACAGTCAAGCACATATAAATACAATTAAACAACAGTCAAAACACAAATATACATAAGTTATTATAAGTAAGTATATATAATCCAGAGAAATCCAGAGCAACCTAAGGGCAAAAAGGGGGGCATATAAGCAGTGGAAACAGGGAGAGATTACTAAAGAGGAGTATACCTCCTCAGCTCGCAGTTGTAGGTAGGCAGTTAGAAAGGCCAAAGCTACCATGGAGCTGAGGATGGCATCCCAAGTTAAGGATAACAAGAAATTGTTTTTCAGATATATAGGGAGTAAAAGAAAGGCCCAGGGCAGAATAGGACCGCTACTGAATGGGCAAAAGCAATTCATGACAGACAGGGGGGACAAGGCTGCCCTCCTCAATGAGTTCTTTGCCTCAGTTTTCCTAAACGAGGGGCAAGACAAGTCTCACAATGGGATTGGAGAGAGGCAGCAGCAGGGCACCAGACTACCAAGTGTTGACCCTGAGATGTTGCAGAGTCACTTGGAAGAACTGGATGCGTTTAAGTCAGCGACCCCGGATGAGCTCCATCTGAGGGTACTGAAGGCACTGGCTGATGTCATGGCACAGCCACTGGCAAGAATATTTGAACACTTGTGGTGCACAGGCCAGGTCCTGGAGGACTGGAAAAGGGCCAACGTGGTCCCTATTTTCAAGAAGGGGAGGAAGGAGGATCCAGGCAACTATAGGCCAATCAGTCTCTCCTCCATCCTTGGCAAAGTCTTTGAAAGATTATTAAGGCTCATATATGTGAGAGCCCAGCAGGAAAAATTATGGTGAGGGGAAACCAGCACGGGTTCATAGCAGGTAGATCATGCCTGACTACTCTAGTCTCTTTTTACGACCAGGTTACAAAACACGTGGACGCAGGAGTAGGGGTTGACATCGTCTACTTAGACTTCAGGAAGGCCTTCGATATGGTATCCCACCCCATACTGGTGAACAAGTTAAGAGGCTGTGACTTGGATAATTACACAGTCCGGTGGGTGGCATATTGGCTGGAGGGTCCCAGAGAGTGGTGGTGGATGGGTTGGTATCGACCTGGAAGGGTGTGGGCAGTGGGGTTCCGCAGGGCTCAGTCCTTGGACCGATACTCTTCAATGTCTTCATCAGTGACTTGGACGAGGGAGTGAAGTGTACTCTGTCCAAGTTTGCGGATGCTACAAAACTGTGGGGAGAAGTGGACACGCCGGAGGGCAGGGAACAACTACAAGCAGACCTGGACAGGTTGGACAAATGGGCAAAAAACAACAGAATGCAATTCAACAAGGAGAAATGCAAAGTGCTGCACCTAGGGAGGAAAAATGTCCAGCATACCTACAGCCTAGGAAATGACCTGCTCGGTAGCATGGAAGCAGAAAGGGATCTTGGAGTCCTAGTGGACTCCAAGATGAACATGAGTCGTCAGTGTGATGAAGTCATCAGAAAAGCTAACTGCACTTTATCGTGCATCAGCAGATGCATGACAAACAGAGCCAAGGAGGTGACACTTCCCCTCTATCGGGTGCTGGTCAGAATGCAGTTGGAATACTGCATGCAGTTTTGGGCACCGCACTTCAAGAGGGATGTGGATAACCTGGAGAAGGTCCAGAGAAGGGCCACTCGTATGGTTAAGGGCTTGCAGGCCAAGCCCTATGAGGAGAGACTAGGGCACCTGGACCTCTTCAGCCTCCGCAAGAGAAGGTTGAGAGGCGACATTGTGGCTGCCTATAAATTCATCATGGGGGCGCAGAGGGGAATTGGTGAGGCTCTACTCACCAAGGCGCTCCTAGGGTTCACAAGAAATAATGGCCATAAGCTAGCAGAGAGCAGATTTAGATTGGACATTAGGAGGAATTTCTTCACAGTTAGAGTGGCCAAAATCTGGAATCGGTTCCCAAGGGAGGTGGTTCTCTCCCCTACCCTGGGGGTCTTCAAGAGGAGGTTAGATGGGCATCTGGCTGGGGTCATCCAAACCCAGCACTCTTTCCTGCCTATGCAGTGGGTCGGACTCAATGATCTATTGAGGTCCCTTCCTACCCTAACATCTATGAATCTATGAATCTATAACCATCAGGGAAGGGGTCCCAGTAAGTCCCTTTCAAGTTTATGCTTAACACTCTATTGAACTATCAATATACATAAATAAAATGTTCACAGGATATAAGACAATCTCTCACAAAATATAAGGCACTTCAATAACAGGTCAACCTCAATTCTATAATTACCCCATGGCTCAGACTGACCATGGGGGCATGGGCTGCGCTACGGCCTGCAGAGGGAAGAGAAACCCTTTGTGATCCCCGACCTGTGGCAGGCGCAGGGACTCATTCCTAAGGTAATTCCAGAGCCTGGGAGCTCCTTTCAGCTCAAGCTTCCCTGAGGAGAGACTGCGTAACTGCCAGGGTAGCTCCCCTCCCCTGTGGGAATCCCTTCCCCAACAACTCATGACTCCATGGGCATGAATGGGTGGTCCTCATCCCCTCAACTGAGGCATTTCTCACATGTGGGGCCTCCCAGGCCACGGGCTCTCCTTGGGCCAACACCCACAGGTGGCCCCGTGCACCATCGCATGCACGGAGGGATTGGCCTTCTGCTCACAGTTAGGGGCTCAGGCCGCCTTCTGCAGCTCCAAGGTCCCAGGTCCCCACCTGGGACCAGCTATGCACCATGCTCCCAAGGTCAGGGTCCCACCAAACCACACCATGGCACACTGCTGGCTCCGGGTTTCCAGTCTCATGCCAGGGGCTGCAGACCCGAGCTGCCTCATGCTGCTCCCAGGGTCTGGGCTCCGTGCACTGGCCGTGCACCGGGTCCCTGGCCTCATGCCGGGGGTTGCAGATCTGAGCCGCCTCATATGGCTCCCAGGGTCTGTGCTCCATGCGCTAAGCCATGCACTAAGCCATGCACTGACATTGCGTTCTCTGGTTCCCCAGGTCCCACATCCTTTCTGTAGTCGGGGACCCAAAACTGGACACAGTACTCCAGATGTGACCTCACCGGTGCCAAATAGAGAGGAAGAATCATTTACCTTGATCTGCTAGCAACACTCCTACCTACCAATTCAGCCCAGTGTGCCATTAGCCTTCTTTGCAACAAGAATACATTGTTGGCTCATATTCAGCTTACGGTCTACTGTATCCCCCAGGTCCTTTTCTGCAAAGCTGCTGCTTAGCCAGTCAGCCCCCAGCCTGTAGCAGTGCATGGGATTGTTCTGTTCTAAGTATAGGACTTTGCACTTGCTCTTGTTGAACCTCGTGAGATTTCTTTTTGGTCCAATTTGTCATGGTCTCTCTGAATCCTAGCCCTACCTTCCTAAATATCTACTACTCTCCGCCCCAGTTTGGTGTCATCTGCAAATTTGCTGAGGGTACACTTTAACCCATCTTCCAGGTCATTAATGAAAATATGAACAAAACCAGCCCCTGGTACAGTCCACTGGATACCTGCTGCCATCTAGGCATCAAATCATTGACTACTACCCTCTGAGCCCAATGCTCCAGCCAGTTTTCTACCCACCTTACAGTCTATTCATCAAAACCATACTTCCTCAGCTTGTTTGCTTCTAAATCATCAATGACTGTCTCGCATATTGAGATTTAAACACACACAATATTATTATAGTTTGACATCAAAGAATGGTTATGCATCAGAAACCTCTCTTTAAGAATCTGAAGCATCCAAGATTATTTTGTACTGATATTAAATAGCTTGATGCTCTTTTAGGTCAGGAAATAAGACTGGGATTTTCCTTTTACTTGTATTGAATTTACTTCTCCATAACTCTACTGATTCTCATTATTCTAGATTTATGCAAGTGTAACTGGCCATAATCAGGATCACTGAAGCTCAGATTTCCATGGTTTTTAAGTGAAGTTAGGATATCAGTCAGTATGCCAACCAGTATCTATCATGTATCAGCCAGTATGCCAACAAGTATTCCTGAATATGCTTAATGAAATGCTGAAAGGCCTTCTAATATTATGAACCTAAAGAATAGTCTATTAAGTGGTCTCAAGATGCACTAAGTGTATCTGTATGACTTCTTGATCATACAGGCACTTGAGAAGGTAGTCAGCCAAGAACATAATGGTAGCATATTTAATTTGGTTTTAAAATCTCTTTATGTTATTTTGCATTACTTATCAAATCTCCTGCAACTAAAGGCATATCACAGAAGTTCAAGAACCCATTGCCTCCTCCCCAGTGAACTGGAGAAACTAGAGGCTTCCTCAATTCCATAATTCAGTAAGTGTGTCTTTATTTGTTTCTATTTTTAAATACCAGTGCTTGGGGTGATTTATATTTTTTTCTATTTCTGGAATTTGTAATGCTTGATCTTGCTTGTTCAAGGCCATTTATCTTCCTCGCAAGAGAAGAACTGAACTGAAGGGAATTATATATACTTTAAAGATGATGACTCAGTTTTAAGGATGATGACATCATTCATTTTGATTAAGTGAATATTTTGGACATACAAGTGTCTAAGAAAATAGTATTACTTCCCAGCATATAAAACCCCTGAATGTACAGTACAGTTTTTATCTATTTCATATCAAGATTACATAATGCTTATGCTACCTCTGTTGCTTACATTTTCATGTTAACAAAAAATATAAATTTGATGAGATGTCAGTTCAGGGCAACTAGTCTGAAATTTGTAAAACTATGGATGTCATGCAGGATATACAGATGCAAAAATGAAAATTCTCACAATGTACAAATTAACAAATTGCAGACCAATCCTTAGGAAAGTATGAAAACAAAAAGTTCATATTTGATGGACAGAGCATAATTTCAACAGTACTAAGAACATAGGAATTAGCATACTAGAACAAAAACAATCTTCCATCCTACCTGGTATCCTCTGGCAGCAGCAAGTTGAAAATTTAAGAAAAAGGGAAAAAAAGGATTTAATTTTGATATATAGAAAGTTATATATGTAATAATATATTTATATGAATGTTATAGTAATGCAATATATTTAATATAATTATATATTTCATAATTAATATATACATAATATCATGATATGTATTATGATTATCTAACATCTCCCTGTTTCCATATACAGACCAGTTCAAGTCCTGAATTATAAAAATGAAAACCCTTCTCAATTTTTGTCTTTGATATTTTAAACAAAATACAAACAAAATATTAAACAAAATATTTACATGTTGTATTAGTTTTGATAAATTAATTTAATATATTTCATAGACATTAGGGCTGGAAGGGACCTTGGAAGATCATCAAATCCAGCCCCCTACCCCAGGGCCAGGAAGTCAGCTGGGGTCAAAGGATCCCAGCAAGATAAGCATCCAAATGTTTCTTAAAGGAGTCCACAGTAGGTGCTTGTACTACCTCTGGAGGCAGTCTGTTCCAGGACTTGGGGGCTCAGACTGTAAAGAAGTTCTTCCTTATGTCCAGCCTGAAATGGTCTTAGAGGAGTTTGTGACCATTTGAACTTGTCATCCCTTGGGGCGCTCAGGTGAACAGGTGTTCCCCAGATCCTGATCTACACCCCTTATATACTTATAGGCTGCCACCAGATCCCTGCTGAGCCTGCAGTTTTCCAGGCTGAAGAGTCCCATGGCACTCAGAAATGAATTTGGTAACCTAGAAATGAACTTAAAACAATTATTGATCTTCCAAGGTATTCTATAGTAGATATGATTTTTGCCATGAGTTAATTAGTATAAAACTTCAAGTATATTTGTTTTAAACTTCTAATCTCCTTCCCTAGCCTCCTACCCACATATCATAATAGCCTTCCATACCTTTACCAAAACATGGATGTGCTTGTCATCCACTGTAGACTTTTCTTCCTACCCTGACATCAGTTCCTGTCAGGATAGATCATTCTACTTGGGTTCCAGTTTGTAAGGCTTTAAAAACAGGAAAGGCCCAAGATCTGAGCTTCTGGGGTAGATAATAATCTCCGTCCCCATCTCTTCTTCACTGAAGAATGTAAAGGCTGAGTACCATTTTTCCAAAAATAGTGTGCCTAGTCTTCCATTCCTAAGGACAGACATCTTTAGGTATAGTGCTATCCCAGCAAATCAAAGCCTTTAAAGGATACAGTACAATTTAATTATAACAAAGCCTCACTTGTAACAATGCTAGCATCAGAAACCATTTTTTAAATTCTGATAATGCACTACATTGACTAAACCTATTACATCAAACAGCCTCTTTTAACAAACTTTTCTCCTAGTCCTATGGAGCTTCATTATAATGAGACTGTTCTGTAATTCACTAGCAACAGGTTACCTCCTGTTTACAGTAAAGATATTTGCTGATCTTTATTCTACTGTCCATCCAGAAAGGAAAGGCATAAAATTAGAATTTAATTTCAACTATTCTTGTGACCAAAGCCCAGATCCCCCAAAGTATTTATGTGCCAACTCCAATTTAGATGTCTAACTTCCTACTGATTCCCCACTTGGATTTGAAATCAGTGCTTTGAATGCCTTTGTGGACCTTGGACCCAAGACCAAATGCACAGAACATTTAATGGTTAAATCTAAATAGTAGTTAATAGTTATTCAACTGTTGTTGAATAAGCTGTCTTTAATCTTTTCATTCTTTTTTTTTTTCCTCAGTGATTCTTAATTTTACTTAAAATATAAAAAAGGAGCTAAAAAACACACTGCCTCTGGTCTGCCAAACCAAATGTTAATTGAAGACACAATACATAACCTATGCTTTCAAGTTCATATGCACTAGCACAATACTGCAATGTTTAAGTTACATATACTCCAGGGGAATAGTAGCTCCTTTAAAAATACAGAATATCAAATTCTTCTTTAGAAGACAGCATCTGTGAAATTCCAAGTAGAGCCCAGCATATGTGTAATACAGAGGATATCCCCAAGCAGACACAAGAATATATTTTCTACAGTGCAATAAAGGGTACAGTAGTAGATCTCATGCACAAGTCTTTAACTCACAGTTCTCTTTAAAATGCTAAGTAGGAACTGTCTGGTTAAAACTGTAGAATATCAAATTAAGAACATTCCTTTAAAATGTCAAAAGCCACATCTCTGATACAGATGAGAATTCACCATCTGTCATTGTGATCTTCAGGGTAAGCATTTATGTACGTGCTACCCATTCCTGTTAAAAAATGTGAGATTTGCTTTCTACTTTGATGTATTTTAGTAGCATCTGCTCTGCAGCTCCATTTCCTATTATTAGTTAAGGAATTACACAATGAGAGGAGTCTAGTGAACCTTAGGTTACATTTTTGCTTTAGACTGCAGCATAGCTTAAAGCAGTATATCCTGTTCCACAGAATTCTGGTGTTCCAAAATAGGTCATCAGGGGTTTTGCAAAGAGACTGGGAGTAATGGCAGACCTGACTGAAACAAGGTGTGCCACCATTGCCACGTTAGGTCACCTGCTCCTCATCAGATCACATGGACCATGGAGCTGGGGTAGGGGTTCCAATGCAGAAGTGATATGAAAGGGTTCTATTACTTTAGGAAGTTTGAAAACCGCTGGTTTCAGGTTTTAAACCAAGTTCCTCAGATACTGGAAGCAATTTAGCTGTAGAAGCATAGGGCTCCATGTAGGCTAATTCATCTGCTTCTTGCCTGAGTAAATTAACCTATACTAAATTTCACGATGCTGTAGCATAGGGGTGGGCAAAATACAGCCCACCAGGCACTCTCATCTAGCCCATGACACCCACCCCACCCAATTAATTATGCCCTGCCCAGCCCTTCCCCCCCCCCACCACAAGGCTAGGAGCAAGGCACCCACATGTACACCCCCCCCCCCAAAGTACCCTTTTGCACCTCACTCCCACCCTCTTGGGCAGAAGGGACATGTCCAGCCAGCAGCAGCTTCCAGCCAGGGCTCCTGCTGTGGCTGTCCCATGGAAACCTGCTTGGCTTCCTGGAAATCCAACTCACTTGAGGCAGCAGGTAGGAAAGCAGCAGGGCTGGTGGGGGGTGGAGTTACAGCTGGGCAGAAGCACAGAGCACAGCATGGAGGAGTCAGGGCACTCATGCCTGGTGGGCCATGGTTCTGGCCAGCTCTGTGGGGAGGGGGAGAGCACAGCCCACCCAGCTGCCTCTCTCATCTGGGCTTTGCACCACATGCTTGCAACTCCAGCACTCGTGGCAGGAGAAGCCCCACACCAGAGCCTGCCCTGTGCTGCACCGGTCCCCGCACTCTGCTGAGAGTAGAGGGAGCCATGTTTCCTGCTCCCCCATGGAGTCCAGCATGGGGCTTCCCCACTGTGAGTGCAGAAGCTGCAAGCATACGGCACTGAGCTCCTATGATAGACGCAGCCAGCACTGTGGGTGAGGAGTTCATCCCTGGTACAGCTTGCTCAGCCATCTCTATCACAGGGTCTCTGCACCACATGCCTGCAGCTTCTGCACTCACAGTGGGGAAGCTCCATGCTGGATTTCATGGGGATGCAGGGGCCAGGGCTCCCTCCATCCCAGGCGTAGTACAGGGACTTGCACAGCAGGGGCAGGGAAGGCAGCCAGCTCTAGCGCAGGGCTTCCCCCACTGCACAGAGCTGCAGGCCCTCAGCGCATGGTGTGAAGCCTCCACGATAGAGGTAGCCAAACAGGCTGCACTGTGCTCTCCCCTCACCCTCACCACGTGCAGTGATGGCTGGAGCCACGCCACACTGGGCACAAGCGCCCTGACCTCCCTGCCTGCTGCTGCTGCCAGCAGCAGGGGCTGCACACCATGTGGGGGAGTGGGGGAGGGGCCCCTACACCTCCACCCTCCTTCACACCCCACACACCCATACCCTGCCCCCACAACCCCCATCTACACATGCATACACCCCAACATACCCTCTGCCCCCTACGCAGACACACCCTCTCACAACCCCACCACACACCCTACCATACACACATGCATGCATGCACACTCACCACATGCCAAACCCCACACCATATGCACACAATATAAAAGAGTGACACTTTGATTTTTAGTTATTATGCAATCCCTTCTATATACAGTACACAATCACAAGTCATGACAAATATTTCTTGTAATAAAATTTAAATATATTATAGTCGGTGCTTGACTTCTAGTGTATGATTTGTTTTTTTTCCGGTTCTAAAATGGCAAACCCGTCTCCCAAAAGGAGTATTTGGGGAGGGAACAGGGCAGCAAGGGGAAGGACTTCTGGTGGGAAAGGTCAGGGGTTAGGAGGCAGGACTTCTGGTCCCATTGTGGTGACCAGGGGATGGCGCAACTGTCAAGAGGCAGGGTTACCTATGTAGCCCCCAACAGCTCAACAAAATTTGTTAAGCGTCCCTCCACCTGAAATAATTGCTCACCCCTGGTGTAGCAGGTCTGTTTCTGGTACCCGAGCTAGGTTTAAAAAGTTTAAAAAATCCTCTAACTCAGCTATCCCCTAAAGCACTCTATATACTTATAGAGGAGCCAACCAGCTGGATAACATGTTTCAAAGTTACAAATACATTTTTGGAAAGAGAGAGAAGCCTCTACTTCCCAGAAAATGAAAAGCAATTGTTGTGGACAATGAGAACCCATGACAAATAATAATGTACCATCTCAGGGGTCTACCTTTTCAGAAATGATTTTGTTTTGCTACTTAAATTTTTAGAAGCTTAAAATGAAACATCCTGAAGGAGCCCCAGTTTTCTGGAAATGCTGAACCTATCCCTCTGAGAATATATCTATACTTAAAGTGCCTCAGGCTGAACATGCAAAATGGGAAACCCCCAAATCAATAGCAACTTCAAATAGAAAAAGGTGGCCTGCTATTTGTATGAAGGAAATTGAGAGGGCTTCCATAGTCTGCAAAACCATTCACCTGACCAATTTAGAATGATGAGAGCACTGAATTGCTCTCAGGCTGTGCAACAAATCTCACTGTCACAATTCCAATTTGTCCATTTGCAATCACAAGTTCAGTAAAATCCCCATGTATAAGACAGAGATGTTTGCATTTACTTTAAAAAGTCATCTCTTGTAACCTAATTCTTTCACAATTGTCTTTTGTTCAGCCTGCAAGTAACATTTACTTCAATTCTTCATAACCCCTTGAGAATTTGATTCCTTGCTTCTGGAATTGTATAAGGTATGTGCACAGCCTGTCAGCAGGTCATGTGTATTCTGCCAACCAAGCCTAATAGATTTTTTACTTTTCATCAGTGGATTTTGAAACAGCATGTTGTCTGCCAAATTTGCTAAAAAGCTTTCTACAGTATCACATTTTCAAAATATTCATCCTGTCAAAGCCACAGCTCAATATGTCTGCTAAAATAAGAACCTGTGAGAAGCGTGCAACAGTGTTGGCATTCATTCTGAAAATAATAAGTATGTCAACAGAGAGGGTAGGAAAAAAGAGAAAGAGAAAGTGCAGTTATCTTAAATATGATTTCCTAAAATCTGAAGAACCTGCAGGAACTGTATGTGAAAGTATGATTCAATTTCAAATGAATGCCCCCAGGATCCCAGGTGTTAACATATAAATAGGTTTCATATAGAAGAATGACACTGAAGAAAAATTAAAAGTAACACTTGACTGCAACAGTGATCAATATTAATGCAAAAAAACAGTTATTAACTACTATAATTTATCCTTTAAAATGTTAGCTCATTGTAAATTTTCCTGCATCTTTCCTGAATGTTAATACCTACAACTTTCATCTATAATGTTGGAAGACTATACTTATGTATGATCATGGGTAATTTTTTTCATTGCTCATTTCAATAATTGATATGTATAGAGAAATAGAAAAAAAAAATTCTGGGAGTTTTCTGTTAACCAAAATACATCTCAAGTGCCAACAAGACAATGTTTATACTTACTGTGAAATACAGCTGGTATAACTTTTACTTTTCTATGCTACCATATTTACTTGCGTACCATATACACTTTTTCCCAAAAATAGCCATCCAAAATTGGGGCGTGATTTTAAGCAAAAGAGCTGATTTCCACGTCAGAATGGAGGCATGGGGATGCTGGAATAGAGGTTGGGGGCTGGCTCCCTCAAGGCAGCATGTCTGCTGCACAGCCGAAAGTTAGAGGCTTAGCCCAGCACAGCTGCTGCCAAGTTGTCAGTGGCTGTGGCAGGGTTAAGCCTCTATTTTTCATCTGTGCAGAAAGGAAGGATGAGGGGTGCTGATGAGTAGACTTTACCCCTGCTTCAGGCAACCAGAATTCAGCCAAAAAAAAGGTGCATGTCTTATTTGCAAGTGTGAAGTATATGTGTTATGCTATGATTTTGATACTGCATACAACTTGTGGTTACCAGGGTTCCGTGTGTAAACTGTTTATTAGAAACCTTTACCTGCATGCTTAAAACGTACAAAAAAGAGGTAGCCCATAAAGTCAGGGTCAGCAAACAAAAAGCCAAGACCATCTCCTCGGAGATAAAGAAGTTAAAAAAGTTATCTTTTTATTTCAAGAAAACAAATCCTTTAACATATATATTTTGAACAATCTCTTGACTTTCAAAGAGTAAGGATGATCCATTCTAGTGCAAAGAAATTGAGGAATGTAGTATCAGAGCTATAAATTATGACATTAAAATCAGGTAATTTGTTGTCCCCAGGAAATAATGATATCATAGGCCACGTTAGGCTTAGCCCCTCACTCCCAACTAATTTTGCGGCAGCCGGCAACATCAGCAGCACCATGGCACAACCGTCTTGCAGCGCCTGGTGATGCTCAGTGTGCAGCCAGGTCAGAGCCCCACCCATACTCAGTTCCACACTGCCCCATTCCTCCAGCCCCACCGCCACACCCTGCCACCATAGCACCATACCCAGCACCCCCACCACATGCTCCTCACTCCCTGCCCCCCACAATTAGTATTTTTTCCCACTCTTGGGTCATTCATCCAAGAGTGACTTTTTGAGATACATTCTGTCTACCATATCAGGACACAGTAAAGAAAGATATTTGATGAATATATGAATAAAATGAAGAATAAAATATGTTACAGAAATGTTGAGTGAAAAATGCAGCCTCTCTTACTATTTGAGAAGTATATGATAACTGCTTAATTTATTACATATTCAGTGCTCTATGAACCTCAGATGGCTTGAAAGGTCCTATGGAGGATACCTTTTCACCCAACTAATTATCAGGAGCAAACTCTCCTGTGATTTACATTGTGTCTGGCTTTGTAAATGACTAACAGCATTTGAATGTATGATGAATTTACCAAAGTATTTTTGAGTACAAATCAATGGGACTCTGGTCTATATTCAGTGCACCAATTCATAAGACACTGGTGATAAATTATCCCATTGACAAATTAACTTTCACCCTGTGTCACAAGTGGGGTCTTAGTCCATGCCCTTTTGCAAGCAAGAGCTTCTTCTTTAAACCTCAAAGATTATCTCTATACTGTCTCAGCAGCTTCTGGGAAATGTTTAAGTCCCTCTCGCTTTGACACCCAATTCCTTCCTCTCCGTCCATTGATTTCCCAAGTGGGTGGGGGGGGGAGCTCCAGAGCCTCTCCTGCCTTACCCCATGTAGGCAGTACCCAACCTGGCCCTGAATTTACCAGGGAGATGACCACCAGGGTGCTCTGCAGTCCACAAGATCCCAAGCCATCCTAGGATTAAGCAACAGGCCTGCAAGCAAGCAGCATGTCCCCCTGCATGCTCATCTCCTCGCCCCACAGCCGGGCAGATAAGTGACGCACTCCCCATGCACCCATTTCCTGAATAGGGCTGAGAGCAGGAAGCCAGGCACTACCTGGGCCCAGTGCCCGGGCAGGGTGGAGAGAAAGCAGGCAGCATGCCACCTAGAGCCCAGAGGCCACAGTTGCAGCCAATGATGAGCCCCACAAGGACTCGCAGCACCTGGAGGTGGCCACAGGCCATGTGGGGGCCTGCAGGGGTCCAAGTTGGCTCAGGACAACCTGGAACTTCCCTTACAAAGCAGCAGCAGTCCCAAGCAAGAGGAAGCACTGGCATAGGCACTGAACTTTTCTGCTTCCCTCCACTGGAGCCAAGGGTGTCTCACTGGAGACTAGCCCAACCCTGGCTCCCATGACAGGAACCTGACTATCCTGTGGATGCTGGATGCCAGGTACCTGCAAGGCCTCAGAGGGCAGCATAGTACCCATGGCCCCAAATCACCCAAAGGAGTTGGCCTGATACCTGCTCACCCTGTGAGCCAGGCTCACAACTGGGGGCGAACCCTAAAGAGCCTTAGGAGCCTAAGGAGAAGGTGGATGCACACTGCAAGGCCCATGAGTAAACTATAGACACAATTATTTATGTTGTACTGCTTTATTAATTTCTATGCAGTATGGATGTCATTGGTGGTAGACCCTTGCCAGAGTGACAGAGCTCGGTCAGCTCACATCAGGCCCAAATCATTCAGGTTTTCTTCCCATGTCAGACCTTTCTCCTGTCATGTGAAGGCAGGTACCTAAGGGACCAGGCACCCACCCCAACACCATCACAGGAATGCCTGAGTAGAAAGAGGTGGACTGTAAGGGAGGTGGAGCCCCACAGAAGATGCCCAGACATTGAGACCTGCTCCCATCCCAGTGTTCCTCACATCAGTCAGGTATCACCTCCTGATAGCCTGTTCATTAGCAGCAAGTTGTGGCAGGTGGGATATAGCTAAGGAAACTAAACACCCATTGAGAGTGTGGCACCTGGGCCTCATGCCAGTATGGCCCATCAGTCTTTGTACCATTTCAATAACTTCTGGATGTCTCGGACGGCCGGAGCCAACTTGAGGTGATTTTAGAAATTACTCGTTCGCTGGGCGGGCTGGTGAATGGAGAGGCAGACAAAGCTTAGTGGTTGCAAAAACTTTACTTACGCCACTTGTAGCCACGACGCAGGTGGTCCAGTCGTCTGAACAACTATGTGAGTTGCTCCAGCTGGCAAGGCTCAAGCCAGTCAATCCGTCCACAAATTAAGCCGGCAGGGAAAGGGTACGTCGAGGATTGCACTCGGCAACGGGGAGAAGAATCAATAGGTGATCAGTCTTTCGATCAGCTCAGCTGCAAGTCAGATCTCTTTAGTGGCACTCTGCAGCGTGCTCAAAGTTCTCCGACTTGGGCAGAAGTCGCACGAAATTTTAAACGGCTAGCAAGCCAATTACTAGCCGCCACATAGGAATAATTTAGAACTGGCCAATAGCGGGACACAAATTTGCATTCAAATGGAGGGAACTCTCTTGCACCGAGGTTTTTCTGTTACAACAGAAACCCTTTGCGTGCAAGAGGCTCTCATGTGGCGGGAAAATTCCATCGTGCCAAGGCACAAAAATCATTGGGTTGTGACGCTGGATACTCTTGTAATGTAAAATGATTTGTATACAATGCAACAAAGATTTAAGCTTAAACTTTATTTAAATGAATTTAGAAATTCAGTATCAGGCAGTGTTTTCGCAGTTTCCTTACAAAGACAAGCCATTTCTCCAAAAGTCAGTTAAAGAAAGAATGCTGGCTCCTCTACTATCTGACTATTTAAGTTTAAAGATTCTCTTTAAGAATTAAGCAAGTTTTGAAAGGTACTTTGGGAACTAGAAATCTTCTGTACAAAAAAAGGTAACAAAACATTATTTAGATATTACTGTAATAGAATTTCAACTCTTACTAAACCCTGGTAAACCAAGGTAAAAAACAAGAACAACCTCCTCTATGTATCATGAATACAGCAAATTCACTTGGCAAAAAACACATGGGAAGTCTTTCTTAGTGGTTGCTCCTCAGCTCTGGAACTCCCTCACACTTGAGGCCTGGCAGAGCCTGAACCTGGACATCTTCCAAAAAGCACAGTAAGACCTAATTATATAAGTGGGCATGTAGCAAGCAAGGCTAAAATGGGATAGTGTTTAGGGGGGTCTTGTTTTATTTTGTTTTTCAAGAAGTTTTGTTCTCTTTCTAAGTTATTTTGTTTGCTTACTGTAAACCACCTGGACCCTTTATTGGGAAGGGCAGTGTGTAATTCTGATAAATAAAAAAAAATAGATAAAATAAATGGATAGCTCAGAAAAATGGCCTGAATAAAAATTTAAAGCAAATAAACATATGAAAAAAGCAGCAGCCACAGAAAAAAGAAATTATAGTACAACATTAGGGGGAAGCAACCTTCCAGTTCAGACAATATCATCCCCAGGACTTCAAAACTGGAAGTCACTGCCAAATAATACGATTTTTTCTTTTCCTTTTTTTTTTTTTTAACTGATTTTAATGAGATAATGATTTTTTTTTTTTTTGATAATTTGAGATACCACCAGCTTCTCCTGTTAAAATCCAAATTACTTAAGCTATTCATTTCTGGAAAGGAAACATAAGCTAACATTTGGTAACCAGAGAAAACTAGGAATGTTTGACTCATATTTAATATTCTTGATACTCGTTAGTTTCCCTGTTTCAGGATAACGTCTTAAGTGATTTATTTTTCTGAAGCTGATTTAGATATTCTCTTTGGTTCATATGACTTAGTTAAGATCACTCATATTGACCTATTTATGAGTTGTTTAGCTTATCTATGATATTACCAAATAGAATACATCAAGTCTTACTGAGAAATTCTTTGCCAATTTGTAAATAACCTTAGTTATCTAGGGGGACAGACAGATGCACAATGGGCACGTCTACACATGCCATTAGGTGGTAGCAATAAACTGTGGAGCTTATTATTCCGCAGTTTATTGCTCCAAGGAAGCTTCTGGGAAGGTCCGGGGAGTCCCCCTGCTAGCCTGGGGCTCCTCTGACCAGGCTCATTGTGCTGCAGAGGAGCTGGCTGGTGCACAAGAGTGCTTCTTGTGGGGCTAGCCTTGGCACTAAAGCAGCCTCATGCCCCAGCCAGCTGGTCAGTATCTAAATGTGCACTACTGCACATGCAAAAACTCCGCAGCAGAACAGTACTTGTATTTACAGTTGACAACTTAATCAACTGTACAGTAAATGTCTCATGTACATGTGCCCAATCACACCATTTGGAAGGAGGGGCATGTATCAGCTGGTCCAGTATAACTAACTGTTTTCTCTGCATGCACTTAACCCACACTAAGCAAAGCTAAGCCTCATTGCTATATCCCTGAATGAAACAGCATAAATTATTGCTGCTAACCTTACTGAGAGCAAGTTAGGAACAGGCAGATGAAACAGTTACACCAGATTCAGCAGCATTATGGCAAATTCCTTTTAAAGGAGATGGAATGTTTCACGTCCTAAAAATAAACCAGTCTTCATTTAGTATAAGGTACTTTGATCTGCTCAGAATTGCATCCCCATGAGCACAGAGTTGTTTCCTTGGGGACAAGTAGCAGCAGCACATCTTGTGCTACTGCTAGTTGTCCTCAAGGAATGCCCATTTCACATGCCCTCTGGTGTACAGCAGGTTACCCCAGGTGGGGTAATGAAGGCTGGGGCTGGCAGCTGCCTGGGGTCCTGGGGACCTAGGGGGGCTGCTGCCATGGTGCTTCTGCAACTGGGAGCCTGGCTGCCAGCCAGAGTATGGCTCCAGCTGGCCAGGCTCCAGTTTTGGGTGGGGCATCTGCTGCCACATGCATCATCCCACTTTTTTTGGTGTGGGTTTTTTTGACTGGGGTCGACCTTCCCCTCCCCAATACTGCAAGACAGCAGTGTGGGGAATGCCTGCATGTGTGGTGTGTAGTAGGGCTGTGCGAAACAGAAGCATTTCATTTCTACCAGTGTTTCGACGTTCCAACAGAACAGTGTTTCATTTGGACTTTTGTTTCAAGTTGAAATGACTGTTCCATTTCATTCTGTCGAAGCGTTTTGCCATTTCGGCCCTGTTTTGATGGTTTGCCCATAGGATATAATGGGGAAGGTCACAACAGGCTATAACTTTGTCATTCATGGCCAGATTTGGATGAAACTTGCAGGAATAGTAGCCCCTTCTGAGGACAAAGTCTGCTGTGTGTCAAGGAGATGGGCATAGGGGGTTCATAGAAACTGCACCCCAAAGTCCTGAAAGCTAAACTTGTGTCACGTGTACGTGTTAAGACACAGTGGGGTCAAAATTGCAGGCATGCTATCCCCTGCTGAGGCCACAAAGTCTGCTAAGTTTCAAGGAGATACGTGTAGGGAGTTTGGGAAAACTACACCCCAAAATCATGAAAGCAAAACTCATGTCACATGTATGTGTTAAGCCACAGTGGGGTCAAAACTGCAGGGAGGGTAGCCCCTGGTGAGGCCACAAAGCCTGCCAAGTTGCCAGGTGATAGGTGCAGGGGTTTAGGGGGAACTGCACCTCAAGCTGCTGACAGGCAAAATTCATGATATAGATGACAGTGTGTGTGTTAACATGCAGTCAGCTGAAAACTGCAGGGGTGGTGGCCCCTGCTGAGGCCACAAAGTCTGCCAAGTTTCAAGGAGATAAATGCAGGGGTTTGGGGGAAACTACCTCAAGCTATGGACAAGCAAAACTCATGACATGGGTGCTTGTGCAACTGTGTCTGTCTTGGGGCACTGGAGCGGGGGGGGGGGGGGGTGCTACTGCAGGCCTGGTTGCTAAGCTACTGTGTTACCAGTTACCAATTAATCATGATTTTCACTCAGGGACCAGCTCAATACACAGTACCTAGCTACTACATAATGACTTAACGAGCATGGATTTACACCTACAAAACCATTACTGAGGAGAGGAAATAATCAATACAGACAATCAACTGCCCTGAGACAGAGACAGTCAGTTGCACCAGCACCCATGTCACGAGTTTTGTTTGTCAGCAGCTAGAGGTGCAGAACCCCCCCTGCATCAATCTCCTCACCAGCTGGCAGGCTTCATGGCCTCAGCGGGGGCTAGAAGGCCTGCAGCTTTCACCCTGCTGTGCCTTAACACACACAGTGTCACCCATGTCACAAGTTTTGCTTGTCTGCAGCTTGAGGTGCAGTTTCCCTCAAACCCCTACACTTATCTCCTTGAAACTTGGCAAGCTTCATGGCCTCAGCAGGGGCTAGCATTCCTGTAGTTTTGACCCTGATGTGGCTTAATACATACACATGATACAAGTTTGACTCTCAAGATTTTGGGGTGCAGTTTCTCCAAACCCCCGGGAACCTATCTTCTTGAAACTTGGCATGCTTTATGCCCTCAGAAGGGGCTACTATTTCTGCAAGTTTTATCCAAATCTGGCCAGAAATGACAAATTTATAGGCTGTTTTGACGTTTCCCATTATAGCCTATGGGCAAAACATCGAAACAGGGTCGAAACAGCGAAACATTTCAACTTGCCTCATTTTGTTTTGGGGCTGTTTCAACCATATCTGCTTCATTTTGATGTTGCTGTTTCGACCTCGAAACAGGTTGAAACAAAACTGGTGGCAAAATTTCGCACAGCCCTAGTGTGTAGCACTGCAGACAGGTCTGGACATGACCAAACAGAAGGAGTGACAAGTATAGCACCATTACAGCTGCCTAACAGTTTTATTCTAACCACACTTTCAGTTAACTATAACTTCTGCAACTTTGACTTTCCAAACATCTTCCAAACTTCCATTTTTATTTCTGCCCAAAAAAATATTTAAGAACTTTGTTCACAGAAAAAGATATCTTGGAGTAGTAAGAGCAACAGTGTAACTATTGGGGGTAGGGAATTAGGGCAAGCTGATTGAGCAGGGGTACAAAAGTAGCAGCTCCCGTAGTGCCTGTACCACCACCTGTGCTGTTACATGAGCAGTCCATGTTTGGGGAGCTCATGCCACTGCCATAACTGCAACAGCCCATGTACAATGGATAACCACTTGGCACTGTGCATTCCCCTCCACCCCAAGACCTAGGCCTAGTGTATCAAAAATTTTAGTTACACAACTGGGCAAGACTGAAAAGAAAAAAAAAAGCATTATATTCCTCTTTTTTTTTTTTTTATCAAATAAGAAAATAATCTTACTTTTCTTTGATCTTTCCTACAACCAAACTGCTGAGGGTCAAAACTAGAATTTTATCATACGTGCGTCTGCTCCCAGCCTAAGATACACTATCGTGGAGCTGTCTCCTGAACAGCAAAAGCAGCTTTTGGATATTTGTGTTGACTTTGGAAAGAGCACCAGAAACCCTTCACTCAATCTAAGATGTCTGTAAGGACTTGTAGCAATGTATTTTGCATTGGTATCAGCTAAAAGGTTGAGACAGGGATTCACAAACATTCACAGGAAATATTGGGTGGGGCAGCATGTACTCTTCACATTCAGTATGGAAGATTTTATGGAGTAAAATTCAACCAAATAAAAACAAATTTTGGCTTCCACAAATCAAGTAATTTGAGCCAGAACCTCAGCTACTTCAAGTTAGACAGCCCAACTAAGAGCTAACCCTCACTAGCGACATGTGACCCATCCTCTTACCACCCCCCCCCGATACAGATCATGCGTCTGTAAGCAGAGAATCCCCGTTTGCAGAAACCTGTTCTATATCAGAGTAAAGCCCTAAATTTCGTCACTTACCCAGGTGTGCTCCTGAGAGTGCAGGGAAACATCTGGGTAGATCAGTAAACCCCAAATTTGCTTGCTTGCCAAGAAGCGGCACCAAAGATCCCAGAGATGTGTCTGGGTAAGTGGGGAAAATGAACCAGGTGATCCCAAAGCTTATGGGGCCCGATTCTGCCTGGGAAGTTCCCCAGATGTGCAGGACATGGTCTCTAAATCCTACAGATCCCTTGCCCAGGGTGGCTGGAGAACCCAGGCAGCTTTGTGTTGCTTTCCTGTAATAAACAAACAGACGTCAGCTACAAGAAGGCAGCTGTTTATCCCTATCTTCTCTCATGGCCACAATTTTGAGCCTATGTGGTGCAACAGAAGGTAGGGGGATCTGTTGGCTTTCACTTTGTGCCACTATAAAAGTTTTTTACGGCAGTACAAGGTGGCATCTGTTTCCACTCTTAGAAACTCCGGAAGGTGAAGCTTAGTTTTGGAAAACACTGTCTCCTAGGGGTCTGGGAAAGAGTGGGAAGGAGGAGAAGATGGCTGGGGGCACATTTTCTGGAAGACAAACAGTGAGGCTAGATCCCAAGAGTTCCTGGGCTTGCTAAAAGAGTGTGAATTATGTCTGCTCCTTTCCTTCAAATCAGAACAGGCACCCATCCAGCTTGGCTCTGCAAAGTGCAACATTACATGTGTACACCTAGTTATAGGTGGCAAGTAATTTTAACATGTTTTTCAGTATTTTGTTTTACTGGCTAACAAACACACTTTTTTTCTTTTTTAAGAGAAGGTTGTTTGTCATTGGGTTATCACTGGCCATAAACCCCTGAAGGAAAGAGACACAGGTGGTCAACCGAAACTTTGAGGCTCACAGGTCCCAGACTCTGAGTGGGAGAAGTCATCTGGCCTGTTTTGGATGAATTGAATTGACCTGTGACACATCAATCACTTCCCCAGCTTTCTTGATCATGCAATATGGAGCAAAAAGGCTGTCAATTATGGACATCCTAAGGTAGGCATTCCAATTCTGTCTTATCAAATAGTTCAAGACTAAACTGGTTTGAATGACTGCATTCTGTACTCTTGGCTTTTTTTTTTTTTTAATTTATGAGAGCTTGAAACACCTGATGAGTGAGGTGAGGGCTTACATATTTCTTTTATTCCTTCCTTCCTTCCTTTTTCTTAGGGAGGCCCAGGTCATAAGAATTAACTTTTTCCTGACTTCTGGTCCTTCTGCACCCCATTGTGTCTCTACTATCTGCAATTAGAGCCACGTTCAGGAGAAACAGTAAATTTGCAGGCAGATTACTGGGGGGATTGTTCTATTCAGGAAGTGCAATGGATGATTTTTGGCATGGTCTACAAGAAGGGGAGGCTTGTTATGCCTTGGGCTGTTTCAAGTTGAACTTATAAGGAAACTGACTGCAGACAGCCTTACCATTGTTCCTCAATATGAACTAGGTGATTAATGCATAACTGAATTAAGCAAACTTTATCCCTTCTATTCATAAATTGTCTGAAAACAAATTGATTTTCTTCACATATATTAAGTGTTAAAAGCAAATATCTATAGAAAGTGAACACAAAAGAAATATGAACACAGTCAAAAAGTCACTTAAATTTAAACAAATATTTGATGATTTTTTCAGTATTTGCCCCAATATAATGGAAATCTCATTTCCATTTTTAAGATCTCTTACAGCTTGTAATTGCATGCAAGACCTTCAGATAAAGCATATATAAAAAAACCAAACACACCACTGCACAAATTTTTTTCAAGAATTTTAATGACCATTTTTACAATGGAAAGCACGTGTTCTAAATACATATTTACACTAACAATCACCCCAGCTCTAAAAAGCCATTAACTTTCACAGAGTGAATAATATGTCTAACAGAAGTGTGGGCACATATTTATGTAACAGAATAAAAAGTCTGCTTAAAAGCTATTCCAACTGACTGATTAGATAGCACGCAGAGTAAGAAATTACCTAACTACTGGACATGTTTGTCCAGCAGACTGGAACAGATTCTCACCAACCATTATGGTTCACTAGATGCATGAAAAAAAAATTAAAATATGATTTTAAACTACTTAAATGTGTATTTATCCAGTAAGGCAAAAGGGATCATCCTGAACTGATTCAGTCTCTCAATTTAGGAATATATTATATGCCATACTTTATCAGAGCAGTAATTCACTTGACCCAGCATCCTACATTATAGAATAGACGTGCCTCAAATGAAATTTCCACCCAACTACAGCTGGCTATAACATTATCAGTTAAATTTCAGTTTGATAAAGCATTTTGTTTAATCAAAACTGAAGTACTTCAAAGAGGACTATCAGTTTAGATTACATTTATATTAGGAATAAAAAGAGGAAGAATCAGCAAGACACTATGGTTTGCGTTGTAGGAGACTTAGTTCAAGTTCCTCCTCTAACTAAAACAGAGGGCCACAACTCTAATCAAAACGCTATTTACCAGCCCTAGCCTGACATACTGCTTGCTTGTTTTTAACGTTCAGAAGGTCTGATTTTCACTCTGCTGTCAAATAAAATCTTTTTTAAACTCCAGACTTCAAAAGTGACTGCAAAACAATCAGCTCGGGTCCTAATGCCCAAAAACTGAAGGCTGCTTATGTCCCAAAGCACAAGAGTATGTATTCTGTTCAAAGCATTTTAATACTCACTCTCCAAAGCTTCATGTTTTATGTGATCTGAAAACTAAACACCATCCCTTCAGTACAGTAGTTGCTCCATTACACATACTACCCTTTTTAATAAAACAACTTAGGGTTATACTTAAGCTCCAGGGGATCTTTTAATATCAAAAGTGGCTGGGAATTCATTAAGAGAAACAACACGAAGTGCCTGTGAAGAGCATTAGGACTGCATTCTGGCCTGTTCTTTCCTCCTTTGTCCACACACATTATGGCTTATAATCAGGCTTTTATATTTGTTTCACTCCTGTTGTTTGAACATGACATACCACTGAACCTCTGCTAATAACTGACTAGTATTTCAATCACATAGTGTGTCATGTCTGATTCACCATTTGGTAAGCACTGGTTTTGTAACATTACATTGAGTATAACTTTTACCAGCAAAAAAATTATTTTCAACACAACACATGACAGGAAGAAAAGTTTTACTTCAGTGAAAGTTTAACATAGAAAGGAAAGCTGCTTTTAAAAAAAAAGTGAATTTTCAGTAATTAATATTCTAACTCTAGGCCTGTTCAGTGTATGGTCACAGAGCTTACTTGAAAAAACCCTTCCACCAAGGGAGTGGAAATTTTTCTACTTTTTGTGATAGCATAAGAAAATTCTTTTAAAAACGTGCAATGATGTAGCATGGTTTTCCTGGAAAAAAAAACAAAACTTAAAATGGCATGAATTAATATATATATATGGGGCATTCGTATTAATTCCTACTGAGGTAATGATGATAATCAACATGACAGACAGGATAATTCTTTCCCACAGAAACATTCAGTTAACATACTTCTCCATCAGTGTTGGATCCAGTTCCATATCCATACCCATACTGGCAGTTGCAGTACAAACAGTTATTCCAGTGCCCTTAAAAAGAGTTTTAAGTAATCTACACTTCTGTTTGTAAGAGGGCAAATCAGGAAGTCATCTCTTCAGTACAATAAAGAGCTTTACTGCCTCAAAAATACTAATCCAACCCCTTTCCAAATACCGAGAATCCCAACTGTACCGAGTTGCCAAAAGCTCAGCTTGCCTAGCAATGGCTTTTAAGTGTGAAGGTCTGTATCAGATTAAATATTACAATTCAGGGCAGCATGAAATAAACTAATTTTAATATGAGAAAACACTACTAATTGGTCTGTACTGATTGTATTGTTCCTGTTCACATGTATTTTACTCAGACTCCATTGTTTAAGAACTATCAGAATTTCTGCGACAAAGGGACTTGCTGCAGAGTTTACATAACATATCATTCATCATAACACATCAAACTTCCAACGCAGGGAGAAAATTAGACCCCTGGATATCTAGGGGTCTAAAAAATACGCTCCACAATAGAGCGGAGCAAGGCAGGGTTCAAGACTATGCCCAGAGCCAGTCCTCCAAAAGAGACGCTCTGGTTTTGGCCAGAGCATCTCTTTGGTGTCCCTGCTGCCCCTGGCGCTGTCCAAGGTAAGCTTGGATGAGCAGGGGGTTTCATGGGTGTTGCGGGGGTGAGGGGTGGCAGGGAGATGTGGGGGGGTTTGGAGAGTGGCGGGGAGGTGGGGTTGTCCCTGGGGCTGCGGGGGGGTGAGGACCCGGCCCAGATCCCCGAGGCTCGCTAGTCTGGCTTTGCACCAGAGCAGGTCACACGGCTCCGGGAGGCGCACACAGGAGCCACGCCTCCCAGAGCCCTGTGACCCGCTCTGGTGCAAGGCTGAACTAGCAAGCCACATGGGGCTGGTCCAGGTCCTCACTCCCCCCCACCCCACCCCCACAGGCACAGGGGGCAGAGGCGGGAGCCGGCCCTGGGTTCCGGCCCATGCTGGCAGGAGCCAGCACGGCATGCGGTTCCCGCGTGCTGTGCCGGGTCCTGCAGTGGCCAAGCGCTTCCTATAGCTGCAGGACCTGGCCTGGCATGCGGGGACTGTGCACAAGCAGCCCTAAGGCCGGCAGGACCTGGCTCGGCTCTGTGCAGTCCCCGTGCGACAGGCCAGGCTGGGGAACATGAGCCACCTGGGGCCAGCAGGATGCAGCTCAGCTCCACACAGTCCCCTGCATGCCGGGCTGGGCCGGGGAGCACAAGCTGCCCGGGGACGCACGAGCCGCATGTGTTCCCCGGCCCAGCCCGGCACATGTGGACCGTGTGGAGCTGAGCTGCGCCCTGCTGGCCCCAGGTGGCTCATGGTCCCCGGCCTGGCCCAGCATGCAGGGACTGCACGGCGCTGAGCCGGGTCCTGCTGTCCCTGGGGCTGCTTGTGCCGCCTGGCAGCCGGATGGCATGAGCAGCCCCAGGGCCAGCAGGAGCCAGCTCAGCTCTGTGCAGTCATAGGAAGGGCCCAGCTACAGCAGGACACGGTACAGCATGAGGGAACCGCATGCTGCACCGACTCCTATCAGCATGGGCCAGGCCCCAGGGCCAGCTCCAGCCTCTGCCCCCTGTGCCTGCAGGGGGCTGAGGACCTGTCCCAGCCCCACATGGCTCACTAGTCCAGCCTTGAACTGGAGTGGGTCACAGGGCTCCGGGAGGCACAGCTCCTCTGCGCACCTCCCAGAGCCATGCGACCTGCTGTGGTGCAAACCTGGACTAGCAAGCCTCAGGGATCTGGGCCCAGCCCAGTTGCGCTGCAGAGGCGGCCCAGGACCTAGCTGGGCCTGGCACATGGTCCCCACATGCCACACTGGGTCCTGCTGCCATAAGACCAGCCCGGCTGGGTGGCAAGAACAGCCCCAAGGCCAGCAGAACCAGGCTGAGCTCAACGCATGGTCCTCCCACTGCTGCTGTTAAAGGTTAGATATGGGCCCTTTGGCAGGGAGGCTGGAGCCCTGTGGGGGATAGGACCTGTGGCCCTCCAGGGTGGAGCTGGGACCCTGGGCAGGGGGGGCCTCCAGGGTGCCTGGGACCCTGGGCAGCGGGGCTGGGACCCTGTGGGGGTTAGGGGCTGTGGCCCTCCAGGGGGGAGCTGGGACCCTGGGCGGCAGGGGACATTCCATGTGCTGGGGGACCTGCACCTTGTGGGGGCCGGGGGACCCACCCCTCCTGAGCAGCCCCCACACAAGATCCCCTACAGCTACAATGCCCCCAGCAATTGTCCCACTCCTACCCACAGACCAACCCACATCCCTCCACATCCACCCACGCACCTTCCCCCACACCCCTTATCACCCCCTTTCTACAAACACCACATCCCCCCCAACAAACACCCATCACGTATGAAGAAAATGAAAACCACACATCAACACATATAGGTATGTAGAATTTATTTTTTCATGATGATAGAGACACTGGTAGGCTTCCAAATTGCTTTAACATTTTAAATATACCAATAAAGCATTACCCAATTTATCACTGTCTCTCTCTTTTTCGGGGTAGGGGTGTGTGTGTGCGTGTGTGTGTGTGTGTGTGTGTGTGTGTGTGTGCGCGCATGCAAAGAGGTTTTTTGTTTTAAATGTGGAAGAACATGGATTTTGGGGTATTTTAAAAAATGGATTTGGGATGCTGCTGCAGCAGTCCAGCTGGCACAAGGGGTAATGTCCCCAGGTTCCGAGTGGCCAGGGCCCAGAAGCTCCAGAGAGCGAGTAGCCCTGAGCTGCTTGCCAGGGCAGCTTTTTGTATGGATGGGGCCAGGACAGGGCAGCTTTTTATACTGCTGAGGACAGCACAGGTGCTGGCCCTGGGCTCTAGCTCCCCCTGGCTGCAGATCCAGGAGGATCCAGGCAGGGTTATTTTGCCCCAAGTGGCACAATTTGCTCTACACCAAAGTGCATGTCCGAGCACGTGCGCTGAGGCAAAAATCCCTGGCTCAAATTTGCACCGTTTCTATTTGAGCGGCTGCAAGCACATGTGCTTGCATGTGTGGACGTGCCCATAATGTAGCTCGTCTTTTAAAGCTTGTTTAAAACCTACTAGATGCATCAACTAACCCACAGTAACTGCCCATGTGCACACTTGCCTGTCAATGGAAGAGGGATAAACTACCTCACTTTTACTGCCTCTGATAAAGTGGGCTGTCACCTATGAAAACTTCTGCTTCTGAAGCAATTTAATCTCTAAGGTGCTTTCTGCAGAGTAAGAACATACACATAGAGTACATCTAGCTACTGCGCAGTAGTAACAAGCTTCTAAGCAGTAGCTCATCGCTACTGTGCAGTAGCATCTGAAAAAAATTATGTGAGGACACTAGTGTGTAGTGACTCCTGTTACTGCACAATCATTTAGTACTTAGTTATGCAAGTACTAAATGATCACAGAGTAACAACTGCAGTCTGCCGCTTGTATAGATGTGGTCATAGGTACCGAGGAGTGGTCTTGCTCTGTAAGTTCACATCCAAGCTTACCTCACATAACTTATTCATGATCCTATCCTTTCAGTGTTGTCAGTTTATAGTAAGAAGTACAATTTTAGCAATAGTACCACACATCATTAAGTCTGATCTTCATTTCCATGTCTAACCCAGCTCCCAAGCATAGTTTGGCTTTTCTGCAGCTATAGTCCTTCATGAATTCCACTCCACTCATGTCCAAAGGAGCATGCACAACTACTTGTTGTCTTCAAGCATGTCCTCTCCTGCCCATAAGCTTGAAAAAGTGTAGCTCCATGCAAGTTCTTCACTCACCCAGCTTAGAATTGGTGTTGCCAGAAAGGTGGAAAGAAGCAAGGGAGTAGAAGAGGAAGGAGTAGAGAGGTATCAATGCATTTTTGCAAGGGGGTGGAGGGAAGGAAAAGCAAACAGAGATGCTCTGAGCTTCTCCCTCATTCCTTGTTATGACATTGGTAAGGGCTACTATTTCTATCCCTCCTCTTTTCCAAAAGCTTCTCTCTGTTCCCAGAAGAGATTTTGTACTGCTACCGACTTCTGCTGTTCTTCACTAGGAAGTGATCCATTCCATTGGGTGAAACAAGTGTTGCCCCTTGTCCTGCCCATTGATCTTGTGGGACAATGGTCAACATGTTCCCCGCTTCCAGAGATGCACCTTTGGCAATTTCTGGGGTTCCTGGAGATTGCTGGGGCCTGTCCCTGCAAGTGGGAAAATCCAGGTGCACCTGAGGTTTAAGGGGCCCAATGCTGTGCAAGAATTCCTGGGACATGCAGGGCCAGGCCCCTCAAACCTCAGGAGCCCCTGCCCAAAGTAGCAAAAGAACAAGGGCAGCTCCATATGCAAACAGACACCCACCATACTGTGGCGCAACAAAAATGTATGGACTAAATCTGTCACTTTAGGCCACTGTAAAACATTGTATGGCAGCACTAGGACAACATCTATTTCCATCCTTAGATTCTTTATTTGTTTGTTTTTTAAAAGGTTCTGCTGGTGTTGGGGAGAGAAAACCCTAATGGTCATCCATATCTGTTACTGCATGCCCGGGTGCAGGAGGAGGGAGTCAATGACATAGAAAACCTACGGCTCATCATGGCACACCAAGAAATAGTCACTGTACAATATGCAAGGTAGGCTCAGACAAACAGCAGACTCTGCTTGGTTTAGTTCTTGCTTTCCCAGTTCTCCCAGTGAGAAAGAAATGTCTTTATCTTTAAGTGTTAGCAGCTCCTTATTGTATGACTCTGGTCCCTATCTCAATAACTCTCTAACAATCAGTGCTAACAGGAAAGGCAACCTATTATAGGAGGAAGGTTCCCCCAAATAGCATGAAGTTTGGAGCTTCTCGTGTCATTGTGATGTTGTACTGAGCAAGGGACCAAACTTGCATTATTCAAAATAAATGTTGAGAGTTGGCAATATTGCCATATCTCTGTAAAGGACCTGTCACAATCAGGTTCAGATCTGGGGAAGAAATTCTGGGCACTATTAAAATACAAGTAATAATTTTAATAGGGGACTTGAGAAACATTTCAAAAGCAGCAACTGCACAAGAATAATTAAGTGACTGGTCTTTGATATTTTATACATTCCATTCTGTTGAGTACCAAGCTGCACGCAGGCTATCAAAGCTGCTTTTTCAAGAGTGTTATCCACTATAAAATATTTAGTGATCTTTCAGAAACACTTACTGAAACTTGCAGGGGTACAGCCTTGAGCCATCAGCATGCAAAGCCCAGACTTTGAACTCTGATGCATCAGCAATTCCCTAGCATGAGCGCTCTCTTCATACCAACACAGCCAGTGTTTCAAATGGCTCAAAGTGCTAAAGAGAGTTGACTTAGAATTAATCTTTTCTAATACTCTGGAAGCCTTACTGTGATAGAATACAGTGTTTCTTCAGCAAAGACACACATGTTTTGAGGACTCAGTCCTGAATTCTCAACATCTATCCTCGATGGCTCCCTGTGATGACAGCCAGGAAAATTAAACACCATTGTCAACTGGTATTTTAATAGGCAGAAACATGTGTCTTGGAAATAATAACAAAAAACCTAAGGGCATTTATTGAGAAAGCACAAATAACACTTTCTTTATGTTGAAAAATTAAAATAAGCTCAACTTGTCTGTATAAAATACTTAGCCTCATTATAATAAAAACTGAATGTTTTTCAGGAAATGAGTCAATTTAAATTTAACACACTTATCCACTATCTGCCACATGACCTTTGAGCAATTTAAAAACATGAGTCATAATTTTATAGCCTGCAAAATAATATCTATGGAGAGGAAGACCAAGTACCATCTGTAACAGAACCTTGTAATGTAATAAATATCAGCATTTACTAAAAAAATCACCACCAGTTAAAACATGGAAGCACATTACAAAGCATCAACTACTAGATATTTTAGCTGGGTCGGAGCAACAAAATTCAGAAACTGATCCAGATTCCAAAATAGGAGAGCAGGGTTCTACAGCACACCAGCTGCTCTGTAGCAACTCCCCACTTACCCATTCTTATCCTGAAATGAATGAAAGCTAATCCTCAGTGAATCTAAAATGTGGTAGCTTACTCCTCTTTATTTACTGAAGGATAAGAGCACTTACCAAACAGCTGATCCCTACAAAAGCTCCACCATCTTTTAAATCTTGTAATAGCTAGTTTGAATGACCCTTCCCATAGACCTGAAAAAATAGACATTTAGATCCAGGTTTTTAATACCACCAAATAGAAAGACAGAGCCCAACTGTGAAACAAGGGTGTGGATTCCAACCTTCCCTTTCAACAAAACCTTCAGATCTGGAGTTCAGATTCAGTCCCATTTTTACCTGATACTGTAACAAGCTAATGAAATACATATTAGTCTTGGCAATGACCAGACTCCTCATACTCCTGATTTTCCTCTTGAAAAGTTTGTTATTCCCCCCAAGTTACCAAAAAAATCTTTCAAAGAAATGGTATCAGCGGTTATTTCTAACTTTTTTCTACTGATCTGAATTGTGAAAAGTTCTCAGCTAGGAAGACAGGTGAAGTGACCTGATGAAGAATATATTGCATTCAAAAGCTTGTCTAACTCCATCCCAGCTACTCAGTCGGTCTATTATCACCCTAAGAAATACTCAGCTTTCAGCTAAAAAGAATTATTTTGGCAGATGACTTGGGCCCTTCCAGAAATTAATAGTGAAGGGATGGCCAATATAAGATTTATTTCCAACTTTTTACAAAATAAATTAAAGTATGAAGACAATGTCCACCTATCACACAGCAACCCACCCAAGCTCCAGTTGTAGCAGGTCTTTCACCATCTAGGGGCATGTGTAGACAACACAGGCTTTAATGTAGAGCACTTGAAAATTTTAACACGGCATTTTTTTGCTGGAGTGCATTTTTGTTTGCACAACATGGCGTTCGTGTTTGCACAAAAGGCACTTTTGAGCAAGTTAAACCTTGTGCGTCATCCCCCACAGATTTCAGTATGGGGAGTCAAATACCAATTTACCCCCTGTAATGTCTTTCCTAATGTATTACAGCAGGAGGTGCATGTAAACCACCGGGGGTCCCCAGTCTCCACCCCCAGACTCTTACTGGGCAGTCCTGACTCTCACTGGGAGTCTCACCTGGGCACAGTCATGGTCACCCCAAAATCCTTGTCACTTACACCTGCCTATGCTCGGTCAGTCTGGTCTTTCAATGTCAGTACATGATCCCAAAAATCCCATCCCAATCCCAAAGACAAGCCACTTGAATCATCCCCTCCTGTTCCTTTCCCTTCCCATCCCACCATGTTACAAATATATGTTTTTCCTTTCATTTACTATAGCTGCTATGATAACTGCTATGGTATCATAAAATATTCTGGGTTCAGAGTAGTGGGTGAGTGGGTGGGTGTTTGTTGCTGCCTGGTTGATCGGCAATTGCTGTCATCAATATTGGTGGTGGCAAGCCCATTTTGCTTTTTTTTTTTTCCTGGTTTTTTTTTTTTGGACTACATTTCCCGGCATTCCCAAGGTCATTGATCTTCGTACAGTTTCCAGTGGGGGCTCCCATTGGAACCCTCCTGTTCCCTGCCCAGGTACACTCTCAATCTGTTTGTGTAGTGCCACATACGGCTTTTGGAAGTGAGTTGTGAATTGTTTTATAAATGTTTTTGGAATGGTTTTGAAAACGTGGGTTGCTCTTCGACTTGGTTCCCCCCCACCCCACCCGCCTAGCCCACCAAGAGCTATAGTTAACCTTCTCACCCACGTAGGGGGTGGGGAGGGACTCATTCAGATATGGATGATGGTGCATAATGTCCCCCTCACCCAAATTACTCTCAGTCTGGAAGCAGCAAAACACTAGCCCAGTCCAGATTTCCTCTCCCTTCCCCTGACCATGCTCCCTTCTGCGCCCCCCCCCCCAATCTGCAACACCGCATGGCTCTGTAGACAGATACAGATTTAAAGTGCAAATGAATTTATTTTAACATAACCAAGAGAAAGAACAAAGCACTCCTCGGTGTTGTTGTCAGCAATATATCCTGCCAGACACTCACGCACAAGGGCTGCCCGACCAGCCTTTCCTTGAGGGTATCTCCTCGGTCCCTGTGCTGCTGCCCGGACACATCTCTGTTGTCTGGCCACTGCCTGTCATGTTTCTTCTTCCCATGACTCCTTGAAAACTTCTCTGTAGCTCTCACAGATATTGAGCAGCACACAGGCTGCCACTACAAAGGCTGTGGTATTTTCTTGCTCCATCTTGAGCTGGCACGTAAGTGCCCTACATTGTCTTTTCAGTCAGCCAAATGCACATTCCACAGCCATCCTGCAACTGCTCAGACGGTAGTTAAAAACCAGCTTCTGCAGGTCAGTGACATTCCCTCCATAAGGCTTCATGAGCCGAGGTAGATAGCGTCCACTAATATAACCAGGGAAATGGCGACAGTGCGGATCACTGTCTCCTCCACGCCGGATGTGTAGTGGCCTTTCTCCACCAGGCCAGGCAGAGGGGAGTTTCTGAACAGGTGCACATCATGCGTACTGCTGGCCCACCTGGTATAAATGTTCATGAACCAACACCCGTAGTCCACTACAGCTTGCAGGATCACAGAGGCATATCCTTTCCTGTTCATGAAAGCCCACCTCCTCCCTGCAGGGCACAGCACTGGGGTGTAAGTGCTGTCTAAAGCCCTCACACAGTTTGGGAACCCCTTCTCATTAAACCCATCTATGACTTGCTGCGGAATTCACCAGGTGGATAATTTTGTTTGCAGCGATCTCCTTAAGCAGCTGGCATACTTCACAAGTTGCCAGCCCAACCATGCAGGCAGCCATGCCGAACAGGTTCACAATGTAGCGAAGGCTGGATGGGATAACCAGTTTCATGGTGGCCATTGCAACACTTTTGTCTGGTGAGATAGCCTGACGCATGTTAGTGTTGTGCCTCACGATGTGGGGCCCCAGCATCAAGACAATATGATAGAACATCGCTCTTTTCATTTGGAACATCCCCAGCCACTGCTGGTCATTCCAAGTCATCAGCACAATTTGCTCCCACCAGTCTGAGCTGCTCTCACAGGCCCACACCATGTGGATTCTGGTCCTCCTCAGGTTTCTCAACAGAGCCCATTCAAATTCCACTTCTTCGCTTTCCTCTGGGTACCAGTATCTTATTATTATTGTCATTAATGCTGTTGAACCAGGAACACAACTTCCCAGTGAACACTGTAGCACAGTTCTTATCCTTCTCAAGCATTCCAGCAGTAATCTCCAGGTAAACAGCATTTGCAGAAGCAGTACTGCCACTTCCTCCTCCTCATCCTGCTCACCCATGTCCTTCATATTCTCCATGTTGGAGCACTATTCACTGCATTGTTCTCCATTGTTGCGTATTTCATCCTCGTTCTCCATTTTGCCCATCTCCATCAGTAGTGGCTTCTCACCCGTCTGCACCAAGCAGGGGACAGGGACTGTAAGGTGTTGTGTGGTATGGAGCTTGGCGTAGCCACTTTTTCAACACTTCACCCTGGCATCTTGGGGCTTTTGCACATCCTTTCATCCTGAGTTTAGCAGCCACTTGTGTTCCAATGTAATCAAGCTTGCAAACAAAAAAAATGTTTTGCCTACTCCTCTCCTGGTAACGTAGGTTACTCAAAACTTTTGCCACTTTTCGAAAAACAGGCTGTGCTTCTGTAATAAAATTATTTTGCACAAGCAGGTAGGTAGGTATCAATTTTTGCAACATTCCAGGCCACTGAGCAGCCATCCCAAAGTACAATGGCCTTATTTACCTCATCACCAGGGCTTTTTTGTTGTTTGTTACACTGGATGCTTCATCACCTTTGGGTGTTTTGACACTTACAGATAATGACTTCACAATCCTTGAACAGCACCCTGCTCGCGCCACAGTAGACCACTGCAGAGATTTTCGCAACAAGTAGAGACAGTCCCACAAAACCTCACTCAAGGTTTTGGCGGACTCCTCAGTAGCCAGAGCAGAACATGCAGATGCCTGACAGGATGAACTCCATACGTCACTGCATAAGGAGGATGCCATCCTCGAGGAAGTGCGAGACACCATGCAGAATTTGAAAGACGTGGTCAATGAGTCCTGTGTTGAATTACAGAGGTCATAGGACATTTTCAATGATGCCTTTCAGAGTGTGCAGAAGTACCTAAATAAACAGGTACACTTGCCTCTGTGCAAGACAGGCGGAGAATTACAGCCGAGCCTGTTCCCCCTAAGTCAGTGGTTGTCTAAATATGGATTTTGCATTACCTAACTTAAGCAGTTAAATCTAGTCCTTTAATTTTGGCCTTTGTAAGAGAACATGGTCTAAATTTGAATTAGATTTATTTAATATTTGTTTTGCAATAGTGTCTGGAGGTCTGAGTCAGATATTACATAGGGGTTTTTTGGCAGGTCCCAGACATAAATGCAGAACCTCAGCCTACAATCAAACCATGATTTTAGTCACAACAGGGAAGAGTTAAAGCTAATGGGGAATATCTAAGAGTTTGAAAACTTGTTATTTGCAAAGAAATAAGAGAGGAGCTGATGAAGCTAAAAGGAAAATGTACACAATGTGTGCAGATGCTCAGTCAAATAGATAGCAATCATTAAATAATCAGCTGAAGAATTTCTGCTGAGAAAAAAAAAAATCAACAATGGATTTAACATTTGAATTATCCTTGAAAGCATCTGTATGTAAGAGTAATTCCTCTGTTTGGAGAAACAGCATCCTCTCTGCTGTGATAAGAGGGAAGCCACTGCACCCATCTTTATTTATAAATACCTCCTGTACAAAGGATTTAAGATGACCAATGAATTCAACATACGATTTACAATAAGTTATGCTGCAGGAGCCCCTGTAATAATTTTGCTTTTCCATAACATTATGTATGGTAAGTTAGAGCATTAAGCAGCTGAAGTGAGGCTGGATTTTTAAAGGTGTATTCTTAACCTGGCCTATTCCCTTGACACTTCAAGGGAAGATGAATACATTCACTCTGACTGCTCAAATGATGAAGCATTTTAGAATACGAAATTCTTGTTCAAAGTGAAGATTTGTTCAGCAGATGTGTGCTGGTCGGTTAATTCATAGCAAATGGAATCCATTTCATTAAAGGAGTCACTCTGGATAAAGGTATTGACTGGAAAGGGCAGGGGAAAGGGAGAGATGCACAAAGTACATCAAGATAGAAATAAAGCAATCTAACTTTTTTCAGATGAAAAGTATTCTTTTCCTTTAAGTAAGCTTTATTTTAATTTCACATGATCCATTTTGGCAGGGGAAGGAACTATCAAATTTAGCTGTGTTCCTTCAGCTAATTCATAAAGGACTGTTAGAAAGATTTGAGTTCTTTGGATAAACTTGGTATTAAACAGTAGGGTGGTGCGAAATTTCATCAGGTGTTTCGTTTCAAAGCTGTTTCAATGTGTTCTGAGCTCGAATCAGCAAAATCAAAATGAAATGAAAGGCTTCAAAACAGCTTTGAAACAAAATGAGGGCACTTGAAACTTTTTGAAAGTTTCTAAATGTTTCAAGGCCGGGCTTGCTTGCAGCTAAACATAAACTAAGGAGGGGGAATGGGAAGAGAGGGGAAGGACTATTCTGATATTGACATCTAGCTGTCAGTTTGATTCCCCAGCCCCCAATTCAATTCCCCAGCTCTTCCTGGGGGCACAGGCCCCCAGACCCGCATGCCAGGTTTCAGCAGGCTGCTGCTGCAGGCTAGGGCCAGTGGCAGCTGCTCGGCACAGACTGCGGTACTGCCACTGGCCCCAGCCTGCAGAGGCAGCCTGCTGAAACCTGGCGCACAGATCTGGGAGCCTGTGCTCCCAGGAAGAGCTGGGGGAATGTTCAGGTCCCTGACCATTCCCACAGTTCGATTCCCCAGCTCCCCAGTCTTTCCCCCAGCTCTTCCTGGGGGGCGCGGGGCCCCGGATAATGCAGGATGACAGCAGGCTGCTGCTGCAAGCTGGGGATGGCGGCAGCTCTGGGCTATTTCCCAGCCAGAAGCAGTAGCCTGCTGAAACCCTGCACACAGATCCAGGGGCCACACCCCCCAGGAAGAGCTGGAGGACTGATCAGAGAGCTGGGGAATCGAACCTGGAACTCTGGCTGACAGGTGGAGCTGCCCCAGCTCCCAGGCAGTGCATGCATGGCACCCTGCTGAGCTGCACTGCACCCAAACCATGGGACAGCTGCCATGCAGGTGCCAGTTGGGGTAAGGGGGCCAATCCCTCTGCCCTGCACTGCATGGGGGTGCTCTACCACGAGCACCCAGAGGCCCCAAATCGCTACTGCCACAGCCAGTGCTTTTTTTTTTTATTGAAGCTCTGCACTCACTGGCTGTGGTGCATGCAGATGAATGCATGCTGCCGCTGCTGGCTGGGGCTTGCACCAGCACCTGAGTCTGCCTGGCGCAGTCCATGCTGAGTGCCAGGAAGAACCCAGTGCTGGCGCTGGCCCCAGCCAGCACTGCCAGCCTACTGTCATCTCGCATGCAGATTCGGGGGCTGGCCCCCCCCCCCCCCCAGGAAGGCTGTAGAACTGTGCCAGACTCCTCCTGGGAGGTGCGGGCCCCCAGATCAGTGTGCAGGATGAGAGCATGCTGCCACTGCCGGCAAGCGATACTAGTTTTGCTTTGAGCAGTTTGAAGTGCAGTTTCGCAAAGGTCCCTGCATCTATCTCCTTGAAACTTGGCAGGCTTCATGCCCTTGGAAGGGGCCACTATCTCTGCAATTTTCATCCAAAATTAGGCAAGAAATGACAAAGTTATAGGCATTTTGCGATTGCCCATTATAGCCTACGAGTGAAACATCTAAATGCACTGAAACAGTTTTGATGAAACAAAATGGAACAGTGCTTTAAAACAGCAAAATGAAACACTGTCCCTTTGAAATGGTGAAATGGAAGTTGAAATGAAATGGTGCTATTTCGCACAGCCCTATTAAACAGAGATGAAGTAGTTTGTTTATAACAGTTAAAATCACATTGCAAATTGTGACAGGGAGAACGAAGCACCCTGCCACGAGAACACCAAGGGGGAGGCAAAAAGGATAAACTTCTCCTGTTTTTCAGGGTAAACCACAGCAAGCTGGGACAGGGAAAATGCCATGCTCTGGATGATCAGGGGAGTTAGCTGGGGCCACAGCAGATCAAAGGTTGCCACAGCAAACTCAAATGCTAGGGTTTGAACCCAGGAGGGAGAAAACGACATGGCAAAACAAAAGACTACACCAGAGAGCAAGAGAAAGAACAGCTGAGTCAGATGGGCAGTGAATAGGGTGCTACCTAGCTAGGGTGCTTTCCCAGCTGGAAAGAGGGGGATTTAAGGGACGCCAAGGAAGCGTTCAGGGTCGGGGGAGAATAGAAAGACAGGGAAGAGCAGGAGAGAACAGATGGGAGGAGAAGACCAACCCCAGAGGAAGACTCCAGCCTCTCAACTTACCTGGTGAGACACAGCGAAGAACTTGATCTGACAGGGAGAGCCGACTGACCAGTGAATCCAATACCGCTCCAGGGAGCTAGGGAAAGAAAAGGGTATGGGTGGAATTACTTCCCGGAAGGGTGGGAGGAAGATAGTTGGTCCCAGTCCCAGGAGGACAACAGGGAACCAAAAGATAGAAATAGCTGCCTTGGGACCTGTGCAGGGAAGAATGAGGCAAGCAGCCCATTAGCCAAAGGCTCAGGCAAGGATCCTTCAAGTGAGAGTGGGAACACTGACCTTAGAGGCGCATAACAACGCCCAGAATATCAGGTGTGGTGAGGGCAGGGGATGGGGATGGTGCAGCCCGGTGAAGAGCCATCAACACCCTGTTACGCCTCAGCTCTGTGTTCTTGGGCAACCCTGGCACAGGATGCAGTCTGTCTGACTCACAAAGGACTCACCACCCCCCTCCCTCCCCTCCTCTACCTAAATGAAACTGATTAAGATGCAGTGAGAGATGCACCTAAGACCCTCACCAGATAAGGGTGACAAGAGTGAATCAACTGCCCTAGGTCTCATTTACATCCGAGATGGAACCAGATGACCATTCATTTACATGAGAGATGGAAAACAGAAAGCCTGAAGCAGAGACTGCAGTGAATTCTGGGACCAGAGAAGCAGGAGAGCACTGCATGATGGGGAATCTGTGCTTCCAATGTTAATCAACCCATGTTCACACACACCCAGCTCCGCATTTATCAGACCAGTTCTAATCTGGATTTACTAAGGACTCCCCCCCCCCAGACACACACACACCTCTAAGTTTAATAGGCATCTCGGGCCGTACATTCCCCGGTCCCACTATGGGAAGCCTATTTAAACTTGATTGACTAAAACTCGGTTGCCGGGTTAGGGAATGCTGAGGCAAGAGATCGAGTCAGAGGGGGTATGGGCAACATTTGAACAATGGTTAAGGGTTCATCACAGCATCCAGCCTGCTGGAGCCCTAATTACATGTGTTGTCATATCTTTCCCGAGACAACTGGTGGAAGTCCTCTCCACAAAAGGTTATGAGCACCCCAATAATTGCTTTAAGTCTGTTAAAAGACTATAGTAAGATCTGGAAAAGTCATGCTAAGCTGAGGCTTGTGCACAACAAGTAAAAATCCAAAATCCTGATGCTGCAAGCTATCTATTGTTCCTGAAGAATCCATGAGATATCCCATCAGTATATCCGCCATCCATAGGAATCTCAAGCTGGCTCCCAAGTATTTGGGTTACTCCCTAATCTTAAGTGTTTCCTGATTATCAATCAGTTTCCTGAGATGGTCCAAACCAGATAACCCCTTGTCAATAGAAAAGACAATGATTTACACTACTGAGGGTGCTTCGAAGCAGCTGAACTGAGGGTATAAAAATCTGTAAGTGTGTGTGCTGCAATTAAGAAGAAGCAGGAGGAAAGGAGAAGGAGAGGAAAAGGAAAGAAGAAAACTCCTGTGCTGACACCATCCCCTGTCATTCTTGGGACGCTGGAAGAACAGATCGTCTCTCTCTTCAAGGATTGTGCTACGAACTGTGCCTGTCAGCTTTGCAGCCTGAGTACCGTGGACTAGGTGAGACCCCAGCGTTCTCTCTCTTCTTTCTAGGCATAAACTTCTGAACCTGAACTGTATCAGTTAAGCTTGAGCTAAGTTTCCCCAAATACTTAGTGAAACCAGCGTAGTATTGTCATTGTTGGTGTTTGTTTTTCTTTTGCATGCCTATTACTACTAGTACTATTATATATTTCATATGCTTAGCAATAAATAATTTCCTCCCGTGCTCTGCAGCAACGCTTCTTTTACCTATGCTAAAGATCCCTGTGAAGCCCAAATTATTGTGGGGTCTGCTCATCAAGAGGCCAAAGATTGGGACGTGCTGAGTTTGAAACACATAAGGGGATCAGCTTGTACAGACTGATTGACCCAGTTTGACTCAGACGTGCCCTTATGAACTGAATGCTGGCTCATGAGGGTGTCAGCTGGACACCCAGCCGGATTCAGAGGGATTCTGTTTACCTGTGTGCTTGTGTCTGACTGCATTTTATTGTTGCTCTTATGAACTGATTCTTGGCATATGAGGGTGTCAGCCTGTCCATGCTGATCAGCCCGGCCAGGTCAGGCGTGTCACGTTAATTTGTGTGTGTTTGTGTGTATGACTGATTTGGTGACTGGAGGAACCCAGTCCCGTTGAGATTGAGTCCTGCAAGATAGCTCCACTGGGGGTGAGGGCTTGCAGAAGGGAGAAATACAGCTCCGTATAGTGACACAAGCAGCACATTGACAGAATCACCAAGACCCTAGAAACTATCCCTAATAAATGACCACACCCCAAAGTAATGGGCAAATTTGGTAACAACCCTGAGCTTATGACCAAATTCTGTTGTCTCCCAAGAGTATCTAGGCACATCTTCCATAACAAAGGCATGGCAGGAAGTCTTTCCAATGATGAGAAACTATCATTTCAACCAGGAGACGACGTGGCTCTGACTGGTGCAACATCGACCTCTTACACAGATGAATAACTAAACCTTAAGCTCCTCTTCTGTGGCAATGCAGGAACCCCTTGGTCAGCTACAAGAAAACTGCTTACCACTGCTTGCTAAAGGCCAGAGATGGCATTGTTCTGTGCAGATCCTCTCAAGAGTCTTCCCCAAACTCTTACATAGGGGTAAGGCACAAATCAGAGTCCTCAAAAAAGCATTGACTAAAGTCAGTGGAGCAAAAGGCCAAAAAAGGAGCCTCTCCACACACAACTTAGAGCTGGTAAAAAGGGTAAAAGCAGCCATCACCTTTTGTCCCCTTTGTGCCACCATAAAAAAATGTTATGTGGCACAAAGGCCAAGCACACAGATGTCCAGATCCCTTGTCCCACCCCGGATAATGGCTGAGATTAAGGCATTATCAAGGCAGTATCAATCTGTGCTGGTATTTAGAGGCAGATGTTGATTTATTTTATGGCACAAGAGTACAGGCAACCCAAAACTACCAGAGATCTCCAGCTGCCCCAAGCAGGTGCTCCTGGTGCTTGAGGGGCCCAGGCCTGCGCACCCCAAAATTCTTGCACAGGATTAAGCCCCAGAAGTCCATGGAGCATCTGCCCAACTTTTCCTGCTTACTAAGGTGCGCCCCAGAGATCCTGGTAGGTTCAGTAAGTGGGGAGAGCCAGACAGGTGCTCCCAGGGCTTGAGGAGCTCAGTCCTGTGCAGGAATTCCCAGGGGGTGCACAAGAGCGGGCCCTTCATGTCCCAGGAGAACACATCACCTGTTATCCTGAAGCTTCGATGGGCAGGAAAACGAGTGACATATTTTGCCTAATAATGTAGGCCAACCATGCCAGGACACATGCCAACATAGCCAATCTGCTTCGCTTGATGACACCTATTTATATCCAAAGATAAGAATTTTATGCCTTTTCCCAACAGATATTGCAACACTTGAACTCCCTGCTGAACTACAGAAAACATTGTACCAGCCTTAAAAACAGCACCTCCAGACATTCCTGCTGCGCAAGCAAGGCTCAGCTCTACCAGACATTGCAGACCTGTGGCCTATGTCCAAATGTTCCAATGAGTGTCACAGAACAGACTGGGCTCAACACAAGTGACAACGGTTTATTTACTGAGACACCGTGAAGTGCCTAGAATACTAATGACCTGGCATTCACTGTAATCAGAGTGCATGCATGTCTGGCGCAAGTGACTATAAGAATTACACTATGAAAACAATATTCCCAAACTTAGTCACCCGTCCCAAACTTGCACTTCATCTTCTGCAAAACGGAAAATTTGCAAACACTTCTGTTGATAAATTATAGATTCATAGATTGTAGTCAGAAGGGACGACAATGGATCATCGTGTCCAATCCCCTGCCCCTGGCAGGAAAGAGGACCAAGGTCAGATGACCAAAGCCAGGTGACTATCTAGCCTCTTCTTGAAGACCTCCAAGCTAGGTGATATACCTCTCTTGGAAGCCCATTCCAGATCCTGGCCACCCTTACTGTGAAAAATTTCTTCCTAATATCTAACCTAAATCCACTCTCAACTAGTTTACACCTGTTATTCCTAGTCACTCCCTGGGGCGCCTTAGTAAACAGTGCTTCCCCTATTCCCCGTTGACCTCCCCTAATAAATTTATAGGCGGTCACAAGATCTTCTCTTAGCCGTCTCTTGTGAAGGCTGAAGAGATTCAGCTTTCTCAACCTCCCCCCATAGGGTCTATCACAAAGGCCACTAATCATGCGAGTGGCCCTCCTCTGGACCCTCTCGAAATTCTCCGCGTCCCTCTTGAAGTGCGGCGCCCATAACTGGACATAGTACTCCAACTGCAGCCTGACCAGTGCCATATAGAGAGTGAGCATCACCTCCTTTGTTCTATTAGTCATGCATCTGCTAATGCACAACAAGGTGCAATTGGCCTTGTTGATGGCCTCGTTACACTGCCAGGTCATGTTCATCTTGGAGTCAACTATGACTCCAAGATCCCTCTTTGACTCCAAGGTGCTGAGAAGGACACTCCCCAAACTATAGGTGTGCTGGGAGTTCCTCCTTCCCAGGTACAGTACCTTACATTTATCTTTATCTTATATAAAGCTCAGAAATGTTAATATCAGATCTACAAGTAGAGCAGAGAAGGAGAAAATGAACTTAAAAGAACTGAAGGAACATCATAATTTCCTCTAAAATCTCTCAAAAAGACTTCACAGAGATACTAATCCATCTCTTTCAACTGAGACTGCTAGAAAGAATTTGCCTCCTTCACGACATCCTGTACGAGCATCTGAAGCAGATGACTTTCATTAAGTGGTCTTTGCAGCTTTAGGATCCTTTTGGATTCCTCATTACTGTGTTTACTCAAAGATAAAATTAATCTAAATATAAGACAATCCCCCCCAATAATACTCTTCTATATATGGCAAATTCATAAATTTGTTATAATTTTCCAAGTATAGAATTTAAGTATTGGAGGGTGGTTTTGCACCCCCTGCCTCCCCCCCCCCCCCCGCACTGTTCAGCAGGCAAACCAGTGGCTGAGGGCAGGGGCAGGTGGGCCTCTTGCCCTCTGCCCTACTCACTTCTTCCCCTGGCAGCCTTTTTGCCCCCCAACCACCTGTACCCCCCAACCCCAGATCCTCATACCCTCTTTCCCCCACTCACCCATCTCTGCCTTTTCCCCCAAATTCCCCCCAGCCTCTGCCTCTTCCCCTCCTTTCCCCACCTTTACCATCAGATGCTGCTTGGGATGCTCAATTCCAAACCACAGCATGTGGAAACTCAGCCCTTGCTTAGCCATGAAGCAATATGGGCATTCCTAATTAGGTGCTGCTGATTGGCTGGGCAGGGGATGGAGTTTCCACGTGCACTCTGCCTAGCCAATCCGGCAGCTGCCACCACCACTGCACCCCCCTGCATGGTGACAAACCAGCTCCCCTCGCCTTTAGTGGGAGCTGCTGGGTCCGAAGCTTCCCTCACCCCCGGCCCACCGGGAACAACTCAACAGGGTCAGGAGTTGGAGGAGGAGGAGCTGCTGGAGGCAAGGGGAGCACAGCAGCACCTTGCTGGCTGCAGCCACACCAAGAACAGTCCCACCAGAAGCTGTGCATTGACTGGGGCCAGCAGGCCTGTTCTGCTCCCCTCACCTCCAGCTGCGGCTCCTGCTCCTGGCAAGCTGTGCCACTCCAGACAGGTGGAAGCTTCAGCCCAGCACATGAAGCTTCCCGCCCACCCACCCAGAGCAGTGTGGCAGGGGTAAGATCAGGGGTGGCAGCAGCAGCAGCAGTGACAGCAGCAGCTGGAGCCAAGGGAGGCAGAATAGCCCTGCCAGCCCTGTGGCAGGTGTCTGCCAGGCTCCAGGCCTGTTGGCACCTCCAAGCTGGTCCGGACAGTCACAGATGCAATTAACCACAGGCACGATTAAACACTTCATGCCAGGCCGGGCTGTCATGGAGCCACAGTCAGCTGGGAAGGGCCCTGCCTCCGCAGCCTGGCCTGAGCCAGCCCTGTCAGGTCCTTTCCAGCCTTTTGCAGCTCCATAACAGCCTGGCCCAGCCTGGGCACAGGGAACCAGGAGCAATTCAGATGCACAGCTCCCATGGCCCCAGCCCAAGCCGCAATCATCTAGGAATGACCCAGCCCTCATAGCCCAGCCTGGGTCGGTTCCTCCATGCCTTCCCTCAAGCAGTGCCCATAGGCTGGCCTGGCTCTGCCCCTCAGCTGCAACCCTAGCACCAGCCTCAGCCCCACAGCCCCAGCCTCAGCCCCTGGTGAGGCCGGCTCTGGCCAGGCCCCACACTGTGCAAGCGGCAAGCAGGGGGGAAAGCCAGGTAGACCCCAGCTCCCCAGCTGGGGTCCCCATGCCCAAGAGGGGAGATAAGAGAGTTTAATCCCCCTCCCTGCCCCCACTTCACCCAAGGCACTGCCCAGGCTGGTGTCTGGCCATGCTCTCCCCTCAGGGACAAGCCTAGCAAGGGCTGCTTCCCCCCTCCCCCTCCAGACACACCCTGGCTGAGGTCCCTACAGACTGGGTTGGGGGTTTAAACCGCTCCCCAATCATACTTCCAGCCTTCTGGCTAGTTTGGAAGGGAAGGGAGGGTTGCTCTAGCACCCCCTAGCTTCTAGCCTGAGCCACAGCAGCCATGTGGCTGCATTTCCAGAATCAAAAGTGAAAGTCTATTTACTTGCAAATTGGTTCAATCTATGCAGGTTACACTAACCAGACAGATTGAATCAATTCAGGCTTAGGCTTTTTTAATGTCTGTACCTAGCCTAAGAGGGAGAGAAACAGGTGGGCAGGGGGCAGGAGTTGTAGAGGGAAAGCAAGGGCTCTAACCCCAACCTGGGCAGGTGGGGAGGGGAAAGAGCCAGAGCCAAAGCAGCCATCTGCTCTCCACTCTGCTTCATATGTGAATATAGAGAGAAGGAGCTTTTTTCCCCCATGCTGATTGGGGGAGGACCGCATATTCAAGTAAATATGGTAATTTCTAGGTGACAATTAACCCTGGCAGCAAACATGCCTACTTCCATTAAAGACTGTGCTTGCTGATGCAAACCTAGTCCACCATTTCCCTTAAAAGGAAACGAAAACCTCACCAAAAATTGGTGGTAGAGACTGGGACTTAAGATATCTTATTCCAAGGTATCTTCAACATATGGTTCTATGATATATACTGAGTTACTATTAGTAAGATACTGTCTCTGAAGATTGCAGAGTCCAATGGGCTTTTTCATTTAATGACTTAGGCTCACAGGAGGATATCAAGAATAACATATCTTTTGGGCAGGTAATCCTTTTGAATGCAATAGTATCTACTCTCCTCAAATCAGAGTGCAAGCAGTTATATTGTTCCTGTATTTAGAACACCATTTGTTTCCAAGGATTGATCGTGAAAAGTAAAATACACACACACAACCAGCTGTGAGCTTCTGAAGCTAAAAGCTGTAGTAAGTCTATTATAACCTCTCTCACTAAGGAATATATTTAATGGTATTTGAGCTGATTTTTTCAATGTTTTGTATGCTTTTCCAAATATGAGATTCACATTTGCTCACACTGAGCAGTAGAGCTGTGTTTGCAAGACACAGACAAGATCCATTTATCAAAGTGAATTCATAATACAGACATTCTGTTCCAAAACCTATAAAAATAAAAGCTATTACTCTGAAAAGAAACTCACAACCCTAATCAGCAAGTCACTTCAAATTAGATCTCAGAATACAATGCACTTTCAGGTCTTTGCTGTCTCTTCAGCTTACATACAAAAATAAAAGATGAGAATGATTTTTTTGTCTGCATTTCTAATCGAAAATTGAGTTTTAAATATTTAAACAACAGCTAAATAACACCGATATGAGCTGATGGAGATGAATATTAGCTTTTGGGAACTGGCATCCTCATGTCAATAATGGCTTCAGCATTGAAGCACACATATTCAAAGGCATAAATCTTTAATTAACCTCAAAGCAGTTTATTATACACTAACATGTATTGAAAGCAGCAGCAAGCCACAGTCCTGCTTCAGTAATGTATAAGTACTGAATTATCACTTCATGTAAGCCATTTGTGGATAATTCAAGTTACTATTATTCAGTAACGGCCTCACTGGCTATAAGTCCACTTACATGTATATCAGAGCCATTTCTTGTCATCACATGCTAGTTCTGTCAAGCTGATTTTATGACATGAAAAATGTAAAATAATCTAGCATAGCTGAATAGATTTCTCAGGTTCTTAAATAAAAGGTTGTGTAAAAGCTATTGTTGAGCATGCTTGTCACTGTCATTTTCTTACATGTCACTGTACTATCTGCGGTTAGCTCATGATTTATGAAACACCTTGTGATTCCTTGAGTAAGATGCCATTGCAGTAGAAAACAGATTCTATTCTATTACAGGTCATATGGGTAAAAGTGAAAGTATAGTCTCTTGAATAAAAAACCGGTAGCTATTGACACACAGAACAAAGACAGTGCTTGGTCTGAACTTGCTTGAGATCACATACTGAGACATAAAGGAATGAAGTTGCATTCACTGGCAGGTCTTCACATTAGCATTTGTGGTTTTGCACATTACTCCTGCTTCCTTTTACTTTTCTGAAATACAGTCACTTATAATTCAAAGCAGTAAATCTCCCTGGCAATTTTATTTGATCTTTCAGCAGCCTTTGATCATGGAGGTGCTGTTGATGTGCCTGTGGGTCCTGCCAAGACTAGAAGGAACTATTTTACAATAGCTTGTTCACTCTTCTTGGGTAAACTCCAAACGGTTGTGATGCTTACTCTCCCCAAAGGCTCTTGATTAAATGGAAACCTACACTACTCAGTCTAATCACACCTCTTGTTTAATATATTTATTGACTGATTGTGAGCTCAGAGAATGTAATCCATCTGTAGAGTAGTCATACTCAACTATACATGTCCTTTGCAAAGAGCCTGCGTTCTGCTATTCCTTGCTTTCCCAGTGTCAAGCTAAAACAGAGATTAAGATAAACTGAAAGAAGGACGAAGATAAAACAGATACATTATGAATCAAGAGAAGACAAAAAGATAATAATGGGGGGGTGAAATAACTTGAGAAACAATTAAAATTATAATTATTTCCACAACGGGTGGTAAACAGGATGACTTAGTGATCTCAGCAGTTCACCATCTTGGGGTTCAATTTGGGTGAAAATATTTTTTTTTCCCATTTTGGTGGCTAAATTGGGGATGGATGCAGGGATAAAAAACCCTTAAATTTTTATTCTTGTTTGGCCCAAATAAACCGTGTTGTTCAACCCAAAAGGAACATTTTGCTTTTAGCATTCATAATAAGGGCAAAATAAATGAAGAGCTAGAAATGGAGGTTGTGGTAGCATGCAATTTTACTCAATAGCTCTGTGCTTAGAGCATTCACCAGGTGCATTTTCCTATTGGAACTTTAACCTACATCACCCACTCACCAGACAATTACTCTAACCACCAGGATGTACCTTGGGGGTTGTTCTTAATTTCTCTTTTTAGCTGAAAAAAAGAAAGCCTACCTATACAGACTGGTAGGAACCCTCATCTTAGTGTGAAGTACCCCAGCTCCAACAAATGTTTACGTATTCCAAGCAAAATTAAACCAATTAAACCGCATCAGAGGGAGTGCCTGACCATAGTCAGTTTCTAAATATTCTACAAAACATGGCAATTAGGGAGATGTAGGTTCAACTGTTCTTAGGAGAGAACTGAACCAAAGCCTCCCATATCCTGGGTGGAAAGTAGGCACCACTAACAAAATCTTCTTCCTCCTGAAGCTGTTTGAATCAAGCTGTACATTTCCCATGCATTTATTAAGAGTATCCTAAAATAAAATTTCTTTAGAAACATCACAACGGTTCACTTTGATTTTTCTCAAAGTTCATCACTTTTGTCTTAGGGCATTTGACAAATTTGGATTGAATCCATTAATAGTTTCAGGCATCTAAAAACATCATTTTTGGCAAAATAAATCACTGGAAAGTAAAGACAGACAAAAATAGAAAACATTTACCTGGCTGTATTTGTGAGCTTCTTTAAAAGGCAGTGATCTCACACCAAACCAACTTGATTTCCTTTGAACAAGCTAGCTAGTTTGGTGCACAAGTGAAATTCAGAGGAGATAATATATTTAGACTTCATTATGGTTTTTGACACAACCCCACATAACCTTCTTAAATATAAACTAGCAGAAGCCATAGCAGGCAAATAGGTTGTTGCCTATGAAAGCTTATGCCTCTCTGAACCAGTTCATCTCTAAAGTTCAATTCTGCCCTGCCTTCAGTTTAATTTCAAACATAAACTGGAGAAATGTAGCCTAGATAGAATTACCAATGACAGAATCACCAATATGGGTACAAAGTTGCTTAAATAATCAACAAGGATCCTGGTTTTCTCTGTTTAAAAATAAAACATTCTGATTAAAACCCCCAAAATCCACATTTTTCCATGATTAAAATACAACACCACTACACACACACACACACACACACACGAGTTGAACACAGTGTTTTACTGATATATTTACAATTGTAAAACAAATTGGAGGACAACCAGTGCCTCAATTATTATAATAAAATAAATTCTAAATACTTATAAATGTTGGCGTGTGATTTTGAGTTTCTTATCATGGAAAATCAGAGCTCCCTCTGCCCCTCTGCTTTGTGGTGCTGAGCAGCCCTGATATGTCAGTGCCCTGCCTCTGCCCATACTGTTGCCCCTCACTCCCAACCGACAGCCCCCTGGCCCTGCCAGTGCCCCTCATTCCCAACCCATAGTCCCCCCAACCACACTGGTGCCCCTCATTCCTGGCCCATTGTCCCCCGCTCCAGCCCTCCAAAAGGAGTGGGCGTGTGAGGAAGGCAGTGGAGCACAGGCAAGGTGACGGGAGGCACATGCCCCCCAAGATTTCTGCAGCCACAGCATGACTCAGGGCTGCAGCTGGGCTGGACCAACTCCAAGGAGGACCTGCCTCCATGGTCCAGTAGATAGGATCTGGCACTGGAGGGAGCCCCGCTCTGCCAAAATAAGGCACGGCAGTGACAGCGATGCGGAGTTGTGCCCGCCGCTGCTGCTGGGTGGGCAGGACACACCTCACCTTGGCAGCGCACTCCCTCCCACGCTGGGTCCCTACACTGGGCTGCAGAGGAAGTTCCTTCCCAAAGCCTCGTGCCCTACTGTGGGCACAGAAATGTCAGGGAGTACATGCCCCCCTGCTGCATTGCCTCTGCCCTACCCGCCCCCCTGCCTAACATATGACCTGTGCCTCCTCCCTCCCCATGTGTCCTGTGCCCCTTCCTGCCCAACACATGGCTGGTGCCCCTTCTCCCCCAACCCCACCCAATGCATAGTTTGTGTCCCTTCTCCTCCCCCCTTGCCCCATAGACTTACCTGGAAGGAGCTGCTCTCCATTGCTGCCTGGCTGCCACATGCATGAGCACATGCACACATGCATGTGACACCCCCTGCCTGATCACTCTCCTCCTACTCCTTGCAGGCCCATTCAGCCCCTTGCAGGCTGGAACTCTGCCAGCCTGTAAGGAGAAACCCATGGTTTCCTGTGTTTTTCTCCTTTAAAAGAGAAAAATCACCATTTTCCTCCATTAAAGGAAAAAATCTACATTTTTCCACAGCAAATGGAAAACCTGGATCCCTGATGATCACAAGCAAAGAGTACCTTTATGTAACCTGGGTGGTACTCCAAGAGGTACCCCCTCTCCAACTGAAGGGTTCAAAGCAGGTGCACAAGCACTGTGGGAGGTGTAGGGACTCTCCTCCCCCTACAGAGCAGGGGCAGACCACCACTGGGGACTTAACCATATATGTTTTAATGAGAGAACAGTACTGGGAACATAACCAGTATAAATCAGGGGGTATAGGGGACACTACAACACCCCGAGGAGGCAGGATTCAACAAAGGTTAGACCCTTACAATCATAGACATATTCATCCAGTTGACAAAAGACAAGGTTAACCAAAACGTAAAACACGAACAGCAGAACAAACAATACTGGTTGGTGAAATATAAAAGGCACAAAATACAAAATGTCAAATGACAAGGAATATAGGGCCTAGGTACCAGGAGGGAGAGAAAGGGGAAAAACACAATGACCCGTTTCCACTGCAACAAGGACCTCTCCCTGTTACTTCACTCATCCCAAGTCACCCCAGCTGGAATTTGAACTCAGATTTTCCACATGGTGGGCAGAAACTCTACCACACAGCCACCAATGTTAGTACTCTAGCAAGCTGCTAGGGGTCTTGACTTTCTTGCAGCCCCAGCCTCATGTCAAGCTACCAGGCCTCTTATTGAAGGAGCTGGAAGCAGAGCTGGGAACCTCTCAGGTCACTGCTCAGATCCTTGCTGGAGCTGGGGAACCTGTCCTGCTGGCCGCAGCCTCTCATAGGGGATCCTGGAGCCCAGCGGGGAGCCTATCCTGCCAGCCACACGCCATGCTACTGAGGCTGCAACTGCTGCCTGCAGGTCCCACTCCTTCAGGTGCTCCTGGGGCAACTGTTCCCACCCCACTGGCCCAGCTCTTGCCAGCTCTTTGAAGCTCCTTCCTTGTGGTCCCTCGCTGGTCTCTCCGAGTCAACTGTGCTGCCCCTTTTATCCCCCTCCAGGTGACCCAAGACGCCAATCAGAGGACATGGAGGGTGAGTATCTGGGGCCTGATTGGTGAGGAAAGGGAATCCCAAGTCCTCCAATCAGCTTTTACCCCTTCAATATACCTGGGCCAAATCATTACCAGATTGGTGAGGAAAGGGAATCCCAAGTCCTCCAATCAGCTTTTACCCTTTCAAAACCCCTGGGCTAAGTCACTACTAGCTAGCCCGTCACTTTTAAATGGATCAATGCTGGAATGGTAGGAGGGTTTAAGAGAGGTTCTAGAAGTGTCCTTAATAGATCCAGTGCAGCATAACATTTTTATTAATGACATGGATGTAGGAATAAAGTGCTTACTAATCACGTCTTCAGGTGATAAGCCTAGAAGTGTGCAAATACCTTAGCGGATATGATTAGAATTCAAAAGGACCTTGATATATTAGCAAAGTAGGCTCCAGGCAGCAAAATTAGATTCAACAAGGGCAGATAAATAAAGTTGCTAGACCTAGGGAAAAAAAACTAAAACTAAATGTGCAAATGAAGAATGAGGGATAAGTGATTAAGCCAGCAGTCAGCAAAGCTTTGCAGCTGCAGACTAGATCAACCCAGTTTGAGTCTGAGGCAGGCCAGTGCTATCCCAGCAGATGCTGCTGCCACCACTACTCCTACCCACTAGGTGCAGGCAACCAGAGAGGGCTTCAGTTGTCAGACAGCCAGGAGACACAGCAGCAGCTAGGTTGGAAGCTCTGCAAGCCAGGTTCAATGGCACCATGAGTTAGATCAGGGGTTGTCAACTGGGGGTATGCATATCCCTGGGGGTACTTGGAAAGGGGCTAGGGGGTACACGCAGATAGGTGGGGATGGACCACCACCACCCACCACCCTGCACTGCCACCTCCCAGGAGAAGGGCCGGGGAGGGGGGTAGCTTCCTTCTGCAGGCCACACAAGCACCGCCTGGCCAGCCAGATGTGAGTGGGGAGTGGAGCTTGCATGTGGCAGCCACCACCACCATCCACCACACCGCGCTGCCCCAGCTGCTGCATGCAAGAGATCCCCCCCCACCTCCAGGTCCAGCCACCACCCCCTCCTTCCCCGCTCCACCAGAAGTGCACACAGAGGTTGAAAACCCCTGAACTAGATGTTGCAGACCTGTGGACCCCTGCTGAAGTTAAGTAATACTACTGAGGACAGGATATGGGAATTATGGTGGATCACAAAAATCAATATGAGTCAACAATGTGAAGCCATCACAAACAAAACATAATATGACTGCATTAACAAAAATAGTAGTACCACTCTACATGACACTCATCAGACCTCAGCTAAAGTATCACATTCAGTGCTAGCTACCTCATTTTAAGAAAGACACAGAAAAAGTGAGAGGATCCAGAGGCAAGCAACAAAGATGATAAATACCAACACTTGAGAAAAAGAAGAGGCGGGAAGGTCAAGGCAAACTTGTTCCAACAATATCAGGAAGGACATTAAAAACCAAAGACTCTAAGGGCACAGAAGGAAGTGACAATTTTCACCTGGTCTGGCCACAGAAAGCAGTCTATAGCCGTGGCCAAACACAAGACAGCAGACAGCAGACAGCTTCCAAAATGGTTGATCAGATCAAAATCTGAACCCATTTTGCATGAGGGATCAGATGGAGCAATTTCAAAACAAAGCATCTTCTGTCATTTCTGTCTGCGCTTCCTCCCAGCCTTTTGCTGTTTCCAGAATGGGAAGGGGGAAAGGGAATGGAGAGAGTTTGGTCTGGAGTTTTTTCCAGCCCTGGTGGAGACTGGGGTAGGTGTACTGAAGTCCCCCTGGAGGAGGAAGGGGGGCTCCAGTTCACCCACTCTGCCCTCTAGCGCTAGCTGGAAACCCCTAAAATTAGCTCTCTCTCCTCCCTTTCCCCTCACCCATTCTGAAACAGGGACAGGCTGGAACAGAGGAAGCACCACTGCTGGAGAAAAATGGCTGCTATCCCCCAGACAGCAGCTAGATTTCCCTCCCCCCTGGAACCAACAGTTAACTTCTATTTGGTCCGGGGGACCATAACTCAAAACACTTCCTGCAAAGCGTTCCCAGTTATAGCGGGGAGCTGTACTTCTGTCTGTGTCCTAAGTAAGCAAAATGAAAAGTTCTCATGCAGCCCCATACTAATGTCCATATCAGCAGAATTATTCCTTTAATGGTTTGTAACATGTAATATTTTTAGGGTAAATTTGCTGCTAATCATGCACCCCCTTTAGCCTCTGTCCAGTGGCTAGATATATTTGTATCCTTTGTAGTGTCCAATGCTCTGCTTTCTCCAATGTCTATTTTCTGTTTCATCTCTTTTGCACCAGCCAGCAAGCCAACTGAAAGCAATTAGGCTGAGCACTAATTGTTTTATATGACAGAAACTGGCTAAGCTAGATCTACAACTCCCACATTTTACTTCCTAGTCCTTATCACAGCTAAAACCCCCAAACTAATGCAATTAAACTTAACAATATTCAAATGAATATTACATAATTAAAATATAATTGCAACTGCTAAAAAAAATAGGGTCAGATGAATGTAACTAGATTAAACTACCATGACGCAATTCATCCTTGGTGTAATTTCACTAATATCAATGGAAAATACACCAGATATAAGCCTGGCCTCATGATGCAGAACTTCCAGGAAACATGAAGCTGTTTGTAACTGGAGATCTCTGCTGACGTATGAATGGAGAACCAGGACAGAAACAACAAAGCAAATTCAGTGCACAGATAAACAGAGTGGCGTCAGCTCTATCAATTACCTAACCAAAAAAGCAAAAAAACTAGGAATCAATACCTTAATGTGTACATGGAAAAATGATGGAAACAAGGATAAAAGAACAACAACATTATGAAGAATTATATTATTAAGAAAGAAGCATGTAATAAATAGGGTGACTAAAATGGAAAATATATATGTATCAGGGGTTTTTTTTCAGCAGAGAAAAAAGATCCTTGACTTCTGAGAAACCCCAAATCATGAGGAATCAACAAAACAAGTGTTCTCAACAGGTTTTAGGTAAATACGTCTCTACTACATACCATGGCAATTCTCTAACAATTTAAGGCCTTGTTACACTTTATGCTGCAAGCTGCATAAATGACAATCAGTTTAGTGTTGATCAGCTTAGCGGAGCAGTCGCATCTTAAGGAGAAAGACCATTTCTGAGTGTCCTATACCTGCACAGCTGTGACTTGCCACTAGAGGCTTGGTGAGCAGGGGCAGGACTAGGAGATAGGGACAGAGCACTGTCCAGGGGAAGCCTTGCACTGCCCAGGGGAAGCAGAGCCAGTCCAAGTGGTGCCAGAAGACACACAGCCACTGGGCACTCTGGGGCTGTGGTTGCCATTCTGCATAACATGCCCAAGAGCCAAGGTGCCATTCCCAGCCTTGCCAAGCCCCAGCATCCCCACTTTCCCTGACCCAGGAAGGGCCACTGCACCCTGGGATGCTGGAGAACTTCAACTTGGGCAGAATAGCTGTGGACAGTAGCCACATAGATTCATAGATGTTAGGGGCTGTAAGGGACCTTACAAGATCATCGGGTTCAGCCCCCTACACTTGGGCAGGAAAGACTGCTGGGGTCAGATGACCCCAGCAAGGTGGGCATCAAGACGCTTTCTGAAGATCACCAGGGTGGGTGACTGTACCACCTCTGTGGGGGGGAGCCTGTTCCAGAGCCTCGGCATTCGACTTGTAAAGAAGTTTTTCCTTATGTCCAGTTTGAAGCGATCTTCAATCAGTTTGTACCCATTGTTCCTTGTCTTCCCCTGGAATGCCTTAGTGAACAGATGCTCCTCCAGGCCCTGATGTATTCCCCTAATATACTTATAGGCTGCCACCATGTCCCCTTTGAATCTTCTTTTATCCAGGCTGAACAGTCCAAACTCTTTCAGCTTCTCCTCATATGACCGGCTCTCTAGACCTCTAATCATGTGTGTGGCCCTCCTTTGGACTCTCTCAAGCTTCTCCACATCCTTCCTGAAGTTAGGCACCTAGAACTGGATGCAGTACAGTACTCCAATTGTGGTCTCACCAAGGCCGAGTAAAACAGGAGGATGACAGCCTTAGTCTTGCTCAAGATGCATCGGTATATGCATGACAGTACTTGATTCACTCTACCAGCTACAGCATCACATTGGTGGCTCATGTTCATTCCACAGTCTATCATAACACCCAGTTCTCTTTCAGATGTGGTACTGGCAAGCATAGCACTGCCAAGCCAGTAAGTGTTGCGGATTATTTCTCCCCAGATGGAGCACTTTACATTCCTCAGTATTAAATGTCATCAGGTTAAGATCCACCCACCTCAGAAGCCTGTCCAGGTCAGCCTGTATTTCCAGCCTATTCTTGTGCATGACTATGCTCCCCCATAATTTGGTGTCATCCGCAAACTTTGCCAGTTCACTTTTAATACCTGAATCCAAATCTTTGATGAACACATTGAAAAGCACTTGTCCAAGTACTGAACCCTGAGGGACACAACTGGTCACCTTCCGCCACATTGACTTAGTTCCATCTACCAATACTCTCTGGGTCCTACCTCATAGCCTGGGTGCTACCTCTCTGAGTCCTAACTCTCTGGGTCCTACCTCATAGCCAGTTACCTAGCCACCAGACTGTAAAGTAGTCAAGGCTGTATTCTCCCAATTTTACCATGAGAACGTCATGGGAGACTAGGTCAAAGGCCTTTTTGAAGTCCAAGTATATGATATCAACCTCATTTCCCCTATCCAGGTGGCGAGTTACCTGATTATAGAAGGAAACAAGGTTGGTCAGGTATGACCTGCCCCAAGTGAAGCCATTTTGGCTATCCTTTAGAATACTGCCTTCTATTAGCCTATCAATAATGGATCCTTTGATAATTTTGGCTAGGATTTATCCAGGGATTTAAGTCAAACTGACTGGCCTGTAATTCCCTGGGTCCTCCTTTCTCCCTTTCTTGAAGCTGGGCACCAGATCGGCCCTCTTTTAGTCTTCACTGGCCCTCTTTCAGTCCTCTGGGACCTCTCCTGAATAGTACATCCAGTCCGGCTGACTTGTAGACATTTAACTTCTCTAGGTGTTCCCCCACCAGATCTTCGCCAACTATGGGAAGGTGATCAGCCCCACCTTGATCATCCTATATCCTGTCAAGCAGGCTAGCACCCTTAGGCTGATGGAATACCGACATGAAGTATTCATTAGGAGTTCAGTTTTGTCCTCAGTGTCAGTCATCGACTGTCCCAATTCATTCATCAGGGGCCCTATGCTTCTCTTATTTTTTCTCCAGTTTCCTACATATCTAAAGAAGGACTTTTTGTCATCTTTGATTCTGGTCACCAATTTTTATTCAGTTTCTGCCTTTGGTGTCCTAATCTGCTCCCTACAGGTGCTATCATTGAGTACTCCTTTTTGGTGGTTAGTTCTGACTTCCATCCCTTGTAAGTTTCTCTTTTTAATTTCAGGAGGTCCATGACTTCCCTATTGAGCAAAGGGGGTCTCCCAGCCCTTTTGCTACCTTTCTTATGAAAGAGAATGGACTCCCTTTGTGCTCCTAGGACTGCTTCCTTGAGGAACGACCGCTCTTCTTATACTCCCTTCCTCATCAGACTATGGTCCTGCTGGGCCTCACCAACCAATCTCTGAAGGTTGTGGAAGTCAGCTTTCCTAAAATCAAGGATTTCTACCCTACTGACTGATTTCCCTGACTTAGGGTGGATGGAGAAACTGATCATCTCATGGTCACTGTTGCCCAGTTTCCCTTCAATCCTCAGGTTGCTCACTAGATCGTCCCCTTTGGCCAGAACCAAGTCTAGGAGTACCTTGTCCCTGGTTGGCCCATTGACTTCTTGAATCAGATAGAGCTCTTCCATGCAAGTGAAGAAGCTAAATGGAACAGTAACAAAATGAGAAGGATTAGAGATAATTATGCCCTGCATTGACCTCATTTTAAACTGAATGAATGCTTTAAGCCACTTAAAGATGTTAACATGCAGCCAGTCCAGGGGTTAAGAGCTCCAGAAGCCACCTAAAATTACCATATAACTAGACCCTTAGTCATATTTGCCACATTGAATGTAGAATTCCCAACCTGAGAAACTTAGAATGAAAGAAACTGCTCCAGCAAAGTGCTGAATGCAAGGAACTGGCTCTCCTTGTCCACTGATTTTAATGGCAAAGGCAAAGGCATAAATCTTTCAAATTTTGGATCATAGAATCACAGAAAATTTGGGGTGGAAGGGACCTCAGGAGGTCTTCTAGTCCAACACCCTGCTCAAAGCAGGATCATGCCCAACTAGATGATTCCAACCAGGGCTTTGTCTAGCCAGGCCTTAAAAACCTCCAAGGATGGAAATTCCACCACCTATCTAGGTAACCTATTCCAGTGCCTTACCACTCACCTAGTGAGAACGTTTTTCCTAATATCCAACCTAAACCTTCCTTGCTGCAACTTGAAACCATTGCTCCTCATTCTGCCATCTGCCACCACTGAAAACAGTCTAGCTCTATCCTCTTTGGAATCACCTTTCAGGGAATTAAAGGCTGCTGTCATATTCCCCCTTAGTCTTCTCATCTGCAGACTAAATAAGCCCAGCTTCCTCAGAAGTCATGTGCCCCAACTCCCTAACCATTTTCGTTGCCCTCCACTGAACTCTCTCCAACTTGTCCACTTCCTTTCTATAGTAGGGAGTCCAAAACTGGACACAGTACTCTAGATGTGGCCTCACCAGTGCAGAATAGAGGGGAACAATTACTTCCCCCAATCTGCTAGCAACACTCCTAACTAATGCAGGCCAGTATGCTGTTAGCTTTCTTGACAACAAGGGCACACTGTTGACTCAAATCCAGCTTATTGTTCACTGTAACCCCCAGGTACTTTTCTGCAGAGCTGCTGCTTAGCCAGTCAGCCTGTACTGGTGCATAGGATTGTTTCCAAGTCCTAATTGCACTTTGCCCTTGATGTACCCCATGAGATGTCTTTTGGCCCTATCCTCCAATTTGTCTAGATCACTGAACCGTAGCCCTACCCTCCAATATATCTACTACACTCCCCAGCTTGGTGTCATCTGCAACCTTACTGAGGGTGCAATCAATCCCATCTTCCAGATCGTTAATGATCTGTAATGTCAAGTGTTACAGTAAGCTTCATTACATACAAATTAATCTTTTTAGCATCCTTTCACTAAATTTTATGAAATATTAGGGATGGAAGAAACCAAGGAATCTAATATTCATTAGACTGAGTCTTCATTTCAATCTAATGAATAAAACTTCAATGAAGTAGTAGAATAAGAGCTATGACAATTATGAATAATTATTTAATAATATAAACTACAAACAGTGAATACTGTTGAGCAGAGGAGAATGTTGGTAAAATACTGTGTTAAATTATTTTTTTTAGAGATTTGAGACTGCAATAAAATGCCTCAAGGCTAGGATATTATTTCAAGAAAATGCATGGCTGGAGCCAAGGGGGTGCTGTGGACTGAAGCACCTGCAAGTCTAACTGGCTCCTGCTATTTTGTTACATTTTTGGTCACTTTTATTAGTTAAAATTTATCAAACCCTTATAGAAATTATACTTGGTACTACTATAGATCCTTCTTTATATCTGGGAAAAACTCCCACTCCCCTCTATTGCTAGGGGTCTCTAAGGTAAGGTTGGGGCAGGCAGAGGACTTGGCTTCGCTGATGCAGGGAACAACAAGAGTGATATCAAGTGTTAGCATTATAGTGAACAAGACTCAGGAATTGGCTATGAATGTTCAGGTTTCATTTGACACCCCAGTGAAGCAGGGTCAGAGAGTGGAGGGCAAAGTTTCTGCCTGTGAGGACCAAGGTATGGAAATGACCAGGCGGACAGGCTCTCACAGCAAGTAGCTGCAAAGTCTGAGAGACAAAGTGCTGGGCTTGGACAGCAGATCCAGGAGGTACAATATCTGCATTGTTGAAGTACCTAAGGCATGTGTGGGCAAAATGCAGCCTATGGGTCAAATACAGGCCACCAACAGACTTGATCTGGCCCATAGGTGAATGGCTGCCAACTCACTGGATCTGGCCCGCAGGCTGCTGGCAATTCCAGCCACCACATGATGCTGGGCAGGCAGCCAGGATAATATTTAATATTTTAAAAATGAGTATTTTACTTTGCCTAATTTACCTACTCTGTAACCTACCTGTTGTAATCCCCCAATCTTATTTTGTTAATATCTACTGATGATTCAACATGTTTCTGTGGAGAGAAAATAAAAAGGATTTGACTTTCATCAAAAAAGATGCAACTACCAGTAGAAATGGGTAGCTTTCATTTTCCAGACATTTGACAATATCACAGTGCCTTCTTTGTAAGTGAGGCTATTTATTGGGTGACTGATATAACAGATAAGTGGAAAATTAAAGTAATTTATGTTTTCCCTTCCATGAGCAACCATCATACATTTATAAGTGTCTTTCTAACTCTCCAGTCCCTACAATTTTTGCAGCCTGACAAATTGGAAAAATATGGCAAACTTACTGAAGTTTCAGTTTTCATTACATTGGAAGATCTTATTCGGAGCAGCCCCTTTTTGAAAATGGGTCCCACAAACTGATGCAGAGAAAGTGGCCAGATAGGGGTATTGTGCCTACAGAACAGCTTCTCGTAGGAAATTGTAGAGCTGTGCGAAACAGCACCATTTCTTTTCGACTTCCATTTCATCATTTCGAAGGGACAATGTTTCAGTTCGATGTTTCATTTCATTTTGAAGCACTGTTCTGTTTCATTTCATTGAAACTATTTCACTGTTTCAACGATGTTTTGATGTTTTGCCCATGGGCTATAATAGGAAATCACAAAACTGCCTATAACTTTGTCATTTCTTTCCTGTTTAGACTGAAGATGTGCCCTCACTGGCACTGGGGCCTCTACACGACATAGTAGTGTGCCCCAATGAGGTCTCCTCCTCCCCTACAGTCTCAGCTCTGTCCACCACTTTAAATAACAACAGGTAAGTAAGCAGCACTAACATCTCAGGCAGCCAAACTGTCACAGACTAGAGCCTTTTTATCCTTTCCTGCAGGAGCTACTTCTCCAGCAGCGGCCAGAGAAATCTCCCTGCCAGCCCCAGCCCTGGGGCTTAGATGTGCCCAGGGTCCTGAATCCTTCTGGTCAGCTGACTGGGGACAGGTGCTAGAGGTGTAGGTTGTAGCTGTGTTCATCTAAGGGCATAGCACTGGCAAACAAAGTTCTTTGGGTCAATCTGGCATCTTTTAGTAGACCAACTGAATAGTTAAAGAAATATATCTTAGCAAGCTTTCAGGTTGAAAAACCCTTCGTCAGGCTGAGGAAGCACCTGCAGTTGGTGGTGATAAAGAATAATAAAGAAGCCAGAGGCTGGCATGCAAAACAGGCAAGGAAGCCAGTCAGTGAAAATGGAAATGGAGGCATCAGGGTGTGAGGGATAGGCTTGAGTGGGGGGAGGGGACAGGTTTGTAGCAGCACAGGTAAAAGTGGAGAGGTACTTGGGGAGTCAGATGTCAGGCAGGTTGCAGTGTGTCAGAATTCCAATGTCTATATTGAGTCCGTGAGTTTCTGTATCTAGGAGGTTGATGAAGTGCGTTCATAGGCTCATCTGTGAAAAGTGGTTTGTAAATTCAAACAAGCACTAAACCTAGCTAACCTCATCACCAGAAGCCAACTTCCTACAGCCCAAAACACATGAAATGGATCCAGGCCATGCCTTGGCAAGACATCCAAAACCTTGCAAAACCCACCAAGTACCCTGATGGAAAATACGTAGGAGATGCCAAGCAACAACTAAGCACCAGAATGAGTGCACACCAAAAATCTATCAGACAAGAACACCAAACTACCTGTCTCCAATCTCTCAGGTCTGATCCTCAAAAGGAACTTACAAACCACTTTTCACAGACAAGCCTATGGACGTCGCCATTTTTAAGCATGGGAATGCCGATACATGAGATGCTGGAGCCTGCTGGAGCACAGTAATTACCACACTCCAGCAGACTCGATTAATTAAGGTTGGAGCAGCCTCACTGCTCATGTATAGGTGTTCTTATCTTTCATCAGGTTTTTTTTACTATGGAAAAGCAATAGAGCAATTCTTCTATTGCAAAGAACTCAAAACCACAACAACAATCACAACTGGTCAGAACACTGAGGCTATGGATTCCCACATGAAATTTCAGACTTTATTGTGTTAATTATGCATAGATGTTTGCACACAACATTGCTAATATTATGAAGCAACCCACTGCACTGTTAAAAGGATCTCATGGCACCCAGGGTGCTACAGCATCCTGGTCAGGAATCACTCATCTATCCATGTACATGTAGATGGCCTCTATTTTATCTGATCTTTCCACTAGGCATGACTCCAGCATTCTGCAGAACAGCTTCAAGGGATACCTCCAGAGTGGATTCACAGCAACATTTCTGGGTTACAAAGATGTAGACAGGACATGCAAGCAGGATGTGCGCAAGAATAGGTGCCCTAAAGAGCACCAGGAAAGTGATGCAGACATATCCAAAATGATGTAGATTCTTGAATTATACAAGTCAGCACAATTGCATTGATTGCATTTGGATGCAAGTTTGCAGAGCAGGATCTTGCAAGCCTACATTGAGAAAGTCTTCTGGAATAAATAAAACTGAACTAGCACTAATGTAAATGTGACAACTGTAGGTGTTGTAGGGCTTGCTGCCACTGCCCTGAGCTTGTTTTCCTACAGGTAGTGACAGGATGGACCTTGGCTTTAGATCACCTGGTCTGCCAGGAAGTTGGTCCTATATTTCTCGCCTTCCGTGACGTCCATGATATTATATTGCTAGGAGGCAATGCCCAAGGTGATCCTACCCAGTCTCAATCCCCGTTTTCTTCTGTGGGGCTCCAAATCTCCCCTTTTACTGCACTCTAGCCTCTCCAGATGGCACTGGTAGTTCTCTGCAGCCAGATCTTAATGCTGCCTGTTGGTCTATTGTTCCGCACTCAGCCACCAGTGTGACCGTCAGCTTTAGTTAGGCGCACACACTTCCCGGGCTGGCCTTGGCCTGCACTCAAATACCCAAAAAAGGTGGCAAAACCCAACTGCTCTCAGTCTTTGTCAGACTCAGTCCATGTCCCCTTCACCTGGGTTCAGGTTCTCATGTCCAAATCACAACAACAACAACAATCAGTTAATCCAGTCACTGCTCTGCATAGGCCTTCCCTGGCTTGCTCTTGAACATTCACAGACCCAATGGGATCTCTCTCATGTGCAGCAAGGCTCTAACCTGAAAACAGCAATTCTTCTGGCCTTTTCCCTGGGATCCTCAGCTGTCACTCTGTTCCAGGGATTATCAAAAGCCTTGTGTGTGCAGGCCTCCACCTGCCGCCTTCTCAGGGTCACACCTACAGCGTTTCTCGGGCAGCACTTGGCCGCTCCTCTCTCTGCAGCTTGCAGGGAATTGATCCCACTCTGCCCCTGTCTGGGGCCAGAAATACATCTGAGCAGCTTCCTTCCTCCAATCTGGAGCAAGGTGCCGCTCCAGAAGTGTGGTGATTGCTTCTCTTCCCTTCCAGTCTCCAGCTGCAGCCCTGCCAGCCCTCCATGCTGTAAGTGTTGCTTGCTTTCACTTTTCCTGTCTGTTTCTGCCGGCTGCTTTTCTCCTCCTGACCGCCCCTGCCCAGCACGCAAGGCACCTCGGGGATTTTGTTCACTCTCTCACTCCTTCATAGTAAGCCAGAAAGATAATCTTGCAAAGTGGTTCTTATATCAGATACTTCATGCCAAGCAACCCTCATGCCCCATCTGGCTTTACTGTTTAAAATAATGCAAGCTAAAAAAAAAATTGTGCTTCTGCACCCCTGGGTGCTCTAATGATACTATGTGGCCACCTAAATATTCTAGGGTGCAACTGCTAAGATTAATTTTTTTTTAATCATTTTAATTTTAAAAGCGCTAACAGTAAAAACATTTAACATTGAACAAAAGACAGGCAGAAAAAGGTGAGATTTCTGGTTAGATGACATACACTTACGTGCTACATTCTTACTGCAGCAAAGTTATTGCAAACCCTCCTGAAAAGTGGTCACAATTTTGAGCAAGCAAGGAAAGGAGGGGGTTCTGTTCTGTGGTGATAAGACAGAAGGAGAGAACCAAGAAAGAGAAATGGGAGGTAGTAGCTTACCTAGAACTAGAGGTTACTTAAAAATTCACAGTAAGACTTAATCTCCTAGCTGTACACCTTTGGGTTAAGTTTGAATCCTTTATGCTTGCATTCTAACAGATTTAGTAGGCCTTAGGCATTGTTAAATTTAATGTAGGCCAAATTAGCATAAATGAGATTAAGGCAAGTAGGAGAAAAGGAGCTGAGTCATAAATGAGAGCATTCTGGAAAAGGCCAGCTCAGTTAGATCTTGATTAGTGTAGGTCAGCAGATACCAGTCTGGCCACAATCTGACACAAGAATATCACCTATCACCATATGTGTCTTATTTTGCCCAAGTAATGTTGTAAGCCTCTGGTTGAGGAAGGAGAAAAAAAAAAAGATTTAGCATTGAGATGTGCTCCTCTGGCATCCTTTGCTGAGGTTCATGTCTGCAGACATAGTGAAGATCCAAAGCCTCTTAGAACCTAGGGCACATGTAGACTAAATGAGGGCCATGTGTGCATGGCACTTTAAAGTGGGTTAAATGCTTTTGCATTGCTTTAAGGGTGTTGGTGTTTGCACACATCGGCAGCAGATTGCGCATTTATTCCAGCTGCTGTAGCATATTTGGTGGCGTAATGCGCCTTAAATGACTTCAGGGCTCAGCAAACTAAAACGCCTCTGAGAAGCTTTAGTTTGCTGCCCTACAGCCACAGACTGAAGCACTGGGCTCCATGCGGCTCAGGGGCTGTGAAGCAAGCCGCCCAGGAAGGCAGGCTCCACCAAAGAAAACAAAAAAATGTGGTGAGCCTGATTCCCCCCCATGGAGCCTGCCTGAGCTGTGTGGGGACCCGGTCCTTCCCTCCACAGCTGTGATGCCCCCTGGGACCACCCAAGCCGGATGCCTGCAGGTGGGTGCTGCCTGGGGGACGGGCCACCACTGCCGTGGAGGTAAACACTAGCCCTCCCCCCGCTGCAGACCAGGGACCACTCCGCCGCTGGCAGCTCACCCTCCCCTCCCCGCCGCCAGCACACAGGCAGGTAAGACATGGGAGTACACAACACAGGGGTTTCCTTCATCCTAAATTGAAGCAGTTTTTAAAAATCCACCACTTCAATTTAGGGCCCTTGTTTCATCTACACACACTCCTAAGACTCCAAATTTGGATATCTTCCCAACATGTTGATCACTGTCAAAATTCTTAGGATTGTAAAATGCAGAGATTCTAGGTGTAACGCACTTTATTTCTGACTGTGTTGTGAAAGTATATCTAGATATACATCTGTGTTTTTTTTTTAATTTGTTAGCAATATTTGTATTTTGAGAATTTTAACATTTTCATTTTGCTGAGAACACGGAGTTCTCCAGTCGGGTGAATGCACAAGTGTGTCAGAAGTAACATTTCCTTCAGGCCAAGATACCACACTCACCACTTTGAGCAAGTATTGGGATGATTGAACTCAGAAAGTTCCCCATCTTCCCTTCATCTGGAAAAAGCTATGATATGTACCTGATATTTGTAAATAATACCAAAAGAGGAAAAAGCCAAAAGAAAGACATACCAGCTGCCATTACCTCCATGGGGCAGGCAAGCAAGATGTTTATAGGGCTGGGATGCAGGCTGTCAATGTACTTTAGAAAGCAGTTTGTCCCTTCCACTGGTATCTGGCTTGGCTCTTCTCCATCAAACTCTATATTCATACTAGCACTCTCCTCAAATTGTTTCAAATGTCCTCAGTCACCTATGGTTCATTGCTGGCGGCCAATCACGAGATCATCTACTGAACCTGATTTCAGTTTAGTTTGCCATAGGCTAAACAGTTGGCAACTGCATTGCTGGAGGTCTAGCGATGGTCCTTGGCTTTCTTCACATTCTTGCTTTTAATTGGACGTTGTACAACATTGTAGTTTTGACCCAGTTTGGCCATTCCTTTACCAGTGGCCTCAAAAATATTTTTGTTGTAACATTTGGTCTCACAGGTTTCTTGAACATTTTCTTCTTCCCAGAAGGCAAAGAGACCCTGAACCAATGCACAGCACCAGGACATTTTAAAACATGGCACTAAACCTTCCTATTTAGCATGCACTAAACTTACTGTAGAGAGAAAGCAGTAAGATGAAGCCTTCAGCATTGTTCTATTCAAGAAGGCAAGGCAGAGGTGCACCTTGTAGACTACGTAAATTAAAAATGCATAAGCTTTCATGATCCAGGGCTCACCTCATCAGATGCTATGGAAGGATATCCAGTCAGTCAAATGGAAGCACCAATTTAAATACAAAAGGCAGGGAAGGGGAGCTAGGAAAGAGAGAATGCAGTGCTGAGAGAGACAGAAGAGGTTGGAGAGAGCCATAAAGCAATAAAAACTCATTGGAACATAAAAACTAATCCAGGTATTAGGATAATAATATATGGTCCCTGTTTAGACAATACCTAAAATAATCTAGACTGCAAATTATTTCTGTCCCATAAGGATCACCCCATCTGTCCAATGTAGACAGCAAAGTCACACTGCAAGCGGGTAATGGCATATATGATGTTGGGGGAACAGCAGGTAAATGATCCTTAGACATTATAATCTGTTACTTGATCCACTTGGTTTCTGTTGTAAAGCCATTCTGTAAGGCCAGTCTTTCCTCTTCGCCCATCCCCTTCATATTTTCCAAAATCTAACTACCAGCTCCAGAAAACCTAGCCTCCAGTCTACCAATGTTATCCTCATTAGTGTTCTTTAAATGTCAGTACTGTAAACAACCAATAATCTCTCACCAGCCATCAACAGATAACATTTACTAAGGAACAGTTTTGGGACCCAAACTATCAACATTGGCACTTCTTTTTACCAACGAGTTTCAAATAAAGGTTAAAAGCAGACATCATGTTTGAGGTGATTCCGACTGAACCTAGGAATAGCATGGTCCTTTACACATGTAGCTTGTCCCTGGAATGAATAAGGATTCACTCAAATTAGCCATGACCGTCCTGGAAAGAGTTACCTTGGATATTTCTCAGTGGGAGAAGTGGAGCAATGGGCTTTTATTCTGGGATCCTAGAGATGTACAAGGCTTTGTCCCCCAGAGAAAGCTAACTTCTGTTTTTAGCCAGAGACACTTCTTACAGTTAACTTGTCAGTTAGTTTTGTGTTATTTTGATGTATTGAAAATATACACAGATTGAAATACCAGCTGCTGGGAACAGCTGCTTAAAGCCAGCTTAAAGCAGTTTCAACTGTAGTAGAACGTTGATCATTGAAAAGTTACCATACATGACAGTAATAAAGAAAAGTTTTTGCTTGAGCTTTCTTTATTACTATAGCGAGAAGGGATACAAGAGACTGCTATATACGAAGTTAACGTGAAGCTTGTCCCCTAATTTTGCATTATAATATTTCCTATTTTCATTTCTTTTTTGAACACCAATAAGAAGGGGGGGGGGGAGGAGGACAACTAGTCTGTTGGTCTAAAATAATTTTTTCACTGGAAAAGTGTCACACACATACTATTAGCTCTGCTTATTTGCTCCTAGTCTTATATTTTACACACACCAAAAGATTTAACAGACAAGGATTTATTAAAAACCATTTCCTAAATAAATAAAAGTGAATTATTTCCTTGTAGAAATCACCCTGTAAACTATCACAAGAGGAATCCTTCATACTTCAATGCTTCTTTGTCCATGATAAATGATGGCCATCTGTCCAGACAAGAATCAGTAGTGTAGTTTTTCTTATAAAGTAATAAAAGGTCAGAAGTTTATGCATCTATCTTTGTGTGTCTGGGGTAGTAAACAGCATTCTTAATGTGTCATGAATACAGCAACAAGTATCCCTGACCTGAAGTGGAAAACAAAATCATATGCACCAAGTCTTCTACTTGTATGACATGAACCAATTGATGTAACACTGACCTGGCCCTGAAATTTGCCTTCACATGGACTCCTAGGGGCATCAATAAGAGTTCTGTAGAAAATAAATCCCAGGCCTCTGTGGCAGAAAATTTAGGAAACAGCTCTTCCCCAAATATTTCTCTCTCTCTTTTTTATTCTTTGTTTTGTTTTTGGTTTTTTTGTTAACTATTTGCAGTCTCCTAGCAATAATCCATGCAGAGTAGTAAGCAAACAAAGTTGTGAGCAAACTGCTGTGCCATGAGAATATAGGTAAAGATGATAGCAAGAGATCTAGATCTGAAGTGGGGGAAAGGAAAAAAATGAAGACAGGGGCAATACTCTTTTCTCTCAGCAGGACTTTTAGTGTAAGGTGTCACAACTTTTTATTCTGAAAGGAGAAAAGGATGGGAAGAGAGCTTCTTTACTATCTCCGTAATCTATCACCCCTCTAACAGCCCTGATCTCTCTATATCTAGTTTTCACTTTGGGAAATATTATCAGCCTACAGGGAATAAGAAACGAGCAGAAGTGGAAACAGCAAGGGGAGTTTGTGACCTGTACTGCCACAAGTTATTTTGGATACCAGCCACCATTTTATCAGGATAGACACAGTATAAGAACCTATACAGACAGATACCCAAATTAATCAGGAATGCAGAAGACTGCCATATCCAGGGCAATCAATCTATCACGAGGGCCTAAATCTATGAGCCCCTCTTCCACCAGGGGTCAGAAAAAGCAAAGATTTTACCATCAACATGATGAAGACACCCATCTATATTGTAAACTGCTCATGGTAGGCTATGTACTGCATTTGTGCTTGGTGTCTAGCATAATTGGGTACTAGCCTCTTGGCTGACATAATACAAGTTCTGCCAGCCTTTCCCCACAGACATGCCAAGATGACCCGCAAGAACACTTTCCCTATTTCTCTTGCTGATGACCTTTCCAATTTTCTGTCCCCCATGCAATATCTGTGATTTGGATTATTACTCCAGCAATGAATTAACTATCATTTTCTAAAATGTCCATGTGCGTGCAGTCAGAAAAAGAAACACTGTTTTTAACTAGAGATGAGGGAGGGGGATAATTTAATCATTACATTCATATGGAAATATTGCCCTCCATTTCATGAAATAAAATTCCCTAAGTCTGTTCACAGGTATGCAGTTTTGAACCAGGTCTTCAATGGGTAAATTAGCATAAAAAACCCAGGTGAAGGTAGCAATGATCCTTACAAAAAAAAAGTTAATGCTACTTTCAACACACAGTAGATAACCAGCACATCCACTGAGAAAGAGACTTAACCACTCCTGTCTCTCCATTACAAGAAATACCCTCTGTTTTCAACCAGTTTAATAATAAAAATAACCTTCACTCCTTGTTAAAAATCTACTTGAGAAGTTACCTTTTGTGAATGGAGTGATATATAAATGTATTTTATTCCATCTCCTTCCAAGGTTTCTGATGTACTACTAAAACTGCATTGTTATCAAGCTAGAAAGATAATTTTTTGAACTGTGAGCTGGACTTTAACTCAGGCTCGTTAGGCTCTATTATGTAGAATTCTTTGTACCAGATAAGTCAACCCAACCCAAAAGTTAAAAAACCGTAGGCGTGTTTCAAAGAAAGCTAATGAAAATCTTTAGAAACATGGAAAACTTCAAGGATTATTTACCTTAGCAAGGAAACAAATAGGATATTTTATGAAGGCTTATAAGCAACAGCATAGGGAAAGGGTGAATCAGTGTTAAAAAAGACCTCAAGGGTCCTCTAATTTATCTTCCTGCATGAATGTTACTCCTAGATCATGCCTATCCAATGCTTAGCTAAGCTTTCTCTCTAGAAAACCTCCAATGAAAGAGATTCTACAACTTCCCAGTCTATTCCACTGCTTCACTATTCTAACAGTAAAGAAGTTATTTTCCCCAATATCAAATCTAAATTTAATTGGCTAGAAGGTAAAGTCTGTGCTTGGAATCCTGCCCTCTGCAGCAGGGAAGAACAGTTCTTTATGGCAGAAGATAAGATTTTTTTTGCTTTTCTCCTTTCAGCTCTACAACAAGGGAATGCTAATTTCACATGGCATAAAGTCAGACAGTAACAATTCCTGCGCCAAGGTGTCACAGAAACCAAGAATTCAGCAAAATTCAAAATAACTTATATTGGGAACAAGAATATTCGGAGTTATTGGGCAATTTTATACATGCCCCAAGGGGGGGGGCTATGCTTTAATTACATCTTGGTCGAGAAGCTTTAGTTCAAGTGCCCCCACCACCATTTTGAAATGCAGGGATGCTGATACATGAGACCCAGGAGGCTGCTGGAGTGTGATAATTACCACGCTCCAGCAGAGTCAATTAATCGAGTAGAGCACATTGGAGCAGCCTCTGTGGTCATGTACAGGCACCCACAGTGATTAAAGCCAAAACAATATTTTGGAAGACAAACTGTATGCTCCAGCGTTTAAACCAGTCTCTCACTGTTAAGTATTAGAAGGTTATCTAACCTTTGGTTTCACAGAGGAGACAGTAATCAAACTGTAAAGGATTCACCTCTTCAATAAATTCTTCTTGCTCACAATTAGTCTGTCATCAATACAGTAAGGAATTCTGATGCAAAAAAAAAAAAAAAAAGTTTATATATATTATTCACAGGGCAAAAAAAGTAGTTGAAAAATTCTATAGCTTCCCCAGCTCAGATTCAATCCATCATTCCTTTTGTCAAATAATTATGTTAGTCTTGTAGTGTTATAATTTATTTAGGAGTCTGAAAATATCTCTGTATGCAAGAATGCAGCATTTAACCTACAACAAGGTGTGCTTGGCTTGAGGAGAAAAACCATGGATAATCATGTAAAGAGCTGCAGGGACATCTAGTGGACTTACTGACAGGTAGGCAAACCCTGTGTTATTGTTTTAATGCCCTATCTACATCAGTGAATTTTTGTTAATGTCAGTCTTTCTACTAAATCACGAGCGCATAAAAGTGCTGGGATAGTACTAAAAATCCATGTCATGCACAACAGGATGCCAACAATAAAACATACTGCTGCTGACTCTAGACCTATTCTCATATCCAAACCAACCCATGATTTAAAGCCAATCTACTGCTTTCTGACAGCAGGAGACCAGAGATATAGGTTTAATATATGGGTCTTACACATTAGAATTATAAATATGTATAGTGCACATTTATGCCTCTATTCCAAAAAGGTGTTTATGGTTTAACATCTATGAAACTTCTTTTATAGGCTACAGGCAGGAAATCATTGCATTTAAACATCTTTTTTAGACTAAGATAAAAAAAAATGTGGGCCTGATCCCATCTTCCTTGTTTACCCAAAATCCTACTGGTTTCAAAGAGCTGTGTACACACAAAGAATGCAGATTCAGGCATCCCAGAAAATGAGTTCTTCATATAAAAGCTTAACCAGACTCTGAATTTTATTTCCACTTTCCCTCCTAAACAACATGGCTGACAGCTTCTATGCTAACTAGGACCACATTTACAAAGGCATTTTGGCACCTATAGGTGCAGATAGCCTCCTGAAACCAGATATTTTTGGAGTATTTATAATTCTCACTAATTTCTATAAGAGTTAGGCACTAAAATGACTTTGAAAACCCCATGAGGATAAAGATCTAGATTTTTGAAAGTCCCAAAACAGATTAAGCTCTTATTTCCAACTGAGGAATCAATAGGATTTAAGCACCAAATCTCCCTATATATTATTTTTAAAATCATACTAGAAACTTACAGGATATGGAGACAGCAAGGAAATGGACTTGGTGACCCAGAAATCCCTTCCAGTCATGTGTTCCTAGACTGTTCATAGAATTTATCTTGTATGCTACCCTGCCAAATGTTTATATTTACAAAAGACAAAGTCTTTCGTAAACTAAGTGTGGTGGCCGGGCGATTGCTGGGGCCCTTGCCGGGAACCCAGAACGTTAGGTGGGTACTTCGATGCATGGAGTAGAAGTAGGCACGGATGCGTATTGGTTGCAACAAGGTTGTTTACTTACGCTACTGATGTGTGCAGCGTAGGAAGAACTGGCTTAATTGCAGTTACAAACGAGTTACAAACACAGCGAGAGAAACGTAGCAAGAGCCCTTGAAGCGAGACGGGACGTTCCATAAACAAATCACCGAGTGCACAAGGAAAGGGGTACGTCAGGGCAGGTCGGTGACGGGGAGTCGTTGGTGGGTGATCAGTCCGCCAAGTTTACTCCAGGTTGTGTCCGGAGTTCTCCGACTTGGGCAGAAACTGCTTTGATCTTTATATGGATAGCAAGCCAATTGCTAGTTGCCAAGTAGGAATAATTTGTAACCGGCCAACGGGTGGTGCTCGTTTGAACGATGCGGCCGTTGGACTTGGCAGGCTTTTCACTGTCGGAATTTTCCATTGCACCGGGACTTTTACTGTGCCAATTACGAGGGCTTGGGGATTTTCCACTGTGGCAGGAAATTCCACTGTGCCAGAGGCATCCAGTTACTAGGTTCTGACATGCCCCCTTGCCTATAGCACAGTTGGAACTAGAATACTTGCAGGCCGTTTAGGTCGTCGTCGTCTCGTTCGGGGGGTTCATATGGCAAGCGGGTGTATACATAAGCAGATAGCGAAATGAACTTGTTCTTAATGTACTGTATAAAACAACAACCGACACAAACGCAAATGCAAATACTAACAAGGGGAAGTAACAAGGTAATAAGGGGCATTAAGAGGTTCAAAAGCCACGAGGATGCGTCCCAGCCAAACCAGCCAAAGAGGTCAGATAACCACCCTTGCCCGATACCAGAGATTCTATTTGTATCAGTGGTGACTTTTCGAATTGCGTCAATTTGATCGTTTAGGGGTAGCGAGACATTTAGAATGCTAATACAACAAAGGTCACGAGATAAATTAAGATATTGGCATAGGCCTCCCTGTTGGAGAAGCATTGAGTCTAGGGCAAGGCAGTTTTGCAATGTCATATGAGACGTTGCTTGTAATTGCTGGTTGAGTAAATACAGGCTATCAGATTGGTGAGCACTTTGACTTGCTCAGTGAGTTGTGCAATGGCTACTCGGGCTTTGGCTATTCCAATTCCCCAGGCAAAGTAGCCTTCCAATGTCCATTTAGACATTTCGTCGAAGCGTTGCTCGTAAGTGAGGGTGCTCCAGACCGCTTCTCGTTTTTGACGATAAAGTAACATTGGGCTAGGGGGTCTGGAGGTGCTAGCAAATAAGGGGGGACAAAGCAATACAGTAGTCAGGAAACATTGTATTCCAGAAAGTGTGGCTGGGAGTGCTGTATATAGGTGTCCATCTGAACAAACCCATAACATTCCTAAGGGAGTGGGAGTAGACAACTGTGCGCAGTCGCCCGAGAAATAAGAGGTTTGCCAGGCCCGTTTGGGCTTACCAACCTTGAGGTTCATGCCATGACAAGCAGAACTCATTAATACTGCGCGCAAAATGGGGTAATAGAACAAATACCGGGTTTGATTATTGGATACGTTAACTGCTAATGATACATTCCAAGTGACTATAGGTGGGGGTTTATGAAGAGGCGAAAGGGTGACCTTGGGGACAGGGACAGGTATAGGTGGACAGCAGGCGCAGGCACCCGAACAATTGGCATAAGAATAGGTACAAGGTGGGAGTGTGAGGTACCAGGGGGGAGTTAGGGTCCATGGGTCCCAGGTCAGAGAGTTATCTGGCCTGGACCAATCCATACCTTGGGGGTTGATTCCCCATGGGACGTGAGAGCATGGGAGTGAGATGTTAACGCCTACTCCCATACCCCCTGAGTTCCCTGCTACACGGACGATGGATGTAGACGTGCAGTTTTTCCCGGTTGTGTTAAAGTGGGCAAAAGTGAAATTTGTCGGCCAACTGTAGTTGGTGGTTTCCCCCAGCTCGCCGTGAGTTATATTGATAGAGGTGCACGGCTCTCTGGACCTAATTTCAAACCAGTCAGTGACATCTAAAGGTGTTAGGTAGGGGATAAAAACAGGGTCGTTAACAGAGAGGGGAAGGCGGAGACAGGCGGTGAGACCGTCCCTTCCTGAGTGATCACCTATGGCATCGGCCCAAACTGATAAGGTTAAAACAGTATTGGGGGTTGTGGAATTTTGCACATAGAGTGGAATAACTAATTAATTAGGTTAGTTACAAAAAGTCTAACTGTAAGGGCTTCGGTAGGTGTCATGGTGATGTTACACGTCGATGTTTGCGGTGGCGCTCTCTCCCTGTCGGCCTGGACTCACAAGCATCGAGCTTCGTATGTCTCAGAGTTAGTGGGTCTGTGGGGGAAAGAAAAATTTAAAAGCAGTAAATTTGTCTACGACATTGTGGTTGTATGGAGGTGCGAACGGCAGGATAGCCAGTTGTGGTGAGCTAGGATTTGTTGCTGTTTTCCGCCTTCATTGAGGTATACGGAGTAGGTGTTTGGGTATGGTTCTGCGCTGATGACTTTTCCTTTATATAGTCGCGGGTGTGATTGGTGTGGGTGTGGAATGGTGACCCATACGAGTTCGTCTGGTGCGAACTTCGGTTGCCACTGTTCTGGGCGTCGGAGGTTAGACTTGTCCCATATGGTCTTGTCGGCATTGAGCGAAATGAGGACGTCGTGGTTTAGTTCCGTCCAATTATTGTAGGTCCCATTTCCCTTTAAACACAATTGCTCTTTATAAAGTCCGATGCATCTTTTTACCACCCCATTGGATTGGGGATGGTATGGGAGGTGGAGGTGCCAGGTGACGTTATGGAGGCGGGCAAATTTGTTGAGCGCTATAGAAGTGAATGGTGGGCCTCCGTCTGATTGAATTATGTCGGGTGGTTGCCAACTGGCGAACGCTGCAGTTAGTGCCGATATGACAGCTGCGGCATGGCTTTTCTGTAGCGGCATGACTTGGAGTTGCTGAGTGCCGAGGTCGATAATGACGAGTCCTTTATTTGGGGGCTTCGCGACAGGCAGGGGTCCTAGCAGGTTGACTTGCCAGACCTTCCCTGGCATAAACTGAAGTGGATCTAGTGCTCCGATTTGGTATTTCGTTTGGTGGCATTTTAATTTGGCACAGGGTTCACAAGCTTGGGCCACCCGCTCCCAATCGGATCTCAACCCGTGGGGGGCGTGATTGTCCGTGGCTGACCGCCAGCGAGTATGACAAGCTCTTGGCCCTGGGTTCCCCCAATGATCATAAAGCCAGACTAGAAACGGGTCTATTTTACCCTTTGGTTTTACTTGCTCAGCAGCTAAGACAACATCCGTACGGAGAGGGTCCTCTAGGAGTCTATCAATAATTTCATGTACTGGGTCGGTTTCGGACTTGTGCGACTTGGTGTGTTTGATTAGTGGGAGGATAGTGAAGGTGGACAACATATCAAAAATGTCTTGCCAGATGTCTAAGTTTAGCGCTGACACGCCTATACCAGTAACAATTTTGTAAATGTATTGGGAGTCAATTGCAATTACAGGAGTGGGAAGTGTTCCGTCGTGGTACTGGAGGCAATGTTGTATTACTTCCTTGAACCCCAATAGTTCATTCTTTTGAGCCAAGCTGTGTCCCGCATAAAATTGTGTCGTGGCAGGGTTTACAGTAGAATCCGTAGCCCCCGTCTCCCCGAGTAGTATCGTCGGATGCCATCCAGGCGGGAGCTGTTGTTCCATAGAGGATAGGTGAGACGCCTTCCGCAGTATCTGGATTGGGTGTTAGATCTTCGCATTTCCAGCAATGCCAATGATAATGATGACTGAGTACTAACGTGTTCCAAGTGGACAGTTCTCCTTAGAACTGTGGGTCTGGGTTTTCAGCATTTAGCAAAAGGTAAAAAAGCGTTGCGCCGGGTGCCTGGAGGGTTCCGTACCCATGGGATAACATCTCTATAAGTTGTCCTGCCATCAAGATTTTTCTGACAGCTCCATATTGGTGCTGGGCTGCTTGGAGGGTTCGGTGGGAGGTGTAGGTTAACTCGCTGCGGGAGTTGGGGGCCGTGGCCCACACGTGGCTGTCGGTATATCCCAGAGTTATGGTCATTGCGTCAGCGAAGTCAAAACCATGGAGTGGTGTTGTCCTAATGGCCATAAGAAGTTTTTGGAGATCTCTCCCGTCCCTCTCGGTCCAAGGCGTGAATTTTTGAGACTTAGTGCGGATTTGACGTTGAAGCTTCGTGAGTACCGGTAGGTGGGTTGGAGTGACGTGATGTCGGTACCAACTGAGATACCCGAGTAATTGCTGGAGTCATTTTTTGTGTGATGACAGTTGGCCCTCCAATGGGTTGGTGTCTGGATTTTTATGGGTTACGCCAAACCTTGTTTTATCAATGAACTTGGTGCCTAAAAACGTGATGTTGGCTGTAGGCTGGAGTTTCAATTTTCTTAAGTTGACTGTCCACCCTTTATTATTGAGATGGGTGACTAGGTTGTTGGTAACTTCGGTGACCGCTTGCCGGGTGCGGCCCATGATAGCGAGATCATCGACATAGCTCCAAATTTTTAATTCTTCTGGGCCGGGAAGGATGTAGGAGGTACGGAACTCCCTCAGTGTATCATTCATGGCACTTGTGGCTAACGCGGGTGCATTGCGATATCCTTGTGGGCAAACTGTCCACTTGTACATAGTGCCATTAACACACATGTTTAGTGCTCCCTTGACATCGTCGATTGGGATAGAGAAAAACATGTCCTTGAGATCAAGGGTGGTTCCAACCCACGTGTCCTTTTGAAATTGTGCCATTTCATACAGGCACTGGGGCAGCGTAGAGGGACTAGGTTGCATGAGTGGTTGGCATCGCTTGTTGGCCTCACGGTAATCCACTACTAGTCAGACTTCATTGAGAGGGGAGTGCTGGCCGTTATCAGTTGGATGCACCCTTGTTGTTCAAGGCGCTGCAGAAGATCAATTAGTGCCCCCTTCAGGGAGTCTTTGGTTGGGATCAGTTTATAGCACCATATAGACGTATTGCAGAGCGTGGGCCGGTGTCGGTCAGGTCCAGTTATGGAGAATGGGAGGGCTTGTAATATTTGTTCCTTCAGCTGAAGTGCCCTGATACCGGGGATTCCCAGGATGTTGATGCCCCCTAGGACCGCCTCGAGCGCTTTACGGTAACCGGCTACCGAGCATTTAACCTCTCTCGTGGTCGTTGTTGCATTTAACCCCTGTACCATGATGGTTTTCATGGTTGTCGTGTGGGGCGTTGATGGGGTTATGACATTAATTTGGGCCCCTGTATCGGGGAGAAAGGAAACTTCTTGTCGTATCGTTGGATCTGTAGGGGTGTAAACGATGAGTCTGGTGTAGGGGTGGGGGTCTATGGGGTCAGGGTTAAGGGCATTGCCGCTGGCCTGTCTGGCGGCAACTACTCGTTTTTTTGCTTCTCAGTGTACCTAAAACCCAGTTCGTGTGCTAGCTGTCATTGTCCTGCATCCCCTAGGACGCGTAGCTGTTGTTTGGTAAGCTTCGAGTGGTTCAGGAGAAATCCGAACATGGCTCTCTCTTCTGGCGTCCTTTGAGGTGGCAGCCTCGACTCTGGTCGTGGGTGGTCGGGCTGGTGGTGCTTTGGCCTTCGGTACTCGACCGGGTATGCGGTGAGACGGTTCGATGCGTCAGCTGGGTCTGTAGTCGCTGACTTCATGAGGGCTTGTAACTGTGGGAGTTGGCTTAGGATGTTCCCGGCTGGTTGGGTGGCTAACGGGTTGAGGAGGAGCTGGAGGGTAATAGCACTCTCTCCCCCGTAAACCTCTACGCAAGCTTCTATGGTTTCGAGAGTAGCTGGAATTGCCCCAGGATTTCGTAGGTGGCGGTGGGGCCACGCCCCCCCGCTGCTGAGGTTGTGTCAGTCCCAGGCAATGTATTCTTGGGTTCCAGGAGCAGTATGAAACCCCTACTATAGCTAGCAGAAGTTGTTCCACAGTGACCTTTTCCGGCCGGCCGTTGTGCCACGCGTGAGATTTATGATTGATTTGCCCTGCAACGAGGGACAGCAGTGGGATGTTCCCTTGAACGTTGTCCATTATTAATGTTAGGTCGGTAGCGTGTCCCCCACTCCATGAGGCTTGCCGGGTTAGGAAACAAGCTTCCTCTGGATCTAGTAATTCAGAACCGAATTGCACAACCAGGCAACCCAACCAGAAAACTAGTGTTTCACCGGGTTTTATTTTCGATTCTCTGCATAACTCCTGCAATTCAACCCAATTACGGGTGCGATAGGTGGTGATGGTACGAGTTACGCCTTGTGGATCAGTTGTTTGCTTAACCAGGGCTATGGGATGAACAGCCGCTGGGGGTGGCGGTGTGTCAGGTGGAAGGGTTGGGTATAGATTCCCGCCCAGTGGTTCCTCCCCATTGTAAGGGGGTGGGGCCATTGTGGGCATCATCACCCCGGGGAGCAGGGCCATGGGCTGTGTTCCCGCCTGCTCCTTCATGGCGCCGCCCTCTTCTTCCTTCTCCTCTGGGCCTGCCGGGTGTTTCTCGGCGCCATTTTCTGGCGGCAGCTCGAGACTTTTCTGTGCCACCATCTCCTCGGCTGCTTTGCTGACCATGGTCAGCTGGGCTTCTAAATTCATATTTTCGCGCAGCAGAAGCAAAACTGTGCGGAACAGCACATTAATCATTTTCACTTTGTCCCATTTGGGGCCTGCCCACCTAGTTGCGTTGCGGCCCTCCGCCTCTAGATTTTCACGGAGCTGGGCGAGCAGTTCATGGCCGCGTGACTGGGGTGTCAGGGCCAGACAATCAAACTTGTCAGGAGGTGTCGCTTCTCTGCCCTCTCGTACGTGCCGAATACAGCGGACGAACTCTTGAGCCGGAGTCGGGCTCGCCGCGCCTTTCACTTTTACTCGCGGCAGGGACAGCGTTTCTACCTCATCCTGCGGCCTGTACATGACCCCCTTTCTGCTCATAACACACCCAAAAGAGCTCAGGCCTAGTTGGGCGGTCCACTCCTTTCCGATCCCCTCTTCTCCTTTAAGGGAGAAGTAACCCGCGACCGAGGTTGAACTTCTCCCGCTTGCCTGATGATAGGCAATGTGCGCCCATAGATCATCCGAGTTGGACGTCAGGCATTCCCCACTGCGCCATGGGCAGTTTGACTAGTTCCAACTCCATCGCGTCTTCCCTGGATCCTGTTCTTGACGCCATGTGGCGGCCGGGCGATTGCTGGGGCCCTTGCCGGGAACCCAGAACGTTAGGTGGGTACTTCAACGTGTGGAGTGGAAGTAGGCACAGATGCGTATTGGTTGCAACAAGGTTGTTTACTTACGCTACTGATGTGTGCAGCGTAGGAAGAACTGGCTTAATTGCAGTTACAAACGAGTTACAAACGCAGCGAGAGAAACGTAGCAAGAGCCCTTGAAGCGAGACGGGACGTTCCATAAACAAATCACCGAGTGCACAAGGAAAGGGGTACGTCAGGGCAGGTCGGTGATGGGGAGTCGTTGGTGGGTGATCAGTCCGCCAAGTTTACTCCAGGTTGTGTCCAGAGTTCTCCGACTTGGGCAGAAACTGCTTTGATCTTTATATGGATAGCAAGCCAATTGCTAGTTGCCAAGTAGGAATAATTTGTAACCGGCCAATGGGTGGTGCTCGTTTGAGCGATACAGCCGTTGGACTTGGCGGGCTTTTCACTGTGGCGGAATTTTCCATTGCACCAGGACTTTTACTGTGCCAATTACGAGGGCTTGGGGATTTTCCACTGTGGCAGGAAATTCCACTGTGCCAGAGGCATCCAGTTACTAGGTTCTGACACTAAGTATGACCAGGAGAATATTTGCATCCTTTCAGACATATTAAAGAATAAGGTCTCTCACTAAATTTCCCCATGCTGAGGAATACCTTTCTTTGGGTAGCCTGGTTGCAGATGACATGCCTGCTAGGGTCTCCCCTTTTACAGTGTAAATTTCTTAGTGTGGAAGGGCAGGACTCGTTTCCGAGGTCACAGCCTTCAGCGAGGGTGGCAAGGGTTATTGGTGATGAGTAAACAAACTCATGTCAGATGCTAATTCTCAGCAATTATTTCTCCCAATTGTGATAGATGAAGAACACTTGAGCTAGTCACTGTTTCACTGAACATCCTTGGCGAAAATATAACTGTAACAAGAAGCCACCTCCCGGCTTCCATTATGAGTGGGACCCTGGGGGAAACCAGAGCTGCCACTTTACTCAACCTGGGAGCTGCACAGAGTCTCCACTGTCAGCATGCCCAGGAGTAAACCCAGAAGTACCTGCAGGTCCTCACCTCCAACAATCCCTAGCTGTGTTCCTTCACATGACCAGGGAGCCAGACAATTGACCTGCTAGGGGCCCAGCAGACTCAAATATGAGCATGCCGCAGTCCCATACCCCCAAAGGGGGAAAAGCACTGGCTCAGAGGAAGCAAGCAGTGCCCTTCTGTAGAGAGGCACAGAGGAGACTGGGAGCAATACAGACCTGGTGCAAGCCTGGGACAAACCTTGGGTTTTGAATATGCCGACGAAGAACAGACAGCAAAAGAATGATGATCCAAACAACCCAATGGTGTCAGGCTTGAGACATGGGGTAAACCTCTGTGAGCAGAAAGAGTACCCGTGAGGGTCACTCTCTCAGAGTCAAATACCAAACTGATGGGCTGGTGATGGGAGGTGCCGGTCAGAAAGATGCCACCCAGGAAGTCATGGACATGCTATAGCCAAGGGCAAGATGGACAAAATTGTTAGGTCTCACAAAGGGGACTGAATTGATTGAGATGGGGTCCCTAAGTTAAGGGGAGCTAGGGGTGATGTAATTGATGATGACCCCTTGTGAGGAGCAGTCTCAAATAAGGGGACCCTGTTCTGGAGTTGATTGAGGGCATACATCAATGACAATGGGGAGTAGTCAGAAAGATTGTGCCCTGAAAACATTGTGGCTGGGGAAAGCCTGAGGTAGAGTCGAGCAACTGGCCAAAACACCATTCCAGTGATTTCCATGTGGTTGAAATGTCATAGGTCCACCCAGCAGGTGTGGTAGGTGCAAGGTGTAGGGAAGGCAGAGCCCTGCAAAGAGGATGTATCCCTTTCACTGAGAGGATGATGTTCCCTTTTGTTTCATCATTCAGCTTCCCTTCACTTGTTTTCATCAAAGCATGGCAGGTGAAAATAACAAAGTGGGCAGTGGCTTATGTAAAAGGGGGACGAGATGCATTGCACTCATTGACAATAACAATATCTCAAAATTACATTTATATCAAATATCACAACTTCTATAAACATAAGGGGTGCTTATAGACATGCTCATTCACTTTTTAATTAAAATGCATTGAAACAGACTCAATTAATTGAGTCTGCTCCATGTTCCAATTAGAATGCTTCAGTGTCATCTCACTGTCACATGTATTAAGCCCCTGAATGTTTCAAAATAGACACAGTAGCACTTTATCTAAACCTCATTGAATGAGCTTGAGATAAAGCATCCCACGACCATTTTGAAACATGTGGGGGCTTAATACATGTTATCATAAGCCACTGTTCATTAGAGCGGCTATCCACTCTAATTGAAGTGCGGGGAACTTCCCTCATTAAAAAGCCCCTCCCCCCCCCAACCTCCAAGCATGGGTATTGGCAGCCAAGGACAACAAGGCTGAACACAGCTTAATGCTGTGTATACATAGACACTACACATGCCACATCACTAAAACAAGCTCAAGAAAACATGTGTGACACCCCATGAACTCCTCAAAACATTGTAGATTTGTGACACCCAGCGCTGCACTAAGCCAGCTACAGTACTTCCAGTTGGGGAAACTGCACACAAATCAGTTGCTGTGCATGTCAGTGTAGGCAAAAACAGTGAAATGGGGTACTGTAGACATGTCTTAGAAGACCTAGAATACCTGTGTCCAAAGGGTCAAAATTACCTTTAAAATAAAAGCTTATCTCATGACAAGGACAAATAAAGCAAAAGACAAAGTGAGATGTGATATTTATATAATTAAACCTAAATATGCATCAGCACAGTAAAATATTTTAAATAGCTATTAAAAGATAATAATACCTTCCACCTCCAACTCTCCCAGTTCTTGATATTGCCTCTGAAACAGTGACAGATTAGTTTTCAAAATAATGAAGGATGGTTGCCAGGCAGAAGCATACTTAGTAGGGGCCCTGGGCAGCTACAGACTGTCTGCTGCTCAGAATCCAAGGGGTGGATTGCTCACCTCCCTCTGAAGGCACCACCACATCCTGAGCAAAGATTTGGCGGCAAGGCGGGCAGGGACTTCCCTGCCTTCATCCCTTCACTCCTTCCCCCTCCATGAAGCCAGAACCCATAGTTGCTGGGTCTCTAGAGCCCCCTGCCTTCACGCAGGACCATACAGCTGGAGCAGCAGTGTAACTACATTTATTTCTATTGCCTCCATTCTGGCATTTCCTTTCATCACCACCCAAGTCTCTTACTCCTTGCCCACCCCTGGTTATGCTACTGCTGCCAGGTGATAACTAAGTAAAAGTCCAAATGAAGGGTTCTCACTTGGAAATTATAGGATTACATATTGCCAGTATAAGACTTAATTGCATTAGTCATAGGAGGAAAAAATATCTAATCTTCAAGAGACAGTGAATTCCTGTGTCCAAGAAAATACCTGCCTTAAAACAAAATATAGGATCCCAGTCTTTATCTGTATCACATGAAAAAATTCACTTCATTTTAGTCTTCCACACAAACAATTTAGATGTGCATGACCCCAGTGCACTGTACAGTTCATCCTCATATACCCATTCACTCCAGTGGATCTACCTTTAACATCTTGGGTTCTTATAATGCAATACTTAGGCCTGTTCACCCAAAATTGTTCTACCTTTGAAGAGGCAGTCTGTTTTAAGAAGTTACAGAAACTAATTGATCAAAGGCATTTATCCTGCAGAGAAGGAAATACACTTCAGAGGAGGAGAAATTTTACAATTATAGAAAGCATGTGTGTGTGGTGCAAATTCATGTAAGTTGAGGAAACTCACATACAGTAGATGATCATGTAATTAAAGACCAGTTGGAGTTATTCTTCCTTTATGGATTTCTGGCATTTTTGATATTTTGATATTTTAGTATTAAATATGATACAATAATTAAAGTGATGTTCTTAAAATGGGAATAATACAAAATATTTATGCTTCAAGAGCTTACAAGCTACAAGTACAATTTTTAGTGAGTCTGGAGATGTTGCAAAATACTCTAAATCAGGGATGGGCAAAATATGGCCTGGGGGCCAGATTCAGCCAGCCAGGCCATTTTATCTGGCCCATGGGGACACTAAGAAATTTAGAAAATATTTATCTGCTCCTGTCAAAGATGACAGGAGCCAGAGGCAGTAGAACCCAGGGGGAGCTGTCAGCAGGATGCAGCAGCCCAACCCCACCCCGCCCCGCCCCCCCACCCATTTCCCTACCTTCCTGACCCCACACTGATCCAGCACCACATGGTTCCTGGCTGCACTGCGGGAGCATGGGGCCCACACCGGTACCCCAGGTGTGTGCACACGCATGTCTATGTGTCATGCACACCCCACCATACACATGCACTCACACACACCCTTGCACTACCATACACACAGACCCCCACACCCCGTCATAAAACTCAGCCACCCTCCCCCCACACACAGCCCCCCAACAAACCCTATACCTATTCCCATAATATACAAGAGTAAGACTTCATTTTAAGCTATTGTATACATTCACCTCTATATACACACTACACAAACACATGTAAATCAGACAAAAATAGTTTTGAAATCAAATGAATGAATGTTTTACATGTTTGCTTTTTAGAATATAATTTGATATTTTTCTGGTTCTGAGATCACAAACCCCATTGCTGAAAGTGCTGCCGGGGACAAGGGGAGGGACTTCTAGTGTCAAAGGTCAGGGATTAGGGGACAGGACTTCTAGTCACAAGACGGCAACCAGGGGGCAGGGCACCTGTCAAGCCCTTGACAGCTTGCCAAAAAACTCAGTAAATGGCCCTCCACCTGAAATAACTGCCTGCCCCATTCTAAATGCTTTGCCACTATACTTTAATAATGTCCAATTTTTTCCATTGCTGCCCCCAATAAGAATTCTCTACATTATCGGCCCATTAGAATAAAAATGACCATACACATTCTGCTATCTGCATTGAAAAAATACCTACAGGGAAAAATTTCCACTGAGAAAATATTATGCAGACACTAGCTGCAATACAGACTTGTGCCAAATACTGTTCTCTTTTATCTCAATGCAAAAACTCCCATTTTCTTCTAGGGAGTAGGATTAGGCCATTTATTATTTGTTCCTGTTTTCACCTACAGTTTTAAGCACAACAAACAAACAAAACATTTCTGCTTGAAGGACTCCCATGCTAAATGAACCAAGACAAAAAAGACATAATGGGGGGACCAAGAACCAACCAACCATTTTCAAAAATAATGATTATAAAAAGAGTAGATTCATAGACTGTTAGGAGCTGGAAGGGACCACACCAGATCATCGAGTCCAGCCCCCCTGCACTAGGTAGGAAAGACAACTGGGGTCAGATGACCCCAGTGAGGTGACCGTCCAGTCTCTTCTTGAGGATTTCCAGGGTAGGTGATTGCACCATCTCTAAAGGGAGTTTATTCCACAGTCTGTACACCCTAACTGAAGAAGTTTTTCCTAGTGTTAAGCCTGAAACAACCTTCCAGGAGTTTGTGACCATTGCCAGTTGTTCACTGAGCTCTTGATGTATTCCCCTGATATAGCGGTAAAGCTGCTACCAAGTCCCCTCTCAGCCTTCTCTTTTTCAGGCTGAAGAGACCCAAGTCCCTCAGCATTTCCTCGTATGGCTTGCCTTGCAAGTCTCTGATCATATGGGTGGCTCTTCTCTGGACTATCTCAAGCTTTTCCACATCCTTGTTGAAGTGCGACACCCAGAACTGGATGCAGTACTCCAGCTGTGGTTTCACCAGTGCTAAGTAAAGCAGAAGAATCAATTCCTTGTTTTTTCATGAGATGCATCGGTTGATGCATGCCAGAGTATTGTTTGCCCCACTGGCTACAGCATTGCATTGACAGCTCATGCTCATACTATGTTCTATTATTACCTCTAAGTCCCTTCCAGTTGTGGTGCTAGTCAGTTTGGCACCACTGAGCCTGTAAGTACGTTGGGGATTGTTCATCCCCAGATGAACCACTTTACACTTCTCAAGGTTGAACTTCATTTGATTCCGATCCACCCAACTTGCCAGCCTGTCTAGGTCCTCCTGCATCTGCAGCCTATTTTCAAGCATGACCATGTTCCCCATAACTTAGTGTTATCCATGAACTTGGCTAGTGAGCTCTTCACTCCCATGTCCAAATCATTGATAAGGATGTTGAAAAGCACAGAACCAAACACTACTGGCCACCTCTCACCAGGACAACACAGATCTGTTCATTAGGACTCTCTGGGTCCTACCCTGCAGCCAGCTTCCTACCCACCTAACTGTCAAGCAGTTAAGCCCGCAATCCTCCAATTTTTCCATGAGAACATCATGGGATACCAAAACGAAGGCCTTTTGGAAGTCTAGGTATACAATGTTGACCTCCTCTCTCTTATCCAGGTGGTGAGTTACTTGGTCGTAGAAGGAGATGAGATTGGTAAGACAAGACCTGCCTGCAACAAAGCTATGCTGGCTGTCATTTAGAAGCCTGCCTTCTGCAAGTGTATCACATGTAGACTCTTAGATGAATATTTCCAGGATTTTCCCTGGAAAAATCTCTCCTCCCCTTCTTGAAGATGGGCACAACATTGGCCCTCTTCCAGTCTTCAGGGAACTCCTCTAAGTACCACGAGTTTTGGAAGAGATTCACCAGAGGTCCCACGATGAATTCAGCCAGCTTCTTCAGCACTTTTGAATGAAATTCATCTGGTCCTGCAGACTTACAAATGTCTAACTTTTCTACCTGATCACACACCAGCACAGCATTAACAGTAGGAAAGAGTTAATTCCCACCATGCCCATTCTGAACCTTATCTAGTATGATTTTCCCTTTAGTCCAGTGAAACACCAAGGCAAAGTAGTCATTCAGGAGTTCAGTTTTCTCCTGAGTGTCAGTAACCAGCTGTCCCAATTTGAGAAGCAATGACCCCACGCTTCCATTTGTTTTCCTCCTATTCCCTACATACGGTGGCAGAGCACAATGCCTGCCACTTTAAGGGCTGGGTCAGGCATTCAGCAGGTACCTGATGGCAGCAGCCATTTTGAGAACCTCATGTAGAAAGGCTGCAATCTGCTGCTGCCAGGTCAGGCAGAAACATCGCCTGGCTGAGCTGCAGCAGGAACATCCAGGAGGTAAGGGCAAGAGCTTATGGGGATGGCTAGGAGGCTCTTGGTCCTGGGCATGACGTAAGACTGCACCCTGCCAGGGATGGGTGGCCTGGTGGGGCTCCTAGTGGCATGGGACCCCCCAGGAAATGCCAGGCCAGTTACCACCCAAGTGAAAGGCGGGTGGGGGTGCCTTAACCCCTAGCCTCCACAACACTGTGGGTACAAGGGGGGCAGGCATGGCTATGGCCACCTGAGCCCAAAGAAGGTGTAAGACCCAGGTGGGGCCAGGCATGGCTGCGGCCACCTAAGCCTCCACAGGGGAGGGAAACCCTGGACCCCTGAAGGAGGGGGAAGATGTGTAACCCCAGAGAGGGGGCAGTAGTGAGGGCCCAGAACAGGGTTGAGTAGGGCTGTGGGACAGCCTGGAGGGCAGTACATGGACCAACTCCTGGAGAGCAAGTTGAAAGAAGTGTGGATCCCCAGAGAGGGGGAACAGAGGACTGGGAGCCTAGTGGATGAGGCCAGGGGCCGTGTGTGTGTTTATGTATTTTTATGTAAAGCTGCCCCAGGAGGGGCCAGGGCAAACTTGGCCCAGGTCAGGAACTTGGCTGGCCACTACCCAGGTGAGGATCACGGGAGAGGCCCAAGAGACTATATGTCTGCCACCCAAGGTATGATCTGGAGGAAGCCTATGGCCTACAGGAGCCGCTCCAAGAGAGAGCAGGGCAGGACAAATTGTTGATGCGAGAAAGAGACCCTGTGAGAGGGAGCAGAGTGCGAGAGGCCCTGGTGAGAGGAGGAGAGAGTGAATGTGTGTATGAAAGCGGCCTGACAGTGATGGCTAAGCTTGGCCCAGCTCTAGGCTGGGAGCATAATGACACCATGGATGCCATCTGCAAGGCATGGGCTGCGGTGTAGGGGAGGTTTGGAGCCACAGTTATTGCCCCTTGGCATCGGAGCATGTAATGGGCAGTCTACCGCATTTTACCACCCGTTTTTGAGAACAGCGAAGTCATGGCAGGTGAGACTGGGTGGACTGCCCCATAGACAACACAACTGATTCAACTTAGCTGAGTGTTCCTCCCAAGAGATGTCTGGGTAATTGAAGGCACCCATAACTACAATGTCCCATGAATGCACAGCCTCTGCCAGTTCTCAGGAGAACTCCAAACCGAGTTCCTCCCCCTGGTTTGGTGGTCTGTAGTGTACACCTACAGTTAGGTCTCTCTCACCATGCCCCACCCCCACCGTAGTTTGACCCAGAGGGTTTCAAGCCACTCTTCTTTGGAGCCAACATCAGCCTCCAAGGAGGTGTACTGCTCTTTCACAGAGAACTACACCTCCAGCTTTCTTCCCTACTCAATCCCTCAGTACATATAAAGACATTGCCACATTTTTCAGCAGTGGCATTAGAATAACTGCTCATTATAGTAAAGGCTTAGGGCTTCAGGAAGCCACGTAAAAACTGATCTATTCCTGATTCTTGTTACCTAATAGGCCAGAGTCATAAATATCTGCACAGTAGAAAAGTAGTATCTTATACCTAGATGGCACTTCTCTAGATCTGGTTCAAAGTGTACACAACATTAAGAACTTTGCCACTATCGACAGCATTGACTGTTTTGTCCCTGGTTTAGTTTGAGATTCTGGCTTTGTTTGACCCTTGAAGTCTGCTTGGAAACACCCAAGTTCTAACCACTGGCACCTTCTTGACTATGTTATTGTCAGAGCCTGTGATCATACCAATGTCCGTATCACCTGAGTCCCGAGATGTGTAGATGACTGTTGGACAGACAACCATTTAGTAAGATCCATCATACAGCTTGCACCACAACACCATAAACAACCAAAAGGAATGTGGAAGAGATTTAACATCAAGGCACTCCAAGACCAAGCTAGATATGAGGCTCTTCAGCAATGTCTTACTGAGAGGCTCTCTTACTTACCTGATGGTATCAAGGACCTCCAGGCACATTGGAAGGAACTTAAAGTTATCCACAGAGCATGCACTGAATCAAATGGATACTACACTTACCATCACCAAGATTGGGTCAATGAGAATAATGAGGAAATCCTGCCCCACATCCATCAGAAGAGAACCACATTCTGTAGCTGGCCAAATAAACCCTCCAACCAGCAAAAACAAGAGGCTTACCACTTGCTTAAAGCTGTAGTTCAGAGGAAGCTATGGGACATCAAGAGCCAGTGGTGACAAACAAAGACCATAGAGATCCAAAGTTTCACTGATCAACATGATGTGAGAAGCTTCTTTGAAGCAATAAAAGCCACTCATGGGCCATGTTCTAATGACCCAACCCCCACGCGATTCCAGCATAGCTCCACCCATTTCACAGATAATTTATCCATCAAGAAATGCTGGAAGGAGAACTTCATGGTCCTACTCAACCATGAAATCTGAGGTCTCAGCTGCCACCATCAAGTCCATCTCTCAACAGCCAGTCACAGAATCTCTTGCTAATCCCTCATCCTTCAAGGAAGTCTGGCATGCCATCACTCAGACTAAGAACAATAAGGCACCAGGACCACATGGCATTCCTGCAGAGGTCTTCAAACCTAGTGAAACAGCACTAGCAGAAAAATTTCACCAACTTCTCATCAAAATATGGGTTAATGAGGAAGCTCCACAGGACTTAAAGAATGCCAGCATTGTGACTATCTTCAAGAAAGGGGACAAGTCAGTATGTGGGAACTACTGAGGCATTGCCCTCTTCTCCATTGCCGGGAAGATTCTTACTCGCATCCTTCTAAATCGCCTCTTCCCCCTTGCCAAAGATGTCCTTCCAGAATCCCAGTGTGGCTTTAGGCCATCACAGAGTACCACCAACATGATTTTTCTTGCATGATGGATCCAGAAGTATAGCAAGCAACACCAGGAGCTGTTTATGGCATTCACTGACCTTACCAAGGCCTTCAACTCCTACAATCATGAAGCCTTATGGAATGTGCTGGCTAGGTTCTGTTGTCCGCTGAAGTTCATTAGCATCCTTAGGCTACTCCATGATGGGATGACCTCCACAGTACTTTGCAATGGATCAGACAGATCCATTTACTATCTATACTGGTATCAAGCAGGGCTGCATCATTGTCCCAACCGTTTTCTCCATCTATCTTGCTGTGATTTTGATTCTCCTCCAAGACCACCTTCTACCTGGAATTAGGATTGAGTCTCAAATGGATGGTCAGTTTTTCAATCTGTGGCACCTTCACGGCAAAACAAAAGTTACCAAGACTGGCATCGCTGATCTTCAGTACACTGACGTTTGTTATCCTCACACACACTGAGACCAATCTGCAGTGCACCCTTGACCTTTTTAAGGTGCCCATCATAGCGTGGGACCCTCCCTCAACATTGGGAGGACCAAGGTGTTCTATCAGCCTGCCCCAGCACAAGCTGCCTTCTTCTCCCCACCAATTACCATTGGTGGAGAACCCCTGGAAAATGTCAAGCATTTCCCATACCTTAGCAGTCATCTCTCCCAGTCAGTCAGTCTTGGTGTAGAAACTGAACATAGAATTTTCTGTGCCAGCAAATCCTTCAGAAAGCTGCTTTGCTGCATCTTTGCCAACCAAAATCTGCAGATAGAAACTAAGGTCCTGGTCTACAATGCAGTGGTTATCCCCATGCTCCTCTATGGGTGCGAGACATGGGTGACATATCAAAGCCATTTTAAAGCATCTGAAATGGTTCCATCAGCGTTACCTCAGGAAGATCCTTCACATTAGATGGGAAGACCACTGCACCAATGCTAGCATCCTCACTGTAGTTAACATAACCAGCACTGAGGCAAAGACCATAAAACATTGTACCTGCCTTCGCTCTAGCAGGTGCTCCCGCGCCGCCCTCGTCCGGTCCCTAGATTTTATGGACCCCGGGCTTACAGATGGGCCCTGAAGGCTACCTCTGTTGAGATCGGGAGGACCCCTAAACTCTCCTGCCACAACTTTGAATGTAATCTCAATGGGGGGTCCTCCCTTGGGGTAGCCACCAGAGTTGGCACGGTCCCTAGCGGGTGGTCTTGGGGCTCCGTCTTCCCCTACCCCCCAGCCACTCGCCACCTGTGGTTCTGTCCTGTTTTGGCCTCACCGCTGCCCTCGGCCCGCCGCTGTCTCACCTCCGACTTGCCCGCTTACGTACAGGTCTCCGGCTCACTATGGCATCTGCCGGGGTCGCTGCCTCAGACCTTCTCCCTCGGCTCCTCCCTGAATCTGGCCACTCCTCCCGGCCCTGGTCCTCCTACTCCTGAAGTAGCCGGTTACTCCACTGGCCTTGCCGCCCGGGACGCCTCTGGTTCCTTCCCCGGTACTACTGTTCGAGCTGCCGCCGGTTCCTTCACCGGCGCCGCTACATGTGGCACAGCCAGTTCCTTCACTGGCTCTGCCGCTCCAAATGCCGCCAGTTCCTTTACTAGCTCGGCAGCGTTCCCTGCCATCAATTTCCTCTGGGGGCTTCGGTGCCCCAGATGCCGCCGGCTCCTTCACTGGCTCTATGGCGTGCACCGTCATCAATTTCACTGCCAGCGTTGTAGCCAGCTCCGCAATCAAGCCTGCTGCTGGTTGCATTGCCGGCTTCCTCGGAGCCTGTCCTGGCTCTGCCCCTCATTCTCGGAGCGGCCGAGAGCAGCAGTTGCTCTCCTCCACGCTGGGATTCCCTCTCGGGGCCTCCCCTCAGCAACCGCCCCGCAGTCCCAGCGGGGCTGCTCCTTATTCCCTCCAGGATGCGTCCTCCACCCCCGCTGCTCAGCCGCAGCCGGATAAAGGCCCGGCTGATTGCCCGTGCCGGTGTCTTTGGCGTGCGCGCCTCCCCCGGCTCTTCCAGACCTGCAGGAGGTAAGTAAGCCTCCTTGCTGCCCTGGGGTTCCTTTGGCATCCCAACTCCCCTGGGACAAACATCAACTCCACTGGGCTGGGCACTGTGAACGGATGACTAACACTTGTCTTCCAAAGCAAGTCCTCTTCTCTCAACTCAGTCATGGTAAGAGGACCCACAGAAGCCAGAAGAAGCTCTACAAAGACACCCCGAAAACATATCTTAAGAAGGGTAGCATCCATCTTAGAAACTGGGAAGTGCTGTCTGGTAACAGGTCTCAACGATGCTGCACCATTTATCAAGCTACAGTCCACTCTTGCTCAGGAAGCCAAGAAATGGCAGAGGAGGAAGTAAAGCACACAATATCCTGACCAACAGCTTCCCTCCCACCACCACCTATCCTGTTTGTGAAAAAACTTGGAGATCACAGATTGAACTCTTCAGCCATCTTAAAACTCACCAATAATCTTCCCCCTGTCAGACATTGTCCTCATATAAAGGGATAGCTGAAGATGATAACACAATATATCATTTTATCCAGGTAAAAAGAAAATCAGAAGCTTTGGGCATCTATACATGTGCTCCAGGGTAGATGGGGCGATGCTTTACTTAGAGCAGTTTTGAGAGTTGCTCTAATTAAAGTACCCACAGTGTCACATGCATTCAACATCCTCCACTTCAAAATGGCAGCAGGGACACCAACTAAAATTTGTTTGATGAGCTTTAGTTAAAGCATCCCTGCCGCCACTTTGAAATGCAGAGACACTGAATACATGCAATGTGGAGGCTGCTGGAACACATGAATTAGCACATTCCAGCCAACTCAATTAATTGAGTCTGCTCCGACAGATGATAATTAGCACACTTTGGAACAGAGCTCCATCACATGTATAGATGCCCTTTGCTAATATGATAGGGGCCTAGAGCTTTATTATTCAATTTAATATCAAAGCAAAAACATATATAACTTTGATTGTGCATTAATTTGCTGTATCGCACATTTTTGTATTAAAAAAGCAGAACAAACTAGGCAAAAATAAATCATGTTGTTTCTTTAGTCCTGTAGTCACTATGATTAAATAAAAGTATTTCAGATTCATAAAATAAAATGAAGCCTTCTTGACAATGCATCTAATATTTCATTGAAAGTTATATCCACACCTGAATTAAATTTATTAACTAGAATTAAAAACACCCTGCAGGGCTATGAAATAGAAGCTACATTACCAGGAAGAACTAACAGACAGCAAAATAGCAGAGAGTAAAGAATAACTTGATTAGTGTAACATTAATACTGCTGAAAAGGAGAGGGTATCACTAATATCTGTGGAATGAAGAGTTTAAGAATCAGATAGATTCAACTGAGCCACGAAGTCAAGCAACTCCCTCACTGCTGCAGGAATAGAAATGTTGCTACCACTTCCAGGCAGTTTGTTTTAAACTTCGTGTGAACCAGAAATCAAAGAGGGGTGCAACTGCACTACTGCATCCTGCTGGATCCACCTCTGCCCTTCTATATTGCCAGTATGGCATGTCCTCCCCCAATTTCTGGCTAAGGTTTCACACCTGGATTCCTTCAATTTGACATAAACTTGAAAATCTCTCACGTTTGACAAACTGTTGTACGTAACAGAAAGACCACAGCTACATCTTTAGGTCTGTAACTCCCAAGGAAATCAAAGAGCCTCTACGATTATGTACAGATGTTCAGGGAGCCTACATTACATTAAAACTGGTCACCCAATTTAACTTAGATTGCCCATGTGCAGACCATACATTTCGCACCTAACCAGGAATCCAAGCATACAGAAGTTCCAGGAAGGTTAAACCGGTCAAACATGGCCGACTAATTTACCTCGGAGGTGCACCTAGATTAGGTACAGGTAAACCAATCTAAGCGAACTTCTTTACACGTTCCGAGCACAGCCCCATGGACCAAGATATTTTTAGCCCTTTGATCTCTCCCCCACCCCCAAATGCACAGCCCCCACGTAAACAAGCCAGCCTTCTCCCCCCACCTGTTCCTCCCTCTATCCCAATTTACCTTAGATTAGGTTCCTGACACCTATCTAATTATTAAGTTAGATCATGGGGCCATTTTAACCTAATCTAACCCCCCAAACTTCTAGCTGTCATGTTTGTACAAAGTCTTGATGTCACTACAAAATAAAGACTAATAGTAACAAGGGATATGGGTGCCCAATTCTTACAGAAATCAACAGGAGTTAGAAGTCTCAATGCCTTGGAATATCTTGGCCCCTTTGATTCCCTCTCAGTGTCTTTTCCCTACAAATATTGTCCAAAGCTAAGATACATTAATACTAAGCAGCTTCCAGATACAAGCTTAAGATAGCAAGGAAAAACCCATACACAAAATAAAGTCCTCAACAGGTAGTTTATGGTTCTGAAAACAGCTGCAGAAAAACTATCAATTGGAAGACAGAGGTAAAATTCAGACATCCTAATTTGGAATACTTCTGTGGGCAAGTGAAATATTTCACCCAGCAAACTTCAGATTTTCTCCTTACTCATATTCATGTGCTCCAATTCTTACTGTTACACAACAAATATATATGGGTTTTCTGTATGCACATGCTTAGTGGGCTTAGCTAAGTTGGTGGAAGCTACTCTGAGAGGGTTGATCTTCCCGACTTCTGCCTCCAAGTTCATTCAATTAAAGTAAAGTAATGACTCGCTTACATTCAATATACTTGGACCTACTCTTCCCCTGCCTAGAATAATAAGTCTAAACTTGACTGAAGCCTCTATTTGCCACTGAAATAAATTCTACTAGCATAATACTGAACCAGTAATTCAGATTTTGAACACTTTTGAATGCATTATTCTGTGTCACCACTAGATGGCAGGGCATTGTTACTGTATTGGATATGCTAGAGAAAACACAATTCTCCAAAGGCTAATTTAATTGTGCTACTTTTTTTGAAAATCTTGCTTATAAATTATCTTCATGTAATATATAGAATCAGACTTCTACCAAATCCTGTATGCTATGAGGGAGAGAGAGACAGAGAGAATTAATTTAATTCTAGAAAAATATGATGGACTGTTATGTTACCAGCCTACGCCCGCTGCCTACCATCCAAGGTTACTGTAACAGAAGTACCATCTTTCTTCAAGTTTTAATAATAAGGGGTTTGTCTTTTTGGTTTGGTGTCTGTTTTATTTCAGCAATCAATCAGTGAAGGGGCTGGAGCAGTAGGACCATGGTGATGCTGACGGGGCTCTTCAATTTGGCAGTCAACCAGATTCTGATACCATGCCACTTTTGGGGGCTTTCAGTTCCGCTAAAAATGTTTCCCAGTGGCACAAGCTCAATGATTCTCAATCAGGTTGTTGTAGATTTCTTCAGGGGAGTCCCAGGCTAGCACACAGTGTTAGCACTGTTAGCTGTGCAAACACAATTCACATGATAAACCCTGAAGTTTCAAATAGGAGACCATGGTATTAAAAATATTATGACCTATGGTAGTCTTTCTGAGTTCTTTGCAACAGAAGAATTGCTCTATTATTTTTCTCTAGTCAAAAAAGAAGAGAAAATTAAGAGCTGGCATTTTCTGAGGGGTGTCCAAGTCTAAAAAGGATGAGAATTACTACACTAGACACAGATAGCAGTAGTTTCTGCAGTGGTAGTGAGTATACAGTTCCCCAGTTGGAGGTGTTGAGTACTTCCCATGAAAACATGAGAATTATCAACTCCCATTGATGTAAAAATAGCATGCAGCACATCTCAGGCCTACATGGTCTTCAGAAACCAAAAATAGAAGCCAGATACTGGTAACTCCCACTTCTGGCAACTTCTCCTTTTAATTACTTCTGACAGGACCACATAATGGCTTGGGACTACAGAGCCAGAAATATACAATTGACTCCAATGACAAGTTTTGAGTAACATGTAAATTAGGGAAAGAAACTCATTTCAGACTCCTCTTTGAGGAGAACACAGAGACATCTGATCTGAGGAACGCTTCAAATCATAAAACTCTCTCTAGGATTCATTACAAGAGGACAAAAATTAGGAATTCATCCCTCAAATCACTGTAAGGAAGTGGCAAGAATAGGGTTCAACACTAGAAATGCAGTAGCAAACAAATCTCTGTCAAGCCCATTGGTGGGCTTGACAGAGATTTGTTTGCTACTTACAAATTGTAAGGTTGGTTGGACGTTTAATGCAGAAAACCTTTTGTAAGAATTGTCTCGGTCTTCTCAAGAAGAATTCCCCTATGCATTTAGGTCACTGCCTCTTGGAAAACTGAATGACTTTTGCAGCTCTGGGCTGCAATTTTTGGACTATTCCAAGTTTATTCACCCTAATGTTCGTCTCTTGCTACAAAGTAAAAAAAAAATGAAACTTGTATACTTTGTTAATAGAGCCTTCTCCTCAGTTGGTTATAGCTTGCCCTACTTTTAAGACAAAAACGTATCTGAAAAAGATTAGTGTTCTGCATTATAAATTTCAGAAAAACACAAATCCCACCAACAGAGCAACAAGTCAGGAAATTTCTGGATTCCTGCTGCGTGGAGTATGCATTTAATACTAGACAGTTTCTACATCCCATGGGCCCATGCCAAAAAAATAAATACACAGGGCCTGCTTCTGCCCTCAAACCTGTTCAATAGGAAACAGGATTTAGCCTAATCATGTGTCTGTGCCAGCAACTTGTGTAAAACTAATCAGACTCTGATCCATTAATTGGCTTGCAATTGCCTGATGCTATACTAATTAGACATCCAAACTGGATTTAAAGGGGGCTTTTCATAAATGATTTGGTCTCAATTACTGGATTAATGTTAACAGAGAAAAGACTTCATGCAGCTTCACTAATGCAATGTTATTAGCTGCCACTGCAGTAGTAATCATTGTACTTATCTCCATCTTCTCAAAAAGGAGCTTTGAGAAGGAAAAGAGAAATTAAAAGGAGGTTAGGTGACTTCCTGATCTCTGGTACTGATTCCTTCTGTTCATTCTCGTTGGCAAGAGCAGATGAAATCCTAGAAACTCCATTTCATAGTGTTGCCAAATGATACTAAGCAAACGTACTGTGTAGTGATGAGCAGGGATCCTGATTTCTCTGATAAAAAACCCAAATTTTCTGATTAAAAAACGTAATTCAAAATCCACGTCTTCCCATGATTAAAATGAAACACCACTAGAGAGAGAGAGAGAGAGAGGATCCCTGGTGATGAGTTCTAACAGAAGAGGATCATCTTCAAAGCAAAAGTCTCTGTAGAAGTTTGTAAATGTCAATGAACAGAACAACTTATTTTAAATGATTTTTTCAGGTTCAGCCACTCTCTCAAACAGTGACCCATGCTGCAAAAGAGTGTTCACCACCACATTCGTACAACTTAGATCGCAAAGCAAGGGCAGATCAGCATGGTTGCTTCATCTGCAGATGAAGCAATGGAATCACAGATAGATTCAGTGAATCTTTTGACATCCTAGGGTAAATTATGGGCAAAGAAAGAAAGAGAATTTAATTCTTCTAATCCCAGTTCTCAGTCATATTTATTTATCAGGATATGCTTATTTTGTTGTTCTATAAAAAAAATCATAATTGCACTCCTAACCCTTTTCAGTTAAAGATTGCCTGCTTGGTTAAGAGTTATCATACCCTCAGTTCTTTGAGTATAGTTGTACTTCTTCGGGACACCCAATCATAAGGATGTAAATCTCCATTGCTATAATCATCAAACAGAGCTCAGAGCCCTGATTAGCCTTCCAAACACTTCACTTTCAGAGGCCTCCAAAAAAAAGTTGTTGAGCAAAGAAACTTCCTTCTGCTCCAAATGAAATGAATATTGTACTTTTCCCCTGATTTAAAGAAAAGACAAGGCTGACATAACAGTCCTATAAAATAAAACATATTCATTGTTCTTTGATGAAATCACCAAGTAATGCAATGTAACTTCCTGTTTTTGCATACATCAGTTCCTCAGAATTGTACTAGCACAGAAAGTGCAGCACAGAGCTCTTGCTTTGAACGTCATCATAATCCGGGGGGGGGGAGAGGAGGGGGAGTACTTTTTCTATGAAAAGGAATAATCTTTGAGAGGAGCTTGTCATACCAGTACACTTGAGAGAACTGTCAGTTCTCACTGCACCAGATACCAGCTCAAAAAGAACAATATGCCTACAGCCAGACCCGTAGATACAAATCCTGTTCATTCCAGGAATCCATATACTTGAGAGACTGTAACCCATTATGTATAAAAACCCTGTGTATATTGTCCCATGGGGTAGGAGCATCATTTTTTGGCTAGGTCAAGAAGCAGTGGTTGATACTAGTTTTGATTAGATTAAAAAAAATCACAAAGTAAGAAGTCAGGAGATCTGCAATGACATAGGGAATAGCTGCACTGCTATCAGAGGTCTACATGGATATACCTAAGCTAGTTTGTCTCTAAGTAGCTGAAATATCATTTGCAGTGAAGCTGCAGCAGCCCAGGATCCAGCCTCTGAGTAAGTGTCTAGGCTCATGGGCTGGCTCATACAGTCCATGAGCCACATCTTCACAGGCAGACATTGTTTCCCATGATAGTTAATAAATACAAACTAAATTGCCACAGTATCATATCAACTCTGATGTCTCCCTGCACCAAGTTGAAGGGGTGGCTCAGGTAAATTTCAATGTAAAAGACTTCGTTGTTGGTGTTTGTGCCCACCGGGCTTTCAGCACCCATTCCCGTGCCACTCTAGTATGAGCACCTGATGGGGGCACAAAGGGGATTTGTGTGATCTCTGGAAGAGACTTCAATCACCCCTGAGGAAGCCGCTACACTCACCTGCCACAACTTTGATTGCATCTTCAGTGGGGTTTTCCTCCTCTGTCGATCCCTCAGGGTCGGTTGCTCTTCCCAACGGATGTTCGTGGGGCTCCATCTCCCCTACACCCTTTCCTTATGCCAACCTCCGGCGGGCCACCAGATCTTGGGGCAGATGTGCCTCCGGTATAGATGGCTCCTGAGCTCGATGTCCTCTTCAGGATTATTTTCTCAGGTTTGTTTCTGTGATGAACTACGGGCCTACTGGTTGTGCCCATTCTGCCTTTCTTCCCCATTGTTGGTGACCACTTATCGAGCCTTGGGGTCTCTCTAATGATGCGATCTAGTTCGGAACCTCTTCAAGGCAACCATGACCACAGCAACACACAAAGGAGAAGAAAACCAAAAAGGCCAGACTCCAACAAAAGACAACGAATATAAGAACATTAACATGGACTACAACCAAAACAAAAGGGATCTAAAACAAAGGACAAGAAGATGGACAGAAAAAAAGGGACCGGGTGAGAGTATGCCGTCATCTCCCTCTTTCTGCCTCGGGGCCATGACCCGATGGTGTCCCCTTGAAGCTGCTCCACTTTAACCCTCTGTGGATCTATCTTCTGCCATTCCCTGGGCCAGACTATCTCCACAGTCTGGTACCTGTGACCTACTGGAGTGTGAAGTCTCTGCTGTTCCTAGATCCGTTGTGACTCCATCTTTGATGATGCTATTCCCCAGATATCGACATGAATTGTTCCCAGTGTGGGGTTCTTCTTCTGCCACCTGGGGTGCCTGGCCCTAGCTTCTCTGTCCAGGCACCACTTGTTGCAGGCACAGAGAACTTCCGCAGCCTCTGCTGCTGCTCTCTGATCTGGGCATCTGCTCCCAACCTAGCGCTGTCTGCCACCAGCTTGGAAAGCCTCAGCAGCCTCCGCTGCCATTCTCTGTTTAGTATGTATGAGCCGGGAGGGCTCGCTGCTGTCCTGGAGTCTCTGCAGCCTCCGCCACTACTCTCCGCTTCTGGGTTCCATCTTCCAACCGGCACTGTTTGCCACTGGCATGGAGAGCCTCAGCCTCCTTCCCTGCTCTCCCCTCTTTGCCTTCATCAGCCTCTTTTATCCTTGCCAGCAGGTGATTGCCTCTGACGTCACCCGCCGGTCCCAGCTGTATATAGGCGCAGGTCATAAACCGTGCAGGCTCTGTCTTTTGTTCCCTCGGTGTCTGCTTTCCTGTATTTGGTAAGTAATTCCTTTTGTGATCCTTTGCTTTCCTGTGTGCAACTCCCATCCCAGGGTCCCTTGAGGGAGGGGTCTCTAGACCCCCGTGGTAGTGCCCCTGGGACAGTGTTGAATAGCCAGAAGATTACAGCATGCCTGCAACACATTGAGTTGGGTTGGAGCAGCCCAGGGCCACTCTCCGCCCCCACCACCACCACCCTGAGGGTCAGCCTACCGGGCCAAGGCTGCTCTGACCCAGCTCAATGTGCTACAGAGAGGCTAATTGGAACACAAGGGTGACCCAGCCCTGTCAGTGTCTACACGTGCATTGTGGCACACTAAGTAACTTGTGTTGACAAGCACTAACCTACAGTCACATTTATTAGTTTACTGTGGCCTAATAAAGCCACATGTTTAGACACTGAGACTTTACTGTGGAGCTAATTAGGCAACTTACAGTAAATGTCTTATGTAGAAGCACCCACTAGGCATCTATACATATGCTATTATGACAAAGCAAACTCCAGTGCATATTGCACCAGAGTGTATTGGTCCCAGGCAAGCCATTGGAACATGTGCCCAGCACTTTAGCACTTTGAACCAGGTCAGAGCAGCCCTGGCTGACAGGGGGCCCAAGACAGTGAGCCTGCCAGCGTGGGGCTGCTCAGACCTAGCTCAATGTACTGCAGAGGGGCTGGCTGGGACATGAGGATGCTCCAGTGCCCCAGCTAGCTGTGTCAGTGTCTATACATGTGCTGCTGTGGAGTAAAAAAACTCCATACCAGGGTAGTATGGAGTTTATTGGTTTCCTGAGGCCTAATAGGGCTGCATATATAGACATGAGATGTGTACTACAGACCTAATTAGTCTACTCCACAGTAAATATCTTGTGTAGGCACTCCCACTAAGATTTAACCATAGTACCTTGGAATGCCATTTTTTACCATCATTCCTGCACCTTAGCCCTTCACATATGGCCTTATCATTTGCATGTCCCAAGTTTGGAGTGCTTAACTTCACAATTTTAATATCACATGAACTTGTTTTCTGCTCCTTTTTCCTCAATAAAATAATGTATATAGATTGCATAGGAAAAAATGTCAAAGAAATATGTTACCTAAAACCCATAGGTATTCTCAAAAGTCACTGCTCTTCTACCTGTCAAAGGTAAATTATGATGACATGGTCCTCAGAAAATTCACTCTCCCCCTAATTAGTACCTGTTTACTATAATCATTCTGCAAAGTTTTGATCAACAGTTATCACACACAAATTACATACTAGCATGTGTTTCAGATTTCCTGCCTTGTGCAGTAGATGCAATAAACAACCACCTGCTATTTCCTTATGACTGTGCATACCCATCAGGAATTTGAATGTGTATTCTTCAATTGCAGTTATCATTTCAACTTTCTTAATAGCTTAGACATCAAACATTTTACATGGATTCTTCCATTGTTTTACTGAGTGAGCTGAGCAATTGGACAAGTCATCTTGATTAAATCTCAATTTGAAATAGAAAAAATATTCTGCCTTAGCAAAGACCTGGGGAAGAGGTAGGGAGGGAGCAGCTTAGCCTGAAAACATTTGTATAATCACTGTTTAATTAGCCAGGTAACCAGTGCTAATGGTGGGACAGTGAAATTCTTGCCATTTACTGCCGGTACCTCCCAAACACTGATTGAAGTTCTCTCAGATTCCTTCTTTGTGCGCCAAGATATCTAGAATTGCAAATTAAATTGAGTTGTCTTTTTTCCATTGCTGGAAAAACAGGCATACATCATTATACTTATACTGGATGGATGACATAACAGTTGGGAAACTTTTTACCATGGAAAATTATTAGTCTAAAAGATGGTACATATGACAATTTATTCATACTTTGTTTATCCTTCATCACTTATAGCAAAAGAAGAAGTTAGTTTGGGAAGCTAATTTATCAGTCAACCTTCTCTTTTTCTCAAAATATATTGCATTATGTTTTCATCCTTCTTCCCATCAAAATATTCTTAGCCTGACCCTGGTCTTTTACTCTGTGTCTTGATACCTACCATACTTAGAGAATCACGTTTTTTCTCATACACTTGTAGATGGCCCAAGGTAAAAAAATCTCTAAGGTCTTCACCATGAGAATCTGAAACTTCACTTTTGATTGTCCAATGAGGAAATAGTCTGCTTCAGTTTGGGGTCTGTTACCTTATTCTCTTAATTAACATGAAATATAATAAGTGTTGTGACTAAGCATTCTTCTACATTGTTACTACTAGTTTTGACTATTATGCCATGATTTGTCATGTTTACTCTCTCACGTTAGTGTGACTTAGTTGTACAGGTTTACATGTGTAGACCTTACCGTGTTTACTCAAATATAAGACCAGGTTTTTTTTCCCCTAGCTGGCAAAGGAAAAAGGCCCTCATCTTATAATTGCATGCCTCAAAATCTCACTAAATATATTGTCTAGCATTAAACTGCTGCCAAAAGCAGCATGTGTCCAGCAATGAAAATCAACTATGAAGCTGAATAAATGGAACCAACACTGAGCAAGAGGAGTATAAAACTCATGGCCCACATTGTGCCAAAAAAAAAAAAAAAATGATGGGATAGGAACCTTTTGGGGGTTTTTTGGCCCTTGAAAATACAACAGGTGTTCCTTCTGCAGGAAACTGGCACCAGGCCTAGATATACTGCAATACCAGGCTAATATTGGGAGTACCAGAGCCAGCACTGACACACTCTTTTTGGTGCCAAAAATGTTATATTTGATATGCTAACAGGAACCTACCACAAGGATAGGGTATTGCAGCATATCGGAATAAGACGTATGCTAGTGCCCATTAAATGCAGTCTTCCTCATCACCAACTCTTTTTCAAGAGTCATGGTGAGCCACAGTGTTGCATACAGTTCATCCAGAATCCTTCTGTCATGCCCTCTCTCAGCCTGGCACATATGATTAGTGTGGCCCTACCCTGCATGAGGTAAAACTGAACCAAGTTGTCCTGCACTTCATCTGCACATAAATTTTTGAAGCAACAGAGGACTTGTGACAAGAATACCTGGTTCCAGTCATAAGTGAAAACTAATTAGCACACAAATCCTTTGTGGGGGCGGTATATGAAGCACGCACACACACGCTGAGCAGTGCTGAGCTCTGGAGTCACTGTGGAGGGCATGGCCACACTAATCATAGGGACTAGGTTGAGAGAGGGCATGACACCAGGATTCTGGGTGAACTGTATGCAATGTTATGGCTTACCATGGCTTGAAATGCTGTTGACTCTGGTAGGGCCCAGCCCAGTGAATTATATGATCCAATCATGAGCCTTTGGCTTTGGACTAATACCATGCACAGTTTATACTAGATACAAGTAGATGCAAAAGCGTTGCTTAAAAGTGTGTTTGTGAAATATCTATACTAAAATTTGCAGCAGTTTCAAAAAAAGGTAATATGCATTAATTTTGGATAAGTTAAGTGCAGAGGTACTAGACTCAAATTGCTCCAGACATGTTTAAATTTCAAGGTTATTGTTTTCAAATTTGTTCCTCACTTCCACATGCTCAGGGAGAGCAGGGTCTACAGTAAGGGATGGGGAAAGGGGCTGTCAAGGGAAAATGCTGAGGGGAAGCAGAGAGCACAGGGCTACTTGACCCACCCAGATTTATTTTCCCTGCTGTAGCAGTGGGAGGGGGACAATCCAAGGCAAACCCCCAATCATTGGATTCCATACGTGAAAAATCATAAATACATGTATTAATTTTCCATATATAGAATCTAATTATTGGGGGGTCATCTTATAATCAGGGCCATCTTTTATTTCAGTAAACACAGTATATGTTTAGCCTTGCATGCTTTATATAAATTCAGCATCAATACAAGTCTACATCTGAGTATCAAAAACAAGACCATATAGCCATTTATTTCAAATCCAGGTAAAACAAAAAGTGAGAAGTTACTTCCCTTGCAGTAAATGGAGCCCTTTCAAATGTGTGGTGTATATGCACATTCCACCAAGGATTCTAGCACCTCGTGCATCTGAGCTTTGAGGCTTTTTAAAAATCAGCAGTACATACCCTGTAGCTCCTCATACTTGGCAGCAAGACCATAAGGAACAGAACACTCCTCCCCCCCCCAACACACATACACACACCAGATTCTTCTCAGCTAGGAAATCCTGAACACAGAACCCTAAGCAAAAAGGGATGAAAAGTGCACATACAGACAATAAATCCTGAAGAATTCAAGTTTCTGTAAGGTAACTTTTTACTCTCCTTTGAGTGATCGTCCAGACACATATTCGGTCATGGACAGCTAAAAACAATAACCAGTTTATTCAGATTTCGGATCTTGGAATCCAAGGAGTACAGTGAGTACAGCACTGTTTGGCTGATTATGACAAAATGAATATAGTCTCTTTGGGTCCTTGCTGTTTGATGAAAACTGTTTCCAGAACAGAATAGCATTTACCATTGGCACAGCCAGAAGTAATAGCACTGAACAAGTATGCCTCCCTGTTGAGCAGGACCTAATATTCTTTATCCAGCTGCTCCTATTTCCACTATATGACAAATTAATTTAGTGGGGTGTCCCATCAAAGCATCCTGATTAAAAAGAATCCACTGCATTCAAATAGTTGTGGGGTTTATAAAACGGAAAAAAAAAGATCAGATAAGTCATTAAAGCACTGATTGCAGCAGGAACTTGTTAGGGTCTAATCAAAATAAAACCAGGATTCCCCAAAGTTTGAAAAACCAAACCAAACAGACTAGATCTCAAGCATACTTGATTCTGGCTCCATAAAATAAAAACCTTATCAGTGAGAATTCGCAAAAACCAAAAGGCGGTTGCCTCAACTCATCTCTACTAACATCACCACTAACTTATGGAGACCATGAGCAAATAATATACGTAGAAAAAGATAACAGAGAACCTTTCATGTTGCATCAAAAACCAGGCAACTTCGTAAGTGTTTACTGCTTTAAGCTCTGGAACAATATTGTTGCATGGTAACAGGCAAAATTTGCATTTTAGGTGACACAATGATCCATTTTACAGAGATATGATTTAATTACTATGGTGCCCTGGAAAGAACCACTGTAATAAAGGATTTATAAATGTCTGCTTTCAAGACTCCTTATCATGGCCATAACATTTATCTTCAGGCATAAACTATAAGGCTGAGGTCCAGGTTTAATTTTTTCAGCAGGATTGAAGACATATGTTGATTTAACTTCAGTCATTTTTTAAATTAGAAAGCTCATGTGCAATGCAACTATATTTTCAGATTAAGAAAAAGTACTCTAGAAAGCTGAAATCAAGTTGAATTTTTTAGTGCATTTTAGTGTATAATGTCCAGATTCCAGCCAAGACACAAGCATTAAATTCCCATTTTCTGAAGCAACACTTATAACTGTAATCAACACCCTTTTCAAAAGTCAGCTACATGATTGCTGAAGGTTTATTGCTACTGAGAAACACCCTGAGGAATCACTTTCCCCTTACATAGCCTTTTGTGTTTATACACTAGCATGCCTGTCCAAAGGCTACCATCTGAAATTCAAGACCATCTCTACCTTTGGATAGAGATGAAGGGCAAAAGAATTTACTGCATGTGGTCATTTTACATATCAGATACTGCCTAATCATACTCACTAGTTATGGTAGCTATATATGTTACAAGACCTCTCCTTGCCCCACAAGAAAATGAGCAAGATTAAGCTGTAGCAGCCCATACTTTTTCATGTGGAAGAACCCCAGTTCAACCGCTGCTGGGTTAGCCAAGTGAATGAATATCACTGTTGCACAGATTAAAATTATTCAGATGTTTTGGGCTCTTTATATGACCAAAACCTAGTTTTGTAAGCTCATGCTCAGTTATTAAGATAATGACCAAGTAGGCCTACATTCAAAGATAATGGTTAGAAATATGTTATCAAAATAAGTCTGGCAGATTGTCACTGTCCTACTTAAATGTCACTTGAAACTAGATTTGAAAAAACACTAAAAAACTAAGGCAAACTGTTTCTCATAGAGATTAATTGGGCAAAACCAAAAATGGAAGGATGTGGTTAAACATACAATATAAGCAGGAAATCTTATATTGTATAGGTAACTCATATCCCAAGCTCCCCTCACATCACTACTGCCAGCCCCCAGCCCCCATAAAAAAAAAAAAAAAAAAAACACACACACACACACAGAGGATGTATCTACACGTGCACTTTAATGCACAGTATCCCATTCTACTGCACATTAAAGTGGCATGTAAAAAGCTGTGCTAATACACTAATGCACAATAGAATAGGCTGCTGAGCTTTAAGCATCACCTAGAAAGCATGTGCTTGCACTACTGTGCATCAGCACAGCCCAATGCATATTTATTTGGCATCTCATAGTGGAGGTACTAAATTTAATGCACATTAGGAAAAGGGCCTTAATGAATATGTAGACATACCCAAAGAAAATTTCCCCGTAAGGTTATTTAGATATCTCCTGGATGAAGCTGTGCAATTTAGTTTTATCATCACTTCCTCCATCTATTTTCCATTGTTATTAAACTAAATCATACTGGCTAGAGCTGGTTGGAAAATGTTGGTTTTTCCGCAACTCAACAGTTGAGTTTTCAAAATGAAAATAGTTTTTCTTTTTCTCTCTCTCTCTTTTTAAAGTATTTTCATTTTTTCCAAAAACCACAAATCTGGCTGGCCAGAAGGCAAAAATGATGCACCAACCATCTTGCCTGAAACTTCATGGGAGAGAAAAAGAGGGATCCCAGAGAGAGGAGAAACCAAGGACATGTCGCTTGTGAAAGAAAGGAAGGTTTCTCTCCCTCCAAATACACTGAGCATATAGACAGCTTCTTCCCACACATTCTTGATGGGCAACTGCCAGATGCAGAGTGATTCCTGATCCTCACCAGCACTGGATACAAAAATGAACATAGAAACCTAGGAGTTCTCCTCACAGCCAATCCCGTTTTTTGGGGAACATAGTTTTGGGAAGCAGAAAGAAATGTTCCCAAGGAATAACAGCCACATACTGTCCACAGTTGAATACTCAAATGTGCATCTCTAAATCTAATTTAAATAACTCTTCTATGCATTCCACTTCTAAGTAATTGTTCTTTTATTGATACCTTCTCAAAAATAGACGAATAATTTCTGCTTCCACGTGGACACAAGTTCAACTGAGGGTTCATTCAGATGTTACATTTAGATTAACCTAACTTGGTCAATCTAAGTACCAATTTGTACAGACATTTGAGGAGATTAAAAATCGGGCAGCCCAATCTAATTTGGTTCACCTGAGAAGGTGAACCAAGTTAGATTGGGAATGGGTTAGCCTGATCTACTGCACATCTACACACATTCAGAGCACAGCCCCACATTCAAAGCTCAGCTGTTCACCACAGCGCCAGGGCTGTGTTCTTCCTACCAGGCTATTTTTAGCCCCCAACTCACCTCCCTCACCCATAGATGGACAACACCCCCCTAAAGAACCACCAATCCCTGCCCCCACATACCCACCAACCCCTGTCCCCAGCCCCAACAAAACCTCTCCAGACCCACCCACCCATCCCCTCAACCTAAGTTATTTGGATAAGGTTCCCGGAGCAGCTCCTGGCACCAAACTTCTGCACAAGCCACTTCTGATCTATGATCATGCATCTTAAAGTAAGCTGTGTGATTACAGACTGGGTGCAGCAAATGCCTGTACATACCCTAAAAGTATAAATAGACAATTATTGCTACGTAACAATTTAACTGCCCTGTACTAGTATATTATATTGGTATTCACTTTTTATTCTTCTTTGTAGCAATAGATTCAGGGAAGCTGAATCCAGTCTTTCCACAGCTTCATGGCCAGTTGGGTTTTTCTTAGGGTCTAGTACTTTTATCCTCAAATATATTTTTTTTCTATATACTCTGTCAGTGGAGGCCAATATGTTTGGCAAGAGTGCCACAAATTAACCCTACATCTTCCCCAAGTGCCACTCTGATCTCCTTCTCCTCCCTGATCTGCTGCTCTGCTTTCTGCTTCCTGCCCAGTTGCCTCTGTGCTGCCTGCTCACTCCCGATCTGCTGCATGCCACACACAGAGGCTGCCCATGCCACTTGTGGTACTTGAGCTACAGGTTGGCCATCCCTGCCCTATGCTATCAAGTATATACCTAGATGAGATGCCCATTATGGAGGGGACCCTTGAGTCCAAAAAGGTTGAGAACTACTGCTTTAATCATATGAATATTTATAGAATCATAGACAATTAGAGTTGTAAGTGACCTCAGGAGGTCATCTAGTCCACCCCCTGCTCAAAGCAGGATCAGCCCTAACTACATAATTCCAGCCAGGGCTTTGTTCAGCCACGTCTTAAAAGGCTCCAAGGATGGAAATTCCACCACCTCTCTAGGTAACCTGTTCCAGTGCCTTACCACCCTCATAGTGAGAAAGTTTTTCCTAATATCCAACCTAAACCTCCCCTGCTGCAACTTGAAACCACCGCTTCTTATTCTGTCATCTGTGACCACAGTCTAGCTCCATCCTCTTTCAAACCACCTTTTGAGATAGTTAAAGGCTGCTATCAAATCCCCTCTCCCCACCCCCCAGTCTTCTGTTCTTCAGACTAAATAAGCCCAGTCCCCTCACCATTTTCATTGCCTTCTGCTGGACTCTCTACAATTTGTCCATGTCCTTTCTGTAGTGGTGGGGAGGGAGAGGCCAAAACTGTACACAGGGCTCCAGATGTGGCCTCAGCAGTACAGAATAGAGGGGAATAATTGATCTTTTGGCAATGCTCCCACTAATGCAGGCCAGTATGCTGTTACCCTTCTTGGCAACAAGGACACACTGGTGACCCATATCCAGCTTATTATCCACTGTAACCCCCAGGTCCTTTTCTGCAGAGCTGCTGCTTAGCCAGTGGATCCCAAGCCTGTAGCAGAGCATGCGATTCTTCCATTTTAAGTGAAGGATTCTGCACTTGTCCTTGTTGAGTCATATTTCTTTTGGCCCATTCCTCAAGTTTGTCTAGGTCACACTGAATCCTAGCCCTACCCTCCAACGTATCTACTCCTCCCCTCAGTTTGGTATCATCCATGAACTTGCTTATGGTGCAATCCATCTCATCTTCCAGATCATTAATGAAGATATTGAGTGTAACTAGGAACAGAGTGTGACTAGGAACTTTGGCACCCTTGGCAGAGATTCCCAAGAGGAAGAAGGGAGGGAATTTTTAGCACCAGAGTCTTGCAGGACATCAGCTGTCACTTATTTCAGCAAAGACTTCTACTTCTGTGGCATAGGCAGCTACTACCTCATCAGCACCACTTGACCACCATAGTTGCACAACTGTTTTCTGTATTCAGCAAGAGAGATTGAACCACCCAACCCTAGGAACCCTACGGACTCCTCAGTCTGCATACTCTTACCCCACCAAGATTACTATATATCCCCTATAATATATGTAGTTCTTTAAGGATCCTAGCTTTTATGTACTCTGTTTTAGCCATTGTACACCGAGCAAACATCCACTTGTGTGTTAAACAAAAAAAAAGGAAAAGGATGCATTAGTTCAGTTCCTACACTGCATAGAAAGGCAAACAGCAACAAATACAAAAAGAGAGGGGAAGAAACAAATTTAAGTAAAGAGAAGGAGCCACTGCAAATGCATCTGGTGCACAGCTGTGTATAATGACCTTATTACTTTTAATTATTTTGGGTACTAAAACAGCAGTAAGAAATACCTCTTAAACAACAGTGATAGAGTCTGTATCCCAAAGTTGTCACCAAGGTCAATAAGGCAAAAACAAATAGTGTTAAAGGATCATTTAAATCCCCCAGCACTAAAATAATCCCTCCTCCTTTTCTCCCAGGGACTCTCTATAGCTATGGCAGATGATAGCTACAATGTGTTGCCTGGGCAAGAAGCATCTATTCATCTTTACAAATAAAAGTTGCTCAGTGTTTGCTGTATAGAACAAGAGGACCTACTGCTCATGCTATGCTGAATGTGTCATGAGTAGACCCTATTAGATAGGCATGGGAAGTGAATCACTACCAGATGACATGGAGCTGGAAAGTATCCCTTATCAGTCGCCATCATGGAAGCGAGTCAGCATCATAGATAAGGAAATTGTAGCAGTATCCTTCCATCACCCTTGGTATTTCAAATCTTCCAACTACTCCCAAATGCAGAGGGTACCAATAACAAGTCCATAGTCACCAGGGCTACTCCATAAAGACTTCTTGCTCCCTGTGTCAGCACAAAGGGAAGTTTTGCACCTACAGTTGCTGAATTAGCACCATTTCAATTGCTGCCTAAGACCATGAAAACTGAAAAAATAAGCACTTTAAACGTGCTAGACTGCCTCTATGCCATGCCTAGACATGCTGCTGAGAGATGCACACCACCCACAAGCACAATCTACAAGAGTAAGAGTGCAGGGCAAGCATCACAGCAGCATTCCCATGTGCATCATGAAGGTAGTGTAAGCATGCCTGTAATGTCCATCCCACTACATTCTATGTAAAAGTTTCCTTAAGGCCTTCTTATACATTACACTGAACTGCACAAATGTTGATCTGCTTAGTACTAGCTTGCAGTCACACCTTCAACTTCAGCTGCACATCTGTGGAGAGATAATCCGGCCCTGAAGTGGCATAATTTTGAGCTACATTAGGCCACCTAAAAGTGTTAACGTGCTAACAATCCAGGGATTAAGAGCTCCAGGAGCCATCCAAAATTACCATGTAGCAGGCCCGTAATTGAACTTCATCCCTTTGAGGGTGAGCCAAAGCCAATTGGCTTAAATGGGATTTCAAGCAATGTTCAGACCATGGCCTGGCTATTTGTCCAAGGGTAACTTTAACCTTTTGTAGAGATCATAGTAAATGTCTCTTGGGTGACTTTAATATTTCTTCTGATTAGTTTATCCGTATTACAGCTGGTCAACATGCCTAGTAAAAGTGAGCATTTAATTAAACAATTGTGTTTTTGTAATTCTCTCTCCCAAAATTGAAATTTGATCCATATTTTGAACATAGCAATTAAAAAACCAGAAAGTCATACCACAAATTCATTATTTTCCACCAAAATTTTTCAGAACAAAAATGACAATTAAAAAAATGTCAGATAACCCTAACCATTCATACAGAACATTATTATAATTGTTTCCCCCAAAGTACAAGACAGTCCACTAGCCTGCCTGAATAGTTAATATCACTTTTACTCCCAAAGATTATAAAATGTGTTCAATGAACACATGAAAGCTGAAAGGTCGCTTGCAAAAGGAAGTTTCATTTCTTATCACCTTTGATTTATTTATGCTCATCATGATTATTACGCATTCAGGTTAAGTGTTTTCCCAGTTTCACTGAGTAAACTCAATATGAACTACAGTGCTGTACAGTATTAAGCTTAGCAACTAGAGCAAAAAGACCCACTTCATTCTGTACTGAATAAAATAAGCATACAGTTAACTACTCTATACAAGTAATAAGGTTAGAAGATCACCGTCTTGATTTTTCTTTGTTCTTGTGCCTCACAAAATGAAAAAAAGCAAAGTTCTTCCCCTCCACCCTCATATGCAGAAGAGGTGAAAATCCATTCATTCTGGAGAATGTCTTCAGCATCATCCCAGCTTTCAGACCCCACATGAGCTCCTCTGAAGTTCTTAACAGAAGAGCATTTTGGCACCATACGTGTAGAAATGAAAAAACAACCATGCTCTTTTATATCATCCTCCTGCTAAGCTCATCACTTTCTAATTGGAAGCAAACAGAAAGCCATTTTCAGGCAATGTTAAATCTGTATGGTTCCCCATAAGGACTGCAAATTGAGCAGCTATAGGAGAGAGTTAGCCACTCATGGCATATGGCTCCTGCAGAAGGCATGCTGTTAGCTGGAAACTGTGCCAGACCAGACTGGGCAAGACTGAGGCCAAAGATCCCAGTGGGTATGTCTACACATGAAGTTCATGGGAAGCAATAAACTATGGAGCTGTTTGAACATGCCCCAAGGACTGCAGCACATTGAGCCAGGTCAGAGCAGCCCTGGCTGGCAGGGTGCCCAGGAGTCAGCCTACCAGTCAAGGGCTGCTCCCCCCTGGCTCAACATGCTGTGGGAAGGCTGGCTAGGGCATGAGACTGCTCAGTGCAGGACTAGCTGGCGCACAAACCCTGCACTGAAGCACCCCGATGCCAGAGCCAGCCAGGGCAGCATCTACACATGTGCTGCTACAGAGTTAAAAACTCTGCAGTAGGATAGTACTTGTAAATATAAGTACTATCCTGCTGCAGAGTTAATTAGTTTACTCTGGCCTAATAGGGGTGCATGTATAGACACACAATGTTTACTGCAGAGCTAATTAGTCTACTCCACAGTAATTGTCTTGCGTAGACATGCCCAGGGATTCATATAGTTGGGATGCTATAGTTTTAACCTCCTCTACAGTTTCCTTAACCCATTACCTCCAAGAAAATCAGAAAAAAGGAAATTCTTCAAAGTGAATTTTAAATTCCTAGATTCTCCTACAGTTTTTTTCTGTGTCCCTTTCCATGACTGGTGCTGAGATGACCCTTCAAAAATGTAAATACCAACTATGGCAGTAGAAAATCATATGTTCTTTTAATTTTTAGGTTAAAAAAATGTAACACACACACGCACACAAATACTTTCAGACTCACTGTACTAAACTAGTATACCCAGGACTAATACAGATTCTCTTGAGCTGTATGGAATGATTCCGTCAGCTAATGTGACCTGTTCACTATGATCTGTACAAACTCTAAGGGGTTTTATCAGTATCATTCTCATAAATCTAAGGAAACCCATAACCAGCTTGGAAGAGGAAGTCTCACTTCCTCACACACCCACATGAAGGATGACTGTCAATGCTGACATTTGCCATGTTTGAGTTTTTCTTTGAGTCACACTGTGTTATTCTCTGGTTCTGCTTTAGACTGGCAGGTGTTCCCAGCATTAGCTGCCTGCTTTTATCATCAAAAGATCATGGGAAACATTTTCAGATGGGGGATAAGTTAGCTTATAGCTTTACAGGAAACATTGCTATATTCACAGAACTGGCCAGCATAATCATTTGTTAAATGGGCTTTCTTAACTATGAACAGATCATTCACAATATATTGTCTTCTATTTTGGGCTAGCAGTGGTTCTCAGCATTGGCTGATCTGTTATTATGAAGAAAATTGTAGGGAACACTCCTGGATGGCTGATTGATTTATTAAAGGAAGTATTGCTACTTGTATAGGACTGAAGTCCAGTATCACTTAGTAAATAGAATTTTTTTCACTTTAAAGAGAGAGAAATAGTTAGTTGTGTTCATCTGAAGCTAACTGCAGATGAACACAGCTATCTACTTCTCTGTTTAGAAGGCAAGACAGGGTGGCACCTTAGAAAAACTCATTCAGAGAGGCATAAGCTTTCACAGCTGGGGCCAGGGCTAGACCTGCAGCTGATGGAACCACTGCTGCTTGGCCAGGGAAGGGCTGGAGCTACATGCCCCTGCTGAAGCAGGGCAGAAACCATTAATGAGGCTAAGTGGTGATGGGTGGTGAGGGGGACGGAGGGGTGCAGGCATCTCAGAAGAGAGCAAGTGGCATGGGTGGCAGGCATCAGGCCACCTGACTCCCCCGCCACCTATCCCCCTGCTGTTGCTTGCCCTGTTGCAGCACTGGGGAAGAACGGATGCATGACGACCCTCCAAGAATTAGATTCTATTTATGGAAGATTATAACAAAGTTATAAAATTTCCCATTATTGATTCTAATTATAGGGAGAGTCTTCTTAAATTCAAAGTCATCTTAGGTTCAGGTAAATGTGGTAATAAGTCTTTGAAATAATCCTCAGGTCCCCAGATGAACTGCTTTATAATGTGCTGTATTTTGAAAGACCATCTGAAAACATATCAGACATCTTCCTTATGTGACTGACTAAATGACTTAGATGTCAAAGATCTCCATAGCTCAAAACAAATTCTGGAAAAAGGTCCTAATCCAACTTCTGAAAATGAAGAGTATAAACTATAAATCTCAGATTACAAGACAATTTTTACAAGGTGCCAGACAATTTTAGTGCAGAATTAAAGGAAATATAATGTAAATTGTGGGCATTATGTACCTGAACTCTTATTTTCATCTTTTATCAGATGATTCAGAACATTTTCTCCATCAGGTAATTTTAAATTAAATGAACTCTACATTGAAGGCAAACTGAACACCACTGGGCACTGCATCCTCAGCATACAGTAGCAAATTATCTGAAGCAGTGCTTCCCAAACTCTGACAGATTGTGCACCGACAATTTAAAATGATACAACCTTAAATACCACCAGCAAATTTTTATCATATAAAGTAATTATAATAATCTGTTAACATGTACTACTGGCAGGTTGTCTGCATACCACTGGTGAAGTCATATATGTACCTTTGGAGGACTTCTCTTTTAAGAAATGCAAAAGTCTTGTCATTACTGTTCAGCCTCCAAAAGAGAAGGCTGAGGGGGGATCTAGTGGCCGTTTACAAACTAGTCAAAGGGGACCAGCAGGCATTGGGGGAGTCCCTGTTCCCCCAAGCACTACCAGGAGTGACTAGAAATAACGGTCACAAGCTGACAGAGGGTAGATTCAGACTAGACATCAGGAGGCGCTATTCACTGTCAGGGCAGCTAGGATCTGGAACCAACTTCCAAGGGAAGTGGTGCTGGCTCCTACCCTGGGGGTCTTTAAGAGGAGGCTAGACAAACACCTTTGATCCCAGTACTCTTTCCTGCCATGGCAGGGGGTCGGACTTGATGATCTGCTCGGGTCCCTTCTGACCCTACCAACTATGAAACTACGAAACTGGTGGTACATGTACCACAGATTGGGAACCACTGATCTGGGGGAAATTTCCTGGAAATGGTGTGGAAGGGAAGAAGTGATCAAAACCAAAACTGACAATTTCTGAAGAAAGCAATGCGAAATCTACATAATTTAAAATATTTACATATTGCCATGGCTTTGAATGCACTTTAGAGAGTCCTTAAAAAGCGAGTTTCCAACCCCAAGTATAGAGGATAAATCAGACAAAAAACAAATATTGAAAATCACAGACAAGATAAAGGGAAAAGGGGAAAGAGTTAAAATAGAAACAACAGTGTATCATATCATATCATAGCAATCATATGTAATAATCTCTGCTATTCTCAATACAACCTGGGATTGGAGAAGAGAGAAACAGCAGAAAGCATAGGAATGAATGTTGGTAGTGTTAACAGTGTAGAGTGTGAGTGGACTTTCAAAAGACTGAAGGTACTTGCCACAAAGTGACGAGCATGTATTTCCACACATAGGAAGTAGCTTTACTAAGTCAAGCAGTCTCCATATTGCAGAGGGGAGAGCTGAGACACTAAAATCAAGTCATTTGTAGAACCAAAGATGAAATTCACACATTTCTGTTTTCTTAGGCCGCATGACTCTGGTCTTTACGTAGTCTTTGAATGCCATCCTCCTGTATCTGCATCTATTTAGTGTCCATTATAAACTAGGTAGAACTGTGATTTCACAGCAAGGTGAACTGTAATTTTTCTTTTGCCCAATCCTGCTCATATCTATGAAGAGGAATGATTTTCCTTGCTGATTTTCCCCTATTACTATATGTAGCAGCCTTAGGAATCCAACCCCAGCATCTGACACCCCCTAGCAGTCAGCTTCACCTGTGATGCTCTCTGCTGCAATCACAGACCTCAGCTGCCCACACGGCCACATCCACATCCATCCTTCACAGGTATTGCTCTAATTTCATTCACTGGGCATCCTGGTCCTGTCTTTATCTCATCTTATCCAGTCCACAGGTCCTTGGCCCTTACAGAGCTGCTCCCCTAGACTAGAGACAGACATTTAAAAAGCCTGAGCCTGAATTGATTCAACCTTTGCAGGTTAGTCTAACCTGACTAGGCTGAACCAGTTTCCAACCATACAGACAATCCCTCTGGACTAAGGAAATTCAGGCACATGTCTGCAGTGGCTCAAGCTAGAAGCTGGGGGTGGGGGGGTGGGGCACTAGAGAAGCCCTCCCTTCCCTTGCACACAGTTGAGCTGGGGAGAGGGGCATGTAGCCAGGCCCCAGCAGTACTTTCTCATTAGGGAGGTCTGCCTGCACGGTCCCAGGCTTTTCCCTGCTGGCTATTCAAGGGACAGGAGAGTTGTCAGCCCCCGGACCCTTGCTAGCACTCTGAGCCAAGGGCGGATGTGCAGTGCATGCATCTGTTGATGATATAGAGCTTTTCAATCTCGCTCCCTGCTTCATCAGACTGTCTGCAGCAAACTGACAGAAAAGCAAGCCAGTGGGGGAGCTGATAAGAGTCTTTATCACCCTGGTAAGAGTCTTTAATCACCTGATTAACAAAACAATAGCCTCTCTCCCATTACTATACACTTCTTAAACAGTTTACTGGGCTGTTGATTAGCTCCAAAAGCCCCGTTCTGTCTGCCTGCCTTTCCCAGTGAAATTGGAGAGAGATGCAAACAGGCATCTCTTGGCATTAGCTAGCATACCACATGCCTAGGGTCCCTGTGGATGGGGTCAGTGCTGTGGCAGATGGGAGGGAGAGATTCCTGCTTGAGTAGCAAGGGCAAGAGGAAGCTGGGCAGACCCTGCTGTGTCTGCACTCTCTGCCAGAGCCTTACACAGCACTAGCTAGCATACCACATGCTGGCTATGGTCCATGCTATGGAAGAGGGGAGGAAGGGAACCCTGCTTAAGCAGCAAGTGATGGGGGGGGGGGCCCACAGGGAAGCCAGCAGACCCTGCTATGTCTGCAAGTCTGTGATGGAGGAGCTCTGCCCAGGGAGCAGAGGGGAGGGACGGGACAAGCCCTGCTGTGAAACAGAGAGCACCACCCAGCCAAGAGAGCATGCTGGGATGCTGGGGGACTTTGGTTTATCTTAAACCAGCAGGGGTCTGGGACAGACATTGCATAAACTGGTTTGACCCAAATCAGTTACATCTGATACTACATTCAACCAGGTTTATCACAAACCGGTTTCAGCCATTTTTAAACTGGTTTAATGTGCACCGAACATCTGTTCTGTTACAGGTTTAAACCAGTTTCTGATCACTTAAACTGGTTTGTGTGTAATGTCTGTCCCTAGCCCTGTCTCTGCCCTTTGAAGGGCTTAAAGCACAGAGAACCTTTCCAAGACACCCTGCCCCCCCACAGCCTCCAGTCACCACTTAAAACCACTCCCGGTCCTCAGTCACTAAAAAACTGGAAAGGGAATGATCACATAATAAATGCTTTATTGCTGCAAAGCTCCCAGGAGAGCTCCTTCCCCTTTTAAGTATTTGGGCCAGTCTGACCCCCTAGGCTCAGGCTTGTATGGCCCTCTACTCTACCTCCTTCCAGTCATCTCAGGGTAACAGGGCCCAGGTATTGCTAATATTCTAATCAGCAGCCCAGCACTCTGATGCCTGCAGCCCATTTAACCGTGCTACTCACACCTGCTTTTCCTTGCAGGTAGGGCTCTCTGCAGCTGCACTGGTTCTGCCCTGCTCTTCTCCTTCCAGAAATAGGGTAGGGGTTCCCCGTTACAAACATTTAAAAATAAGTACAGGTTCATAAAATGTAACAATTCATAGTTCATTACAAACCAAACAGGCTATGAAATTAAGTGACAGCTAGAGGACTCAGTGATTTGCATATGACACCATGTTAGGATTGGAAGAATGTTTTGGGGCTCATTACAAAGAAGTGCTATGTACCATGGAAAGGTAACCAGCGGTATCCATCAGTAACAGGCACCAGTATCTAGACCTTTAAAATAATGGTGGTCTGTTTTTCTCTCTGTTGGTATAAAGCCATACGCTTCATTGATCTACATTTGTGAGATAAGGATCGAGCCAACAGGTTAAGTCGAAAGACTGACTGTAGTTTATGCTGCTGCTGAAGTGTCCAGTAACACTAAAAATAAGACCTTTAAAAACACTTTATTCATCATGTCATATTTCTTTAGAGTACTACCTACATGTTCAGAAAGATTCACGAAATGGTCCAAGAATTATTCAAGAGCAAAGGATATCTTTGGGTGATCTCTCATATTCTACCCACTGCATGGTTGGGATCAAGTTAGACAAGCTTTTGAACTTGGGTCCTGCAGATTAAATAGACTATGAAATGAATCGGGTCTGAGGAAGAAGAATGCCAAGCTCAAAAGGTTGTTTAACTTGATGCACCCCATGCAGTTGGTCCAATAAAATGTATCACCCAAAATAAATAAAAATCCTTGACTCTCATAAAGAAAGTAATTAATCACAGACACTGCATCTGAAGCAAATACCTGCTGCCTTTAATTAACCAGCAGCCAATTCATGTCATAGCCTATTTAAGCTGTAATTAACTTTTAACTGTTCATTCTTTATGAACCTATCTTTTTCTAAAAATAAGGCAATAAGAAACTCAGGTTCCAAGGAAACTCCACTTCAGAATGATTATTCAGTCATCTGGAGGCAATAAGAATCCAGGTGAAATGTCCCACTTGAGTCTTTCCCCAGGAAATTCATCTATTAATCTATGTATACAGGCATCTTTACACATGCTCCAGGGCAGAGGGGAGGGCGGAGACACTTTAATTAGCACAGTTCTGAGAGCTGCTCTAATAAGAGTGCCTGAAGCATCTTGTGCACCAGCGTCCCTGCACCTCAAAATGGTGGCAGGGGTGCTTTGTCTACAGCTTGTCAAACAAATTTTAGTTAAAGTAACACCACTGCCATGTTGAAGCACAGGGACACTGATACGAGACACAGACTGACTAGAGTGCAGTAATTACCATGCCTTGGCAGACTTGATTAATCAAGTCTCAATCGAGTTTGCTCCGACATGCTGCAATTACAATGCATTGAAGTAGCCTCCCAGCTTGTGTACAGGCACCCTATGTGTTTGTTTGTTTCAGGATGTACATGTTACAACAAGAGTTCACTTATACACCATCCCATTCCCAAAGCAGAATTCCTCAGAAACCTGCTCCAGGCACACAGCAGGATCTCCGAAATCAAAAGTAGGCTCAGGCCTCACATTACCTGTCATGCCAGGATTTTAATGATATATACCATAAGGCAGGATCACCTTCCCTTCCTCATCTGTATTATAATTCGCTCATTGGGAGATACAATTCCTCCTTGACACATAAGACCCTACAGTCAATTGTTTGTGTTAGCTGTTATTAGAAGACTTCCTCTCTTATACACATCTTAGTGATGGGACCATGAGCCTTTCAAAGGGCATTTGTGAATAAATCTGTCTGCAAAAGGTAGGTCACATTTCAGCCCTTTCCTAGCTTGCCTGCGAGTCAGCATACTCAGTCATCTCTGAAGAGAATGTCCAGCACCTCATCTTCCTTCTCCCACTTGCTTTTGGGTCTTTAACAGTATATCAAGTGGCTGTTCTCTACATTACCTTTGGGAAGGGAGTATTAAGTAGGGTCACTCTCCTCTGCCCCCTCCCAAGCAAAAGAAGTTTTTAAGGAGGTTTGTGAGCACTTTTAGAAATCCCTACTGCTTTCACTGCATTTGGTTCTCTTTTGTATCTGCAGGCACAAGTCAAGGTCCAATACTATAGCTTACAAACTTAAGTACATGTTACCAATAACGTGGCTTCAGTTCCTAATGTAAAAGCTTCTAAACCTGCACCGCTAGAGATTGGTAGCCTGCTGTGAGGTCTCCCAAGAATCAGCTGCAGCAAGAGAGGTTTTCCTGTTCCTTTCTTCATCTGCTAACAAGAAAGCTGGTCAAGCTACTTCAGCCAACTCCCATGAGTGCCTTTACAATATGGAGGTCAAAAGCCACCAAAAAGAGGTGCCTACATGCCTTATGAAAAGCAAAGTGAGAACAAGGGAGATGGTGGGCTTTGGTGTACATCAGGAACTGAAAGAAAAAAAAAAATCAGGATAGAAAACCTGGAAAGGAAGGAGTAGAGAGAATGGTTGATTGGGAAAGTAAATTGCAACAAAGTGAATTTCCTCCCCTGGGCAGACTAAGCCGGAGCTCGGCATATTTTATGTTCACAACTTTCCAAATACCTCCCACAGCTCTAGCTGGGTTTTGTTGCAATGTTAGGTTTTTCATGTTTAACCAAATAAATACTAAACCTACACAGCTGTTAAGAGGCGTGATAAAATCATGGCTCAAAAAGGTGAAAGGGAATAAGTAATCCAAAGCAAACAGTGATTTGCATACATTAAGGAAATAATTACCCAGTGACATGTGAAAGATTTAAAAGGCCTGAGCACTTCCCTTTGGAGCACACCGTGGAAAGAATGGCTAATTCCAATTCAGTGATATATTCCAACTTTTATTTTCCTTTACTGTTATCTCCTGTATTATTGAGCAAGGTATAAGGAGACAATAAGTATAATCACAGCAAGGTATGGTCAGGAAGGAGGAAATGGAGAATTAATTCAACAAAAAAAAGTTTCAAAAAAATATACAAAGAAATAGATAGACTTGCATAAATAGAGAAACTGATTGAGTTGTCGGGTCAAAGCCAAGCTTAGGCAGGGAGGCAGAGTAAGTAGGGAAGCAGCAGGAGAAAATAAAGTCCAGGTTGTCTCACCTAGTATTCCCTCTGGGCCAAGAGATGATGTGGCCAAGCTATGGCCTTATCCCTTTAGGGTGCCGGGAATTGTCAAAGACAATATCATATGAGCCTGCAGGTTCACGAAGACCCATCCAAAGGCCAGCATATTGTAGTAGTCTCTGTCTTCATAGACCCTTTGAATTCTCAGCCCATCTTGGCAAGCAAGGTTCTTTGGGTAGACATGACTTTTTTCTACTATTTAGTTGTTCTAATAAAAGATATTACATCTACGCAAAGAACCTTGCTTGCCTATGTCCTTAGACCAACACAGCTACAACCAACAACCCTGCAGCCTATCTTGCACATTTATGCCACACTTCTCTGGTATTGCCACACCGAAAATATACATTAAATAATTACCATCACATGTCTAGCCACAGCTTACTTAGAAGTGTGCAATTGAAAGTCATAAGCGGTAAGAGAATTTTTCCTTAGGGAGAAAAACATATATTAGTGCACAAACTGCTAAGCAAAGTACTATGTGTACAGAGATTTAATCCATATGTTAAATTATTATGAACTTACTCCAGTGACTTGCTGACTGATTTTTCTTTTTAGACCTTCATCACATAGTTTAGTGGGTGGCAAACTTTCACTTTAACAGGAACATGAGCTGCTTCTCTGCACCCAGCTGGCAGGGTCAGCTGATAAGGGTCATCACTTAGATAGGCTCCTCAACATAAGCCAAGGGTACTATTAAAATAGCCCATAGAGTCAAAGGTCTGAGAATCAATACATGTTGGACCCTTAGCCTAGTTTCAGTGCAAGTTTTCTGCTAAGTGTTTTGTAGCAGCTGGAACTCATTAGCTAACCATAGAGCTCATCCTGATGTTTGTCCCTCTCCAAGGGATTCCTTTGGGTTAACTACAGGTGAACCATACAGAGATAGTGCTGCCTTCTTTAAGACACTTTGTTCTTAGTGAATAGAAGGAAGTATGTAAGGAATCTTGTAGGAAGATAAAAGAAAAATAAAGCCTTTGAGTCTGTGCACAGATGAACAGGAGAAAGAGAGAGAGGTAGTAAGAGAACTGTTCATTCACACTTCACTCTTATCAGGTCAAATCTCAATCTGACAAAGGGCCTACCTCTGACCTACTGAAAAGAAGGAGGAATAGAACTCACCTCCTTTCTTCCTGGAGCTCTGCTCTCAGGGTAGGAGAAGAAGGCGCACGTTTCAGCAGTTAAGACATGTAGATCAAAACACAGATTTAGTCTCTTGTTTTACCACAAATTTCCTGTAAGAGCCTGGGTAAATCACTTAGGCTCAAAGCAGTTTCCAAGAAGAAAGCTTGTGAGCTGGTATTGCTGTTGAACCAAAATGGAGCAAATAATGGAGCTACAAAAATGGCCAAAATTAATTAAAGACCAAAATGAAACTATAGACATTCTAGAGAAGTTGGACTTCCAGGAGTCATCTAGCCCAACCTCCTGCCTGAGTAGGATCAACTCTAACCAATCTATGCTATCCATTTCCATAATCTAACCTCTTAGTAAAACTACCATCAACCCTTACACAACACAGAGATAACTCTCTATCCTGTCACAGGTAAAGCAAGAGGACCATGGCAGCCAATGTCCTGCTTCTGTAAAAGGCTGTTAATATGCACTTGAGAGATCCCAGATAGAGGGCTAAACCCCCTGCTATATACCCAACAGTCCATACCAATTTGACAAAGAGGTAAAATCTCCTTCCTGACCCCAGATATGGCAACTGGTCTGACTGAGTGGAGGGGCAAGACTATCTAGCCACAAAGCTCCAAATTTAAATTCCGGCAGGTGCATATACCCCAGTCAAACCCCCCAGCCTTGGCTGCAGTCAACATCTAATGCCTCCAAGGAAGTCTCAAAAAAAACCTCACACCTGATACATGTAGCAGAAAAGGGTGAAGGGGAAAAAAGCAGCTCCCAGGTGATTACTAGGCTGGGATTCCAGCTGCAACTCCCCTGGTTTGGAAAGCTGAGACAGGCTAATGAGGCAGCCAGCAAGCTGAGCAGTATAAACCAGAAGACATGGTTGAGACTAGACTTTCAGCATAGTTTTCCACTCTGATTACAATTCACAGAGGAGAGTGGTCAGACTATTCCCAGTTCAGTTAACACAAAATACTATTATTTTTTAAAGGAAAGTCCTCTGGGAGAATTATTTGGCTCAATTCAAGTTAAAAAATCAAATGAATAAATGACTGGGAGGACAGATAGAAATGGCCAATTTTTGGAGGCCCAGACTTAGGTTGATACAAACTTGATAGAAAATCTTGACTTGCAGTTTGGAGCCAAGTGTCAATCTGAGCTAGCTGCAATGCAGCAAGATTTAGGAAGAGGAAAAAAAGTAGGAACCGTAACGGAACTAACAGAGAACCTGAGGTTTACCATGTTCCTGGCAAGCGTAGATACCAACAAGGCCTTCCAAGATAAAGTGATAATAGATCATTTACAGACACTCAGGTGGACATGGATGTGTCAAATAAGATCAGTGAAAAGAAGTAAAGATGTTTGGAGGGGCCATATAATTTACCATAGGGCTAGAAGTTTCCCTCCCTGTAGGGCTCCAGAACAGACAGCAGCTGCTAGTGAGGAAGCTGATTGCAGTGACCCATGTGCTTCTAATATGCATGAGAAAAAGGGGGTTCAGATGTGGTTCATGGAAGTACTGAATGAAAATAATTCATTATAAATGTGGCCTGTAAACAACAATGGTAAGGCAAGCATTAAACAAAATTTTAATTGAAATATTGGCAATTTGGGAGAAAAATGGTACAAAAAAAGAGGACTGCTCTAAACAAATGGCTGGAGAGGACACAGAATTACAAGTGCCTAAAGAAAACATTAAGAAGTAGGGGTCACCAAGCTGGAGAGAGGGAAAACTTGCAAAAAAACCTACAGAGTTGTTAGGCTATTGAATGTGTAATACAATGTCTGAAGTACAAGGGAACAGTAGGCACTGGCTCATATGTACCAGTGTCCAGCAGAGATGGTGGATGGGGTAATAATTACTTTGGGTTTCATTATGGCTAATAGCTATGTTATTAACACCAGGAAAAGGTGCCTTGCAAATTCAGCCTGAGGAAATCCCCTTTAAGGCAGTGGTCCAGAGGAGACTTACGGGCAATTGGCTAGCAGTGAACAAATTGTTCCTGCCTTCCCAGCAGAAACCATTACAATAGCTACATGTTAGGGAAGCTTTCCAGGAAAGAAAATAGGGAGAGGCTTAAACCTATTTTCAGACCCAAGGCAGAGAAGCAGGGTTAGTCACTCAGGTGGAGCACTACATGACCTCTATATAGCACTGACTTGTGAAGTTATACCTTGTCTGCTAGAACTCCCATGGATGTGGAACAACAACTGATTCTTGTTCATTTGCCAAATGTTTCTGATAGCCTCAATTAGTGGAAAGAAAACTGTAGTCACAAAATTTGAACCAGTGAGTCTAGTAAGCACAAGTACAGAGAAAACAAAAGAGAGAAGAGAGCGAGTCATGGAGTTTCTAGTGGATTTGTTCCAATACAGCATTATACACATAAGTAAGGAGCTTCAGACTGGTCCAAAATACTTCCTTATTAGGAATCAATCAACAAAATGTGGGTTGTATTTTTCTGGTCTGCCCTAGTTTGCATGTAACTACAGACTATTTTTTAATATGGCCCTATATGAGAGAAAAAAGATGTGACACTAGCAGGTATCCTAATGAATAAATTCTTCACAAGTCTCAGGGTCTCCACTGAGTGACAGAAAAAAAATCAGTAGAAACTCTGAACCCAAATGGCCAAAACCAACTCCACCTATAGAACTTATGCACCTAAATGGGATCTGATTCCACCCTGCTCAAGACCCTGGAAAACATTGTAACACACCACTATCTTAGCCTTAAGACTAAATCACAAAAAGTAACAAGCTGAAGGAGGACTCATCTATCTTTTGCATTAGCCGTGTTGTTCACTGTTGCTGCTTGGTGTGTCCACCACAGACTAGTAAGTGAAGGCTAAATTTTCTTTTTAGTCACTGAGATGTTTATTGACTGTAAGTCCATTGATGTCAGTGCAGTCACTGAAGATTTGCATAGACATAAAAACAAGTAAAAAATACAGAATCTGCCGCATCTTTATGGACATTGTATTACCCCAGTTTGCTTTCAACTTGAGCAGAGATGATAGACAGTAGTGAAAATAAATGCCCCAAATGCAAGTCAAACCTCCTCATTTGCCCTGGAAACTGCCACAAAAGACATCCCACCAACCCAGCCCTGCTCTATGTATGCCACATGCCAAAAAATAGAACACAGTCATTATGGGCACATCCAGACGAGCGCACACGTGCCTCTTGCCCCGCCTCAAACCCCTTTGAGGCAGGGCAACAGGCATGTGGGGGAACAAAAAAAGTTTGCAGCACAGGGAGAAAATTAGACCCCTGGCCAGGGGTCTAAAAAAATCAAAGTTTGAAAAGCAGAGCAGGGCACGTTCCTGGACTGTGCCCTGAGGCAACCCGAGGCTGGGTCCTCCATGGAGATGCTCTAGCTGCTAGAGCGGCTCAATGGTTGGCCCCTTGCCCTAGTGCTGAAACACACGGCTGGCCAGGTCACATGTTTCAGCACCAGGGCTCCGGTGCTGGTGAGTAAGGGGTGAGGGGGCTTGGAGGAGGGGGAAGGAGACAATGGGGGGGACCCCCGATGGCCCCGCCCACTCTCCCAGCCCCCTGACCCCTGCCCTGGCTGGCCCCTCCCCCGCTCCAGTCCCCCCCCCCCCCGAGGCCCCCAACCCCTGTCCTGGCTGGCCCCTCAACCCCCCCTTTGAGGCTCTTGAACCCTGCCCTGGCCGGCCCTTCCCCCCAACCCCACCGAGGCCCCTCCCCCCAAACCCCCTTGATCCCTGCTCCCCTATGCCATAGTTTAAAAAAAACCCAGCACTTACCTGCAGCTCCGACTGCCATCTGCCTGACTGGGGCCCTGCCCGCACACTGCCAGGCAGGCTGACAGCCCCAGCCCGGGCCCTTCTGCCCCTCCGCTGCCCTGTGCTGCCCAGGGGGCTCTGCCAGGAGGCCCTGGAGCCCCCCCCCCACCCCTGCTTCTAAGGTAAACAGAGGCTTTTTTTTTTCCTTATTTTTTGTTCTTTTTCTGGGGGGGGGTTAAGTGATGGTGCCTGGGGTTGTGGGGGTAGCCTTGAGGGTCTGGGGGAATGGGGGGTGGGGCTGGGTGGGGCAGCCATTGGGGGGCTGCAGGTGGCGGATGGGGCCAGGTGAGGCAGCAATCGGGGGGCTGGGATGGGGCATGTGGGCCTTGGAGGGAGGGTCCATTGGGGAGCCATAGCCCTTGCGTGGGGGCCAAATCCCCTGTTGGGGCAGCCATAGCCCTTGTGGGGGCTGAACCCCTGCTGGGGGGCTGAAGCCCTTGTGTGGGGACCGAACCCTTTTTTGGGGTCCGAATCCCCTGTTGGGGGGGCCAAACCCCTTGTGTAGGGGTCATTGCCCTGTGGGAGGGCAGCAAAATATGTATTCATGAATTCATGAAAGATGTATTTAGAGTTCACTTTATTATTATGATAAGAGACTTGCTTTAACACTGTAAGATATATCAATAAAACATTGTCCAACTGATCACTGTCTCTGTCTCGCTCTCTCTTTATAGTGGTCTTTTGTTTTACTTGTGGAGGAACATGGATTTGGGGGTATTTTACAGAGAGACTTTGGGATTTTTTTAATCAGGGATTTTTCAGTTTTCCAAAAGGGAACACCAGAATTCCTGCTAGGGAGGCTAGTGGCAGGACCTGCCTGCTCAGAGCTTGCACCTTGGACCCAGCCGGCTGTGGCTGACCGCCTGGCCAAATGGGGCCAGGAGGACATGCTTTGATAGTTCAAAGCAGGCCACCACACTGGGAACATCTTCCAGGGAATAGCTGCCCAGATGGCCAGACAGGAGACACACATGGCAGAAGTGCCACACAGAGGCCAACCCTGCAACCACAGTCCACTGGCAACTGACCCAGAGGTGCAGATGCCTCTACTGGCTGTGCAGTCCCCATCTGGGTCTGCCAGATGCGCAACAGGTCACAGCCAGGCAGCATGCCCAACTGCCAGACTGCTGCAGTGGGTAAAGGGTACAGAGAACTCTCAGAGCTGCTTCAGTAATCCAGCTGGCACAAGGGGTAATGTCCCCAGGTACCAATTGGCCGGGCCCCAGAAGCTCCTGAGAGTGAATAGCCCTGAGCTACTTGCCAGGGCGGCTTTTTATACTGCTGAGGCCAGGACAGGGCAGCTTTTTATACTGCTGGGGACAGCACAGGTGCTGGCCCCAGGCTCTAGCTCCCCCTGGCTGCAGATCTGGGAGGAGCCAAACAGGGTTATTTTGGCCCAAGTGGCACAATTTGCTCCACACCAAAGTGTATGTCTGAGCACATGTGCTGAAGCAAAAAGCCCTAGCTCAAATTTGCACCGCTTCTATTTGACCTGCTGCAAGTGCAACAGGCACTTAGGCTCCCACACAAGGGGTTCAGCTCCCAGACAAGGGGTTCAGCCCCTCAACAGGGGACTCAGCCCCCACACAAGGGATACAGGCCCCCAACAGGGGCCAAATGGCCCCCACAGGGGCTACCACCCCCCTGCAAGGCCCACATGCCCCACTCCAGCTCCCTGATTGCTGCCCTGCCTGGTCCCATCCCCCACCAGCTGCTGCGGCCCCCCCCAATGGCTGTGCCACCCAGCCCCACCCCCTGCTTCCCCAGACCCCCAAATGGCTGCCCCACCCAGCCTCACCCCCCAGGTTGCACCCCCAGGCCCCCATGGCTAGCCCCACAACCGCAGGCATTGTCACTTTAAAAAAAACTCAGAAAAAGAACAGAAAAAACATTGGAAAAGAAAAGCCTCTGCTTACCTTAGAAGTGGCGGGGGGGGGGGGCTTCAGGGCCTCCTGGCAAAGCCCCCCCAGGCAGCACAGGACAGAGGAGGGGCAGGAGGGCCCAGGCTGGGGCTGCTGGGGCTGCCAGCCTACCCCGCAGTGTGCGGGCAGGGCCCCTGTCAGCCAGACAGCAGCTCCAGCTGCCAGTAAGTGCTGGGGGGGGGGGTTTGTTGCTTTTTTTTTTTTTAAAGTATGGAGTGCAGCAGGCAGGGATCCTGGTGGCTTGGGGGGATTGGGCTGGCCAGGGTAGGGGTCAGAGGCTTCGGGGGCTGCTGGGGGGGAAGGGCCAGCCGCGGCAGGGGTTGGGGGCCTGGGGGGGGGAGGGGCTGGCAAGCAGAAGAGCAGACCGCAGCAGGGGTCAGGAGCTTTGGCGGGGCTGGTAGGGGGAAGGGCCGGCCATGGCAGGGGTTGGGGGGCTAGGGGAGTCGGTGGGGCCGTTGGGGGTCCCCCCCATTGTCCCCTCCCTCCTCCTCCAGCCCCCGCCCCCTCACCCCTTACTCACCAGCACCAGAGCCCTGGTGCTGAAACATACGACCTGGCCAGCCATGTGTTTCAGCACCAGCGCAAGGGACCAACCGTAGAGCCACTCTGGCAGCCAGAGAGTCTCCATGGAGGACCCAGCCTCTGGTTTCCTTGATTAAACTTCAATTTTTTTAGGCCCCTGGATATCCAGGGGTCTAATTTTCTCTCCGAGCTGCAAACTTGCAGTGCGGGGAACATTTTTTTGTTCCCACACGTGCCTGTTGCCCTGCCTCAAAGGGGTTTGAGGTGGGGCAAGACGCATGTGCACGCTTGTCTGGACACACCCTATGAGAGCAACATGGGAACACAACAATAGGCATGCAAAGGACTACGAGCCAGAGAGTGGTGCTCTGCATGCCCTAGGCACATGCCAAACAACAGATACAGGCTGCTCACACATTCCAATGATGTCCCTCACTCTTGGTAAGGTTGAGCATGGAAGGCAGGATTTGCGCCAATATAATTAAGATGTATAGAATGTCTATACCGTGCAACCTTAATAGCTTGCCTTCATTACAAAGCACTTTCTAAATCTGAGAGTGTTTCAGCACTGGAACCTAGAGTTTGTGAGATCTCTCACTGGAAGGTTTAAAGGGCAAATTAGACAAACACTTGGCTGGAATGGTTGAAACATGGATGATCCTTCCTTCATACAGGAGACTGGACTAGATCAATATTTCTCAACCTTTTTTGTACCAGGATCCATTTGTAAACAGCCATGGCCATTCCCAAACCAGTAAATAGTTTAAGTAGAAAACAGCCCCTGGACCTGCTGGTGCCCCTCACTCCCAACCTGCTGCCCCCTGCCCCAGACAGCAAGACTCATTGCTGCCACTGCCAGGACTGCACACCAGCTGCATGAGGGGTAGTGGATGGAAGTTGGGAGCCATGCTGCCCTCATCTCCTCCTGCCACCAGCCATTTGGATGCTGGGCTGCAGCTCTACCCCACTTCCATGGCCCAGCCACTGCTGCCATTTTTCTCAGGACGCCTGCACTGCCTGCCATGCCACCTATTTTCCAGGATAAAGCCTTGGCCTGAGGAAAGTGGCAGCAGTGGCCAGGGCTTGGCAGCAGGGTAGAGCCGCAGCCCAGCATGCAAGTGGCTGGCAATATAAGTCCATTACTCCTCACACTGCTGGCAGCACAGCTGGCATAGGAATTCTGGTGACAGCAGCAATGAGTCTCACTGCCCTGCTCTGCCCTCCCGTACCTGGTTCCTGTCTTCTAGGCTGCAGAGGTGGCTTCTGCCTCTGATAGGCTGTAGCCCTGTGCCTGCTGTAAGTGCACAAATCTGGGGCGGGGGGGAGTCATGTGCCCCCCCCGCCATCCCAACATGTCTCCTGTGCCCCCCCACCATCCATGCAATGCATTATCTATGCACCCCCCCCCCCCACCAGCCTCAGACTTACCTTCATGGAGCTGCAGGAGTTACTCTCCACACTGCCCAGCTGCCACGTGCATGTGTGCACACGCACATGCATGTGGCACCCCCTGACTGATCGTCCTCTTCCCACTCCCCGCAAGCTGCCTTTTGCATGCTGGAACTCTGCCAGCCTGCAAGGGGAAACCTGCATTTCCCACATTTTTCTCCTTTAAAAGAGAATCCATTTTTAAAGTTTGTTTGTGATCTTTTCATATATTTTTGCAACCCACTTTTGGCTCACAACTCACAGGTTGAGAAATGTTGAACTAAATGACCTCAGGAGCTCTCTGAATGACCTGTCTCACAGTACAAAGCACTACTATTTCAAATACCTGAGGGGCTCTAAAAGGCTGTCCGCACAGCCCTCCCTCTCAGGCTCCAGGGCTGCAAAGGGTTGGGCTTTCCCTTTCTCTCTCAGAAAATTCTACAAAGGTACACAGGTGTTAACAACAAAGGAAACTATGGGACAGTCAGTCTTACCTTGGTCCTGGGTAAGCTTTTTGAGAGAATTATCCTGGCACATGTCCACAAGGGGCCAGCAGGAGAGATTATGCTTAGGGGCAACCAACATGGGTTCATTAGAGGCAGGTCCTGTCAGACCAACCTGGTGGCCTTCTATGACCAGGTCACAAGATCCTTAGATGCAGGGGTAGGAGTGGATGTAGTCTTTATGGACTTTAGGAAGGCCTTGAACACTGTCTCTCACCCTATTCTCATTAAAAAAGTAGGGGACTGTGGCATCAACACCTACATAGTCAAATGGGTCACTAGAGCCAGAGTCCAGTTGGCTGGAGGGCCGCACCCAGAGAGTGGTGGTGGATGGGTCATTTTCGACCTGGAGGGATGTGGGCAATGGGGTCCCCCAGGGCTCGGTCCTCAGGCCTGCACTGTTCAACATCTTCATCAGTGACTTGGAAGAGGGTGTAAAAAGCACCCTGTTCAAATTCGCAGATAACACTAAGATGTGGGGAGAAGTAGACATGCTAGAAGGGAGGAATAGGCTGCAAATCAGACCTAGACAGGTTACAGGGGTAGACAGATGAGAACAGGATGGGTTTCAACACTGACAAGTGCAAGGTGCTGCACCTGGGGAGGAAGAACCAGCAGCATACCTACAGGCTGGGGAACTCCCTTCTCGTCAGTGCAGAGGCAGAAAAGGATCGTGGAGTCATTACTGATGCCAAAATGAACATGGGCCGACAGTATGGGGACGCGGTCAGGAAGGCCAACCGCACCTTGTCATGCATCCACAGATGCATCTCAAGCAGGTCCAAGGAGGTGATCCTCCCCCTCTATGCAACACTGGTCAGGCCGCAGTTGGAGTACTGCATCCAGTTCTGGGCATCACACTTCAGGAAGGATGTGGACAACATGGAGAGGGTCCAGAGAAGGGCCACTCGCATGATCAGGGGGCAGGCCCTATGAGGAGAGGCTAAGGGACCTGAACCTGTTCAGCCTCCACAAGAGAAGGCCGAGGGGGGATCCAGTGGCTGTTTACAAACTAGTCAGGGGGGACCAGCAGGTATTGGGGAAGTCCCTGTTTCCCCAAGTGCTACCAGGAGTGAGAAGAAATAAAGGTCACAAGCTGGCAGAGGGTAGATTCAGGCTAGATATCAGGAGGCACTACTTCACAGTCAGGGCGGCTAGGATCTGGAACCAACTTCCAAGCGAAGTGGTGCTGGCTCCTACCTTGGGGGTCTTTAAGAGGAGGCTGGATGAACACCTTGCCGGGGTCGTTTGACCCCAGTACTCTTTCCTGCCATGGCAGGGGGTTGGACTTGATGATCTGCTCAGGTCCCTTCTGACCCTACCAACTATTAAACTATGAGAACAGTGTTATTTTATTTTTCTTGGGCCTCTAAAAACATGTTTCAGCTTCACAGGCATGTTTTCAATTTACCAACTATTTTCTTTAAAAAAAAAAAAAAAAAATAGAAAAAAGAAAACCCTAACATTTGAAAAGCTTAAAGAAAAAAATGTAGACCAATGGAAAATGTTTGTATTGATCAACTTGTTCTATTCAGTCCCTGTCCTGCTCCCAACCCCACATAACCAATCCACATGGTTTCAGGCATCACCCTTATTCATTTCTTAGTTATTTTCACTTCCCTGTTACGCAACAGGATTTAAGAAAGTTTGATGGGGCATCACATGAAATGAGAGACAGACACTGATAGTTTTACAGCATGTGGTTGTATTCTTAACTGTTAAGTATAAATATTAACATTAACATTATACAAAGCAAAAACAGTTCGCTTAAATTCACTGCGTTAACAAAATACTTTCCTTTAGGACTGTATTTCCATGTAAGAGTTTTAAATACCTGAAAAATAAAGACCTGATCCTCCTCTAACTGAAGTCAGTTGGGATTTTCCCATTGACTGTAATGGGAGCAGAATCCAGCAGCCCAGAGAGAAAGTGTGCATTGTTGCTTTAACTTTCAAATTATTTAACAAAGCTGCTAAATTTATTTTCTGACAAAGTGGGAAAAAGAAACCAGGAAAGATACATCTAAGTCCAAGGAATACAACACAAAATACTGAATTTGGTTATCAAAGAAACTTGGGATTCCTGAAATTCAGGAAGATCAGCCTGTCCAGGGCAGGATTTTCCCAAATAAAGACATCAGAAGGACATCAGAAAGGTTTCAGAAAATAAAGAAAGGCACAGTTCTGTAGAGATAAATTATATTTAACAATGTTTAAAATAAATCCCCTCCAGTCCATATTTCCCAGCAATTTGTGCTTATAGCTTGAATGGGAGGATCAGAAATGTGCAAATCTTAAAATACCCATACTAATGCATTTGAGGTACCAAAGCTGCCCACTTCTGGCATATTAAAGAAACAATTCATTTAACAAGAAAATGTGAACTGGATTTCCTACCCACAACAGATCTTGCTATTTTTGACACCCTGGAAGAGAGAGAATGCATAATACTCCTTCATTTGAAGTTGTTAAAAAAAAAAAAATAAAGAAAAAACATATTGTTGGCTGTATGTGCAAAGCCTTTCACTTATGAAATAATTCCACTGAAGGTGATGGGAATTCTTTGCATGAGAGACGATGACATATTTGAGCAAAGATTTCCAATTATAAGGTACCATTAAGGTGCTATTGAAAAGGCTGCTAAGGATCTTGAAAGAGTTCTGCTCGATTCACTCAACTCCAACATCAGTGCCAGGGTTGGGTGCTCTTCATTCCAGTGGATGAACTAAAGAAAGAGAGAAAAGATTGTCCTTTTTTTTTTTTTTCATTTGAAGCAGTCTGTTGCAAAAATCTATCATTAGGTCCTGTAACATTCCCAGTCATTCATCAATAATTTCAGGACTTTGTTTTACTCTTACACTCCAAGTAATGCATAAGCGTCCAAATGAAAACCAAAACAAACAAACAGAAAAAAAAGACCTAAAAAAATTAAATCTTTATACTTGGCTCAATGTGAAGAAGGCTGTACCCTCTCAGCTCAAGGGACATCTTTTCAAGTTAAAGCACAGTGAGAAGATGTTCTTAAGTAAGATGGACTTATTTTTCCGAGCTTGAAGCGCCTGCTCTCTGCTTCCCCCTGGCAGTACAGGGGCCCGAGGGGCTGCTCCAGAACTTCCCTCCAAGCTCCCTGCAAAGGAGTTCACTTTCTCTCACTCTTTTCTTTTGTGTTGTCCTATCCTTTCTCCAGCAGCAGGTTCCAGCTAGTTTTAACACCATCTTGTTGTACTGAGGTGCAGGCAACGGGGGAGGAATAAGTGGTTGCAACAGGGAATAGTGCTTCTTTAATGACAGTAAGAGCCAGGGCTTGTTTCTGGGTGTAGTGAGATCTACAACACTAGCTTTTTATGCACCTACCAAAAGAGATGTTACAAAGCCTGCACAGCCATTATCTCTGCTCTGTGGACAGATGGCCACTGATACATCTTCAGGACTAATAGTGAAGATAGCTACTGATATATCTTTCACAAACACTCTTTAAAAAGAATCACATGCTATGCATTGAAAAGGATTGTCAAGTACCTGCACTTCATGAGATGTGCTGGACTTCTGCCTTCATGTGTCCTTTGATGAAAAACTAAGAAAGAAATCATAAATACAGGATACCATTTTTATATATTTATGTTCACAGTAACTGAATGGGATACTTAATTTATTCAGGACTGATACTTTTTAACAATTTAAATAATATCAGAAAATGTAATGATGATTCCAAACTCATGTTACCAATAGGAAAATGTAATTAACTATCTGTCTTAAAACATTATTTGCCTTGGAAAAAGAGAGGAACCATCTTGAATACTATCTAAATGCCCTTTGTATATGCAGGTTTGCAATCATTTGATCCTGGAGTGTCAGACAGTAAAGTACATTGAAAGTAACTTTAGTGTTGTTTGGAGAGGACTGATGCAGCATAACACTTTTACAGTTGTATATGACAAGCATATTTTATAAAGGCATATGTGATAAATTGACCATATAATTATATAAAAAGAACTATTTTCTTAATCCCAAGTAACCCAAGCCAGAATAAACTATGAAAAATCTTGAACAAATACCGTTTTCACAGTATTTAGATTCAGGAAAGGTGAGAAATTCATATCAATAATATGAAACGTCTTTGAAACATAGTACCATATCTGTAATCTAGCAATAACAGGAGCAACAATAATGAGGGAAGAATAAAGTGTCTCCCTTGAGTACAGTCAAGTATTTTTATGGTTTGCACCTCTTCAAATCTCCAGCAGTGCATATTCTGACCATTACAGCTATTTCCCCCATTTAGAGAAATTATTTAGATGAAATACAGAGAAAGTCTTGTTTCACTTAATTTTTATCTTGAAATGAAAATGCTGAAGGGCAGAGTCTGATACCTGCATTCATGTTCTTACTCTACATATTTTGTACAGTTTTATTTGTACTTTGCAAACACATAGCCCTCTTTCATTCCTTTCAGTACAAAGCAGTACCAAAATGTCTAAATAAAAAGTATGTGAGAATTTGCCTTTCACCTTGTGCAATACCATGGCAGCCCTGATCATCTCAGATGTTCCAGTTAACAGTGCCTTGGTTTAAGAAGAAAGGAGCTAGCAGGAGAACATTGTCAACCAGAGGCCATGAATTTTGCCATATGACTCCTCTCCCTTGTTCCCTCAGAACCCAGATTTAGCAGCCCTTGGGCTGCGCTGAAAAACTTGTGCACCTTCCTACTGTTCTATCCAGAGGAATGAGTGGCTCTTTGGAATTAGGAGCCAATGAGTCTGAGGGGAGATAAATAGGACAGAGTTTCTTCCAGAGTCAATGAAAGATTTTCACAATATATGAGTATTGCTAATTTGTTTTTTAAATGTTGTACAAACCAAAATCTCAGAAGTATGTGGCCTGGTCTCTAATTAATAGTCTCTTGTCCCTATGTGGATTTGTACCTGTCAAAAATTTATGTCCAAGAACAGTCAGAATAGTTGCAAGTAATAGAATTATTGCTGTCAGAGATATAACCTTTAAGGAGTTTTCATCTTCATCTCGATTCCGTGAAGATAATGCTGGGGGGAAACAACATATTTGTTGTTATGGAAAATGCATATTTAAGCAAAAAAAGTCATCACCGTAACTCTGTCCATTAGAACTGTACCATTTTCCTGTCAACCCAAAAATGAATTCGTGATGACTTCAAACAATAATTAAGATCAGAAATGACCATACTGTGTTAAAATATGCTCCCTCTAATAAAATTCCCCCATCTCAGACACTGACAACCACCAGAAGGAGAGGTAAGAACTCTTTAGCAGGGATATACTGGATAATATGCTCGCAATATAGGATCTCAGAAATGTAGGCATTAGTTTAAACCCTGAAGCATGAGGTTGATATCCCTCCATAAACTGTTTTTTTATACTTTTGGGATGTTTTTGATATGTATATACATTTCCAGTTCTTCAGTTTTTATTCCTTGAATACCTTGCCTCAGAACCTTCAGCAGCAGTGAATACCATAGTTTAATCACACACAGGAAAAAAAGTCCTTTCATGAGTTTTAAATTTTTCACCTTTTCATTTAATTGGAAGTCCCTTCATAATAGTTCTCATGTTAAAAAACAAAGGGATAAATTTGCCCTATGTACATTCTCTGGGAATTGTGCAGCTAAAGTTGTATTTCCAAAAGGCTTTATGTTTCTCCATCTGCTTTAACCAGTTCATATAAGCAGTCTATATGTTAAGCCATCAATAACTCTTTTCTTGTGGCTGGACTTGCTTTGCCAATAAATAAATATGGGATGGACAGAGTCTAGGCAGAGCTCTCCATTTAGGGCCGGTCCACCTCCCTGCCACGTCTCACAATCCTGCTACGAAGTACATTCTACCCACTCACTCTTGGTCCCCACAAAGTCCTGCACATGAGGCAATGTCTTGACCTGATGGAACTCAAACCTTCATGTCCCACCTCCCATGAGAAAATCCTGAATACTTGGGCCCCTGGGAAGCTAAGATATAACACTCATGAGGCCAGAAGGAGAATAAGAAATTATAACTCTAACCTAATGAGGATAGTCCTCTGGAAGCAGGAAATCTGCCCTGTGGCCCCTGCTAACAGAATTAATTCTGGTTTGTAATCAATGACTGCCTAATGCAAAATGCATGAGCAGTCCTGACAGCAGGAGCAGTAGTGAAAGGCCCTGCAGACTGTCAATCTCTGAAACAGAGGCTTCTGATTTTGTTGGCAAATTCCTCTCCACTATTTCAATTCTTCATTTTGACATTCATAGATTCATAGATGTTCGGGGTGGAAGGGACCTCAGTAGACCAACTCAAACTACTGCCCCCACCTGACCTCCCTCAATGAATTTATAGGCAGTCACAAGATCACCTCTCAGCCTTCTCTTGCAGAGCCTAAAGAGATCCAGGGCCCTCAATTTCTCCTTGTAGGGCTTTGCCTGCTGGCCCCTAACTAGACGAGTGGCCCTTCTCTGAACCCTCTCAAGGTTGTCCACATCCCGCTTGAAGTGCAGCACCCAAAACTGGATGCAATACTCCACCTGTGGCCTGACCAATGCAATGCCACATACAGGGGAAGTATCACCTCCCTCAACCTGTTAGTCATGCACCTGCTAATGCATAATAAAGTGCAGTTAGCTTTACTGATCACTTCATCACACTTACAACTCATGTTCATCTTGGAGCCAACAATAACTCCGAGATCCTTTCCACTGCTGTGCTGCTGAGAAGGTCCTCCCCCAGCCTGTAAGTGTGCTGGTGATTCCTCCTTTCTAAGGTACAGCACTTTGCTCTTGTCTTTGCTGAACTGCATCCTATTCTGTTCTGCCCACTTTTCCAACCTGTCCAGATCCGCCTGGATTCATTCCCTACCCTCTACTGTGTTAACTTTATCCCATAATTTAGTATCATCTGCAAATTTGGACAGAGTGCTTTCCACAGCCTCATCCAAGTCACTGATGAAGACACTGAACAGCACAGGTCCAAGAACCAAGCCTTGTGGGACTTCATTGCTCACATCTTTCCAGGTCATTACCAACCCATCCACCACCACTCTCTGGGTGCATCCCATTAGCCAATTTGCCACTCACCTGACCATGTAATGATCTACATCACAGCACCTCAGTTTATTTATGAGAATAGGATGAGATACTGTATTGAAGGCCTTCTTAAAATCCAAGTACATGAACATTAATAGTACGTACCACACTGGATATCACAGATCTGTAGTGGAACAGAATAATCTACATCTGTCCTCCAGGCCTTGTAAAAGGAAAGGAAGAAAGGTTATTTCTGTTTTGACAATATTGTAAATGACCATTTATTTTAACAAAATAAACATCAGTTGGTTAATTTACTGGATTTTCTGTATATATATATATTTTAAACCCTGGTTTAAGCCTGGTTTAAAATAAAGTCATATGGAGAATTCTGGTCTGGCTTATATTTGTGTCAGTGGTAATTAGTTTGGGATTTATAAAGGATAGAGCTGGTCAGGATATTTTAGAATGATTTCCTGACAGAAATTGACTTTTGCACAGTTTTGCCAATTTTTTTTAATTTTGTTTTCCATTGGGAGAATCAAAATGATGCTTCTTGCCAAAAAGACTCTAATTAACTTCATTTTCTTGCTGTCATTCTCTGCCTAAAAGAGGAAGGAAAAATTAACGAAAGCCTTTCAGGCTGGCTGCTGGAGACTGAGAGCACTCCAGGTCTCGCCCCTCAGGTGCTACCTCTTGCCTGGAACACTCGCTTCCTGGGCAAAATCAAACCTCGGAGCCTCATATTCAATTTCGATTTGTGTTAGTAAAATTCAGCTGCACAAATAATTCACAAAAAATACCAGAAAATACTTCCTAGTTCTGTTTGCAAGAATTACAAGTTTAACCTGTAACTGCATACTTACTGTGCAGCATGCCCCTTGTTTATATGGCATGTTTATGCCTATTTTTTCAAATATATTCTGCTATGCTCCTAGTTTTGGGTACATTTATCTGTTATTCACAGAGTCCTTGTGATGAATCCTTTAACTAGGAAAAATCATATGCAGGGATTGATTAATTTAATAGTAGTTTGCCCTTAATATCCCAGTTTGCCACCTACAAATCCAAGAGATAAAGGAGAATGGCCTTTGTTTTAAATAATTCATGCCAGCTCAGCAGGAGGTGGAGGCAGGTTATTCAAACTATAAAGCAATGCTCTTTGCATTATTTATTTGAATTAAGCCGCAACTGTGCCCAGGTCAGATCTGGCTCAGAAGTGGCAGCCAAAGCACTGCCTGCTGTTTTTTATTTCCCCGCCAACTTGTTTGTTTAGTGCTAAGTATGTGTCAAAATCAAACAACCTACCTGAATGCAAACCTTTGAGCTGCATATTTCACCCGGAATATTGATAGATGTGGAATCCGAGCCACCCTGGCAGGAACAAAATGGAAAGCTGTTAATTCCATATCTGGGAAGCAATGAAAATGCACTGACTCTTCCCAGGTATTTGCCTTTGTCACTAATATTATGTAATTTACTGCTTTAATACACGTGGCCTAGTCTTTCGTTCAAGCAGGGGAGGACGTGTGCACAATGCTACTGTAACAGCTCCACTATTCAAGGTGGGGGGCCAGGAGAGGGGACGGAAGGAGATTTGGGAAACCTGTGAAGAGGGCTCTTATCCCAGCACATTGCGTAACTAAGCAGCATGCCTTGATGCTCAAGGTGAATTTAACAGTGGATCAAGAGAGGGGATTGTGAATGATTCTTCTTCTATTTTCCCTAAAGTCCAGAAGGGCCAGATGCCAGGCAAGGGAGAAAAGAGCCCAGGCATTACAGATGGAAGGCTACAGCAGCAGCACACAATGACTCCACTTCCACAATCACATCTTCGGTGCACTGGAAGGGAATGTCCCCCACACTGCAGCTCTTGCAGACCTCCTCATCACAGAGCCAGCTATTGAGGCTGTGCTCCAGGAACAGGATTACCCAGCGGGCAAAGTTATCCTAAAAGATTGTTCTGCCATTTAAAATTTGGTGGTTTATGGCTTCTGTTCAAAAAAGTACATTAATCAGACCTGTGCTTAATCAGGCAATTACAACTACAAACTCTGTCCTCAATTAGACAAAACTCCTGTTGAAGTCAGGAATAAATTAAATGAATGTGACCTTAACCACTGTATTGCTGCACAGATGTTATTATTTAAACTATGAACAATTGTTTAGGGAAACAATGGCTCAGGGTTAAGTCATCTTGAAACTCTAGTGGAAACTGTGCATAATCTTCCAATTTATTCCATAATCTTGTAATTTATGTGGGCTATCATCATATCCAAGCTAAAAAGAACATAACAGTCCTATACCTTAGGCGTAATAAAGGTAATGGACATTTCTAAACATTTTGCACTATCTGTCCATGACCTAATATTACTTAATTATTCCTTCTATTTAGTTGTCTAAACACCCTGAAGACTAACGAGTCTGGATTGTGTAGTTCTTCAGACAAAAACCCATTGAAGTCAAGTGGCATCCAGCACACAGTAATTCTTCCACTTTATACACCTGAGGCTTTTGTATTCCCTCAGTGACAATGCTACTGAGCTCAAATAAACAGAAAGATAGATCAGAAACAAAAAATAATATGTTCAGAGAACACTACTGAGGTTGCAAGTGTATGAATATTAGGAAATATCAGATTTACAGTTGCCTGCCCCACTTTAATTCTGCCCACTTATGGATCCATGCCATGCTCTAAATAAGGCAGGAGTCCTGAAGAAAAAATTGTACAGTATGTAGTCATGCACTTAAAATCTGTATGCTAATATATATGCACCTAACTGAGTGGAGAGCACAGATACCATCTTTACCAAAAACCTCAAAGGAAGATGACCCACTGTGTGCCCCTGAAGTAGCATGAATCTGATACAGGCAGTTATAATCTTGGACTTAACTACATTAATGATCTATTGAGGAAATACATATCTGTATATATGTTACATCCCCAAAACAATGTTAACAAGCATTAAGGTTGCTAACCATTCCAAAGTCTTTTTTCACTGACATGACTCATTTCACTTCAGTACAGTTATAAGCTCAAAATTAATGTAAGACAGAAATATGTACATGCATGGGTTTTGCAAATGTGTTCAGGCAGCACAGCCATAGATGGCACAATGAACAAATCAGATTAAATATGATAAGGCTGCCTTATTAACAGGAACAGCTAAGAAATAAAATCTACAAACCAAAGAAACTGAATAGTGTGTCCCAACAGATTCACAGGAAGACAGCTGCATCTGGTTACACACCAACACTGATAATTGTGCCTTGGTTTGTGATGTGAAAGAGACCTGTATCTGTTCTTCTCTTCCAGCAATTCTCATTTTCCATACTAAAATAAGAGGAGAACAACTGTTACTTTTATACCTACTCATATACATAAGAATAAGTTATTGTTTTACAACACTAGGGCACTAGATTCCATACTATTTTTAAAATAAAACTGTATATCAGTTCAAATGTTATCAACTATCATACCAATAACTACCTTGATTTTACCAGGTTATTTTTTATTTTGACAATGTTTAATTTACTAGGAAGTTTACAACTGGTGTAGAGCACTGTTGAACAGCACTGATACAATTCACAGGATAAAAGAACATGATTATTTTACTAAAAAGGAAGCTTTACTTACTGGAAAGGGAGTAGTTATGGGACTTATTTAATTAAAAATGTAATGGAATTATGATTTAATTTAAACAAATCAGGTATTTACCTGGGAATTTTCCATGAGCAAATGGGCATCTAATCCATGAACCCTGCTTGGTGGTAAACTGCAAGTAAAGAAATTGGTTAGAAAAACAGAATTTTGCTAGTTGAATTTGTGGCTACAGAGACAACTAGATAGTCACCAACAGCATTTATAGACATGCTCTGGGAGGTGGGGAGCACTTGAATTAGTGAGCCACGCTAATTAAAAGCACCCAGGCATCTCGTGTATCAGCGTCCGTCCCCATGCTGAAAAATAGCTGCAGGGAACTTTGAACTAAAGCTCATCAAACAAGCTTTAGTTTAAAGCACGCCTGCTGCCATTTTTCAGTGCAGGGACACTGATATACATGATGCTGGATGGAGTTAATTTCCACTCTCCAAGCAGACTCAGTTAGTCCAGTGGGCGGATGAGAATCTGATGGTGTTCAACGCCGATAAATGCAAGGTTCTCCACCTTGGGGGAAAAAAACCCCACAGCATCCTTATAGGCTCGGCAGTGCTATGTTGGCTAGCACTATGGAAGAAAGACTTGGGGGTCATCATTGACCACAAGATGAACATGAGCCTGCAATGCGATGCTGCGGCTAGTAAAGCAACCAAAACGCTGGCTTGCATTCATAGATGCTTCTCAAGCAAATCCCGGGACGTCATTCTCCCCCTGTACTCGGCCTTAGTGAGGCCGCAGCTGGAGTACTGCGTCCAGTTTTGGGTTCCACAATTCAAAAAGGATGTGGAGAAGCTTGAGAGAGTCCAGAGAAGAGCCACGTGCATGATCAGAGGTCAGGGAAGCAGACCCTACGATGACAGGCTGAGAGCCCTGGGGCTCTTTAGCCTGAAAAAGCGCAGGCTCAGGGGTGATCTGATGGCCACCTACAAGTTTATCAGGGGTGACCACCAGTATCTGGGGGAATGTTTGTTCACCAGAGCGCCCCAAGGGATGACGAGGCCGAATGGTCACAAACTACTACAAGATCGTTTCAGGCTGGACATAAGGAAGAATTTCTTTACTGTCCGAGCCCCCAAGGTCTGGAACAGCCTGCCATCGGAGGTGGTTCAAGCGCCTTCATTGAACACCTTCAAGATGAAACTGGATGCTTATCTTGCTGGGATCCTATGACCCCAGCTGACTTCCTGCCCTTTGGGCAGGGGGCTGGACTCGATGATCTTCCGAGGTCCCTTCCAGCCCTAATGTCTATGAAATCTATGAAATCAAGCCTGCTCTGGTGCACTGGATTTACAGCACATCAGAGCAGCCTTGCTGCATGTCTATAGGAACCCCCTATTACAAAATGCAACAAAGGAACTATCCACAATTTCCCTACTACTCCAAGCTCTGAAACACACTCAGACCTCAATTCTGCAAACATTTACATTTTGGGCTTAATTTTCTACATCTATACAGTCTCACTATGTTAAATCATTTCCATTGTTTAATAGCATAAAATAACAATAATCAAGAGCCAACTGCTAACCTTCATTGGACATTTTGCCTGAATAAGGGCAGCAAGATTTGATCCAATAAAATGCAACACAAATACCACTTGCTATTTTCAAGGCATTTAACATGCATCAGTGTTCCCATCATGGAGCCCTAATATGTTCCATTATGCATGGAAAATTTACATTTTCATATTAAGTTAAAGGTGAGTATAAAGTACAATAGCCAACCTTAATTATACCATAGTTATATCTACCCAGCACACCAAAGGGCTACAAAGGCATTGCAAGTTCACTGAGTGCCCAGAGTGTAGAAGGAACAGGGGGAATAGGGGTGAGGGCAGCATGGGAGAAGGTAAGGGAAGACTTACTTGTCCAGGTGCTGCCCAGATCCTAAAGTCCCATTCACTCCCCCCTCACCAATACATACATATTAAGAGCAAGGGTGTGCCTGCTCTTGGAGAGGCTCCTTGGGGGCAAGAGCACCATTCTGCTTGCCCCAGTCACCCCCACCCCGACCCCCGATACAATGCTTGGTGTGGTTCTGCCCTGCCCAGCTCCTATGGCCGGGCATTGGTAGTAAAGGGCTTCCCCTGCCACAGCAAAGAGTCCCAGCAGGGGAATGAGGTGGGGGGGAAGTTCTGGCACCCATCATAGTCAACATCTGGGGCAGGTGCCCCACTCAACCTGCCATAGGTATGCTAGCTGCAGAGGTACCCAATTTAGAGCTAGCTCAGGTATTGGAAATTGCAATGAGAAAACTGTGTGTGGCCACATGGCTTGTGGTACCTGAGTTAGCTTATTCAGACCAGCCATGGGCACTGTGTTGTGCCATGTAAACATGTAACAACTGTGGACACTGTTATTCAAAAATGTAAGTGCCCAGACATGAAGTTAATCAGCTATTCTGAATAGCTATTGCTGAGTAACCCCCTATGCATACAAGTCTTTTACTTACAATTGAGCGCTTGCAGTACTAGGACTGATTCTCCTCTCTGTCATAAAGCTTTTACATAGATTGATGTCAACTGATTTCCACAGAGTTACTCCCTAATTTAACTAATGTAAGATAATCCTTATGCCCTGAAGGCTTGGTTTGCCACTCTCAGGTACCTTATACCTGAACAAAGTTGGTACAGAATACCACCTGAGCAGAATCACAAAGCTGCAAACCAGTTGTGCCCAGGAGTACATGGAACAGTGGAAACATCAGTCCCAGAATGTTTATTCAGTGTTAGCGGCTGTAGTGAGTCTTAAATAGAAAAAAGCATGGTAAATGAATAGCTATATCTGGTTCTTGAATTTCCTTTATTATGAAAACCCAATCCTGAGCAGTCTTGTGCCATCCACTTTAAAGACCATTAGGACAAAAGGGCAAATATGATCCCATGTTAGCTCTATCATTTTAAATGCCTTCCCTAACACAGCCTCCTCTTATGCTAACATTTTGAATTTCCTTCATTTCTATTTCCTTTTTGTCAATTAGTTGAGAAAAAGTATTCATCCTAAAGCTTGCTGGCAGTTCATTTTTTGTAGCTGATACTCAGAAAGGAAGGTGAATGGACATAAATGGAATCTACAAGAAAATTAATCCATTTACCTTCATGCAAAGTCCTGGATGGCTGTCCACACGAGAATATCTTATGTGCTTGAAGAAGGAAGGTTCAGAATTAGTAAGCTTTAAAACCCAGGATCCACAGAAAGAACAAACCTATGAACTGAGTACATTTTGTAAAACTAATTCATTGGGCAAGAAATAGAGAACATCTGCCTTTTAAACAACATCTCAATTATTAAATCACAGAAAGAGTAGTAATACTAAGAATAGGCCAATTCATTATTCCATATTCTAGCTACTTATGTTAAGCGTTAGATTTAGGCTAGAGCCATTGATCTCACAATCCTAAAATAACTACATAATACTCACATTTTCTGGAACTGTATATGATGAGTTTGGGAGATCCACACATTGGTAATTAGACTTCATTAACCTGCATAGGCTAACTCTGACTTGCACAGGACAGGCTTGTTCCCAGGCTAATGTTTGTGTGGCTGAATTATACATAATGTTATCCCATAGTGCCTTGGTATCTAGGTATAAACAGTAGAATTATTATTCAGGGTAAATAGAGTGAAGCTCAACAATCCAGAAACTATTCAACTATCAATCCATTTGGTCTTAATTGCTGAATCCCTATCCTATTTTTGTTGTTATTTCCTTCCATGCAAACTGGGTTCAATTGGGATGGCAATGTTTTACATCCACTTTGTAACTGGGTGTTTATACAAAAGGGCCTGGTACTAGAGAATCAGATATAATGTGTATTTTTATCTATACTATATCATATACATCTATATACATTCAAGCTAGTAAATAAAAGCAGAGGGATCCTAATAATAACCAGAGCTTCATGAACAATTCACAACAAATATCTTGTTCTGTATAAATAGTATCTTTTCCATTCCATGAATACCAAAGCTGACTATGATTTCAAATTTATTCAACATTATGTTGGGATTTTTGGTTCTGTATAGATGGCAAACTGTGTCCTGAGTAAATTTTAAATACCTATTGCTGAAAACTGGAGCTGTTTTGCTTAATAGTGATTACTCAATCTAGGTGTCTTGAATTGGTTTTGTTCCTCATAAAATTAGGATGGAAAATTTCCAGTGTGCAAACTTAAAATACACTTCAACTTGGAAGTTTACATTTATCTGATACCAGATAACAACATGGAACTACATGTTGGCAAATCATGTGCAAGTAAAACTCGGTTACTTGAACATTTACAAGTGAACACAAATAATACCCATCCTGGAGGGAAATGCAATTTTGTTGAAGAGCCCCACAAAAGGGGAGAATAGAAGTGAGAAACAAACTACAATGCCAATGAGGCACTAAAAGGTTTGTGGTGCACACAGCTGAGTGTTGAAATGACCTGCCACAAAACACTTTGTTTTCTGATCAGAATCTTTCCAACCTCACCATTTTGCAATTTTTGGGGTATTTTGAGTCTTTGATTTGGGATGGAAAATGTGTCAAAAGACTGAAACTACTGACAGAGCAAGAATACTTTTTTTTTTTAATCAATGCCGTGCAACAATTGAGTGTCTAATAAAAGGTAATATTTAGAGAAGAAATAATAAGGCTGCCAAACGTCTTCATTCAACAACTTCCGTAACTTCACACAGTTTTTATTAATGATGCTACATAAGGAAGGGCAGAGAATCTGATAAAATAAGTATAAGGATTAAAACATTGCAGCATCTCATGTATATAGCATTCCACGTTTAAAAATAGCCATGAACTTTCATTTCTATCTGGGAGAACTTTATCTTTTCTCCTATGCCTGAAGAAGTGCTTGTGCCCAAAAGCTTGCAATTAAAGAATTATTTTTTTTGCAAAAATCTAGTTGGTCTAATAAAAGATATCACCTCTACCATGAGTTCTGATTCAATTACACCACTTTACTTGACCCCTGCAAGTGATCATCCTCAACCATGAGGGTTCATCAACAATGAAGAGGCTGCTTCAAGCCAGGGTTAACTCTGTGGTGTGCTACCTAGCTTGTTGTAGGGTAACTTCAGTCTGCTCCACAGAAATTAAATGAACAATTTGCAGTCCTCCAGCATCCCAAGATTTATTGCTCCCAGGTCTCTCCCCCCAACCAGTGCAGGGATAGAACCTAGGTGTCCTACCTCCTAGCCACACCCCTGCTCACCAACCCTAAAGTGGCAACTCAGAGTGGTCCAGGCAAGAAACAGTATTAACCTTTAATGTGTGATTGTTAACAGCATGTTCTACCTTTAACACCATTCCAAAAGAATTAGTATGGTTTAAATGTAATGTACAACTTCACCCATACAGATTGGCAGTGTGGCTGACAGCCAGACCGGTAGTGACAGTAGCTGTATCCTTGCACCCCAAGTAAGTCAGCAGCAGTTAGGACTTGTGCCCCACTCACCCACTCCTAGTTCCACCACTGACTTATTACTTTTCAGGGAAATTGTAATGCGTCTTTATAGTGTGATTCCACTCAGTAGGATGACAGTGAAAAGACAGTACCTCTATGCTCCACATATGCTCTCCTATTCACATGCAATTTCTGACATCAACTAACTTCAGCCACAAACTAGGTATCTAAAACCTTTTTTTTCTTACACCTGTCAATCCTGTGGATCTAACAAGGATAAGGGAGAGTTTCTATTCTCTACACAACTGTTAGTTAAATTCCAATTATATAACCAACAAAACTACATTAAGTTGTACCTCTGCAAATTACACCAATGACGTATGAGCCAGAAAGGATTGTCTGACCTCATATCTCAGGTTAAGTTTATGGGACTGTCAGTTGAAAAAACTATCTGAAGCTTACAACAAATTTGCTTAATCCTCAAGGAGCCCTGGAACCTACCAATGCTAATCTACCGATACTTTTCACTCCACAGCCCCATGCTACTGTTTAAAGAGTTCTGAGATGACTGGGATGGAAAAGTGACACACTAGTGTTTAGAAAAAATAAAGATTCTGCATTCACTTTTCCAGCCTGGCTTAATACAAAGGTATAGGTTGTAGCTGTTATTTGCAGCCTCAAGGGAAAATCAAACTCTAAAAACTGTATTCACATAGAACCTGTTTTATAAAGGGCATCCTCCTTGCCTTTTCCTTTAGTCATGTCACACACAGCTGCTGTAAAAGTGATTGTGATGTCACAAATGCTAGTTTCAGCCACAACAGAATAAATCAGGACTCAAAAGGGCTAATTAGAAAGGCGCTTGCCTCTATTTTAATATAGATATATCAGCCCAGCTATAGCATGAAAGAAATTCCAAAGAGAGCACACATGTCAGTTTAATAGTGTTTGGATAAACTATTATTGGTTGCCATTTCTAATTGCCTGCATGGTTTTTTAAAAAATAAATTCTAGAATCCCTTATTGAATCTTTTTGCCAAGGCCTGAGGCGAAAGGATGGCTTAGTGACATGGGTTGAATTAGAGTGACCATATTATTTTGAAGGACATCTGGGATGGGAGACAACACACACACACCACCCCCCTGTCCACACACAAACACACACACCCACACACACTACAAGAAAAGGCAGGAATCCCAAAGCACTATATAAGCTGTACCTGCAGGAAGGAGCTGCTGGTACTGCAGGGAGTGAGGTGGGTGGAGGCTGAGCCCTAATGAAGCTCCCAGGGCCACCGGGCTATGCCCAGAAAGCAGCCGTACACTGCAGCAACCCACAGAGACCCGGCCTCCCCCTGCAGCACTGGAGCAGAATACAGGGCACTCACCCAAAGGTGGATGATGTCTCAGAGGCATGTGAACTGCTAGAGAGCAGCAGAGCAGGGTCAGGGGCAAGTGGTAGTGTGGGCAGCTGGGTGGAGCCCTGGAGGGACCAAGCCCAGGGCATTCCCTTCAGGGACCTTGGTCCCTCCATTGCTCAGCCATCCCAGCTGCTTGCAGCCCCACTTGCAGGAGTATGTGCCTGCCACCTACAGCTGCTGCTTGAGGCTCTGGCAGGGAAGCTGGCTAGTAACTCTGCTTTGACATGATTGCCCTCAAGGCACCCATCCAGGATCTGGCCCTAGTGGCCCATCCTGGCCCTGAGCTGCAGCAGGTTGCCAATGGGTCACAGGATCTCCCCTATGAAGGAGTGGGTTGTGCACAAACTGGGACTGGCAGGGCCAGGGCTGCCCTGGGATGTGCTACATGGGGACAGAAATGGCCAGTGCCTGCAGGCTTGGGGACACCCACTGCCCTGCTCTAAAGGTCGCTCCACACAGACACAGCTCTGGGCTGGGGCCGGGGACCGTGGGGGGTGGCTGATCCCAGGCAGGGCTGGCAGGGGCTCCTCAGCACCCAGGGAGGGCAGGAGCCACACACACAGACACACACACACACACACACACACACAGTCACAAACATAAGCACAGACACACACACATACACCCGTGACCCTGCAGCTCCCAGGAACCCTGATGGTGGAATGGGGAGGGGCAGGACAGCATGGAGACCCATAGCCAGGCTCCATCCCCATGCACAGAGGCTGGACATGGCTGGGAGCAGCCCCTGTGGGGTGTCCCCAGGCTGTACCAGCCCACTCTTCACCAGCAGCCACCCTGGGCCACCATGCACAACCTAGGCCTCAGCAGCAGCCACAGAAGCAGGACATGAGGATGCTGCTGGTGGGTGACCATCCCAGCTCACTCTGTGCAGGTGCCAAGCCCTAGCTCTGGCCCTGACCCTGGCCCCAGCCCCCTCCCCCAGCCCCAGCTGATCCCAACCCCAGGCAGGAGGAGTGGTGCTCAGCCCAGCCTGTCCCCACCAGCCTCCAGCCACTGCTGTGGAGGAGCTGAGCTGGGCATGTGCAGGCCGGGTAGCACCACCAATCTGGGACTTTTGCTTCAATTTTAGCCAACCAGCTGGGACACCAGGATGGCCTATGAAATCCAGAACTGTCCAGCCAGGCCAGGATGTGTGGTCAACCCTAGACTAAATACAATAAAAAAAAAAAACCTGCAGGGTTTGCTACTGCCTATCTATTTGATATGCCTCTCATCAGACCAGACATTGAAAATCTGCATAGTGTGCAAAATGTCATTTTCATCTGGCACCTCAAGCCAAATTATGACTTTGATAGAATCACTTGTGTGAATAACTGCCCAATAAATAACAGGTTTTCAAGCTAGCTCACTGTCTGCAGATGTTTCCACTGGTTTCCTTTTATGACTGCACCAAATTCAGGCTGCTCGCATTCACTTTCATTTTCATTTCATCTTCTATTCCAGCTCTAATCTCTATTCCTTCCTGTCAGCAGCTTGCACACAAAATTACTTGTCTTTCTTTGTGAATTCTTTAAATTTGCAACAACCTCCTTCTCGTTTTTCTGTCAGGCCCCTCCTTCAAGTCTGGCTTTAACTCCCGTTCCTTCATAATCCCTTCGAAAGACAAGCGTCATAGGATTGCTTTCTTCTGGCTTTCTTGTATTAGAATTAAGAAAAACCATTAGTCGAATAGAAAAAAATTATTTGATGTCAACAAAGTTACTCTGCATTGGTACTGGTGCAAACACAGTGCCTGTAAGGAATTATTTTATTAAAAGTATTTATGTTAGTAGTGCTCTAATTAAGTTAATTAATTACAACTTTTTAAAAAGATTTTCTGCATTACAAATAAAAGCAGTAACCTCCAGAAATAAATACATTTCAAATAAGATATGATGATAGTATTTTTTCAAGAACTGGCTCATAACCATTCTACTTGCCATTTTTAAAAGGGCAAAGTTGTATCCTCCTTGCATCTGGAACTGCTTCCCAACCCTACAACCCAAAAAGATACCATTAGATAGGTCATTGGCATTCACACATCAGCTATTTTTCAAATTTCTCAGCTGAAAGATCCAAAGACGAAGCACACAGCACCCACATGAAAAACAACTGTTGATTTTTTTGGATATTTTCCTTTATATAATGTATCACTGTGTGTTTGATTTTTCATTGAGTGTACTGGATATTATCATTTGTATTTCAATACAATAGTATCAATCCATAAATTCCTGGAATGACACAATATTTTTTCTAACGTGTAATATTGATTTTAAAATATTGAATGCCAGTCCATTTTCCATTGGAGATGATGCCATTAAGTAGGGCAATGGCTTCATTATTTAGGTGGCAGGTTCAGAATCTTCAAACTGAACACCAACAGGAGCATTCCCAGTTCCCACAGATTAACTCAACCCTCCTCAGATTTTGGCCACTCATATTATAGAATTTACTGCAAAGACACTGACAGAACTAGTGTTGTTGTTATGTCCTCCTACATCCCAGGCTGGGATATGGGAGCATAGGACATAAGACTTAAGGGAATTAGGAGGTCACTAAATCTGGTCCCCTGCTACAGCAGACCACTGCATCATAATCCCTTTTAGAAATTTACTAAGCACAATTTAACAACTGGTTGTTTTCCCCCAATACTTCTATCAGCTGTTCCCTAAGCGTGCTCACTGAAACCCCCATCTAAATTCCAGTCTAAATTTATTCACAACCATGTGTACTCATTTTTTATTGTGCTAACATTGTTCTTAATACTAATTAGATCTTGTCCCTTAGTAATGCTTACCCACTATAAGTGGGGCCCCTAACCCCTGTTTCTTGAATAAAGAGCAATGCTGCAGAGGAGCTACAGCACTACCTTGAGCAACTGAAGAAAAAAATAGGTTACAAGGGTTGGGCTCCAGGAAGGATGTCAAATAACAGCTGCAGCAGAGCTGAGCAGGCTGCTGATGAATTGGGAGTATCAGTAGCCTCTGTTACTGAGAGCTGGGCTACGCAACAGAAATAAGTGGCTGAGTCAGTGCAGACGAGCAACTGATAGACAAGCAGAGCTGTGGGCCTGCTTGTACGGAGACAGGCTACAGAGAGGCAAGCTTGCAGATTGGGTGATAGAAAACCCTTGTGCTTGGTTCTGAGAAGCATGGAGCAGGTGACTGGATGGGATGGAGTTCAGGGGAACAGTATTGTAGCAACAGCAGTGTCAGTGGTGCACTGGCACCAGATGCCCTTATATTGCCTCAGCTGCCAATGTCACATTTCAGAGTTGCAAATTTTATTCCATTTCTATAACCATAGTCCTCAAGTTATCCAGTCTCTCTTGTGTGATACTTCCTTTTTCTCCTGTATTGATAATCCCTAATAACTACATAAGATCACTCCCAAGAACAATCCTTCAGGAACGCCTCTAGTAACTTTTCTCCAGCCCCATTCTTCCTCTGTAATGATAACCCATTGTATTTTGTTCTAAGCACCATCTTCTCCATCTCCACTATTAACTTCCCAAATGCCATCAAATTACTTATTTCTAGATATCCAGACATCTACATCTTATATACTAGAACAACTATATTCCCCTTACCTGGAACATAGGTATATAGTAGGCTGGCACAAATGGGATTTTATCCCATTTTTCTTCAAACTTTTCATTTTCCTTACCTCAAAATCTGTTCTAAAGCCTAATGTACTATTGAGATCAGACTAACAGGCCTATAGTTTTCTTACTTCTTTTTTCCCTTTCTTAATCTCAAGGTTAGGCATTTTCCAGTTGTACAGTACATGCCTCATCCCTCCCCAACCCCAGCTAGACACATTTAGTAAAATCCTTGCCACCAGACAAGTAATTTCATCTGCCAGTTCTTTAAATATTCTGAAATAGATATGTACCATTCCCCCCAGCTCTGATTACATTAGGCTCTCAGGAAGTTGGTTCCAATTTGGACAGTCACTCCTATGTCCATACCAGAATTCTCATCAACCTTCCTGCTTTTACTACCATATTCAACATCATTATCCTTACTGAAAAGTGAGGCACAGAATTAATTTAATTTTGAGGCCATACTTTTGGGAGTTTGTCTTTAAATAAAAGAATAATGAAAGAAAAGTGAGCAAAGGGTAGAGTTTATAGTTCTGAAGGGCCTTTTCTTTTTATCATTTATTTTAACTTCCTTTGCAAGGTCTAACTCAGCTTGACTTTTGGCAATTCTCACTTTACCTCTACACTTCATGATGTCTAAGACATAACTTTGTTTGCCGATCAATCTTTTTTTTATTTGGTAGGTTTGCTGCTTTTTCTTTTTAATGGAAGTTGTTCATCCAGTTAAATCTGAAGCCCTTCCCTATCATTGTTTCCTTTATTGCTTAGAATTAGAGGTGCACCAATACATCGGTCCCATATTACATTGACACCGATATGAGGAAAATTGAGAGTATTGGCAATCGGTGAGGAGCACAGCCCCACAGTGTGGAGAGCAGCTGGGTTGTGTTGGTAAGTTTGTTGTGGGTGAACAGGCGAGGAGGGAGGAAAGGCGAGTGGGTGGAAGATCTAGTCCCCTGCAGTGAGGGAGGGAGCGGGGCTGGGGATGGGGCTGGGGCTGGCACTGCCCAGCCCAGGTAGGGTGGGACACACTCCATCCAGGGGGCACAGGGAGGCAGGGCCAGCTCACTCTGCTGCACACACCCTGGGAGGGTGTGGGGGGGGGGGGGAGTGTGCCCCTGGATCTATGCGTAGTCTATTGTGGGGGAAGGGGGCAGATCGAGTCCTCCATGGTGAGGAGGGAGTGGGGCTGGGTGGGGTGGGGCACAATAGACTTACCAGCCGGATGCCATTCTTCACGCTGTGAGGCTGCATATCGGAATCGGATCAGTACTGGCCAATATGGCTTGTTAAAAATTGACCATCGGTATTGGCCCCAAAAATCTCTATTGATGCACCCCTACTTAGAATACAAGTCACAGACACCTTCTGCACCTTTGGAATAATTGTTCTAAGCCAATTGTATGCTGAAAGTCATCAGAATACTTTACCTCAATGCAGAGACAAGGCAGTAACTGGGAGTACTGCAAAGAAATAGATTTCAAAGACTCCTTCCCTTTTATCTGAAATGAAAGAGAGGCTGGTGAAGCCAGTATAGCTGCTACCTGTTAACAAAACTGCATAAAAATTATGGGGTGTATTTAACCAATAATCATACCTGAAAGTAGTCCTCTTTCCTGGCCTGATGAAAGGCACTTTGTGCCCAAAAGTTTGTCTAACATTTCTCCCAGTTATATAGTTGGTTCAATAACAAAGAAATCACCAGAAAAACCCCTTATTTTTCTCAGACACCTGAGTAATTTTACTCCTCTGAATCATAGGAAAGTAGGGCTGGAAGAAACCTCTCAATGTCATCTAGTCCAGCCCCCTGCTTAAAGCAGGGTCATCCCTGACTGAATCATCCCACCCAAGAGTCTATCCCACCTGTTCTTGAACATTTCTAAGGATGGAGGTTCCACAACTTCTCTACGCAGCTTGGTCCCATGCTTGAGCACCCTCCTAGTGAGAAAATTCCTCTTAATCTCCAACCTAAATTTCCTCTGCTGCAGCTTGAGGCCATTACTCCTAATACTGCCCCCTATGGCCACAAAGAAAAACCCATTTTCATCCTCTCTATAATCACCTTTCAGGTATACGAAGACTGTTATCAAATCCCCACTCAGTCTTGTCTTATGCAAACTAAATAATGCTAGCTCTTTCAAGCTTTCCTCATAAATCTTCAACCTCTAATAATTTTTGTCACACTGCACTGAACTCTCTCCCATCTGTCCACATCCTTCTTAAATGTACAGCCCAAAAATGGACGCAGTACTCCAGGTGCAGCCTCACCAACTCTGAATAGAATGGAAGAATCACTTCCTTGATTTTCAAATATCACTCCTGTTAATATAACTTAATATGCCTTTTTGGCCTTTTTTGCAACAAGAGCACACTGTTGGCTCATATTCAGTTTATGGTCTACTGTAACCCCAGGGCCTTCTCTGCAGTAGTGAGCCCAGCCAGTAATTCTCCTATCTGTCTTTGTACATGCAATTATTTATGCATGCAATTATTTTGTCCCAAGTGCAGGACTTTGTACTTGTCCTTGTTGAATTTCATCTGGTTGATTGCAGACCATTTTCCAGTTTATTCAGGTCATTCTAAATCCTAGTCCTACTCTCCAGAGTATTATGAGTAACTCAATGAACTCAACCTACTCTTTCAGCCTGTAATAAATTTCTTACCCGAGCCAATGCCCCTGCGTCTTCACAAATAAACCATTTGTGACATAAGCGGACATAATAGTCTTGGTCTCCAGGAAAGTGGGATATGTTCACAGATATGACTTTCTTTGCCCTGTCCACACTGTAATCCAACTTCCCTGCTGAGATAAGAAAAAAAATACGGAATTATTTCACTGTATTTATAAAGGTTCTTTGTTTCTTTTGTGAATCAACACTGTGAGGAGGGAGACTTGTGAAGTCCTATCTTTTATCATATCATGAGGTCATATCTTTTATCCTACCAACTTAGGCAGACAGCCTAACCTAAATATAGTTAGAACAATTACTTTTGTTTAACCCCATTGTGCTGATAAAAAAAGATCGGGAATTGGGAAGTATTTGATCCTTTTCCAGAGCTGAGCATATTTTGTGCCTGAAATGTTGTCTAACATGTCACCTGATTACAAATTTGATCCAGTAAAAGATTCTACTTCCCCACACAAATCTTATTTCTTGTATACCCCTTTGATCATCACAGCTGCAACATCATACTACTTCTTCCAGGCTGACATTTATGATATGGTTATTGTAGAAACATACAGATTAATGATGATCACTACTTTATTTTCTATAATCATGATCGGATATACCACAAAGCTGAATTTCAAGGCCCAATCTCTGCAATATTATAAATTCCCATTTATGATATTTGATTTCGTTCTATGCACAGTTATGTCTACATAAATATCATCTTCCTTTAAGAAACTTCAGTAAAAGTACAAAAGTATCTAGTTTAATTCTCTGACAGGACAATATTGGCTATACTTAATAGGGCTCAAATTTCTAGAATTTGAAGAATCAAGGTAAGTGTTGTTCACCTTAGTTCCCCAAACTAATTATTCTGCGGTGAGAAGTGTTAATAGAAAATACATGCAGTTAACACTTAGGCCAATAACAGATTTTATCATTTACTGCCATACATTCAGGTAGCAGGATGGCTAACTATTTGGCTGGTTAATTTTCAATCTAAAGATCCAGACACATGGCACACTTATAAAGGGTAAAGTTATAGATTACACTCTTTGATTCAACTACTTCTGTAACTTCACACTGCTTTTATTAATGATACTGCATAAAGAAAAGCACAGAAACTGATAAGTATAAGGTAACACTAACCCTACCAGAGCAGAAGTTTTGGGGGGGTGGGGAGAGGAAATAGCAGTTAAGACTTCTCATTTCTGTCCCCAGACCTTACATGGTCTTGGGCAAATTTCATTTTGGGCAAATTTGTTAACACTCCATTCCCCAGTTTACTTCTTCATAGTATCTACTTATTATGGTGAAGTTACACTTAGACTATACTACGGAACCTTAAAATGTGTCTACATATTAAAGCTCATTAACTTTTCTAAGTGCCCCCTGAGCATCTCAAAGTTAAACCACTTCAAGCCAGGGTTAACTCTGGGCCATGCTACCTAGCTCATATTAGGGTAACTTCAGTCTACTCCACAGACATAAAATGAGCAATTTGCAGTCCTCCAGCATCTCAAGATACACTGCTCCCAGGTCCCTCCCTCCCTCACCCAACCACAGCAGGGACAGACCAAGTGCCCTGACTCTTAGTCATACTCCTGCTCACCAACTGTCTAGCAACAAGTCAGAACTGTGCAGGCAAGAAAAGGTTTAACCCTTAATGTGCAACTGCTCACAGCATGTTCTTCCTTTAACACTGCTTAATATTCCATAGATTGACTATGGTCTAAGTGTGACATGTAACTTCACCTTTACATCAATGTAACTTACATCAGTTTTGTACAATAATTTAAATTACCACCAGTAACTAAAGCAGATAAATGTGCACCTGTCCCTTCATTGCTGTAGGTTTTTTGACAGTGTCTTGCCTCTAAGTAGAAGGGGAACAGATAAGAGTCTGTTTGCCTTTATCAAATGGCTACCTTTGAGCTCTGGACACACAACAATTAAACCAACTTAACCAACATTAGTGGAGTAGTACTTCTGATTTTCTCAAAATAGATCTACACCAGAATCAAGTAAATTACACAGGAGTAGGGCTGTCCAGTGAATGACCACTTCTTTTTATATGACAGTTTAAGTAGCAGTTACTTGTACTAATGCAAATGTATTATGTGTCCAGGCCTTTTCTGTAAAATCTGTCTAGAGTGGTTTAGCTAGGATTCCTTTCTGAACTTGTCCCTTCACTCAGGGTCAGACTGATCACAGTATTTGGGGTCAGGAAAGGATTTTACCCTATGGTCAGATTGGTATGGACTGTGGGGTGGTTGCCTTTCTCTGTAGCAGGGGGCATGGCCCTCTTCCTGTGATCTCTTGAGCATATTTTTTAACAGCCTTAATAGTAGCAGGATGTTGGCTGCTGTGGTTCCCCTGCTTTACCTGTGGCAGGCTAGAGTGTTATGTCTTGGGTTGTGTGTCATAGTTGACTGTGTGGTTTTGCTAAGAGGTTAGGATTTGTATAGGACAGTTTGAATAGAGATGATCTTGCCTCAGACAGGAGGTTGGACTAGTTCAGGAGGTCCCTTCCAGCCCTACTTCTCTATGATTTTACAATTCTATGAAAAGAAGGAATGGACAGGACACCGATCTGACATCAGTTCCAGAAAGCCTGTGTCAGGACTCTTCAGCCTTCCTGGACATTCTATCACGGACCTCGAAGCAGCTGCTTTTAAACAATCAGGCTTTAAAAGCCAACTTGATCATAAAATTACAGAACAAGAGATCATCCACAGATTGTGTTAAGTACAGTCTAAATGGAGACGATGGTTTCTTACTGGATTATCTTGTATGACCCCTATATCCCTATGGGTTTACTGCTGTTCGCCTCTCTCAGAACTGGCCCTTCCCCTTTCCCCTCTTTTCCTTGTCCTTTGCATTTTAATTCACTCTTTCAATTTAAATGCCTGCTCCCTGGAAGTCCTTTTACACCACCTGGAGAAGTGAACTGTTGCTTACAAAAGTTAATACATCTCTGAATGAGTTAGTCCAAGGTGTAACTCTATCCTGTTTTCTGCCTTGCTGTATTATATTATTAAACATGAAGTTACAGCCTTGCTCTTCCACTGTTAGGCATCCATCCATTCTTCCTGCCCCTTAAACATTCTCTACAAAGCTGCCACTATTTTAAAATATATTGATGTTCTCCACAGAAGCATTCAAGTTTTCCATTTGCGTGGGAAGGGCGGGCTGATTGTTTGTTTACACTTTTTATTTCTTAGTGCAGGTCTGGTTTTGGTTTGTTTTTCCCCTTTGGAGGCATGAAGGAAGAAAATAAATAGGAAGATTCCAGAAGAAAGGATTTCAAAACAGGACTGTTCTCAATATACTCAGTTTATAAATCCATCACTATCTTTTTAAGGCAAACATGAAAAATTACATGTTTGGTAAGTAAGGTAAGTATAAGGTAAATGGACACACTTACAAATGAAAACTCTTAAATTTGTATTAAATCTGTATTAAATTTTATTTACTTGGCCATATGTAACTAACTTTCCATTGTGATATAAGAAGTAAGCCTATGTACAAGTCTTGTCCCTCCATTTGTAGACAAAGGCACTAAGATAAATTCTTTGATTCCATGATCTTACAGAGCCTGACATGAAGGAGCAGATCAGGTATGGGGGGGTACGACTGAATCCTCCCTTTAGACCACATCATGAAAGCAGCTTCCCTCCATACTCAGCAACACATACCCTTCCCAATCTCCATTGCCCCCTGACTCACCGCTACTGCTCTTCTTGTTGTCCTCAGCTGATGTGGGAGCAGAAGGAGCTTCATCACTGCTCCTACCCTGCTCCAGCTGGGCTTTGCAGGGACCTGGGCTCAGCTGGGGACAGCAGCAGTGGTGGGAAGGTTCCTCCTCCCTGCCCAGTGCCCTCGAGTGTTCCCCATTAGTCTGGTGCAGGCTCAGAGAAAGGGAACCTTCCTGCCACCATCACTGATGTCATCCTCAGCTGATCCTGCCTGAAGCAAGGTAGGCACAGCTCTGGAGCTCCCCCCACCCCTACATCAGCCTGGGACAATGGAGACAATGGCAGTGGTGGGGGGGAAAGGGAGAGGAGAGGAGGGGAGGGGATGTGGTGCTGAGCATGGAAGAGGAGGGGAATTCTTAGCTGTTTTAGGAACTTACAAGTCCCCATTTGCTGCTCCCATAGAGTAGTCCCCCCAGTGCCAGAGCAGGGGGGAAGCAGGGAGTGGGGTTACAACCATCCCTGCAGTGCTGGTCACTGCTCCCACACTCCCTTTTACTAAATACTGGACAGGACCAGACACAGGCATGGGCAAACTGTGTGGCTGCTTGGGGCCTGGACAGAAAAGGGGCCCCAAAATGGTATTTTAAATTTATTATTATTATTATTATCATCATCATCATGAAGGGGGGCCCAATACTAAAAGTTTGCCCAGGGCTGCCAAGAATCTAGGTATGGTGCTGATCCTGAATCTACTTATGCTGACAAAAGGTTATGTCAGACAGGAAATAATAATGTTATAAATATGCAGCAACCAAGATAAAAACAGAATGATGTAGCACATCATCATACGTAAACATGCGAGAGATTTTCTCATTATATGGACCTATTTTAAGACTTCAAGGGGAGGAGCAGTATTGCCTCCCCCCTCCCACCCCTGGCTGTTTAAAGACTCATACTGACAACAGGAAACGATGTTGCTTAACAGACTGATTAAAGAGAACTCAGATTAAGAAATTGACTATGCAATGCTGTTAAGCTCTCAAACTGAAAAAATAGGTGGAAAATACAAAGTCATGCCAATGTTTCCTAATCTCATTTGGTTTTAAATAATTTAGATGTTACTCATAATAATAGTTGGCAATGAGAAAACTACTAAAAAGAAAACACAGTATGTCAAGTTGGCTATGCCCCTTTCAATAGAAATCTTTCCTGTAGGCCTTATGCATTTGAGCAGTCCAATAATAGTCCTTGTTCATTTGACTGATTTCTATAGGATTATTCATGAAATGCACGCAGGCTGCAACAAGTATCTCAGAATGCATGGATAGGACCTAACCTGCATGTATGTGTTTATAAGTTTAAACAGGGCACTAACTACTTCATCTGTTAGCTAAACCTTCCAAATGAGTATTCATAAACACTTACATTTTCCAGCATATCCAAAGCTCTGCTAATTCTGTAATAACTGCACTGGCAATAGTGATATATATATTCATTTTATCTTTATATTTGTATGTATCTATTCATATCTGTTATGGAACTATGGAGATATATCAGTGTACAATCCACTTGAAGTACTGACAGCTCTAAGCTATATATATTTCCTGCATTGTTAGACTAAATAATATACAAAAGTCAATGGAGTTAGCTCACCTGAACAAGATGGAATATGTTTTCCCACATCATTGTTTCTGCAGTCTGCAAAATACAAAACAGAATATTTATTTATATACCTACAGGATATTTATGTTTCTACAAGATACCTCTATAGCTTCCAACACCATAATATCTGAGTGCCTCCCAACAGAAAATTTATCTAGTACTCCTGAGGATCATCTCACTAGTTTTGAAAGACAGATTTACACCTAGTAAAAATTCAGAGAGGATAACAGCATACAGCAAATACTTCTTTCCCATACACTGATCACCTCACAGGAAGTAATGCAGAAGATCTCTCAGTGGTTTAGCCTTTTCCCACTATATATCCTAATCAAAACTTTAAATAAATTTCTAATCTGGGCTACTAAACCACACCCCAACCCCCTTTATGCAGTGTACCCATTAATAATTTTAATCATTCCTCCCTTGAATAAATCTTCAGTAGCTTTCCAGATTCATATATCTGAAATAAGTAATTTGGAACTTTTCCCATGTTAATTTCTCCCACCCCAGGCTTATTTTAATAATATGTTATTTAATGCTTAGGAAGTTAGCCAGGAATAAAGGCCAGTTAAATACGTGGCAGACAACAAGGACATAGAACTCAGTGCTTTAAAGCTTGATTCAAAAGAAGACTAAACCTGATCCATACAATTACAAATCTGTTTCCTAATCTTAATTTTTCCCTCTCTTTCTGCCTAAATCAATATTAGAACCATATTTTGTTTTCTTTTTCCTCACATACTGCCAGGAGCAATTCTTCAGTGTATTTCTTTGTTCCTTCTTCCATATAAAGTGTTTTTATTTTCAGTTTTCACAAAAGCTGGGGGCTTTTTTCCATTTAAGTTCACAAAGTACACTTTACATATAGGCTAGGTACAGACATTCAAAAAGCCTGAGGCAGAATCGATCCAAGTTACAAGATTTTCTGTAAGCAGTGTAGTGTAGATTGGTAGTGAACAGAGCACACATTCACCCTTTGGTGGTGGGAGCAAATCTTAGACTGGGTTCCACCATTTTTAAACCAGTCTCTGTGTGCTGAACTTCTGTTTCTGAAACACCGGTTTCCAATCACTTATACTGGTAAAAGTAATGTCTGAATCTGGCCACAATGACAAATGTGGTAATTTAATAAGATATTGAAATTCTTGCTGAATACTCCAAAGTTTCCATATATAGTAAGATGTAACAGTATCTAATTTCATCTATGCAATGTCATCTATCAAATTTTATAATAATAAATATTTGGGAGTGTATAACTGTTACTATAATACCCAAATATACTGGAGCAAGTGGTAGAAGATCAATTAATTGAAAAGAAAAGCTTTGCACATTTGTTTGGAATTTCTTAGTAAAATTTCCCCCAAGGGCTAATTCTGTCTTTGAAAGCATATATTGGAATTCAGTTGGAATCTCAAAAAATGACTTTAAGCCATATTCCCAAGTGATGCTAGAGGCTCTAATTTATATGCATAATTATATGCAAAACAATTAGGTAAAAGTGCATTCCTGACTGAACCTGTGCATTCAAGCTGCCAGAGGCATAAGTACAGTTATGCAGGTACAGTTTTGGTTCTGGATTTTTACACCCTTTCATGTATCAATCTTGGGTTTCCATTCACAAAGACCAGATTGAACTTCAGCTTATATAAAAAGGGTATATCTGAACTGGTGTGGCTTCACTTAGGTGAGTTTATCCCAGAACAGGACCTGGCCTCAATGTTTTCCCCCCGCTGAAACATCATGTTATGGACAATATCCTACCTTCAACATAGTATTCCTGACTCAGCTTTACTTCACAGTAATTTGGTATTGTTTTCATAGTCACATAGATGTGCTGCGCTGCTTTGACTTCAAAACAATTAAACTGTACTTGTATCTGTTCAAAACATGTATTTAAAATCAAGTTATGTATGACTTTCAGAAGGCATGCAAACTACAAAATATTACAGGATTAAACATGCGTTCTCTTTGGTTCCAACTAGCTTCTGATGACAAACAATATGACAAAGAAAGAGAAATTGTTTTCAGAAAGGATTTCCAAGAGTATCAATTTCTGATTGAAGAAATGATCAACTGTTGCACTTATAGGCCTGCATCCACATGAGCATGGACATTTGTTGCCCTGGGGGCAAGAAGAAGTGGCACACCTTGTGCCGCTGCTAGTTGTCCCCAGGGAACGCCTATGCCACACGCCTTCTAGCACGCAGCAGGTTACCCCAGGTCAGGTAGGGGAATCTGGGTCCAGTAGCCTTATCTGGGGTACTGGGGACCTCAGGTAGCTGCAGCCAAGGCTATACTGCTGCTCGGAGTCTGATCAGTAGCTGGAGCATGGCAGTTTTGGGCAGCATGCACTGCCCATACATGTGCCACCCTGCTTTTTTTTCCACATGGGTTTTTTTTTTACCATGGGATCTCCCTGCTAACTTACAGTACAGAGAACACCTGAATGTGCAGTGCTTGGCACCACAGACAGGTCTGCAGCACCACATATTGCATGGCCACACTCATCTGGATGCAGCCCTAGATATACAAATATCCATGAATTATCAAATGCTTTTAAAAGCTAAATGAAGGTAAACATGAAGGCTGAGATTGGAAACACCTTTTGAATTTCAGTGAAGAGTGGATACCTCCATTCTATTGGCCCTCTTTAAAAATCCCAATTTAAATGGCATTTTATAAGCCCTAGTACAGCTAATGCTTAGTCAGGAAGAAATACCCTGATGATAGAGTCTATGAAACACCTTTTACTTTATTTTTCATGACCAGTGCTAACTTTTTTCATAATGATTCTGCAACTTAGGAGGCCAAACTGCAAAGCCATTTAGGTTTCTTTGAAAGCTGTACCCCAGATCTACAGAATTATAGAAATGAAGGGCTCAAAGGGACCTCAGAAGATCATCAAGCTCAACCCCCCTGCTCTGGGCAGGAATACTGCTGAGATCAAATGATCCCAACAAGGTGTCTGTCCAGTCTCCTCTTGAAAACTTCTAAGGTTGGGGACTGCACCACCTCCTTGGGAAGTCTATTCCAGATTCTGGTCACCCTTACCATAAAAAAAGTTCTTCCTTACATCCAACCTGAAACCATCCTCTAACAGTTTATGGTCATTGCTCCCTGATGCCATTCCATTTGCCATTTGGCTCACTGGTGCCAACAATTCCCATATTCCCTTCTAGAAAAGTCTTTACATTGGCTATATATATTTTTGGGATAGGTTGCTAAATATACAACAGTATGAATTATGACTCATCAGAAATCACCCAAAGGTCATTATTTGTTCATCAAATGTCAATCTTTGGCATAAGGATTAATAATAGATGGTTACAGTAATCATCTTAATTGCTTCTGTAAGTTAGTCATGTAGGAGCTGAGACAAGAGAAATAAAATCACTTGAGGTAACTACTCTACCTAGTGGATTCAAAAGGATTCCATAATTTTCCAAGTATTTTTCCCCCCAAAATCCATAAATATGTTTTCAGAAGGATACACATGCAATCTATCCCAAGTTCAATATTTCTGGCTGTTTAGCAGCTCTGTGTTGCACTAAGATGCATATGTTCAAAGGATGCTATTGGAGTGTTAGTGGCCAAATACCATTTAGAGGAAAAAGATCTCATTTCTTATATGTGACCAAAATGGTCTGTATACAGGCACAAAAAACAAACCCTTTTGTGGTATTAATAAGCTAGCTACCTACCAATAAGTAAAGACAAAATTAATCTCTCGTTTTTCATAAAGTGCAACAAACATTTAAAGATGGCCTAGCTTTTGGTGCTTACAAATTGTAAGTGCCAATACTTAAAGGAGCAGTTTTACATTATAATTTATTTGCAGTTGCAATCACCCTAAAGGAAAAAAAATAAGTAACTCATAAAATCATACTCATAGGCCCAAATAACATTATGTCCTGTAGATAACTGAAGGTGCAAAATTTCACCCACAATTTTGCTGGCACAAAAGAAAAAAATAAATATAGAGCATGATCATAAACTTGTCTCTCTAGAGTATAGTACCTCATGCGCCATGATAAAGAAGTGGTAAAGAAGAGAGTTTACATGTTAAAAAAGTGATAAGATTTGAATTATATTTCACTATAAGCAGGTTTTCCTGTATCTTTATAGAAATGTAAATTTCATGTTCAGTTTTCTACACTTGGTCTGATGTAGAAAATACAAGTTTATAATGAACTTTGGGGGTTTTTCCTTAAAGACTTATAACATTTTTATACACAACTGAAACACAGTCTACCTTCCTTCCAAGAGGCTGCTGGTTTGTTTTGCGAGAAAACCTCACATTCATGCAACTGGTCTGCTGTGTGTCCAGTGAGAGATAACAAATTTCCAGCCCACGAATATTTTCTGAAATTAATCATAAAATTTATTTTAAAAGTCTACTTGCACCATCTTTAGAAAACAAAAGATAAACCAAACAAGTACAGTGCATTCAGAGTCTTTTATTCTACATTTAAGATGCATATACTTCTTCTGAACGCATATACTTCTTCTAAGTATTTATATCAGAGACAACATATATTGTTAGAAATTAATGGGCTGATCTTGCAAACCTTTAGGCATATGCTTTATTTTAAGCCTATGAGTAGCATATATTCACTTCAAGTTAAGCTTATAGATAGAATTATAGATAGAAGTTTGAAAGATTTGGTCTACATAGGTCCATTAACAAAATATGAAGATTAGATTAATGATTAAATTAATTCAAAATGGTTATGGCATACAACTCATTTACTCATTCATGGCTCGAACAGAGCTGAGTGGACCTTGTGGGGGGACAGAGAAGGATGCAGGCTGCCCACTGTGGGCTCAGAGCTGCCCACCCTCCTGCCCTCCACCCAGGAACCCCACACCAGCCATGCCACCATGGCAAAGCACACCATGCCTGTACCAAAACCCCCAGTTTCTTTCTTTTTTTTTTTTTAATTGCATTCCCTTCCCTTTCCCAACCATTTCTGACTTTTTCTCTCCCTCTCTATTCCCTATAGAGGAATATAACTGATTCTGTCTAAATGTGGTGTGTGTAGTGTGTGGGGGCTTAAACTGGTGATAGGTGTGCATGAACCTAGACTAATTTTGAATGTGTGTGTATCTGAGTTGCTAGTGCGAGTGTGTGTGTGTATATATCTATAGATAGATCTATCTATAGATCTATATCTAGATATAGATATATCTATATACGGCATTGTGTGCATGATATATGAATTAGTGATCTGTGTCTAACTTCCAAGGTATATAGTGTATGTGCTTGAATTGGTGATAAGTATGCATGTGTCTAGGCTGGTTTGGATGTGTATGTATCCCTGAGCTGGTAGAGAGAGAGAGAGAGAGAGAGAGAGAGAGAGAGAGAGAGAGAGTGTGTGTGTGTGTGTGTGTGTGTGTGTGTGTGTGTACACACCTAACTGATTTGTGTATTTGTATATGTGCAATGGTGTTACACCCTCCTGTCTAACAGTGCAATATTGAGATCCTGAGAGTTGGCCTGACCCCACAGGGCAACATGCCCACCTGGCAGCAGCAGGGGACATAATTCCATGCCACTGCCCCCACTGCTGCCAGGCAGGCAGGGGGTGCCTCACCATGGCAGTGCAGCCAGCACAGGACTCCCGAGGGGAGAACAGCGGGGCACGAAGCCCTGAGGGTGCAGTGGGCAGCTGGCATCTGCCCCCGCACTGCACACAAATCTGGGGGGCACATGTCCCCACGTAACTCCCTCCCCAGGAGTGCATGCAGCAGCAGTTAACTGTCCCCACCCCTTTATGAGTTGCCCATGGCTCTGTCCCACTCCCCACCCCAGCTCCAGGCCCCATGCACCACCCTGGCCAGGCAGCACCCCCAGGTCCAGCCCCTGCCCCACTCCATCTCTCACCATGGTTACTTTGATCTGCCCTGTTCCCCCATAGACTTACCTGCAGACAGCTGAGGGAGCTGCTCTCCACCACTGCCTGAGGCTGTATTCCCAGTCACATGCATATGTGCACACGGACACGTGCACATGGCACCCCCTGCATTCCACTCCCCACAACCCCTTGTAGCCTGGAACTCTGCCAGCCTGCAAGGGGAAACCTGCTATTTCACATGTTTTTCCATGGTTTACAGAAAACCCAGACCCCTGCACGATACTGGGAATCCAAGACAAATGCAGTCCTAGAGTCATGCAGCCTGGGACCAGGATTTGATGTTCCCATTTCAGGACTGTCCCACCCAATTAGGGATGAGTGGTCATTATTCTCTTCCTGAGGGAGGCCAGGGCCCTCGGGCCCCCACTTACACAGCACCTATGCTATGAAGCATAACTGCTTCCGTGGGGGCAGTGTCCTATGCTGAAAGAGTCACAAGATAGAGAGGCCCATGATTTTGGTTGGATAAGGGAATTATTGGGTACAATGTATCTGAAGTCTTGGATCCACTGAAGTCAGTGGCAAAGATCCTGCTGACATCACTAGTACCAGAATTTCACCCTAGGGTTTTTGTAAAAGCATGTATAAGCTATTCCACAGAACCTGACTGATACGATTAATTCAATTTGACTTATACCCAAACTAATAGAATGAAATCAGGCTGAAGGACCAAAGACAAAAAGTAAAACAAAATAAACAAAAACAAAATAATCCAGTAACAAATCAGTTGTCTTACCACTGAGACTGAGTGTTCCTTTAACATTTAAATGAAGGAAGCATTGACTTCCCTTTACACACTTCATTACTGTTGAGAGCTTCATGCTTTTCAGTGCAGTAGCAGATGAAGTGGTTGGAGCAACTCGGCAGAAACTGTTAAAAATATCAGCTGTGAATATTAAAAACATACATATATAAATCCCACTGGCCATATGCCATTTTGAAGGATACAAATAAATCCAATAACTTCAAAGAGGAAATCTTGATTCTATTAAGTAAGTGGAAATGTTACTATTAACTTCAGCTGAATCAGGAATTCACCCCAAAGCAAGTGCCTGAACAGAACAATTGAACTCAGTGGGGGCCAACCTTTTGGACAGGCATGCCACAAATTAGCCCCACACCCTCCCGAAATGTCACTTGGATCCCCTTCTCCTGTCTGATCTGCTACTCTACTTTCTGATTCCTCCTTTGCACTCCCTACCTTATATTTGCTGCTTTGATTTCTGCTGCTTGCCTTAATTGTCAATGTCCTATGTGCCACAGAGGCTTTCTGTGCCTGCTGTCCATGCCGCAGGTTGGCCATCTCTGTTTTAATTGGGCTATAATTATTTGGGCTGGGTCACTTGGGGAGTGTTGGCGAGCTGTTGTGGGCCAGGGCAGCGGGGTGCTGAACCAGTGCAGTGTTGTGATTGGGTGATGCTGACCAGGTGTGGGGAAGGGGAAGAACAGGAGGAGGAGTGGTGGGAGTGGGCAATTAATCCTATCCAGCCCAAGCCCATCCACCCCACAGCCACTGCTGGGGGTGCCAGACGGAGTGGGTGAGTGGGTGGGCAAATGGGGTTTACATGGAGACTGGCCTGGGACTCCTGAGGGCAGGATACACTCAGATGGGTGGATGGGATGGGGATGCAGGTAGGTGGGGAGCAGCATCTGTGAGTGGGATGGGTGGCCGGGACTGGGGCCAGGATCATGTGGTGACAGTATGGGGCCAGGGCCAGGGCCAGTATGGGGCAGAGCAAGAATGAGGGGAGCAGACCATGGTTCTGCCCTGGGCCCCAGCCCCATGCTGTCACCACCCTGTGATCTTGACACCAGCACTGCCCACCCATCCCACTCCCAAACACTGCCCCCCTCCCACCCACAGCCCCATCCCATCTGCCTGGCCAAGTGTGCCTTGCCCACAGAGGTCCTAGGCCAGTCTCCATGAGGGCAGTCTGCCTGTCTGCCTGCTCCATCTGTCACCCCCAGTGGTGAGTGTGGGGCGCACAGACCAGGGTGCTTGACAGTGGGGCTGGGGCCACCACCACCAGGGCTGCTGGGAAGCTGAGTCTGGCTGCTGTGCCATGCTGCCCCAACCTTGCTGCGCACCCAGGGACAGCAGGACCAGCTGCGTGTGCCACAGCCAAGGCTGCCTCCCACTCCTGGGCCGTATGGGGCTGAGGGACCTTCTGAGGGCCAGATAAAATCCCTTAGAGGGCCAGAGCCAGCCTGCAGCCCATATTTTGCCCACCCCTGATTTAATGCCAGCAGGGGTCCTGGGGGTGCAGGCTAGTTGACAGATTTGATCTAATTCTGCTGTAGCAAGCCTCCTGGTTTGTGTACTCTGGTTCTCCTGGTTCTGGACCCTGGGATGGGCTTATTTCTGGACTTCACTTTGGATTTCTCTGTGGCTCTTTCTTGGCTCCTGAGCCTAGCTAGGTTCTGGTCTTGGACTTTGCTCTGTGGATTATCCCTCAGACTGGTACTTGGCATATATATTGTGGACTCTGCTGCTGAATTCTCTTCTGCGTTGGGTATTATGGCCCCCATCCTCTGAGTCAATCCTAGGCCCCCATTTTTCCTGTGATCTAACTGTTAGGCAGACTGCCTATGACCCAGTCCTTTGCAGGTTTCAGGCCAACAGAACTTTCTTTAAGTCAACAGAGAAAGACTGACATAAAACCAGTGGAACAATCAGGTTTTTAACCTCATTTTGTCTTACATCAGCATATTTCAGAGTTATCTATGCAGGATGAATATTCAAGGGGCATTCCATTTTTTGCTGAAACTAGAAAATAATTCCTACAAAATCTAGAGACAACTTCTTGCACTGCACTGTGCAATATAAATTCCTGTACATTCTGGCACACCAGCTCAAAGCAACCAGGCTCTAATGCTTTCAACCAAAAATAAATGGTTCCAAAAAGCAATAAAGTCTACATTAACTCTCCAAGAGTAGCAGCCAGACTCCATAGTAATTACAATGCAACACTTTTGTCCCATGTATAATACTGTGTTTTTGTACATCTGAATATAACTTACTTCAGAGTACATTAAGATATAGACAAGTAAATGTGCTTAGGGTTCATATTTGGATATTGTGAAAATTCAAAAGCTCTAAAAATATGCTGTTTGGACAGATCAATCATACCACTTCTTCTGTTTCAGTTGGAATCATTATGACCTTAATCCTACTGGTTTTTAATTATCACCACCCTTGCAGTATGATGTTGTTAGATCTCTGCAATACACCCAGCCCTGGTTGTATTCAAAGCTGCATCAGAGAAATCTAAACCAGTGTTTCTGAACTGGTGGGTCACAATCCAAAAGTGGGTCACAAGAATATTTGAAAGGGTGGTGAGCGAGTCCCAGAAAAACATGCAAGAGCAGGTTTCCCCTTCCACACTAGCAGCATTCCAGCCTTCAGGGGGGCTGCTCAGGACACTTGGAGGCAGCAGGCACATGTGCATCTGCACGTGTAGACCCACAGACCCATGTGGCCAGCATACAGCAAGGCCATGTTATGGGAGCAGCCCCAGCTGCTGGACACAGGTAAGTGTATGAGGAGCAGGGGTTAGAGGTCCTGGGGACTGTTCGGAGGGCTGGGGAGCGTGTGTGTGTGTGTGTGTGTGTGTGTGTGTGTGTGTGTGTGTGCGCGCGCGCATGTGCATGTGTGTGTGTGCGCGTGTGTGCGCGTGTGCCTGCTAGCGCTGGGGACAATGACCAGGCATAAGGGTGCTGCATGACAGGAGGAAGGGAGGAAAGACTCATGGCCCTTCAGTGGGGGAAGGGGTGGGGGCGGTCCTTTCTGATGGGGAGCTGCATGCCTGGGCCAGCAACAGAGGGCCAGTGCCCATACACGCCAGGACCTGCACTTGTTGCTTAGGGAGTAGGGTAGGGGCAGCACTCACTGCTTGCACTCCAGCCCAAGCAGGACAGTGGCAGCTGGGGGCCCTCTCTGGCAGGGTTGGGCAGGGGGCTGCAAGTCAGAAGTGGCTGTGGGCAGGGGATGAGAATTGGGCACCGACAGGACCAGGGAGGTGTGGATCGGGACAGGCCATGGATCTTTGCAAATGGGTCCCGGTAGGAAAAAGGAGCAATATGTAGCTCTTCTGGGTCATAAATGAGCAATTGGCCAAGCCTGGTTTTAAAGGAGACTATTACTGAAGATGCTCTTTCAGACCAGATATCAAGCCAGGAACTGAATCATTCTTAGTCACTGAAGATTCCCCAATCCTTTTTATGTTAGCAAGGGTGATAACAGTAGTATAATGGGTAAAATCCAGCTTCTTTAATTCCATTTTTCCTACCTAATTAATACCACAATTTATCACAAATCCCACTAGATCTGTTGTCCCTCAAAAGGGCTACTGTATTCAACATAGGAAGTGCCAGAAAAGGTAAAGCACCAGGTAGATCAGAATAAGTGTTTTGTAAATGGAAGATATGACAGAAAAGGAATTTGCTTCCTGTATCACAATGGGAGACTGCAAGTTTCCAGAAGCTACCCTATATATTTCTGATTATTTCTTCAGTGTCATAGGACTCCCTCTCATTATTCTCCCTCATTAGACAGCTGACTTTAGAGGGGACATTAGTTTTACACTTCTGATTGGTGGTTCCATCTGCACCACTAGATACAGGCAGTCCTCGGACTTATGACACAATTGGTTCCTAAAAACCGCATCTTAAGCCGAAACATTGTAACTCGGAACTGATTTTCCCATAGGAACAATGTAATAAATGGGGGATTGGTTCCTGAAGCAAGGCCCAATACCCTGTTTTCACCAAAAATAACCCAGAATTTTGTACTCAATCAATTATAGACGAGTAATATAGTTACATTAAGAAGACAAGGTTCTTTGGATGAATCTGATATCTTTTATTAGACCAACTTAAATAGTTGGAAAACAATTATTAAGCAAGCTTTCAGGTTCAAAAACCCTTCGTCAGGCTAAGGAAGTTTCTGCAGTTGGTGTGTGCTCTTCCTGGATGGAATGAAAAGTGAAGAAGCCAGAGGCTGGGCTGGTGTTCATAGAAGACAGGCAGGCAGTGAAAATGTAGATTGAGGAGTCAATGGGTGAGAGACAGGCTGGGGAGGGGGGGCGGGGAAGAGAGAGAAGGGGAATGAAAGTGGAAAGGTACCTGGGGAGTCAGATGTCAGGCAGGTTATAATGTGTCATAAATCCAATGTCTATATTTAGTGCATGATTTTTAGTATCTAGGAGGTTGATGAAGTGGAGTTCATAGGCTCGTCTCTGGGAAGTGTTTTGTAAGTTTCCTTTGATTCCATCCAGGAAGAGCACACACCAACTGCTGAAACTTCCTTAGCCTGATGAAAACTTCCTTAGCCTGAGGTTTTATTCACCAAGGCGCCCCCGGGGGTTACAAGAAATAATGGCCACAAGCTAGCAGAGAGCAGATTTAGATTGGACATTAGGAAGAACTTCTTCACAGTTCGAGTGGCCAAGGTCTGGAACGGGCTCCCAAGGGAGGTGGTGCTCTCCCCTACCCTGGAAGTCTTCAAGAGGAGGTTAGATAAGCATCTAGCTGGGGTCATCTGAACTCAGCACTCTTTCCTGCCTATGCAGGGGGTCGGACTCGATGATCTATTGAGGTCCCTTCCGACCCTAGCATCTGTGAATCTATGAATCCAAGAGCAGCTCTTGAAATTTCTCCCTTATGAAAGGTGTACTAAAGATACCTAAAGTATCTGCAGGTATATCCAATAGTACTGCTTTACTCTAACATTATGGTATTCAAAAGCAGTTTGCATTTTATTTGTCACAGTATCTCCTGGATTGATACATTATGATGATTCAACACTTTTAAAATCAATTTATTATTGCTTTCACAAGATAACTTATGTTTAACATGTTTTTAATGGGGAATAAGATGTACTTGCTATATACGCCAGTTTCACAATTGACTAGATTTCAAATTGGCAATGTCCTTTTAAAATAGATTCTGCCACATAATTAATTCAGAAGGGGTTTCAATTAATATTTTATAAGCTATTTTAAACTTTTGGGTAGAATGGATCAGATAAGGTAACACAAACAGACATTTGGAGTCAACCTGTAGGCTCTCAGTCTAAGTCATATGATCTGCCCATCCATACTGTCACGGCACAGGGTCCTGGAGGATGGCCGTGATCTCCCCAAGGCTCCCTTACCGTGCCAAGTTGGCCCAATGAGCACCCTCAATCCTCGCCCGCCACATCTTTGATGACAAAATATATAATTTGGAGGCTGCCTTTCATGCCCTGTTGGTCACGGTTAGCTGTACCCTCTGATGCCGTGCCTTCCCGGACCCCTGGTAGGTCCTGCTCCGAGTTAGATGACACCACAGTTGTTTCAGGGCACCCTAGACTTATGGGCTATGCATGGCTCCAACCACCCCTTTACCACGCCCCAAGCCTCGCAGATGGAATTGACATTGTTCGGTTAGGGCCCTGTTAAAATATGGCCCTTTGTCCTCTCTGGGCCCTGAGCGGCCCCGTCACACTCTGCGCCCCCTCTGGCGCGCAGGCTCTCCGTGGCCCTGGTCTCATCCTGCCCCCTTCTCTAGGGCTTCTCAAATGCCTTCTTCCTGGGGCTGAGGACAGTGCACCCCGAACGCTGCACCCTCGCTGGCGCTGGGGTCCCCACACTGCAGTGGGTCCCCTATGAGGCCTCCTCCAACCCCTAATAGCCTCACCCAAACCACCAGTTTTAAACAGTAAACAAAACACAAGCCCCTTGGCTATAGCATAAACTGAAGCCTCCCGGCTATAACAACGTTACTCAAAACACTCCAGGGATACTCCATCCTTTACCCAGCTTGGGGCTGTACCTGCTGTCAGGCCTCTCCTCTCAGCTTTGCTCAGGGAGAGCTCCTTCCACCCTGGCTGCTGGCAGGAAACTTCCCCCTGGCCTCAGCCCCTAGGGTTTATAAGGGAGCCAGGCCCTGCCCCCTTTAGTCAGCTGACTGCTGGCAGGTGTGGGCACTAACGACTCTGGTTGCCCTGGTGATCAACAGCTGGGCTCCTTACTTACTGCTAGGGCTCTTTTCCTAGCAGTTCCACTCTAAGGAGCAGGGCACCTAAGTGCTCTGCAACACCTATCTATAGTTGATTTTGTGACTTGCTGCACAGCACACTGTGCTTCCTATTCTTCAAATGCAGCCCTTCTAGGAATTGGTCCTTGAACTACTTGTCTTTCCTTCCAGGCATGTCTCTATATAGGGGTAGCAGAGATAGAAAATGGAATGCAGAAGAACTAGAAGTCAGGAACAGGGATTTGTGAGATAGCTCCTATCATATTTGTCTTGCCCCTCCCAGCTTCCCCACATGCAGTGAATGCCTGTCCACCCACTGTGCACCATGCCAGGGCCATCGCCATGCATCTTCCCCCTCGACCTCATCAGCCTGACTAGACCCTGGCAGCCCAGTGACGGACTCCAGGATGCTACTGCCCAGCCAAAATCGCGTTCTCCAGCCCCACCAGGCCAGCCAGGACTGGTAGCTGCATGTCATCTAGCACACCTGGGACAATGAGCTGTTTGGAGGCCTTCAGGATGACCCAGGCCACCTTCCAGGACCTCCTGGAGCAGTTCCACCCACACCTGGAGCAGCAGGACACCAGCATGTGGCTGCCTCTCCCTGTAAACACCCTCCTGGCCCTCACCCTGTTCAAGCTGGCCACAGCCACCATGCTACAGTACATCCGCCACCTGTTTGGAGTGGGCAAGGTCATCAGTGGGGAGGCCGTCTGGAAGGTGTGCAGCACCCTCCAGGATGTGCTGGGGACACTGTACTCCGCGTACATGACCCCCTGGTGGTAGTGACGGGGGTTCTTTGCCCTGGGATTCCCCCAGTGCATCAGGGTCCTGGATAGGACCCACATCCCCGTCACCTGCCCACCCCATGGAGACCACCCCTATTACAGCCAGAAGGGCTTCACTCCATGGTGCTGCAGGCCATTGTGGACCACCCCGGGGCCTTCATACATTTGAGTGTCAGCTGAGTGGGGCCTTCATACATGTGAGTGCCCACAAGGCCTTAACCTTTATGCAGTACTGCCATGCTGACTGGTTGTGCCTGCATTGCAACCTTCCAAGTTGCAATGGTGCAAACTAAACTACATTGGGATGTACTTTAGTTTATGATGATGCAAACTCAGTTAAAACCCCCAAAACTTGCGTACATGTAAAGTGTGACTCAATTAAGCCACACAAAGGGAAATGTTCATTGCAAGTATATGGCAACATAATCATATGTACAAGCAGCCTTACAGGCATCCTACCCTGTGAGGCATTAACTCCAGTTCCCAAAGGCTTCCTCAGCCAGTACTGCTCAGGCAGAATAGGGAATCAAAACACCAATTCTCCTACCGTCTGCAGTCCCCTTTCCTTGCAATTTCTTTTACACAGTTCATAAAATTCCCTTTTCAGATAGCCAACACAAATAGCAAAAATGTTGGAAGGTGTCTCACAAGCACTTGGGAGTTCACTCATGCTGGCCAACAGCATGGTACAGTAGTCACTGGGTGTTTAGGAGTATTTTAAACTTATTCTTTCCAAAACATTGCGGAATCTTTTCACCCACCCTCATATAACATTTCTTATTATGGCTAATAATAAAGTCTGTTGGGAAAGTCATACCCAAGTAAGTTGGCTAGGGAAATTCTAGCAACAGCTGTACAGGAAAAGTAAAACTACAGAGCAAAATGCACAAAGGTCAAGAAATTATTAGTATTGTAGTATTTACTCTACTCAGCAATTCTAAAGTGTTTTATTTCAAAGAAACTTTATTGGAAACTGGCTGTAAGTATACTAAGTCAAATAACACAGCCTTGATATGACTTGGAAAATGAACATATAACATACAAGGATTTGAAGAATAATAAAAGTATGGTTGACTTACATTCACTGGCAGGTTTGCTTTTACAATGAATGCCCTGAAAATAAAAATAAGGGACCTTTAAAATAACTGTTTTAAAGGATAAAAGATATTGGTGAGTGAGCATACACACACAAACAGAAACAGGTTTTAACAAGTCAGCTTCATCAAAGTTGATTACAAAATTATTTTTACAGAAACAAGTCTTCAACCACACATTACCACATAACAGCCATATCTGACTCCCACTGATTCAGTGGGTCCAAAATCAACTTCTAAACTTGGTATTCACTTTCTAATAATGTTCCTTATAAGAATGATAGCAATTCCTTCAAAACACAGAACTATGAATTTGTAAATGGCCGATGCAATTTAGTATTAGAATAAATTTTACCATAGACTAGTTGGATTTCAATTGCACATCATCAGTGAGCAGGCAACCCCAACGAATTTGCTTAGAAGGTGCTTAATATACTTTTGGAGATAAATAACAACAGTATTCATGCTATGCAAAAATTTGTAAAGAGCACCTGCATCTATGAAGAATCAATATTAAAATCAATCAAGTCTAGGTCAAGAAATAAGGCTTGCTAATAGAATTGTGAAGATATTCAAAAAAGATTGTCTAATGAGATGGAAGAAGCTGAGACAATATTATGCCTCGTTCGGTTACATTCCCCATTTCTCCTAATCACCAGTGCAACCCTTGAGTTAGGAATGGCTATTTTCAGAGGTTAGAAAAATTTCTAACAAAACAGTGGGTGATTTTTAGTCTTTTTTATTTCTCATTCCCTCCTACCTACTCTTTACTTTCTACTTGAATGCTGTTACTCGTAGTGTGTCAAAAATCCACTATAAAAGTCAAATGTGCCAGAATGATGATGTATAAAACCAACTTTCTTTTACATTAACAAATACAGAAAGCCACATGCTTTTATGGAATACAGATTTCATCAAACTTTCACACACAATGATACTGCCAATAAATGTATTTTGGACATGAGGGGCCTGTTTGCTAAAAGTTACATGTTGAGGCTGTTGTTACCTTTATATAACTACAGCTAGTGGCAAGCAGGGGCAAGACAGGGGCAACCTCCGGAGGTGCCAACTTGATGGGGAAAGGAGAAAAAAAAAGCCACTGCTGCTGACAGCTGCACGTTCAGATTTGCAATTGCAACAGTAACTGGAAGTTACTGTTTCCACTTTACTTCGAGTGCCTGGCTGCATCCCTCCACTGCTGACTACAATTTTGCCTAGGAAAGACAACCTAAAGAAAAGTTAACCTTACTTTATACAATTGTTACACTACACTTAATATTTTTAAGTCAAGTGTTTTCAGAAGTGCTGAACCCCCAATCAAGTCACTAAGCATGGTGGCTGGTCAGAAAGCAATGACCCAGTTTTCACTGGAGATTAGAAGTAATGCAAGTGTTAGAATGTGGGACATTTTATGTGCAAGACCGCATCTGCTTTAATGCATTCTATAAAAATATTTATATTTTCTTATAAAAAAAATGCTCAAACAACCTAGCATTTTGCAGACTCAGATTCCCAACTCAGTATACTCGGTGGAAAGGAAAAGAGTTCCCTCAGTAATGACATGTAACACCAGGCCTAACTCAAATAGAAAAGGGAACAAGTTGTTTGATATAAAATTTATTATGGAATCTTAGCTGCTGATTAATACATCTATTTGTTATCCTTTTTTTTGTTTTTTTGTTTTTTTACTGCATAGTATAGAAGGGCTATATAGAAGAGAAAATGTCATTCCCTTTCATTCCCTGAGTTTCTGGATGTATTAGGAAAACTTCAGTTGTCAAATCTGCAAAACGAACACCTGCCTCTAGCAGCAATAAAAATGAAGTGGGCAAGTTACTGTGTTGCCTTTCTTCTAAGAGTGCTCAAAGAATGGGCAAATGATTGTTGGGCAACTCCTTTTTGGAGGGAACCAATCTCTCTTCTTGTTTCCAATCTTGCATTTTATCACCTTGTTCCTAACCTTCTATTCTGGGGAAGGCTATTGAAAAAGGTGTGGTTAAACAACTCTGGGAACTTCACTTGAACTTGTCAAAATTCCTCAAGACACAATTACTAAATTAGTTAACTATTATGTACAAATCTCACCTTCCTTTACTTTCTTTAATTGAGAGGTTTGTGGTGCAAAAATCAGTGGCAAAATCCTAGGCCCATTGATGTTAATTCCATTAACCTCAAACAGAGCCAAAATTTCACCCTCAGAGTCCCTAAATGTTTCAAGCCACCTAAAAATGGCAATAAAAATACTTTGCAGAGGTGTTGGTATCAGCCCCATGCAGGTGCAGAGCTCCTCACAATGCATCTATTGTATTGGAATCTGCATCAGTTCTTATATTGTGGTCATTAGGAAGAGTAGCTCAGCACCTTTCAGTAGTTTATATGCAATGTGACTAATATCTGGCATGTGTTAGCCTTTCTCTCAGGAGAGAAGTTTGTCCAGTGAAGTTTCTTACTTTTGTGTAGAGTGTAAATTTGTTTTTCTTTGAGGAAGTTTACTTAGCTAATCAATGGGATTTACACAAACAACTGACAATGGGGAGGGAGGGTTGGACACTTGGTTAAACCCAAATTTCTTGTTTTAAAAAGTAATTTGTTTTCATTTTCCTTTCCTGAGTTTTTTTCCTTTATAATCATTTTGCCAGAGAGTCAAGAAAGATAATTCATCAAAGGAACATTCAGATAAATTACCCGTCTCCCATTTTCTGGTGTCTTTGTTTTGAGAACGTATCTAAACTGACTTCAGTTTAAAATAATAACCCCAAATAAGAAACTTTTCCTCTTCCACAAATACTTTGGGTCTCCCTTTATGCAAAAGGAAGTACCTATACACTGCTAGATTTTGCTGTTCTTATATGTGCATAGTGTCTCTGATTCATCACTACTGTGGCAAAGTGCCCAAGCAAACAATGAAGAAACAGTTAGGGATTTTCCTGTTTCTCTAGGGTTTCCCCCATCTACGATATTACCCAATTGTACCTGAAGGTTATCTGAGTAGATACAGCTAACTTGCAGTATCTTGAATACTAGGTGGTGCCAGCTGGCAGCATTTTAGCTAACCTAGCAACTACTGAGAGGTGTAACATCTTTTAATTGTGTTTGCAGTGGGGGAGGAGTACAGAAGGGAAAGTGGGATTAGCAGAAGAATGCTTGGACTTTTTGTGGTGACAGAAAAAATATCCCCATATTTCCCAACAACAACAGGAGTTGGGGCAAGAGAAAAACTGGAACACCACAAAACGTCCTGTTTGTCACATAACAATAGCTGCAGGTCACAGTAAGATTGAGCTGCATGCTCCATGTGTAACTTTGGCCTTGCCAAAAGCTGCACCTGGCGCTCCAGAGAAGGTAGCACTTGTAGGGCTGTGCGCAGATGCAAGTGAAGAAGGACAGCTGTGCGCAGGAAAAGATAGACTTTTTTTTTTTAAGACAATAGTTTAAGAAAAGATTAAGGCCTTTGTCTTTGGCTCTGCAAGGTCATCCTAAAGCCAGCTAGTCCAGGCACAGCAGTTCTGTCCCATGCATGAAGATCTCGGATTGAAAGAGTGAGCAAAGTAGCTTTTATACAATGATCTCACTCCACACTATCCGTGCTGGAGCAATGGCCTGAGAGAAAAGGAATGTGTCTGAGGCATCCCTAGGATCTGGCAGGGTCCAATTCTTATGACTGTTCATAAGAACAGGAGAGCATGAGGAGAGCCCAAAACAACCATCTGCAGAGGCAAGCCCTGAGTTGGAATTCCCAGGCACAGTTTTGCAAGCAGGGAAACCCCAGGTTTCAGAGGCCTGATGCAGCACACCCCAGGAATTCCTCTCCAGGGGGATTTCCAGGGTGCACAGGATTGGGCCCAAAGGCTCCAGGACCAGCTGCTCAAGGTGGCTGGAGCATGTGGGCAGCTCTGGGCTGCTTACACTCTCCCACCTTAAAACAAATGGATATCTGCCACACAAGAGTGACATAAATTTAGGCTGCCTTTTGTCATGGCCACAAATTTGGGCATTTGTAGTCCAACAAAGTGCTTGTATGCTAGGCCTGTGTGAAGCGGCTAGTATTCGCTTCAGATTTGGCCGATTCGGGGGACAGTGACTCAATTTGGTGATTTGAATCACTGTCCCAGTTTGATTTGGCCAAATCTGCAAATCAGCCAGGCCAGGCCCATCCCCCACCCGTCTCCCAGCCCAGCAATGGCTGCCCCAGCTCCTGGCACTTGTAAAAAAAAAAAAAAAAAAAAAAAAAAAAAACAAGCCCGGCCCAGTGGGTGCTGCCAGGCAGGGGGCAAGCCCCGCTGCCCCCCACTGCCCCCCACTGCATGGGGGGCTCTGCAAGATTTCCCCAACCCCCCCCACCACTCCCTGCGGCCTCCCATGGGTGTCCTCTGGCCCTTTAAGAAAAAGAAAAAACGAAAAACCCCAGGACTCACCACTCCTGCCGGCAGGGGGTGATCTCCACTGCTCCACATTGCCCTGCACCATGTGGGGGGCTCTGCACGAGCCCCCAAAGCCCCAAGGTCACACCAGGAGCAGTGAGTCCCAGTGCTTTTCTCTGGTATTTTTGTTCTTAAAGGGCCAGAGCTGGCCCGGTCGGAGCACCCATGGTGGGGTTGGGGAAGCAGGGGGGGTCAGGGGGCTCATGGCAGAGCCCCCCATGTAGCATGGGGCAGTGGGGGGCAGCAGGGATCACCTCCCCGCCCGGCAGCACCTGGTGAGCACCAGGGCTTTTCTTAAAGTACCAAGCTGAGGTGGGCAGGGGGGCAATCATGGGGGGCTGGGGGAGCAGGCAGGGGCCGGGGGGGCAGGGGTCCCTGCATGGTCCCCTACCCCAGCCCCCCCTTCCCCACCCTTAGTACTTACCAGCTTAAAGTGGCTGCAGCCACTATGGACTGCCCGAATCACCAAAGCTCTCTGAAAATCTTCCAAAGATTCGGAGAGCTTTGAATCAATTTGGACCTTTAAATTGGTCCCCTGATTCAATTCAAATTTGGAGATTCAGCCACTGAATCGGGCCGAATCTCCTTCAAATTGAATCACCACCCGAAGTTTCGCATAGTCCTATTGCATACCTGTTTGCTATTACTTTGTGCTGCCATAAAAAAAAAAAATTATGGAGGCACAGAAGTGACATCTGTTTGCAGCCACAAACACCAGTTGAAAAGCTGGCAAAATGTTCATGCAGCCCCAAATACTTCTATTCTAAGAAAAGTCCTGGGGTGTGAAGGGATAGACTACCACAATTAAAGGAAGCTTTGACATTGCAGATACATGGAGTGGTGTAATTGGAGAACCTTAGCTGGAGGAAATAGGTCCAGAGGTAGTTCACCCAGCACTTTTGCATCTAGCCTTTGACTATTTAAGCCCTTCAGAAAATAGTATACAAAGGGACCTTCACTGAAGTCTCCTCACCTCCTCCACTCTCACAGGTACTTCTATGCAAGCTGGAAGGCTGTGACCAATATTAATTTGCTCTTTCCACATTCAGTGCAATAACAATATGTTTGGAGCCTGCCAAGATTGCTCCATTTCCAGATCCAAAGTGGTGTGGAAATTCAATATGTGGTTTATGTCACCAAATGTAAGGAAACAGGACCAAAAGAAACCCAGGGATATCATAATGAAACCTGCCCCCCCGCAAGAAATTGTTAAACATATGAAGATAAGAGGTATGCAATAGAAACTAGAAAATAATAAATCTAAGGAAAACAAAAGGCAGTAAAACAAAATGTGAAGATATTTATTGGGATCCAGACAGATTGCACTGGTTAACACACGTAGTACAAAATGCTGAAGGATTTACAGTTTCTGCAATTGATGTAATGACTTCAAAAAACTTTCTTTAAGGTTTTTTTCTGGTAGGAAGTAGGGGTTGGGGCATCTGTTTGGCGATTTTATTACTTTACTGATTGACCATTTTCTTTTGAAACACCAGTAAGGTGTACTGCTTTTATTGCTAAATATCATGGTAGCAATCAGATACTAGAGTACAATGTAGATAACAGGGCTAAGTTAAGCAACAGCTGAAGTTAGTTCATGGGCTGTGGGCCAAGCAGCATGGACAGGTGCCCTTAAAGGTATAGCAAAATCCTAACTCCACGCTGCTGTTTCTACAAGCCACTCTAAGATGTTGCAGGGCTTTTTTTTAATCAGAATGCAAAAATTAGTGATTTGATTCCTGATTTACTGCCAGCAAGGCAGTAAACTGGCAGAGGAAACCAGACTAGTTATCACCAGCTGTGGTCAGAGCAAGATATAGTGTTATGCTAAAAGATCCCATGGCTGCAGAAACTTTTCCTTTGGCCTACCAAAGGCATTTAGCCTTGGCTAATCTTTACTGCAGAAACAGGGAGATTCACAAAGAGCAAAAGTAGAAACACAAACGTTCCTATTTGAAATGTCTGGATTCATCTTGTGAATCGTGTTGGTGTTTGCACACCCAACAGTGTTAATATTGCATAGTATCCTGCAGAACCCTTAAAAGGAATTTATGGCACCCCAGCCTGTCACATCTCTCTGGCCAAAAATGAAACCTCCTAGCCCAATGCTACTCAACCTTCTGGCTTTGTGGGCCAGAAGAGTAATATAGGGCCCGTCTACAGATCAGATCAGACTCCATGCACCAAGATGAGGTGTGTATGGCCAGATCAGGATCCACACGACCTCAGCTGGCCCCTGCGTGCTGGGATCAGACCTCAGTCCACCCTATCTAGCCCCCAAAGCCACAGCCCTTGGGGCTCTCCACAACTTGTGGAGAGCCCCATGAACTGAACAGCATGGCACTGGGAGCCAGATCTGGCCTGTGCACCATGGATTGAGCATCCCTAGCTCAACCAGTTTTCCCCCATTCCAAGTGGAGTATTCTTCAGAGATGGGAGCACTTCCCATTAGTGCTATCTTGATATTATGGGATCAGAATTCCTTTGTATTTCTATACTATGTCAGGGGCCTAACAGACAGCCCCGCCTGGGCTAACTGCCTAGTGAGCCACACATATCTGGGGCATTGATTGGAAGCCCTAGCCCAGTTAATGACTCCAGCTGGTCACTGTCTGGGCCTTCCGATTGGCTGCTAGGAGAGCGGCTTCTTCATTCATCTCCAGCTGTGCCAACAGGCTCCACACCAGCCAACAATTCTGATTCAGGTCTGCTTTGGTAAACTTCTCTGTCTTTCCAGGTTCCTGACCCTGCTTGGCTCTTTTCTTGGACTTTGGCTTGTGGATTTTTCCTTGGATCTAGTAACTCAGTATCCAGTTTCCAGATTCTGACCCTGCCTGTGTTTTGGACTCTGCCCCTGGATTTCTCTCTGGATCTGGTAACTTGATCTCTGCCTCCTAAACATTGACACAGTCTGTGTTTTTTCTCTCTGCCCCAGGGTTTTCCCCTTGAATCTGATAACCTGCTTCCAAATCAGGACTCATCCCATATTTTAGACTATACCCCTGGCTCCTGCCTTCCCTCAGGAGCCTAGCCACTAGGTCAAACTGCTTACAACCCAGTCCCTTACATACTGTGCACAGCCTGCCTAGTACCTCCTCTAAACACAACAGTGACTATATATATTCTAGACAAGATCCTGTGAAAGAGTGCAACATTGCAATAATTTCACATCTGGGAATTTTTTATTGCAACACTCTTTCATCTCACAAATGAAATGCTGGTCAAAACAATGTTGCTTTTAGGTATCACACTCAAGAGTAATAACAATGGAATATATGTAATAGTTGTGTTGTGAATATAAACACAAAAAAGAACTGATAGCAGCTACATTTTTTTAGTTGCATTGGACCAGCTGGAGTGATGCTAATTTCGAGCACGGATCCAACACATTCTGTTACATGCATCAATGCTGGATTCTGGAGAAAAACTCTACCTCCAGTAGCAGCATTCTGCAACAGGTATTTGTACCAATACCTTAGGAAACATGAGATCAAGAACCACTGAGAATTGATTAAATAGAATTATATACAATAGACAAAATTAAACTAAATTAATTCTATACAGAATAGGCTACATAATCTGCATGACTCCACAACTGGAGTATCAAAAATTCTGACCAGTTTAACTGTTTCCTCTTTGAAGGTGTAACAAGTCTCCCTAAACATCACCTTTATATTCATGAGATGAGCATATTCCTATACAGTGTTAACAGAACTTTTAATTTGCCACTTTATACTCTAAGCGACTGAAGATCCCTCACAGCAAAGACATCTACTATGTAATGAAGAAATCTGTTCCAAACAAAAGGATATAAAGTTCTATGGCCTTGTACAGGGAGAGAAACCACAAGCATACAGATGTTCAGGTTTTCTCTCAGGGCAAAAATGGCTGCCTCAGGGTAAACATGTCTGCTATTTTTCCTGGGAGAGCAAATGCCTGTACATGCCATTGCTCGTCTCAGAAGAGAATCCTCCAACATCCCCCTTTACTCCCTCCTATCCAAGGAGACAGTATGTTGCTTGCTACACTCTGCTGCTCCAGCAGGGGGCAGAGTACACCCCCTTCACAATTCCCACATTGTGCTGCAGGGAAATACAAGCTGACCATGGGAGTTCAGGGTCAGCCAATCAGAGCTGCTCTATGCACTGCTACCATCTGTGGCCAGGCAGATTAAAGAAGCCTGCAGAGCACACTGAGATGTGTGCAGAGCCCCCCATCCCACCTTCCCCAGCTGCACAGTGTCAGTACTCTCCAGGTTCTCAGAATTCGAATGTCTGCTGTGGCGGCAGGAGCCGCTCCCAGGGACCGGAAGCAGCAGGGACAAATCTCAACATTCCAGGAGACAGACCCAAGGACTCCAGCCCCGAAAATTTACCTGAGAGGCAGGCCAGGTCAACATGTAGGTTGTGCAAGCCAGTGCTGCACCAGCTTTTCAAGCAGCTTTCAACCAAGCTTGGCAGCAGCTGCAGGAGATTTAAAAACACTGACAGAAGCCAGTAGGGAGAAAGTAGGCAGGAGGCAAGGAGGCAAGTTCACTGGGGCATGACCCAACCAAGCAGTGATCACAAAGGACCCTGTCCTGCAGAGAGGAGGCAAGGGCAGTGTCCGGGAGCCAGGCAAGGCTTGTCAACCCCACATTCCCCAAGAGTGAGTTGGAGTCACTCACCATCCTTAATGCACAGGCAGGGTTTATTCAACCCTGAGCCAGTGGAGGGTACCACAGGTACAAGCCCTGCACTGGGGTCAAGTAGGATTGAGGATCTGGAGCAAAGAGCAGGCTGCAACCACGAGCCTGCGCTGTGAACTGGGGCCGAAGAGGCTAGGGTTCCTCAGCTGAAGAAGAGAAGCTGGGACCGCAGGCTGACACAGCGGTATGACAACATTGATGGTTGGCAACTGGATGGGGTGTAGGGGAGGCAGAGCCCCAGGACCAACTGTGACAAGGCAGCGAGTACCACCCGCCCACAGATCCAGGCTTTGGACACCACTGAACCCCTCCTGTTCAGTTAAAATTCCATCAAGTCATGGCAAATGAGTTGGGGGGGGCGCGTCCCAGTGAATGGAAGGATACTCACGGTGCCTAGCTAAGGTTGTGACATCTGTACATATGGCTTCAAGTAAGTTGCTCTACCAGGAGAGCAAACCTTGGAAAATTCTCCCAGGTTACAGCCTATTACATGGGGTGGTTTACTCTGTATGAAACAAGTGTCATGTTGTTTTCATTCATTCCTAAACAGGAGACTACAGCTTTAGTCCCAAACTGAGTCAAGACAGTGGAATTATTTCTGTTAACATCTAAGGACTCCAAATAAGCCTAGAATGCAGAACTTGCTTCTTGCCTATGTGACTTGAACTATACAAACAGTTACTAATGACATTTCCAAGTAAGGCAAATTTTGTATGTGCATTTACTATTACATTCCTGGGGTTTGGGAGATTGCGAAACGCTAAATGTGAAGCCAAAATTTGTGGTCAATTGCAAAGTATGATTATGTCAGGTCTAGGGACCAGATCCAAAAAAGGACTTAGGGACCTAAAGCAGAACTGGAGCAGACTTTAGCTGTCTAAGTTCAAAACTGATCCACAAACAGTCCTGCTCAGCAGCCACCTAACCTGTAAGACATCTAAATTTACTAGGTGCATTCCTGTTTCATCTGAGAGTTCCCTAGATACCTGCAGTTCTTTCTGCAAATACCCAGAACTACCCCAAGCTGAGCAGTGGCTCCTGCCTATGTGCCCTTGAGAACCAGAAACAAGTCTTCAAAAAAAGGGCCCAAGCCAGTTTATGTGCTCTGGGCATACCTACTACATACTGAGAGGATCTGATCCCTCAGTATCAGGCACTTGTACCTGACTGAATGAAACAGTGCCATCAGACATCTTGTATATACTGGTTTAGAGCTTAGAGCACTCACCCAGAAGTGGAAGATTTAGTTTAAATGCCCTTACCAGCCTGAGGGATTCAAACCTCCAAATTATAAAAGCTGGGCTGAGTGGCTTTCTTCGTGTCACCTGTTGAAGCTGTAACATTCAGTTTCTTGCTTGCTTACTTTCTTTCTGGTTCCAAGAATTTTACAAGTCTTTTCACCATGGCAATGCAGCTTCAACTAAGGGAGAAAAGAGTTTCCTCACACCAGACTATCCCCAGTGATTAGGGCATTATTCTGAGAGATGAAGTTGTGAGCTTGAATGCTCAATTTGAAGAGAGTGTTGATCTCAAGTCTTGTGTGTCTTCAGTGGATAGTCTAACCATTAAGCCAGTGATTTTTAATCAGTGTGTTGTGGCAATATTAGCAGTTAGGTGTAAAATATCAATGCATGATTCACAAGATAAACCCAGAGATTTCAAATAGAAATCCATAGTGTCAAAAACATTCCAATTTCTTGTGGCCTTACTGGCCGTGTCTACATGTGCACTTATCTGGAGTAGACTAATTAGCTGTGGAGTAAAGACTCACTGTCTACATGTGCAATGCTATTAGGCTGTGGTAAATTAATTAAAGCTGCTGAAAGGTAGTACTGTTGGGGACAGTACTATCTTATGATGGGGTAATTAACTGCAATTAAATGCACATATAGACACAGCACTCTAGTGCCCCAGCCAGCTCTGAAATCACCCAACGCTGCTACCCAGAGCACAGGGCTAACCCTGCCCACCCCTAACCCCAACCCCCATGTGCTCCCAGCCCTGGCATAAACTACTCTGCCCCAGCTCAAATTGCTGCTGTCCCCAGCACACATGTAGATGCTGCACTCAGGTGTAATCTACTCTGGTTCAAACTCCTCCAGAGTTTATTGCTTCAAATTTATTGCACATGTAGATGCACCCTTTGAGTTCTTTGGAACAGAATAGTTGCATTATTTTTCCACAGGTAATAACTGAATGAAATACATTTTTGAAATGGGGTGATTATAAATTCAGAAACATTATTGGGGGGGAGGCTGAATCCTAAAAAAAGGTTGAAAACCACTGCACTACATAACTCCATGCCTAACATTTCCTGTGACCAAATTCTAAGCAGACCCCTACTAAGAATGCAGGGGGAAGGAGGGGGGACATTTTCCTGGGTCACCTATTTCTCCCTATGATAATCTAATGCTTAACTCTGGGTTTGACAGGATGCAAAGACCGTTTAAATATTCATAAGGAGCTGCTAGCCCTGTTTTGCAATGAAGTGCAATTTGTGAGGAAATCAGATCCCTGGACAGATTTCCAGCTGGGAGCATTTAAAAAGGGCCCTAGCTCTAAAAAGGGAAGGAGAGGCTAAAGAAGGCTCTTGCTCCTGGCAGAAATTGGAGTACCTTTATGGTCTGCACCAGAAGAGGCAAGGTTATTTTATTTTAGTTTCCTTTGCTGAGGTTGGTGGGGCATGAACTTAGTGTGTAGCTAATAGAACCCACATTCACCCTTTGGTGGGTGGTACAAATCTTAGACTGGGTTCCACCATTTTTAAACCAGTCTGTGTGTGGTGGACTTCTGTTCTGTTATGGGTATAGATCTGTTTCCCATCACTTATATTGATAAAAGTGTAATGTCTGTACCTGGCCTTAAAGAAAGACTCCAAATGAAGAACCTGCCTTTTTTGAACCCTAGAAGAGGTATGGCTGTGACTTGCACAAAACCAGTTAGCAGAAGGCACAACCAGCTCACATACTCCACCTTTGGGGACTGGTGCTTAAGAATCAGGCATTAAGGTACTGAACATTCTGGCAGATATGTCTTTTATCAGATCTCTTCATAAATCTGTAGGCCAGAATGGAAAGAAAACAGTAATAGTTTCCCTGTATTTATATAACTAAAGGAATCTAGAAGTATATTAAGATACATCATTTTGAATTTTAACAGTGGGTAATTTCACAGAGAGAGAGAAGAACCTGGTAAATTGGTGGATATGGATAGTGCAGTGGATCACTACTCTAGGGATTTATGTTTGGAGACCTAATTGCAAGTCCTGATTTGATTCACAAGTGAAGACGAATTGTCTGGACTCTTGTCAGCCCTTCTGGTGCTTATCACAAACCCATACCAAAATCTGGGATCACAAGAATATTTGTCAGCTGCTTCTCCTGAGTCAAAATTACCAGAGATGCTGCATCTCTGGGCTGAGATATGTTGGGAGAACTGAGCAGGGAAGCCTACACAGCAGATGCATCTGGTAGTCATGACTTAAGCAAATATTGTAGTTCTTTACTTCATATATACTCTGCAGCCTTAGATAGCGAAAAACAAATCAAACACTGTCAATAACCTTTGAACTATCACTGACTGCAACAGTTCTTCCTGCTGGGAACTGCTCTAACTTGTTGTTTTGGTTTTTTCCCCTTTGGGAGTTTTACACATCGAAGAGCTACCCAACGACAGGGCTGCCATTTCCCTGTACATTGTGGTAAAGAGGAGCAATATGAATTGTAAAAGTTCCATTTGATGGCCTACCCAGATTGCTAATCCAGAACAAGGATTAAAGGTAGGTTTAGCAGGGCCACTGGTCCCCACCACATGCAGGTGGGCAGAGGTGTTGTAGATGTACTGCGTTGGAAAAAATAAACTGTATGCTATAAAGACTTCTTGGGAATTTCTCTCTGTAAAGCAAGGGAAAACCAGGGAGGGAGGGGGGCGGGCTTCAGTCACAGAACCTCCCCAGGACTCTTCATGGGATGCCATACTGAAGTTTTACCTAGCACAGAGCAGGAAATATAGTTTCATTGTAGGTTTAAGGGCATAATTCTGCCTAATTAGGTTGATTAGTACCTTTTTCTGCATTTAGTCCCATGGGCCTTGCATGGGGCTCTACTGAACTTGCTGCCTGGGACTTTCCAGGTAGAATTTGGCATGTTTCTCTCATGTTGAGATCATGTTGATCTCTAAAGTTGACATGGGACAACCCAACAGAGTCTATTTCCCCTTTCCTCAAAACACGCAGAACTGCGGAGGCATTCAAGATGTACCCTTTCTCGGTGTATCAGGACTGCAGATGTCTTCTCCAACGGGCCTTCTTTGATTAGCAACCTTTCTTGGATCCATATAATTTCTGAATGTGTTGATCTACAATACCTGGTGCAAGGAAGCTCCTCAAGAAGTGAATGTCCCTTGAAAGAAGATGCACGTGGAAAAGGAAGTTTGTACATTATAACAGGGAACCTGTGCCCCTGTTACCAGGAGGGCTTGAGTAGGTAAAAGACCAGAGATCAGATGCCCAATGAGGAAATTAACTGCACCTGGCCCTGGGGAAGAGGGGCAAAAAAGGGCCAATCAGGTTTCATAGATTTCATAGACGTTAGGGCTGGAAGGGACCTCGGAAGATCGAGTCCAGCCCGCTGCCCGAGGAGCAGGAAGTCAGCTGGGGTCATAGGATCCCAGCAAGATAAGCATCCAAATTTCTCTTGAAGGTGTTCAAAGTAGATGCTTGAACCACCTCCAATGGCAGGCTATTCCAGACCTTGGGGGCTCGGACAGTAAAGAAATTCTTCCTTATGTCCAGCCTGAAACAGTCTTGCAGTAGTTTATAACCATTCGACCTCATCATCCCTTGGGACACACTGGTGAACAAACGTTCCCCCAGATGCTGGTGAACACCCCTGATAAATTTATAGGTGACCATCAGATCACCCCTGAGCCTGCGCTTTTCCAGGCTAAGGAGCCCCATAGTTCTCAACCTGTCATCATAAGGTCTGTTTTCCTGACCTCTGATCATGCGCGTGGCTCTTCTCTGGATGCTCTAAAGCTTCTCCACATCCTTTTTGAATTGTGGGGCCCAAAACTGGATGCAGTACTCCAGCTGCGGCCTCACCAAGGCTGAATACAAGGGGAGAATGACGTCCCGGGATTTTCTTGAGAAACATCTATGGATACAAGCCAGGGTTTTGCTCGCTTTACTAGCTGCAGCATCGCATTGAAGGCTCATGTTCATCTTGTGGTCAATCATGACCCCCAAGTCTCTTTCTTCCGTAGTGCTAGCCAGCGTAGCACTGCCAAGCCTAGAAGGATGCTGCAGGTTTTTCCTCCCAAGGTGGAGAACCTTGCATTTTTCAGTGTTAAACATCATCAGGTTCTCGTCCGCCCACTTGCTGAGCCTGTCCAGGTCAGCCTGGATCGCCCTCCTGTCTTCAGGTGTGGATGCTTTGCCCCAAAGTTTGGTGTCATTGGCAAACTTGGCCAGTCTGCTTCTGACTCCAAAGTCCACATCATTAATAAAGATGTTGAACAATATAGGTCCATGGACAGAGTCTTGGGGGACCCCACTGATCACAGGGCACCATGACGATTGACTTCCATCCATCACTACCCTCTGGGTCCGACCACAGAGCCAATTTCCCAGCCAGCAGATTGTGGTGGACCCAAGGCCATAATTGGCCAGTTTTGCCAAGAGGTGATCATGGGATACCAGATCAAAGGCTTTTTTGAAGAAGTCAAGATATATGACATCAATCTCTTCTCCCTTGTCCAGGTGATAGGTCACCTGGTTGTAAAAAGAAATGAGATTGGTCAAGCAAGACTGACCCACAACAAACCCATGCTGGCAATCCCTGCAGGACCAGACCAGTGCAGAATACTCCTCCTTGGAGGTGAATCCCATCGTCCATCCTTTGTAGGCCTTTCTTTTTAGCCTCAGGAGGTCTGCTAGATACCTGGAGAGCCAGGGGGGCTGCTGTGCCCTCTTGCTGCCTTTCCTTCGAGATGGAATAGAATTAATTTGTGCATTGAGAATCGCTCCCTTGAGGAGCAACCACTCTTCCTGAACTCCCCTCCCCCTGGGGTCGTGGTCCCTTAGGGCCTCACTGACAAGCCTCCTGAGCTTGTCAAAGTCGACTTTCCAGAAGTCAAGGACTTCAGCATTGCTGACTGACTTGCCAGCTTTACGGTGGATGGTAAAGGTGATCAGCTCATGGTCGCTATCACCCAGCTTCCCATTGATCATTGGGTCACCAATTTGGTCATCCCCAGTTGCCAGTACCAGGTCGAGCAGCACTTTACCTCTCATTGGCCAGTATACTTGTTGAGTCAGGTAGAGGTCATCCACATATGAGAGGAAGCTTTGCAACCGCTCAGATTTTTCTGAGTGATCCTCCCATGAGATGTCTGGGTAGTTGAAGTCACCCATGACAACCATGGTCCTGGAGCATGAGGCCTCAGCCAGTTCCTGGGCGAACTCCTGGTCAAGCTCTTGACTTTGGGTGGGAGGTCTGTAGTTGACTCCCACTGTTGTGTCCCCTGTGCCATGTTCCCCATGGATTTTAACCGAGAGGGTCTCCAATCGTCCACCCTGGTCACCAATATCAGCTTGCAGGGACATATAACTTTCCTTAACATAGAGAGCTACACCCCCGCCCCTTTTATCTACTTAATCTCTCCTGTACAGGATATAGCCATCTATACCCATGGTCCAGTCATGGGTGGAGTCCCACCAGGTCTCCATTATCCCTATGACATCATAATTATTCGTGTTAAGCAGGAGGATGAGTTCTTCCTACTTATTCCCCAAGCTCCTGGCATTTGTGTACAGGCAGGCAAGTGTCCCCTTGGGGGCTCTTGCCTTGCCCACAGATTGTACCAGGGCTGGGGCAGGGGTGGGGGCCCTTAAGTGCCTTGGCCTGCTAGCTTTGCAAGGGTTGCTCAGTGGGCCAGCAGTGGCAGTAGCCCCCCGTCCCCCAACGGGCTTAGTTTAAAGCCCAGTGGAGCAGGTCAGCCAGTCTGGCTGAGAAGAGCCTCCTCCCTAATGGAGAGAGGTGGAGGCCATCTCTTCCCAGCAGCTTGCTGCCTCTCTCACCAAAGAGCGGGCTGTGGTCATGGAAGCCAAAGCCTTCCTAATGACACCAGCGCCGCAGTGTTTGGTTAACTACCTGGATCCTCCTCTCCCTCCTCAGCCAATACCCCGAGACTGGGAGGATTGAAGAAAAAAACCACCTGTGCCCCCAGACCCTTTAGCCCCACTCCCAAATCCCAGGTATATGGAAGGGGGCTATATACAGGAAGGCCTATATAACTATGGGTGGGTAAATATCGAATATTTGTGGATTTAGTGTCCACGTCTATTGGACAAAATTTAGAAATAGTAGTATTTGAAAAAAATATATTCATGACATTAATAAGATCAAAAGAGACATATTTATGAATTAGATCAATAAGTGTCTAAAAACATCTATTAACTGGAAAACAGTCACAGCATCAAAAAGTAGGCCTGGAATGCATCTCCCCCAACCTCAACACAGGATCTACTATACTCATGGCCAGACCCAGGACTTTGTAAAGAGAGTGTGGGAGCAGCGACCAGGGCACCCTGGCTTCCAGTTTCTATCCCTCTATCCCAGTTTCAAACCAGGGCAGGCAGAACGCAACATGAGAGCAGCAGCTGGAGATTTTTTTTTAGTCCCTGAATCAAGTAAGTAGGAGGAGAAGCCACTGCTGCCACTGTCAGGCTTCCTGCACAACATGGCTTGTGGGGAAGGAGCTACTCTGGAGCACACCATACCGTCAGGGTCAGCAGGGGAAAGCAGCAGCAGGTAGAGGAAGGGAGGAAAGGAGAAGTGCTGCTGAGCACAGAAGAGAATGGTAAGAGGAATTCTGACCTGCTTCAGGGTCTTAAAAAAAGTCCCTGGCACTGCTCCTATAACATAGTCTGAAAAAGGGTGCGACTGTGCTGTTCCACTACCCCTCCCCCTCCCCCCACCTGAAACCAATCATGATGGATATTTGTCTTATTTGTTCTTAAAAGCCTTCAAAAATGGTAGAGAACCTATTCCAATCTTTAACTAGGTTTAGAGTTTAAATGTTTGTCCTAATCTAAATTTATCTTTTTTGAATTCAAGATGATTACTTCTTGTTCTATCCCAAGTAAACATGGAAAACAATTTATTAACTTCCTATTTACAGTAACCTTTAACATATGTGAACGTTGTTATCATGTTGCACCTCAGTTTTCTCTTCTATACACTAAATAAAACCTATGCTTTCAATCTTTTCTCAAGATCATAATTTATTGATCCCTGATAATTCTTGCGGCTGTGGTCTTGGAATCTTCTAACTAGTTCACATCTCTCTTGTAATGTGGTATAAAAGTGGACTCAGTATTCAAACTAAGGACTGAGTTGATGGGAAAAATTAATCCCTGTGTCTTACATAGAACATTACTGTTTATACATCCCAGTATAAGTATTCTTTTTTTAAACAACAGTATGACACTGTTGCCTCGCATTCAGTTTGTGATTCACTATAACCTCCAGATTCTTCTCCACAGAATTGCTACCTAGACAATTGTTCCCATTTGATATCAGTGTAGTTGATTTTTCCTACCCAGGTACAGTGCTTGCACTTGTTCTAACTGAGGTGCATTAAAGAGATTTTGAATAATATACTCAATCAGGCAAGATCATTTTGAATTCTAACCCTATCCTTCAAAGTACTTGCAATCTTTCCCAGTGTAGTATAATTTGTAACGTTAGTATGTGTACTTTCTATATTATCATCCAGATCATTAATGAAAGCATTAATTAGAATCAGACCTATGACAAACCCATGCAGATACCTATTTGATACCTCCTTTCACTTTGAAAATGAACCACTGATAACTATTCTTTGAGTAGTTTTTCAACCAGCTTTGCATCCATCATAGAAGATTAATGTAGACCCCATTTTCCCAGCTTGCTTATGAGAATGTAATGTGAGAGAATATCAAAAGCCATTATCTGGACTAAATCCAGATATGTCACATCTATTATTTCTCTCCTATCCACAAGGCCTATTATCCTATCACAGAAGAAAATCAAGTTGGCTTGACATGATTAGTTGTTGAAAAATCTGTGTTGGGTCTTATTTATTATTAGTTTTCTTCTAGGTGTTCTCACCTACATCTGAACCTTGTGATGATGTGATGACTTTTGCCTGCAGATATAAGCTTTCCTATTTACCATTCAGAAATATCTGAATTCTCAAATAAAACTAATATAGAGAAAGTTTTAAGGGCCAAATCTTGTAAAATTCACATGGAAATCAATATTGCCTTTTTAACAGGAGCAGGATAGGGATTAAATTAGGTTCACAGATATACAAAATATTCTAATATCTGCCCTTAAAAGCTAAAAAGCAAAGTCCTTCAGAATGCATCTAGTTAAAAGCCATTGCTTTGTGTTTACACATATTGTAGTTGCACAAAGATAGAGCTTTTTCCTGGTTGTGGTGTTATAAATACTTGTAATATCAGAATATCTAAAATCCCTAATCATGAACCCATGCCCTCTGTATGAAGCACTGCACAAACAGAACAAAAAAGTCAGTTCCTACCCCAAAGAACATGCATGTCTAAGCACATGTAAAATAAAATTACACTTTAATTCTTCTTTATGTCATAAAACAGTGCTTAAAAGATTTGTATATTGAGAGACATTTGTGTCTGAGGTAACCGACCCAGTAGTGGATTATGAATGATTTTGGAAATTCTAAAGAAAAGGAGGAGGAGGTGTGCATTGGCATCTGCATGTGTAAAAAAAACAAAGCGAAACAAAAACCGTTGTGTTCAGTTTGTCCTATAACTTTATGACTACATGCTGCAACTAAGTTTAAATTGTTGTTTTGAGAAAACATGAGAAAATAAAAAATCTGATGGCTCCCTTTCCACAAAGAGGAATACACAGAAGTTGTGGAAAGATGGAGCCAGATTTTTTTTTTTTTTTAAATAGTGCCACTGCCAAACATACAAACATGGATTTTATAGCTGGTCCACTACATTCTGCACTAGGTGTTTGCGGTGCTAACGCACATTGGTCCATCCTGCAAAAGAAGGTTTTATCTTATTTTTTAGTCTCAAGTTAAGTAAGGTTACTATAAACCTATTGGAAAGTTTTAGCAGACACACACACAAAGCATCAAGAACTCATTCCCATCTAACACTAAAATAGAAACTATAAAATAGACAAAGAAAGAGTTTTATAACAGAAAGAAGCCACAATTTAAAAATAGTGTTGCAACCCACAGATTACGAATTTAGAGAGAGACACAAAATTGCAGGAATAGGAACAGCTGCTCAGGTAAAAGAGGAAGTTGTTGAGGGGAGGAAATTAAGGAAGTTTGCATATTAGGGACTAAAGGGAAAAATGAAGTTGAAGACAGTAAAATGCATTTACTGAAACAGATTCTACTTCCTCAACACTTTTCCAAGAGAAGACAATGAATGTGCATACCGTCCTGTATAATATTGTCTGTGACTCATACATTTTGGAGGTGTACAAGCAAGTTAAGGCAAATCCAAATGATTTGGTTTTCCAAAAACTCATTGAAGTTTACCACATAAGGTTCAAGGCAATTAGATCAGAATATTTCCCTTTAGGTTATATCACTGTGGATCATCTGTATAGCATAAATTGGGCCCTAAAATGGGGAGGGAGGTGGTTTGTTTTATGTGAAGACATAACTCCCACACAACTTATAGCACTCACTCTTTACCCTACATGCTGAAAGGTCACAATATGAAATACTGGGAGCTAAAGCCTTGTCCTTATTGGTACAATTCAGAGTAGACTCAATCATGTTTTGAATTACCATCTAAGTATTCACAAGAAGTCTCCAGGTGGACAATTAAGCTGATTTTCCAGCCTTTTTAAAATCACTCCTTAGAGAGAAAGTCCTAATAGACAAACATTGGCACAAGACCAGGGCCAGGGCCATGATATCGATGGAGAGGTCACTGCCATATCCCAATATGTATCATTTCATCACGTTGGTGCTAAGCCGTAGCCACGAAGAGCATGCTCAGGTTGGAACGTCCTCAATATTTCACAGCTTTTATTTTGGACATCACTTTATTTCACTGAATGCATAAGACTATGAAAAACCTTGATACCTCCAGAGAGATGACTAAATCTATATAGAACCCTAGCAAAGTTTCCATTATTATAGAGTACTGAGTTAAACTCAATATCCACTAGATCTAGAAAAAAAAAGTTTCCAATGAAATATGTATGAAAAGAAAGTTATTTTTCACTAAGTGTAAGATTTCACAAAACATTTTTGTTTCACCAAAGACTTCTTGGTTTTCTTAAAGACATTTTATTCTTAAATTAAAACAATATTAAGTTAACAAAATCAAAATGTTTCATGAGGAAACACAAACAATTACTAATCTGTTGTACTACTAAAAGAAGCACTGTTTGTCAAGTTTGTGGGCAAACTTTGAGTTGTAATGGCGTGCATAGAGCTCTTTCAGTGAACTGTTTTCAATCCCCAGAATGGAGAACTTTAGCCTGTGGCCAGGAGGCCAGATCAGCTAGATATGTTCCTTAATAAATTCCAACTGTTAGGCAGAAAAGGTTATTTCAGTATGTCCTTAGACCAACATGGCTACAGCTTACACCCCTGAAAGCTGTTGGGCAGTGATTGTGAAGTGCCAATAAGAAGGGAAACTGAGGCAGCTGACACATGAGCTAGTGAGATAAACTGACTGATCATCTTAGATGTGAACCCTTTGGTAGGTGATTATTTCATTATAACACTTAACACATCTTATTTAGGCATTTCACACAGATGTGTCAGTATTATCGTCTTCTTTTTATGCATAAGACAAGGAGAGGTGAAATGATATAACCACTGTCACAGAAGTACATCAATGACAGAGCTGAGAACAGAATCCAGGTCTTCTGAGCGCTAATCACTCATGCTGCTCCCTGAATTATGCTGTATCCCAGAAGAGTTCAGCAAAGAAAATATTTTAAGTGAAATAATTCCTCCAAACAATGGATTTCAGTGCATACACACACAAAATAGTACATACCTAGTAGTCCCCATGTTCTGCTTTCACTCCATGCTTACATAAGTCTCTTGCAAAACCAAATCTCTGATCATGGTTCACATTTTTATTTTCCACATATGTCAATTTTCATACACTGAAAGATCTCGCAGCTTCTCTCAATTATGGAAAACAAATAAACCATCAAGGCATTCGCACCTTTACATTCATTGTTTTAACTTCTCCTTTCCATTTCCCTTTACTCAGCAATTCCATTTACAAGTTAAAGATTTAAAAGCTTTTATAAAATGTTCATTACTTACTGTAGCAAAGAATGAAGCTATACAAACTTACACTGAGTATGTATCTGACCCAAGGGTATTACAATATTGACAGCAGCATATAGCATTTGATTAGAGTAGTTCCTTCCAACAGTTTGAGTGTTGGAAGGAGGAACACAAAGGTTAATGAAGTGAGCTATGCATAATGTTAACACACCGCAGCAGCATCAGAGAGAGAGAGAAAGAGAGAGAGAGAGAATTCCCCAGAAAGGCATTACCTGATAATAACCTTTATCACTACATGGAAATCCCAGACTCTTATTTAAAGCTTCCTCCTTTATCCCTCCTACTCAGGCATTCTGAATCCAACTGAATATAATACTGATATGACCTCATACTTTTCAGCTTTTATAAATGTTTCTGTGTAATGTTCCTGTTTTTTACCAGCTGTAGGACAGAGTTTGGCAAACATCTAGTTCTTTCTGCACAGCTTGTAGGCAATGTGGATGGTGGAACATGGGCTCAGTTACAACCACAGCCTGGGAATCCCCTGTGGTGTTTACAGGTGAAGTGTGTTAGATAACAATGTTTGCAGAGATATGACAGTGAACTCAGAAGCCAAGGCCTTTAAACAAGGGAGGAGAAATTATTCATAATATACAATAAGACTGCTAATCTGCTCTCCAGCTGAACATTTTCAAGATGTTTTCAATATTTTCCTTTAAAAATATTAAATATCCTTTGTCTCTGTACTTCCTAGATCCATCTGGAAGTTGGCAATGTTGACACATTAAAATAATAATGAAATATGAAAAATACACAACAGTAGATGCTTGCTGAATACCTCTGGTAAACTAAGGGTGGTTTAGTAAGTGGTAGTGAAATTTAAAATCTAAATGGTCCTTACTTTTGTTTTCAGTGGGTACATCTACATGCACAATTAATTAGCAGCAATAAACTCCAGCACATATCACTCTGGACTTTATTGCCCCAGGGTGTCACTTTTGAACTGGGTGCCACAGCATGTTGAACTGTGTTGGACTGGCCCCAGCTGTCAGGGCACCCAGGGGGTCAACTTGCCAGCCCAGGTCTGCTCAGACTCTGCTCAACATGTTGCAGAGGGGCTCTGGGGCATAAGGGTGCTTCAGTATGTGGTTAGCCAGCAGGCAGCCCCAACACTGAAGCGCCCTCATGCCCCAGACAGCCAGGTCAGCATCTACTTGTACACTGCTGTGCACTAAAAAACCCTGCAGCAGGATAGTACTTATATTTACAAGTACTAACCTGCAATGGGGTTTATTCGTTTATTGCAGTCTAATACGTGTGTAGACACTGAGACATTTACTGCTGAGCTAATTAGGCAGCTCCACAGTAAACAGCTCATGTCGATGCACCCAGCGTCATGTGCCTCATAACAGATAATACCCACATCCCTCTTTAGAAGCAGTACCAATACTTTATACTTCCACCTCATCTTCCAAAGATACTCAGAGCAGACTGCAAATATTCAAGGAACACAGCCACTCTAACATTTTGTCAGTAAGTCCAAATTAAATTGAAAGTAGGTTTAGGCACTCTGTCTAAGTCTGCTTTCCAGTTTTCTTGGTTTTGCCAAATCCTTTACACTTTTCTGTTGCTTTTTTAAAAGAGCTATTCAGCCACAGACTGCCTGCACAGTCAGCCAGTGACACTACTGTAAGTGGTATTGAACGCACTCAGACAAAAAACAGCATTTCTCTACATTTTCATCGTTTTGGAGGCTACTTAAAAAAAAAGCAGGTTAAAAAAGATTTAAACAGAAACATGAATTTTAAGTTGCCAGTATCCACTTAAGAGCCTGATTCTGTAAATTGCTAACCTCAAAAGCCAAGACTCCCTCATACTGATTTTCTTTTAACTCAGGGCTGTCCAACTGGTTGCGTGTGAGGTGCACTTAGCCACCACGGGGTTAACCTAAGGCCCCTGAGCTCCTAATTTTGGCACTACTCCCACCATTTCTGGAGCCTCCAGGTTCTCCCTCCTTTTTCCAGCTTCCACTTCCTGTACCCCCATCCCTGATGGGGTGGAGCAGCCCCAAGGACCCCACACAGTGCAGGGGCACTGACACAGTGCAGCAGGGGGACACATGGTTTGTCCAGGTTGCATAGTGTGCAGGGCATGGGGCCCTGATAGTATATTAGGCACAGTGTGCACCTGTGCAGGGCACGGCTGAGGGCCAGAAGTTGAACAGTCATTTTTTAACTCATAGAAAATTAAGGTAGCAAGGAACCTCAGGAGGTCATCTAATCCAAACCCCTGCTCAAAGCAGGACCATCCCCAAGTATCTCATCCCACACAAGGCTTTGTTTAGATGGGTCTTAAAAACCTCCAAGGATGGAGATTCTACAGTCTCTGTCAGTAACCTGTTCCAGTGTTTTACTACCTTCCTCATGAGAGATTTTCCTAATATCCAACCTAAACCTCCCTTGCTACAACTTGAGACCATTTCTCCTTGTTCTGTCATCTGCCAACACTGAGAACAGTCTCGCTCCATCCTGTTTGTAACCACCTTTCAGGTCCTTGAAGGCTGCTGTTAGGTCCCCCCTCAGCCTCACTAGTTTGTAGCATGATTAGCTGCCAGAGGGGGCTGGGACACACCTGGAGCCTGCACAAGCCTGTGACAATTTTTAACTCATTCCCAATCACTGATATTTTGGAACAGTTCAGTGGTTACATGTGTCCCCATATAAAGACAGTTACACAAGATAGGTTGTTTCTACTTGAGGCAGTTGCAATGGCAGTGGGAAAAGGGTCACAACTTGTGCGGGTCTAGAGGAGAAAACACTGAGAAAGCTTTCAAAGAAAAAGAGGATTTGATCTAAAAGCATCCTCTGGAATTCTCCAAATCAGCAAGTGTCTCATACAGTGATCCTAGGTTTCCCTGATAAAAAATTGCTAATTCTCTGATTAAAACGCCCAAATCCATGATTAAAATGGAAGTCCACTATATACAGGTTTCCCTCGATTTATTCGGGTTCTTTATATGCGAATTCACTCTTATGCAATGAGCATATTTAGACGCATAATTCATTATATGCGACGTAAATTCGCTTTTATGTGATCAGCATAGATGCCCCCCCCCCCCCCCCACACCCAAACAGGTAAGTCTGTGGGGGGAGGGGAAAGAGCTGCGGCCCCACTCACCCCAGTCTGTGCTGGAGTGGCTCTGGGAGTGGCCGGTGCCAGCTGCCTGCAGCTGCTGGTCTGCACTGTGCTCCACCTGTCCCCCACGCCTGGGCTTATTCTAGCTCCTGGGCTGCACTGTGCCATGGTGCAGGCAGCTGGTGTCGGCAGCTCCTGGGGCCACTCCAGCATGGGCTGGGGTGGGTGCAGACAAAAAAAGCCCAAGGCAGCGTGGGGTGCAACACTCACTCCAGTCCTGGCTGCAGTGGCCCCAGGAGCAGCCGACACCATCTGCCTGCACCAGGGCACGGCACAGCCCAGGAGCAGAAGTGAGTGGGGCCAGGAAGAGCATGGTGCAGCCCAGTGGCTGCAGGCAGCTGGCACCGGCCGCTCCTGGGGCTGCGGTGAGTGCCACTCTGATCCCTCTACTTTGCTGCCTTGTGCAGCCCCAGGAGTGGCACCCCTCCCCCCACCCCTTCCCTAGTCCCAGCCTCACTCCCTCCCCCCACCGCCATGGAAACCTATCCCTATTTGTTACATTGTAAAGTGGGTTCACCTTACGTGAATTCAATTTATACACCGTTCTCCAGGAACACATGTACAGCATAAATCGAGGAAAACTTGTATATAAGTAACAGTTGAACACAATGTTTTCTTGATATATTTACAATTTCAAAGCAATTTGGAAGCTTACCAGTGCCTCAATCACTATAATAAAATAAATTCTAAATACCTATAAATTTTGGTATTTGATTTTGGGTTTTTTATCATGGAAAATCAGAGCTCCCCCTGTTCCCTTAGCTCACAGTTGCAGGTCCAGGCCCCTCACTCCCAAGCCACAGCCCACCAGCCCTGCTGGTGCCCTTCACTTCTCCCTGCCCCCCCAATCCTGCTGGTGCCCCTCACTCCCCCCCACAGTCCCCTGGCCCTGATGGTGCCCTTCATCCCACACCCAGGGCCCCCTGCCCCCCTGCCCTACCAGAGGGGGCCCCCAGCTGGCAGGGCTATGGGGCCAGGAACCCAGATCTGTAGCATCCTGCCTTCCGCAGCAGCACCCAAGCCCTAGCTGCTGCCCGCAGGAGGCAGCAGCTGCTGCAGCAGAACATGGAGCCTGGCTCCCCCCTAATCCCCCACTGCTTGCTGCCTGCTGCAGGCTCTGGCAGGGGGTGCAGCTGGCTCCCTGCCACTGCGTACTCTCCCAGGGAAGAAGGAGGGACACGTGCCGCCCAGATCTGTGCATGAGGTGGGGGCAGGGGTGGGAGCAGGCTGCCCACTGCAGGCTCAGGCTCCCTGCCCTGTTACCCTCCCCTGGGGCCTCCACAGTCCAGCAGATGTGACGTGGCACTCGAGGGTAGAGCGGGGCCATGCAGGGAAGGTCTTTGCCAGTGCAAGCTCCATGCTGCCCTGGCAATGCATCCCCTGCCCACACAGCAGCAGCAAGAGACACAACCCCATGCTAATGCCCCTGCTGCTGCAGGGCGTGCAGGGGATGCATCACCAGGCCAGTGTGCAGTTTGCAGAAGCAACAAGCTTCCCCACATGGCCCTGCTCTGCCCTGCCACACAGAGTCACAGCCGCTGTGCTGCAGAGGCCCCAAGGGAGGGCAGCAGGGCAGGGAGCCCAAGCCACAGCAGGCAGCCTGTGCCCAGCCCTGCCCCATGCATACGTCCCCCCTGCCCCCTGGGAGTGCGCACAGCAGCAGGGAGCCAGCCCCACCCCCCAGATGAGCTGCCCATGGCCCCATCCTGCTCCCCACATTCCAGCCCCAGGTCCCAAGCCCCAAGCACCCCCCAGCTAGGCAGCAGCCCCAGCCGTACCAAACTTCCTCCCTCCCTATGGGGCCTCAATCCCCCCACCCAGACTTACCTGCTGGAGCTGCTCTTCAGGCTGCCGGGCAGCCATGCGCATATACATGCACAAGGTGCCCCCTGCCTGACCACCCTCCTCCTGCTCCCACCCAGCCTCTTGCAGGCTGGAACTCTGCCAGCCTGCAGAGAGCTCTTTGCAAAAGTGCAAAATCTGTAGGTTTTCCTGTTAAAATAAAAAATCCACGTTTTCCTCAGGTAAAGGGGAAAATCTGCAGTTTTCTTCATATTTCCATGGGAAATGGAAAGCCCAGGTCCCTGATCATATAGCTCTAATGCCATGCACCAGGTTGCAAATGTTATCTTGGCAGTGCTGACCAAGTGAGAGAAAACCTGAGCCAATTTGTCCCAACTCCAAGAGGAGTGATTGTCTTAGTAAGAAAACATGTTTGTCTTAAAAGCGAATAATAAATTCAGAATCATACTGAACAAACCAGCAGAAAAAACCACCTTCAGCAAATGTACTGAATCATGCTGTTTAACAATTTCAGATACCTTTAAATTGATACCATTATTCTGGTAAACCAGTTTCAATGTATCTAAACAAAAATATATGATTTATTTCTAAAATCATCCTAGACTTCAGTGTTAGTTAGAAAAAGTTTTGAGACAATACTTTAAAGACATAATACTATCATTGTTTTACATGCCAGGAGTGATTATTATTCCCAGTTTGGCAGGATAAAGGAAGCCAAAAATGGATGCAGGTAGAAAAGTTTTAAAAATGCATTTTTATAGTTGTAAAATATATAGTTCTTTCTGAAAAATCCCTCTTTTCACATGAATAAAATGCAATGATAACATAATATGTGAGCAGGTAAGGAACAGATACAATTTTGATTCAGAATCACAAACAAGAACTGTAAATATGGTAGTGGCTTCTCACTGTGCTTTATCTTAATGGCACTTTTATATTGTCTTGTGTAAAACAAGAGGCAAATTAGCGCTGTTTTTAATATTCATCATTCTTATCATTAAACAATATTGATGAAGCTTGTTAATGTATGTCTTAGTCCCATCCCTAGAGGGTTCACAACACCATGACACTTTCAGTCAGGACCTCTGTTCATACAGTTCAATGCTGGTTTCATGGCACCAAATTGTATCTTCTCAATAACAAGTGAATTGTTAATGTCAACATGGCAAGTATAGGTAAGCACAATTTCTTTATCATTGCATCCTATTTTAATTTCAATCATCTAATCATTTCGTGTTTAATTTTAGAATTTTAACTACTACTGTTTTTAGAATCTATAAAATCAGAACATCTTTATACTGCCCCCATGCGGGCATACAGGGAAACAATACAAAATGAAAAGCTATTACAAGGAATACATGCTCTCTTTTAGTCACAATGTAACTCATTAAAATTAACAGAAGTGACATTGCAGTTCTCCCAACAAAGAAGAGATTTAACAATTCGACTCTAATTCTTTATTCTTGTGCAAATGAATGGGATTTGTACTCATAAAACATTTAGGCACATTTGAAAATTCCACCTTCAGTACCCATTAAACTAGTCTAGTTATAAGAATTGTGTTACCCAAGTAATTAAAAGGAATTAAATACTTTTTATCACTACCCCCATAATACATAATAGGCTGAGGGGAAAAGATTGTAATGCTGTACATTAAAAGTTTCTTAATGAGTTATTCCTGGATGATGTCAACTTTCCATACTTAATTTTCATACATAATTTTTTGCACTTCAAAATTACAGCAATTTTAAGGATGTTATTTAAGGCAGATGAACCATATAGATGTTTACAAATATTTTAGTAGCATATATTAATAGCAGATACAGTTTACCTGAGAGCAGGCAAGTCCACATTCTTCAATCCGGGGAATTATCTGGCAATCAGAGGTCCCCAAAATTATTATAATAAAAATCTGAACATCAACTCTTAGCATCTTAAATTTTAAAAATCACAGCCTTGGATTAATCTTTTAGAAATAGACCTCCAACTCTGACAACTCTTTCTCTCATGCCAAAACTTTAATATGTATTAGTCCCACCCACACTACCTCTGAGCTAGGCTCCTCCTCTTACTACAAGTTTGTTACCAGTGTTGAGAAGTATGCTGATTGTCTGGGCAATGAAGCAAGCTTTACTCACAATTCAAAACGTATGCTCCTGTGTACAAGATAGTAAAGAATGCTTTCAGATCTAGACAATCATAGTAAAACATTTCCTTTTGGATTTCATCATCGTATACAAGTCTTAGCAAATTTCTTCTTTGTTGATTTTGTGTGTAAATTCAATTGTCATGAAAATTAAGAACTAACAATAGCTACTGTCAAGCAGAATATAGAAAAGCACTATGCAAAATCAGTAACAATGTAATTGCATCCTGATCTGCTTTTTTGTTCCTCGGTTTCCCATGAACAGAGATTCCAATATATAAAAGCTGGAGAAACAGGAGTGCTTTTCTTATGTTCAGACAGGCAAGCCACTGAAACTAAAGAGATACTTTGAATAGTCCACAAGTTCTGGAACCAGCTTCCAAGGGAAGTGGTGCTGGCTCCTAGCCTGGGGGTCTTTAAGAAGCGGCTTGATGCCTACCTAACTGGGGTCAATTGAGTCCAGTTTTCCTCCTGCCCAGGCAGGGGGTCAGACTTGAAGATCTACAAGGTCCCTTCCGACCCTACTTCTATGATTCTGTGATTCTATGAAGTGATGTGGCTGTAATGGACCAATGGCCTTACAAGATTGGCTCATGTTTTCCTTCAGTAAAGAAGACAGATTTTTTTATCAAGAATATGTTAGTCTAGAATTTAATTGCACTTAAGTACACATTATTTGCTCTGATTAGAAGAAACCTTTTCATTCTATTAGATTTTCAACCAAGTTAGAAAGTGTGTATGCCTTACTAAAGACACCAAAACCAACCAGCCCCAAAAGCAGGCTTGAGCTGAGTCACAAAGCCTGACTACTTCTTCAACATAAAGGGAACTGGAATGCCCTTCTTGGAACTACCTTACATTGAGAGCATGTTACACAGCCCCAGTAGCTCAAAGACTGGCACACTCACTACTCTACCTGAAGCCAGGAAACAAGGTACACAACTGGCTTGCTTCACAGCAGCAAGAGGTTGATCACATCATGTGCTGAACCCTCCAACCTGGAAATAGAAATGCTGTCATAGTGTCATATCTGCCTAAAGATGTCTCCCCTAGAACTTGGGCATTAAAGGGAAAGACTCAATTAGGGAATTGAGGGGGGACTCCCATATCCCAGCATGGGACACTCCAGAGAGAAATTCTCAAAGCATAAATCTTAGTTTACTTTAAGAGCAGAACACCAGGACTCTGTGCCAGCACTGCTTTTATCTATGCACTCATCTCTCTTATGGGCAAAGTCATGTTGCTTCATCACTGGGACATTTTTAATTGTCCCCCAGAACATGGGAACTCTGCCCTGGGCCATGTCCCAAAAACAATCTAGGAAGTAATGTGTAATGCCAGTGACATGGTGTAATAGGTCATTCAACAAGAAATTGTCTGTATAAGAGGCATTTTGGCAGGAGGCACCAACAAAGCCCTCCTATTTGCCAGGAAGTTCTCTAGTATTTCTACTCCATACTGGGAGAGTGCTCCAGAAATCATCTATGAGGGGATGTCCTGGTCATCTCCATAGCTGGTAGCCCTATTTGTACTACCTTTGACAACTACCACACTCCCTCTATGAAAATCAGCCAGAGCTAACAGAATTTTCTGAACCAAAACAGATAACTGCTCCACTGGAATTGACACTAGTTTCTACACAAGTAACCTCATTATCCTCCTTCCCTGCACAGAAAGCTTCAGCATATCCTGCCAAGAAAAAGTTACCTAATTGTGCGCTCTCTCCAGCTAAACATGCACTGTCACCTGAACAGAAGCAGGATGAAAATCAGGATGGCAGTGGCTATTACTAGGGTATAACAGCTAGAGGACTTTTCTAACACCAGGCGAACAGAAGATGCAGCATGGTGACAACACATGTACCACATCTCTGTGCACCTCCATGCTCCTCCTAAGAGGACTAATAATTGAAGAAGCCATGACCCATCAAACACACACAGTCTGAACTTTGTCAGAGGACTTATTAGCAGTCAGCATCATCCCTCATGTTATGGACCACTGGTCTCTGCATCCAAAGGGGAGGTTGATTCCTAAATGCCTTTCTTGCAGTCAAGTACCTATCCCACAAGACAAGCTCAAATAGTTCATAAAGGGTCTGACCCTAGTCTAATATGAGGTGCAGCTACAGAGGAAGGATGATCCAGTAGCCTGGGAGCTGGCTATGGCTTGGGAGATCTAGGTTTGGTTCTTTGCTTTGCTTTGCTATACACTTCATAAGTCTATTAGGGTTATATCCTATTTCACTTTATGTGCTTAAATGGCAGTTACCCAGAATATAAGTGCTATTTTTGGCACTTATACAGTTTACAATTCTATTTTACCCACTACCAAAATAGGATCTCCCAGGACACTTTTGCATGTACGTGACAAACAAATTAGTGATTGGTAGACAATTGAGCCATGCCACAATGTTGTGGCCCAATAACCCAGTGGTTGGAGTACTCACACTAGAAGCAGGAGACCTAGGTTCTCAGTCACAGGATGGCCTAGAACCCATCTCCCCTGCTTCCCAGAACAGCGTTTAAGACCCCCACATCACAGATTAAGTAGCATCCATATCACCAAGACACTCACTTTCTGGCTTGTTCTATTGCTCCTAACTCAATGCGTCTCTCTCCTCAGATGCCTAGGAGGCCAGCTTTATTTAATAGTCTTATAGGTATGATCTTTGTGCCTTTTTCTTTGGTAGTAGGTTTATACTTCTGTATTTCTAACAGTCTTTATATTTGCATATGTGAGAACACATCCACCAATAAAAACAGAATTGCAGCATTGACTGAACACCAGAAGTATTACAAATGAGATACCGGGCACCGAGCAGCTTGCAGCAAAGGGAAGGGGAAAATAAAGTGGTTTTAAACCCTCCCAACTTTGTAATATTCTGAACAGTTCTGGGTAGGCAGTAGTGAGGGTCTCATCTCAAATGAAGACAGCATGTGTTTAGAACACATTTTAATACTACTCAATCATATCTAGAGCCGTTCTGACTGAACTCTTACTCATCATATGTCAACCCTGAATTCTAGTAGAAAGAGTACCATCTTTATTTGCACTAATGTAGTTGATATACACATCTCTTTTGATATCAGGTGACTTTATAATACTGCGTTTGCTACAGTTAGGATCATTCACACTGGGCACGTCTACATGAGATGCTTTACTGCACAGTAGAACTAATTACTGCACAGTAAGTGTCCACATCTACATGTGCAGATGCTTACTGTGCAGTAATTGGGTCCAATCATGAGTAAATTTGCTACCTACAAAAGCAAATAGCAAATTTACTCATGATTAGTAACTGTGCAATAGAACATGTGTAGACGCCTGACCAGGAGCAGATGTGCAGCTGGGCAGCAGGAGGCGGGAGATTGCTCCCTGCCCCCAGGAATTGCCTGCTGCCAGGGCAGGCTCCGTCACCAGAGCCCAGGCAAGGACAATGTCCCCCTGCCCCGGCAGCAGTGAACTCCCAGTCTCTACTCCCTGATCACAGGACCAGGGTTGGGAGACCTGAGTCCCACAGTCATGGGGCCGGGGCTGGGAGATGCTTACCTCCCAGCACAAGTCCTGTGGTCACAGGACCCAAGCTAGGAGACAGTTATCTCCCAGCACCAGCTGCATGGTCATGGGGCTAGGGCTGGGAGATCCTTAACTCCCAGCCCGAGGCCTGTGATTGCAGAACCCGGGCAGGGAGATCTTTATGTCCCAGCGCCAGTTCCGTGGTCGTGGGCCCAATGCTGGGAGATTCCAACTATGGCATCACCTGCCATTAAGCATCCTCCATTAATGAAATAGAGGGAATTGAAAGATTAAACCAACTCATAGTTTCATAGTTGGTAGGGTGGGAAAGAACCCAAGCAGATCATCAAGTCCAAACCCCTGCCATGGGCAGGAAAGGATGCTGGGGTCAAACGATGGCTAACTCTTCTCATCTGATTTAAAAATGAACTAACAAAAGCAGTGAAGGAAATAACCCAAAGTTTGGAGGTTAGATGCTCGGAATACTTTTTTTTATAAACACAAGCATATCTTCCTTTCTTTCCTCATATCTGTCTCCAAGGAAGTATCAGAATCACAGAAAAGTAGGCTTGATAAGTGGGCATCTAGTCCAACCCTCCTCCAAGGCAGGATCATCCCTATTTGAACCATCCAAGAGAAGTGCCCATTTAAACTGTTCTTAAAAACCTTGTGAAAATCCCCCTTGCACAACTATTGGGTAAAATGCTCAATACATGAAAAAAATGGAATTTGCCCCTGGTAAAGCAGAGGGATGAAGGCACTTCTAATGTCCTGATGCTGCAAAGGCAGTAAGTAATTGTCAAAATACCCTCAAGAGATCCAAGAAAGAGGGCCATGCCCATACAGAGGAAGGCAAATGTAGCAATTGTTCTGATCCTGAGCAGAGGAGCCAGACCCTCTAGCCAGGAACCTCTAGGTGTTTTCAGGAACCTCTGAGTGGTTTTAGTCCCTGTATGTTGTAGTTTTGTTTTAAGTACATTATGTGCTCATGGATAGGTACATAAGCCCTTCCACTCCAACTCACTGACACACAAGAAAGTTTTTACAGCATGACCATCACTGGGGGTTGCAGTGGAGGGTGTATAAGAACATTCTTACTGCATTTGAATGTTTGGCACTAATGTGGATCCACAATATTGGCCTACAGATCTATTGCACAAGTAAGATACCAGCTTTTGTGCGATAGCTTGGGGACTTATTAAGCCATGCTTTACAAAAAATCTCTGAAATCTGCAGCACAGAATGCTACAGATACGTCTTGCTAAAACAGGCCTTTACATATTACATGCGAGTAAGTGCTGATAAATGATCTTTCTTCAACATCTTCTTATGCAAGGCTTGCAGTTCTATTTTTGTTTCAAAAACCCTTGTCAAAGGGTGAGGCACTCTGAACAGCCTCAAAAGTATGTACGGAAGACATGACTATGAAGAGTTATCTTGTGGCCTGTCATCTTCTTTTCAGGGGTAGAGCTGGCATTCATAGGTAAATATGAACTTCCTTGCAATACAGTGGCACAGAAGGAACTGCAGTGTTTACAAGTTTTCTCAAACTGGAAAGTGTTTCCACAAACTAAGCATGGAATCTTCTGGTTATTCTTCTGCTTCCCTTTCAAAAGAAAGTACAGACATAATCCACATTTTAACTACATTCCATATGTTAAAAGTCTTTGGTAGATTTATAATAAACTATATAAACACTACTTTCAGTTACCACTTTTAGCACTTTAGACTATAATAAAAGAAAGCTACATATGGAAAGTAATTAACTCTGCCGCAGGTTAGTACTTGTAAGTACAAGTACTATCCTAAGGAGGAGTTCATTCTGCACAACAATGCACATGTAGATACTGATGGGGCCGGCTGGGGCACAAGGGTGCTTCAGTGCTACCTGCTGGCTAGAACCACACTGAGCACCCTCATGCTCCAACCAGCCCCTCCGCAGCACATTGAGCCAGGTCAAAGCAGCCTTAGGATGGCAGGCTGACACCCTGGACCCCTCAGCCACTTGGGGCTGTTCAGACTTGGTTCAATGTACTGCAGTCCCAGGCGCACATTCAAAAGTAGCACCCAGAAGCATAAAACTCAAGCATGATATGTACCAGAGTTTTATTGCTCCATGATAATAGCACGTGTAGATGTGCCCATATTGTATCAATAAGATACATGTTTGAGGCCCCTGTTACACATTACATATATTAGGCAATTAACTAGTTAATCATGCAATAAATTTAGACTGGACACACATGCAAAGACCAGTTACAAGTGCAAAGTAATTATCACACAATTAACTGTTTAGTCGCACAATAAAGTTAAACTAGTCATATGTGCAAAGTAATTATCGCACAATAAAAATGACTATTCAGCTATAAAAGAGCCAACCAGCTACAAAGTTAGTGCTTAAAAATGTAGAACAACTCTATAGCTTTAGTTTGACCATGTAGCAGGGCCCTGAAACACAGCTAACAATATCACCAAGAAAATCCAAAAAAACCAATCATAAGGATGATACTAATAAGGCCCCCTCTACAAGTTACATGTATTACACAATTACCTGGTTAACTGTACAATTAATTTAGACTGGCTACATGCGCAAATTAACTATCACACCTTAAAAATGCCCAACCAGCTATAAAGTTAGAGATGGAAAATGTGTAATAGCTTTATAGCTGGTTTCTATCCCTATCCAGCTTTAATTAACCTATGCTCCCCACCAGAGGGATGCACCATGTACTGCTGCAGCTGGGAGTTCTGCAGCTGATGTGACTCCTAACCACAGCACCGACCCACAAGTTGCCACAGCTATGAGCCCTGTCAGCTGATCAAAGCTCCCAGTTGGGGGGCCTACGCGTACCCCCAAGCCTGGGAGCTCCCAGCTGACCTTAGTTCCCAGCTGCAGGAGCACACACTCTTGCAGCTGGGAGCTCCAGGGTTCCCAGCCACCCCATGTACCCCCATGGCTGAGAGACCATAGCTGAGGCTAGGGGTGCTAGCAGTATGAGAGGTGCGTCCTGATAGAGTCTCCCAGGAATCAGGTAAGGGAGCTGCTAGAGGAAGTAGTGAAGCTCAGAAGCATTCATGAGCATGATGATTGAATTGATTTAATGCACAAAGAGACCTCCAGCATCATGGAAGAGGGACAGCCAGAGAAGTCATTGGAAGACAAAGAAGACCCAGATACTCAAGAAGGTAGAAGCTGGCAACTTGTTACGTCTAGCAGTAGATAACACTCCTCTTCTGACCTGAAGAACAGGTACTAAGACCTGGCATCAGACTAAAAGGATTCTACTCCAGTGGTGGGAGTGGCCAAGTTATGTACCCACAGGATGGAATGAAGAGACCACTGCCACCAAAGGGTAGTGATGGTTGATGACTCCCTCCACTGGAGCATGAAGGCATCCATCTATTGGCCTGACCTACTGGGTCAGGAGGTCTTCTGTCTGCCAGGAACCCACAACCAAGACGGATGGTTGCTAAGAGTTATCCAACCCTACGGCTACCATTCCATGCTGTTCATCCATATGGGCACTAATGAAAATGCCAGGTGCAAACCTGAACAGATCAGAAGTGACTACATGTCTCTCAGTGTAACTGTTAAGGGGATGGGGGTCCAGGTGGTGCTTTCATCAATCTTTCTAGTTATGGAAATAGACCCAAGTAGGAGGAGATGCATCCTGGAGCTCAACACATAGCTGTATATACTGTATCACCAGCAGGATTTTGGCTTCTTCAACCATGGGATGGTATTCCAAGAAGAAGGACTACTGGAAGGAAATGGCATCCACCTGTTAAAGATGGGAAACAGTGTCTTCATATATCAGCTAACTTACCTTCTAAGCAGGGATTTACTGAAAGGCCATGTAGGGAGAAAACCAGGAAGGCAAAGGCACAACTTGAGTTGCAATTGGCAAGGAATGTAAAAGGCAACAAAAAGGAATTCTACAAGTTTGTCAAAGGTAAAAGAAGACAATGCAAAGTTCACAGAGCAGATCTCAAGGAATCTATTTTAAAGCACCTATAGGTGATCAGGCATGGCCAGCAAGTATTTACCAAGAGCAAGGAGCAAGGTATGCCTGATCAACTTGATTTTCTTCCCTAAGAAAATCTGTGGATGGGGAAAGAACAGTGGATATGGTGTACATTAACTTTAGCAAGGATTTTGACACCATCTCCTACAATATTCACATTTACAAGCTAAGGAAACACAGGCTAGATGGAAGTACTGTAATATGGATACATAACTGGTTGGATCATTGTAGTTAACAAGTAGTCATCAATGATTCAATATCTAGTTGGAAAGAGGAATCAAACCCAGGGGTCTGTCATGGGTCTAGTATTGTTTAACATCTTCATTAATGATGTAGATGATGGGATTATGTGCACACTTAGCAATTTTGCAGACGACAACAAGATGGGTTGAGTTGCAGGCACTTCGGGGATAGGGCTAGGATCCAGAATAACCTGAATAAGCAGGATAAATGGTCTGAAATCAACTAGATATAATTTAGCAAGGACAAGTGCAAAGTCCTGAACTTAGAATGGATTAGCTACATGCAGAAATACAAACTGGGGAAAAACTAGCTTGGCCACAGAACTGCAGAGAAGGCCTGGAGATTACAGTGGATCATAAGATGAACATGGGCCAATTGTGTGATCTTTGTTACCAAAAAATGTCGACAGCATACAGGGTTGAATTAACAGGAGTGTTTATTGCAAATTAAGGTAAGTGATTCTTCCACTTTATTTGGCACTGATGAGGCCTCACTTAAAATATCATGTCCAGTTTTGGGCACTTCACAGACAGAATGTCAAGAGAAGCAAAATAATTCAAGGCCCAGGAAGCATGACTTGAAAAAGGTTGAAAGAACTAGGATTATTTAGTCTGGAGAAGAAAAGACTAAAGGGAAATTTGATAAATACCAGAAGGGCAATTATAAAGAGGATGGAGAGAGACTATTCTCTGTGGCTGTAGGGGACAGGACTAGACACAATTGTCTCAAACTGCAGCAGAAGAAATTTACTTTGAAAATTAGGAGGAACTTTCTGACTATGAGGGTGGTAAATTATTGGAGCAGGCTACATAGAAAAGTTGTAGAATCTCTGTCCCAGGTAATTTTCAAGAGCAGATTAGACAGACACCTGACTGGAATGTTCCATCAGGTCTGAAACCTATCTTGAGCAGGGGGCTAGATGATTTCATGGTATCCATTCCAGCCCTACTTTCCTAAGAACTTATGATCCTGTGCTTCAAACTGAGCACAAGGAATCAAAGAGCTAAAAGACTAGGTAAAAATTTATGGTTGCTTAATCTTTGATCACTGCTAAATTCCAGGTTTGTGCTTAAAAACATGGTGGCTTGTAATGCAAACATCAGTCCACTGGAACCAGTCTAGTCATCAACCATGCCCAATAAGTACAATTCAGTCATGGTTAACTTCAATTACATGTGAAAGATTATATACAAAAAACTAGAACTCTGGGTTCCAAAATGATACCTTGTATTAGACCAACTGGGAAACTGCAAGAAAACTGTCCATTTCTGCAAGCTTTCAGGATTTAAGTCCCTTCGTCAGGCTCTGGGAAAAGTATAGTTAGTACAAGATGGTAAAAAGTCCCCATAGATAGGAAATAAACTTTATTTTTGCACAGAGAGAGCTAAAGATGCAAGGCTGTCCCTCTGGGTTCATAAGAGTGTCTTTGTGAGCTGTGCTGAGTAGCTCTTTGATGTGTAGATCAGGTAGAATACCTTCCTTCCATCTTGTACCTTCTATAATCTTCCCAGAGCCTGACAAAGGGACTTTGATCCCGAAAGCTTGCAGAAAAGGATAATTTTCTTGTGATTTCCCAGTTGGTCTAATAAAAGGTACCATTTTGGAAACAAGAGTTCTAGATTTTTGTATGTCTTCTCATCTCAGACAAACATGGCTACCAAGTACACCCCTGAAACATAAAAGATTTCGAACTTTTGACTTTGCTGTAGGAATCAAGTAACTGATCATTATTGTGGACAGTTTAATGAAAACCTCAGCTCACCAGGGTGACAACAGCCCAAAGAGAAAAAATATAAACAAAATAACATGATGTATAAAAAATAGGATGGAAAATAATGACTAGAGGCATGAACAAACTTCTATAGGAGGAGAGATTGAAAAAAGTGGGGTTATTTAGGCTACTGAAAATGAACACACAATAATGTGGCAGAGATATACAAATAACTTGATAAACAACTGAAAAACCTACACTACTGGCATGTCTATACATTGCCCTACAGTGGCATTGTTACTGCACCATGCTTTAGTATTTCCAGGAGGAAGTACTAAAGCATGGTGCAGTAACCACCCATACTGTGCCATACGCACAACACACGGCTATTTTTAGCCGCTACTTTGCCATAGCAGCACACTAAAACGGAGGAGTACACTGCTACAGCAAAGCAGCTGCCAGTGACATGTAGACGCATGTGATCACTATGTAGCCGTAGAGCATCACTATGATGATATAGTGAGTTGCCACGGCGGCGAAGCATGATTTGTAGACATGCCCTGTATAGCTAACTTCAACTCTCAAAGTAAAATTGCTGCTTATGTCATTTACAGTGTAGTATGCCTAAACAAGTTATTACCTGATGTTTTAGAAGACCGTGGTAATTTTCGGTTGAAGGAATTCATAACTTGAAAGGGAAGAGCAGTTTGGCTTACTCTCCAAAAGTTTGGATCAATTTTTCCTTTTGCCCTGTTCATATGAGGTGCAGGATTTGTCTCTGCAATACTTTGTGTAGGTTGAACAATGAAGCTGGCAAAATCTGTGTGCCCAATGCACTGTGTGGGCACATCACTCACTTGAATGCTTTTCTCTGGCTGCCTCTTTAGAGGCTTAGATATAGCGTAGACAATAGACTTTGGATCTTTCAGATTTTGCTTCTCATTTGCAGCTATTATTGACTGTATTTGTTTCTCATGATTGGCTGAGTGATATGGGACTGATTCTTGCTGAACTCCTGCTAATGTTTCTAGAACATTATAGTTAGTGACAGGGGCAACTTTCTGCCTGCATCGCCTAATACCAGTTCCCTCCACTGCAAGGTCAGTAGTGTTAAATGGCGGCAGCTCCAAGAGAGGCTTAAAAGAAACAAAAACAATTAATTTTTTTTAGCATAGGCATAATGTACCAAATTATACTTGAAGAAGTAACAATGCCATGGATTAAATCTAGTTATAGAATCATACAAATTAGAAGTTGGAAGGGATCTCAGGAGGTCATCTAGTCCAACCCCCTGTTCAAAGCAGAACCATCCTGCTATTAAATCTTCTCTCAGTCTTCTCTTCCCCACACTAAATAAGCCTGGTTCCCTCAGCCTCTCCTCACAAATGATATGCCCCAGACCACTAACTATTTGCATTGTCCTCTGCTGGACTCCTTCCAATTTGTGCACATCCTTTCGGTAGTGGGGGCCCAAAACTGGACACAGTACTCCAGATGTGGCCTATCAGTGCCAAATAGAAGGAAATAATAATTTCCCTCAATCTCCTGGCAACACTCCTACTAATGCAGCCCAGTATGCTTTTAGCTTTCTTCACAAGGGCAATATGAGCTCGTTAGCAGTTTGAATGACAGAGTATTCTACACTACAGTAAAAGCTGTGTTATCCAGCATCCAGGGGGAATATGGAGTGCCAGTTGATCAAAATTGCCAGTTATCTGAGAGGCATCTGTTCAGACCGCCGCCTCTTCAGACCTCCACCCCTCCCACAGCATCTGGTGCATCAGAGTGCCAGGGGACAGGGAGGGACAAAAATGATGACTAGCAAGGAGGGAATTTTAATTAAAAGTTTACTATTCCCATATCATTGTGTGCTGTGGGACAGGGAAGGGGGCCCCACGCAGGCTGCTTTGCCCTGGGCTGTGGGACTCGATGAAACCAGAAGTGCCACAGTAGGATTTCTGATTTCGCTTTTGCCGCATCGATCTGTCTGTTAGTAAAGTGCCGGATAGCACAGCTTTTACTGTACTACAGAAAAAAAATCTGCACAATTCAAAACTTTCTACTAATTTACATATAATCCTTTTTTCCACTTTATACAATGTACCTAACGCTTTCTCATAAACAAAATGTTAATATAGATATAAAAACACTA